>NC_060120.1:481095496-481720496 GCF_021461395.2 Schistocerca americana
GACAGCTAATGTAGAAAATACTTTTCTGACGTATTTGGGCACGATACGCTGTCCCATACATAATACAAAAGCTTCGAGATGCATCTGCTGCCTGGCTGTCTATTAAACCTGAAAAGAACAAAATGTCACAGAAGTTATTCCTTTTTCCACATGCGACTATTTTGGGTTTGAGAAGTGAAGGAAATTTTGTTCAAAGTTCCATTAGATTGATAACTTCAGCAGACAGCAGAATTGAGTTTTTAAAAAATTTAGCAGCAAATGTATTCCACCTCGCGAGATCTTATCGATGGTACACGACACTTACCATTACACTACTAGCTGCACATAGCTACAACAGCTCCAGAGCTGAACAACAAGTCCTCCAGAACTTTTGCATACCACAGCGCTGCGAGATAATGCAAATGGCCGGATGTAGACTTCTGAGAGAAACAGTTACAGCTTTTCTTTTGCGCTGCATGACGTTTTTTACAAACAGATAGCGCAATGGAATAGCTCAAGTGGAAAGGAACACTTCATATTTAAATTTCTGCCTCCCACACTGTTGGCAGTTTTGTGTAGGTGGCAGTTACGTGATTTTATTTCGGTGATTACAAAATAGAGTCGATTGTATCCACTGGATAGACGAGGCAGCTAGTTCAACCAAGTAAATGAATTTACTGAACATGCTGCAATTTACTGCAGAGAACCTGTGTGTCAGAATTCTCATCCAGTGTGGCGCAACGGTGTTACGATAGAAAAATGAGTCACAGATAAGAGGATTTGGTGGTCTGTTGGACTGATGGTAGGTTCGTATACCTATGTTCTGGGTTCGATTCCCACTTTTGTCAATGATTATAGATAGGAAGAGAAAGATTCCATTCTCTTCTACCTACACCAAGTGAAGAAGATATAATGGCAATGTGGTCTGAAATTCACATTAAAGATGATATTCTTTCTCTGCCAAGTAGACGTCAGGTTGAACCACAATAAAGTCTGGAGTGGCGACATGTAGAAACTCTGTCACCAGTAACCTTTCTTATACTAGTTATTTATTTCTAGTGACGAAACAAACGCTATGTAGGGTCACAGGACACTTATTTTTATCTGAGCTTCTGTATGTCAATAAAACTGGTTCTGAACTGAGAAAGCAACTCAGACCGCCCTAAACGCGGAATTTGATCCCTCCGTGACAATACAGCTCGGCTACAATTTGTTGTTTGTTCAAAACTGCAGATTCCTCAACATCTCCACACATTACGCGTGAATGGGTTCGAATCCTGGCCCGGCACTAAAGATTTCATTATGTACTATCGAGCTTTAGCATGAGAAATCCTATCTGCTGTTGGATAATAATTTTGATTTTTAATGTTTTTTCATTCGTTGTCAACACTAACGATGTCTGACGTTTTTGACTCCCAGTGGGACACATAACTATTTGCGAGATCACTGTAAGTTCAAGATGTTATTCCGAGCTGCTGATGGAGAAAAGTTCGGTAGCTGACGTCTCTTTGTATGCAGTCAACAACGATATGTGTGAGGCTCTATTCCCAGTGAGCACTGAACTCTTCGTCATATTATTTCTAGTTCAAACATGCTCACATGTCGCTGCTGGTGCAACAAACCCATATTTAACGTTCGTTTTCTCTAGAATATAACAGCGATAGGTGCCGGGTTGGAATCCTGGGAAGGAAAAAATTGTTTCGTCTCGTCATTTCAGTTAAAACATCTAGCTACTGCCGAGAAAATCCGATATGTCACAGTTGGTTTGTGCTTCGATATCAATCCGATTAGGTTCTGGGTTCGAATCCCTGTCCAACACAGAACTTTGCCTCACGGCCTTTCAAGTAAGTTACTTGCGAAGAAGCAATAATTAACATCTCACGTAGTTCGTTAACAGGGACAATAGATGCTGGGTAGTAATTCGCGTCCTTTAAAAATGTTTGCGTTATGTAATTTAAAGTTGATATTTGCTAACTGATACTGTCTAAATTCGAGGTATATCACTCTCTGTATGCCTAATCAGGAATGACTGTTAGTTTGCGTCAGTCACGAAATCTTAGCTTAGTCTGCCTGAACTGGGTTTAAATCCATATGCAGAACGAGACGGTTCGTCGTGTCATTTGAAGTTCATACATATTCTCAACTAGCTGCTCGTGGATAACTTAAATTTTTAATGTCATTTTGTGTTAATAATAAGTACTGTATGTTACTTTGAAGAGGAAATCATGAATATGACGAACTTACTACGTGCATTACCTATCTGACGTAATAATGAGAGTGGTAACATTTCAGGTATGTCATTTATTGTAATAAATGTGAGCTTACAAGCCTTAAGAACAGTCTTATCTATGATAAGATGTTCCCTGATATTTGTAGGATCGTGGTGTTACTTTACATCTTGAGTTACTGCGTTACAGAGCAGTATTTTCTAGTGGTGACACGTTAGAACCATTTTCAATAGTCAAACGACTGTACCAAGGAGCGATTAGAGGACCTGCTAGACAGCCGCTTTATGCCGGTTGCATGCGAATCAGGCGAAATGCAGTTCAGGTCGTTCAGATACTGTTGAGTATGACTGTACCATACAACCTAATGTATGGTGTATGATAGAAGTTACTTAATACTGTTATGATCGGTTTTGTATCCTATTCCATTCCTTTATTGTGCGAGGCAAAAGTATATAAAATAAATATATGTGGCTTGTAATATGTCTGTCAGCTATGTTGTGATCGGATACTGTCGGGTTCTCTGTATTCTCTACAGTCATTATCTTGCATTTATCAACATATCTTAATGAAATATGCACATCTTCTGCAAATCAAAATATCTAAACCTATTTTATGTCTACACTGGGTGACAAGAAAGTGAACCACCTACAAGAAATGTTCAGGTGTCTGTTAACTTCGTATAATCATACCCCAAAGTATCCGAACGACCTGAATTGCTTTTCGCCTGATTTGCATTCAGCCCACATAACGTAGCTGTCCTGCAGGTCCTCTACTCTCATTGCAATACAGTCGTTTGACTATAGAAGATGGGTACCACAAGACATCACTAGGGAACTTTGTTTTCTGTGGTAAACAGTCCAGATGTAGACCAAAACCACTAAGTTGCAAATAATAGGAAACGTGTCATCAGATATGAGAGAGATGAGACAGTTCTTAACGCTTGTGAACTCAATTTTATTACAGTAAGTGACGTTTCAAGATCACTACCACACTCATTAGAATGTGAGTTATCTAACTGAATCACCTAAGTCCATCCAGCAATCTTTAGGCAAAATTAAATATTTTTATGAACAAGATATTTTGAGACAATATCTGGAGTCCTAAAGTTCTCTGATACTCGAAGTAGTGTTGCTCCTGAAAAGGTGTTCCGAGACCTGTAAAACGTCGTTTCCGATGTGACTAGTTTGTCATAAAGTGGATGTTGAACTAACCATTTAAAAGTAACGCGATTATCAGCGACAGGGGGTCTCTGGAAGCCTCAAAATTAACATTGCATCGCCGTTAATTCCTCTATACTCATCATTGTCCACATTTCTGAACTTTAAAGGACATGAACTTTTTTTGTTCTGAATCTGGATTGAAACCAAGTACCAATAGCCATTGTAACTAAGCAAAGCTTTCGTGCTTGACAGACTCTTATATGAATGCCAGTTGTCTATTCTATCTGACATGTCCGAAAGAACAGACACCAAGCGGAATCCGGCGCTGTGATACATTATATATAGATTGAAGGTAGAGGTGGCAGAAAGGAAAGAGTGGGTCAACTGATGTCAGCTGCATCATGACTTGAAGCGGATCAGAGGCGACGAGCGAAAACGTGTGCCGGAGCAACAGACACCACGCATTCATATAAGTAATTCGCGTTGATTCATCTTCTTCACTGCGAATGCACTAGTACGTATGACCTCCCGCGGGAACCTCTTAAGATCGTACATGGAGGGTATGGACAGGGACTGCGGACAGGTGGCACTGGGTGGGAGTGTGGGTCGGCCGAGAGCCGTGCCGAAATAGTTTGCGCACTTCTGATAAACACTGGTCAAGCAGCTGCCTAGAAAGCAGGAGATCCAAGACTCGAATCCCGGTCCAGCACACACGTCGCTCGTTACTCCTGATTCCGCTTCACGTCGTCATTCAGCTGAGATAAACTGTCCCTCCGTTTCCTTTCGTTCGTCCCTCTCTACCTTCAATTTACATATGACAGACTCGATGAAAACATCGTTCGACACTGGTGACTAGTCATAAAGAGTCGTGAAATATTGAAGTTTTCATCAATATCAGTTTGCATATCCGAATGTGAAAATTTTTGTACACTGGCTGGAATCCAATCAAGACTCTTATCTCCCTGTTACCTTACCGGCTGGAGTGGCCGAGCGGTTCTAGGCGCTACAGTCTGGAACCGCGCGACCGTTACGGTCGCAGGTTCGAATCCTGCCTGGAGCATGGATGTGTGTGATGTCCTTAGGTTAGTTAGGTTTAAGTAGTTCTAAGTTCTAGGGGACTGATGACCTCAGAAGTTAAGTCCCATAGTGCTCAGAGCCATTTGAACCTGTTACCTTCCTATGAAAAATATTTAATATAATTTCAAGGAACAAAGTTTGCATGTGTTCCAAACGAAGTGCCGGGATAAAATGTTTTGTGATGGCGACTAGAACCCAGCAGCTAATCAGATATTTTTGCCTGACCGGGAATCGAGCTCGGCACCTAACACCGCTGTTTTCTCTCCACGAATTATTTGCTCACCATTAGTGAGATGCGTGCCTGTTTTACTAGAAATGACGGCACCTTTTATTATTGTTGACAACAGACGAAAAGAAATTGAAAGTGAGAATTATTTATCACTAGTAGTTCGGTGTGCATGTGATAGGGCTTCAAATCAAACCATTAACATTCTGTGCTCGATCAAGATTTTAACCCACAGATGTGCCTTTTGTGGAGACGTAAGAGTTAGCAATCTTGGGGAATCAACGAAATCATCCTACTATATTGTTATGTGGGGGTCAAATACCACGAAAGAAAAAATTCGAATCCCAGTCCTGCACCAAATTTATCCACTTCTCTAGTTCAATAAAATAAGAGCTCTGTGATCTGAAATGATTATTGGCTCATAGCGTAAGAAAGTATGTTTGCCGCGACTTCCGCCTGTGCTATAGCTCGACCTGAATTTTCTTGCACGTAGCACGGCGCTTGCAAAATACTAAAACTGCCGGTAAACACCATTTTCAAAGCCAGAGGATGTTAATACCTTCTCTTTACTGTCACGATCAATCCTCTTGATGGATTGGTCGACGGCACCTATTTCAAGTAGTACAAGAAAGAAAATATTGCAGAATATCCACTGTCTTCCACTACAAAAAAAACATGTTTTGCGTTGTCCAAGGTCCCATTTTCACGGAATTACTCTAACTGTAGTATCCACTTCAACAATGTAGAAAAATATTACAACGTTGCAAAACTGAGATCTGACTCAGAGATGTCACACGTAGGCGGCAACCAGAAATTCTAGCTCTATGCAACACCAGCAGCAGTAAACTGATGCAGCGAAGACTTTGTACCACCGCTCTTTCTCACCGGAAATTACTCAAGTGACTCAATGGGCGCTCTAACTACACTGCAACAGCAGTTTAGTGTGAAAGCGATGCATACGAACTGCAGAATGTAATAATTTCGTGGCTTCCAGTTCTGTATATTCATGACCTCAAATCCTCCCCTCCCCTCCCCTCCCCTCCCCTCCCCTCCCCTCCCCTCCCCTCCCCTCCCCTCTCCTGCATTGTAGTTTGCCGAAGAGGTGACAAGTGTATTCCTGTAGCTGTGGAAATCCTTAGTTTAAACCGAGTTTAACATTTAGTGGTATCTTGCTGCTAAAATACAAAGCGATTAACAACCGAAGGCTGAGTTCGTCCTCAAGCTGAGGTGTATTGATATTCGAGAAACTGGGGGAAATCGTTTGTCGTCGGCTCCCTCGAATGAGCATTGAAAGGCATATTCACTAATGTTTACAATACTAGGAGTACTTTGAACGTTACAATTCACGTTCTCCTAAACCAATAATTCCTTGTTTATAACGAATTAAAATTTGTGGAAGTGGCAGAGTACGAACCCAATAACAAGAGATTACAAACTCACCGTTTTACCTGTTCCACTATCCTCCCACTTGTGTGAAGCGTTTTCAGAGATTGAAGGTAAAATTTAAATTCACGTTGAGATGCACGTCTTGTTGCTCCGGCTATCGTATTTTAGTCAACTGTGTTACCCCACACAAGTCCGTGGCAGCGTTTCAGACAAGTGTGAGGATAGTGGAGTAGGTAAAGCAGTGAGTATGTAATCTCTTGTTATCGGGTTCGTATTCTGCCACTTCTACGAATTTTAATTCGCTGTAAACAAGGAATTGTCAGTTTAGGAGAAGAACCTCAATTGTAACTTTTAAAGTATTCGTAGTATTGTAAACATTTGTGTATGGGCCTTCCAATGCTCATTGGAGAAAGGGGAGGACAAACAGTTTCCCCTGGTTTCTCTGTCATAGATACACTTTAGTTTGAGGATGAACTCAGCCTTCGGTTGTTGATCATTTTGTATTTTAAAAATTGTTTATTTCCTTATTTGTAATTATTATAGTTCTGGTGAAATACGTACGGACACGTGTATAGCTCGATCTCTGACAATTTAGTTTTCTGACTGAGATGAAGAAGAAGAAAGTAGGAAAAGCAGAAATTTATTACTCTTCCAGTAAATCATCAAACTCAAATTTCTTGTATCTGACTGCGATTTTACAAATATTTCTAACATCTCCTAACGATTAATACAATAACGCTCCTGCAGAGTATATTTGTAGGCGTAGATGTAGTAGGGTCGCTACTTCTGGAATGATCCGCTTTTAGCGTGAAACACATACCGGTTTCCCAGTCGTCACTCCAACTGTGTGTTAGTTCTGCGTGTAAGGTCGCAGCTACATAGCTATTAACGTGGCAAAATGAGTATATGCAACCAAATCGGCAAGAAGTTGCTAATGCTTACAGTATTGAGTAATACTTGTACAAAATTTTGATGTCAGTTACCACAACGGACTTTTTAGGAATCATTTTACTAAAGGTTTCTATTTTCGCATTTCTTTTCGTACAATGAAAGTGCAAAAATTTCTCGCTTTGACGAGAGCTTCTTTCCGTTCCTCACCACTGGGCTAGGTGTTTACCTCCCCTCTCGCTCCTCTTCTCATCGTAAGTGAGAACAACCAGGCACGTAGTTCACACGTAACAGGGCGATACGTTTGTAATCCCCTTCATCTTCATTCTGCTTGGAACAGGGCAGCCTAAAGCTACTAAGATTGTGCGAACGATGTACAGTCAGAACGAATTACTGAAATGGAATGTTGTAAAATGATACGATTATCTCCTATGACAGATCTTGTCATAAGCTGCCGAAACCCTGATCGAGTATATATTTCGCACTTAAAAAATGGTTCAAATGGCTCTGAGCACTATGGGGACTTAACATCTGAGGTCATCAGTCTCCTAGAACTTAGAACTACTTAAACCTAATTGACCTAAGGACATCACACACATCCACGCCCGAGGCAGGGTTCGAACCTGCGACCGTAGCGGTCGCGCGGTTCCAGACTGAAGCACCTAGAACCGCTCGGGCACCGCGGCCGGCGCCTCGAAAATCAGTTTGTCTTAGGAATCACTAAACAATTGCAATGTCAGTGTACAGGAGCAAAAAATGTATGATAACAGTCAGTGGCACTGGTGTTACATGTTTTAGCTCCGTCGCTGATGGCCTGAATGTCGGCTGATCAATGAACTCTTACGTTACTTGCTTCCCAACACTTACACAGTCTCCTGGATACTCATTGGGCGCAGCTTACTGAACACCTAAATGCTTCAAGTTTTTCTCTTAAGAGAACAGGAACAAAGTATAAAAATTCGGGCTCGTCCGGGATTTGAACCCGGGACCTCTCGCACCCTAAGCGAGAATCATACCCCTAGACCAACGAGCCATGCTGAGACCGTGTTCGTGTACGATGTAGAAAACGCAGAAAGCGTGACCCACTTCGGTGCAACAGGCGGCACGCAACTGCTGCTGCTGCGGTCGCCAACACTGGCTGCCAGCTCAGCTGCGAAGGCGACGCTGCTGAATTATGCCGTGCTGAGTCTGACCGTCCCTACTGCAAACTGGCAGGAAGTAACCATATGAGAGAGCAATGTAGCAGTGAAAGCCAGTCAAGATTCTCTACGCAAGTAAAATATTTACACTATGTTGTGCCCCTAGACAGTTGCATCCTTTCTTTATCTTCCTTTTCTTCTTTTTCCTCTTCGTCATCAAGTAATCCTAACTTCCGGAACGCCAAGGAATAGACAGTAACACACCGTTCGTCTCGGTAGGTCGCAACGCCTGCGGTCGGCAGCGACACAGCTGTCACCCTGCAAAGTGAACTGAACCATTGCCCAAGGCGGCAGAACCATCCGGCGTATAATGTGATGTACCGTTTTGGAGGCTGTGTTGTCTCATTCTCACGTGAATTGTTTGCTTAGGTACGTATTAAAACCAAATGCCATAGAGAAAATAATTTTTCTCATGATCCGTTTAAGTGCAACGGAAGCTACAATTTTTTTTCAAAATAGGTACTTTTTTAATATGTATAACTGAATTTGTTGCTTAAAAGCGTTTATCCGTATCTGAAGAAACTGACACCATCAGTTGGTTTTATTAAGCACTGCACTATTGACGACTAGTTTCGGTAACAAGTACCACTTTCAAGTCTATGTAATAATACTTTGTAGTAAAACACTTTGGACGATAGATCAACACATAAAACGTCATATCCAAGCTACCAGTTTTCTCGTTCGGGAAAATTTACATAGAAACCGGATGGTTTCTGTACGTTTTATGAGGTTCAGTGCCTCCCTCTGGTAATACGTATTGAATCTTTTGAGATAAATTTTTTTGACCAAAAGAAATGTTATCTTGGATATGATGTCTTGTGTTTCAAATATCCGATCAAAATGGTTTTATTCTAGTTTATTTTTACATTGATTCGAAATTGGTTCTTCTTATAGAAAGCAGTCGTCAATAAAACATTATTCACTAAAAGCAGCTTACAGCAGTATCACGAACTTCTGCAAACGTACATATGAGAGCTGTGGAGAATGTAAATGTATGTATATACAGGGCGAAACACCTAAAACGTGCACCGCAGATATTCCCGAAATGGAAAGTGGTGGTGATGTGCGATTTTCACAGAATGTACTGGTAGTCAGGAGGTCGTACTGTTAGCCAGAAAACAGATTGTAATAGTATTTAGAATGTGTATTTTTTGTGCAAACACTTATTTTAACGGAAGAATGCCTATTGACACTATCATACTAAAAGTGGGATAAATTACAGAGTCAGTGGTGTTTGTTGCAGGATTCTAGTGCGAGTTGTTTACGAGATATCGTAATTTGAAATGTTTCCACACTGTCACTTGCTTGCGTCGTTCAACCCGCCTAGCTGCTAGGTACGCTTTTGTTATGTGTACTTACAGAGCTTGTGCGTTGCTTGAGTGCATTGCGATTTGCTACGCAGTCAGTGTGTGACAATCTAAGCAGTAAGTCGTCAGTGGACGATGGGATTAACCAATGCAGGAAAACTGTCATAGTGGTGGTGTATAGAGAGGGTATGAACAATCCAGTTCGTTCTTCTACGGTGTGTGGGGCAAGATATCTCAGTAGATGTCTACCATCTCGACAATTGTTTATGAACCTCCTCAACCAGTCATGTGCAAGTGGCAGTGTAACACCTAGACAACGTAACAGAGGGAAACAAGCGACGACAGAAGAAGGAAAATTAATCTTCTTGCTGCTGTTGCAGCAAATCCACGCGTTAGCTGCCGCGGAATCACACGAGGAAGTGCTATGAGTCGGGACTAGGTATCACAGGATATCCTGTTGAACCTAGTCCTCCGAAGCTGGTGTATGCACAATCCGCCGCTCCCTGCACGTTCATCTGTCTGTGTGAAAGGACTCGTGATCACACAATCGCCCCAAAAGGGCCTGATATGTTGTGTGACGTGGTTCGTGTCTGAATAGCCATGCTGCCTCTCGACCTTTTCCATATGCTTGGCCGTACATAAACATCATTTAGGTTTGTTCCCGACATGAATACTTTACCATTCTGCTGCTTACAGTACGCTGTGTCAATCACAAAGCGTGCATGCAACACACAAGGAACACACCGACACGTAGTTACAGAAACTGTCATTCGTCAGCGCCATCTACCTTGGCAACCATGCATTTCCGGACACATATTCATAAAATTATTTTTCCTTCGTTTCCAGTCAGATCGGACCAGCAGTTTCTCGGTTTTATTAATGTTCATCTTGTATGTCAAAACGACATTTATTGTATGAACTTAGCTACTGTTCTTTGGAATATATATTTAAATCCCACTCAGTTCAGTGTCGTGTTTCCCTTGTCATACTTTATACACCATCGACTTACTCAACGTTAACATTTTGCTTGCATGGTTCATCATTTCTTCCAACACTGCCACCTCTTTCTCCTTCTCACCGTCAATAAATTTAATGACATTAACAGCGACATGTTGTGGGTACAGCGAAGGTTTATGCATCACTTTTCACTCTTGCACTACATGCAACAACGGGCTCTACTTTGTACTGTATCGTGGCTATACTTAGCTACGTGATCAAGTTCGCCTCCGCTGCGGTCGCGTCTGTGCTTCGATTTGTCCAATAATACACTGCACATGTCGAGCTAGTCATTGAATTTGTACACGCAAACAAATACATATACACATACTCGTGCAATAGGCCTTAATATCGTTTGTCTGGATAAACTCCCTCTCCTTTTTGAGTCCCTAGATATCCACATATGGACGAAGGCCGGATCCAGTTTTTTTTGCGAATATCGTTGGATACCTCTATCTCGCCAGAAAACATCCCACACTTCTCTCTCTACTCACTCGTCATAGCCTCTGTTCTTTTCCTTATCTGTTCGTTCTTGATCGTGTCTCTCACACGCACTCCAAATATTGCTCTTTGCTATCCTTTGACGAATACGGAGTCGATCTGCGCTACTTGTTATGTCATTGTCTTGAGCACGTATGTTGTTACTGGGAGAATGCTTTTGTCACGAACCTACTTCTTTAAATATATTTGGCTTGTAGTTTTTCGGAGAATGTAACCAAGTTCCCCGAATGCCGTCCATGTGAGGCCAGTTCGCCGCTTCAAATCTGCAACCTGATTATCCTTTCCAAGTTGGATTTCACTTCCTGATATGCTCGCAATAAATGTATTCGTTTACTATTCCAGAGCATTGCTTCCTGGGGGGCCCGTAATATTGACAGGAATCACGACTTTGGTATTTTAAGGGTTGATTTTGCTAAGGAGGGTGACATCTGTAAAGCGTAGATGGCGAATGTTGTCCCACAACGATATTAAAAATAGGTCCCATCCCCCGTTCCCCTTCCGATCGAGATTTTTGGGCGGTTCCCTTTGGTTGCAATGCAACTGTCAGAACTGAGAACCGCCTCCGAAATATTTCCAATTGGGACCCATAAGGTCCTTCAGTATAGTCTAGAGAAGATGTTGATGGACGTCGAAGAGCAAAGTCGATTCTGGAAATAAGAATCTTCTAATGACATTTTTATTTTAAGACAACTCATAGCAAAGAGACTGGAACGGAATATGAGTAGAGATTCAATATTCATAATCTCTAGAAGGCGTGTGACTCAGTACCCCCGAAGAAATTGAAGTCCAGAGAATGTGCAACATGTGTGTTTGCAGATTGTGTAATCAACATGTGGAATAAAATTTCATCACAGCCTTTCATAACTGCAAAAGGATTAAAATATGGCTGCTTCTTGTCTCCTGCCTTGTTTAAAATATACCCAAAAACCCTTACATTCGTAGAGTAGGAAATGTGCAGGAATGGACATTGAGATAGCAAAAATCAATGTATACACACCTCGTTCTTCGCAGATCTGGTAGTGGTGGCTTGTGTAGTGGGTGGTATCATCTTTATTATATGAAAATTATTACAACAATATGATAAGATGCAGTGGAGGAACAGTAGGAAACAATAGTAGATGGTAAGCACATCAGGCCATGTAAAAAAATTGTAATTATCTGGGTAACATACTATCGCAAGACGGGACAAGTAATTGGGAAACATAGCAACGAGTAGCCTGGGGAAAACAGCAATCCAGAAACTAAACCTTCTATTGTGGTCTTCTTAGACAAGTTTGAGCGTGGGTGCGAGAGTAGGCAGCTTCATGGAAAAAGCAAAAACAAATTAAGAGTTGTAGAAATGTACAGTGTCAGAAGATCGTCTAGAATATCTCAGCGGTACCGCGTAAGAAACACACAGAATTCGGAAATGACCCAGTGTCAAGAAAGCATCACAGAAGAAAAGCAGCTCGTCCGGTATGTACATACACTGTGAACGACATAACATATGATGAAATAAGATCTCTGTGTACCACCCTCAGGGAAGAAGGAGAAGAAGAAGAAGACTGACGGTTGTCTTGTTAAATGGGGTAAAGGAGGATATGAGAAAAAGTAACTTGAAGAAGACGAGGAAGCACGCGAAGATAGAAACCGATGGAGACAAATGTGGAATACGAACCACACGGGGAAGAGAAAGGATCCCTCTGGCCCACTGCGAAGCGGTCTCGCATTTTTTGTGTGGACGAACTCTTCGAATTTGAAATCTGTAAATGAGATGTACATATACAAAGAGACATATGATTACAGCTATAGAAAAGTTGGATGGTTTATCAGAAAGGAAGAGCTTCACAAATTTAGCAATTCGATAACGCGTTGGTTATCGGCCTGAGGAAGACCAGCGCGTTACTGATTTGCTGAATTTGTGAAACCCTCTACCAAATCATCCAGTTTTTCTGAAATTGTAATCATTTGATTATCTGAACATGTAGATCACACCTACCAATGTCAATCCCATCCAGACAATTCCTTCACGGGACGCTTTCGTTTGGTTAGAGTGTATTTTTATTCTGGTTCAGCCATAATGTACGAAGGTAACTACGTTCTTTATTAATCATCTCTTGTTTTGGACGGACATAAAGAGTCTATTACGAAAGTTAACCCAGAATGTAAGTTTCCATACTGAGCCAAAAGTTGGCTGCATCCGTTGTGAAAAACGAGTTCGGTTGTGTGAGAGACTTAAGACGTGTCTCTCATATGAAAAAGTTGTTAGTTGCAGGCCGCTCACAGTATTGTCGTTACAGTGACTGATAATGTTGGCTGTGATTATCTGTTCCACCAACTGCGAAGTTACGTCAGTGAGAACAGTAGGGATCTCACATATGTTGGGGCAATTGATGTTTGTTGCCAGCTATGTGTAGTGTATATGACCAGCTATATATACTGTATGATGTTCGTAGCAAGCTGTGTTGTTGGTACAGGTAATTTTGCGAATGTCCATGACGAAGAGCGCATTTGGTGGCAGTCAGTTATTAACAGCGATCTTGGGCCTCACAAGCAAGAACAACCGGTTGATCAGGCCTGGAGTCGCTGCATGGTCGGCGCAGGTGTGATAACCCAGGACAGTGTCAGTCCGCACACGGTTCAACTCACAACACATCTGCCGCCGAAGGATAACTCTGGAAAGTGTTTGATCACCCATCCTACCGTACTAATCTAGTCCTGCCACTTTCCGCATGTTAGTGTACCTGGTATAGAACTTTTTAAGTGTTCAGGATTTAGGTTAGCATCTCACTTTTGTAGAGTAGAGACGGAGAAAGGAGGAGTTGCCACATTCATCAGGAAGTGTCATAAATTTAAGAGCATAAACATTCATAAATTGTGCCTAGAACTGCGTATGGAAGCATGTGCAAGAGAAGTAGAATTTCACAAAAAAACCTTCATAATATCAAGTGTATATCGAGCACCCGCAGGTAACTTTAGTATGTTCATAAACCACCTTGAAGCTGTACTGGCCCATTTAACAACCAAAATAAAGGAATAGTGGTTGCTGGTGACTTCGATGTAGATTTCCTTAAAGCCTCTCCCAATAAGAACTTATTCGAGTTAGTAACACTATCATTCAACTTAATTCCCACTGTAAAGTTCCCCGCTAGGGTAGCCAATTGCTCATAAACAGCCATTGATAATATCTTTATAGAAAAGTCCAATGAACAAAACTATATTACAAAACCAATAGTCAATGTCCTCTCAGACCATAACATGCAGTTCCCTCTGATTTGATTAGATTAGATTAGTTTTTCGTTCCATAGATCCGTGTTGAGGATAACCTCGTGGATGTGGAACATGTCATGTTAAATGTTAATACTGAACAGGATAAAAAATCTGTTAAATCTGAGCTCAAGAGGGTAATCAATAAGTCAAAAATGCATTATTTTAGGACACTCCTCAGAGACATTCACTGGAATGATGTTTAAAGTGCTCATGGCATGAATGAAAAATATAGCATTTTTGCTAATAAAGTGCTTACCTTACTTGAACACTGTATTCCCCCAAAACCAACCAAGGTTAGAGCAAAGTCTACAAAGATGCCTTGGATTACTCAAGGAATAGAGATATCTTGTAAAACAAAAAGAAAACTGTAGCTGTCAATCCGGAACAGTTCTGATGTTGATGCTATAGCACATTACAAGAAGTACTGCAAAATATTAAAGACTGTAATATGGACATCAAAGCAAATACATTACACAGAAAAGATAGTCGTATCAGATAATAAAATAAAGACAATATGGCACATAGTGAAGGAGGAGACCGGTAGAACCAGACATGAAGAGGGACAAATAGCATTAAGAGTAAATGATACATTGGTGACATGTGTATAGTGTTGCAGAACTTTTTAACAAACATTTTATAACTGTTACTGAAAAGATGGGGTGCCAGGTTCTGTAGATGCTGCTATGGAATACCTCAGACCACACATTTCACATAACTTCCATAATATGAAACTGACCCCCACTACACCAGCAGAAGTAATGTCCATCATAAAATCTTTAAAATCAGAAACATCTAGTGAATATGATGAAATACCAACAAAGTTAATTAAAGAATGTGATTCTGAGTTAAGTAACATATTAAGCTATCTGTGTAAACAGTCGTTTATCAGTGCAATATTTCCTGAATGGTTGAAAGGTGCTGAAGTTAAGCCACTATTTAAGAAGTGAGATCAAGAAATAGCATTAAATTTCCGTCCAATTTCACTTTTGTCAGTATTCTCAAAAATTTTAGAAAAGTTAATGTACAATCGGCTTTATAACCATCTTATCAAAAATAACAGTCAGGGACTAGTAGCCGACCGAGGCAGACGCAGCAACAGGGAAGTAACCGCTTTTGTGACATTTACGAGTTCCTAACTAGGAGCGAATTTTATTATATCATCTGTGTGCTTTAATAGTTTAGTTTCTTGAGTTTCTCTATGTAAATTTAATATCTAATAGCCACAGTTCTCGCGTTTTCTTTTGCGTCGGAAAGTAAACCGATTTAGTGGCATATTACAAGTTCCTAATCAGGCGCAAATTATTTAGTTTCACCTGAGTGCTTCGGTAGTTAGGTTTTTGAATATCTGTGTATTACTAGACACACTTCGTGCGTTTTCGTCAGGGTCTACAGTAGAGTTGCGCAGCATGTGCCGATAGTCCGTTTATCTGCATAGTTAAGTTTTCCACGGCCTTTAGTATGGACAAGGACTGCGATTGTTGTGTGCGGATGCGAGCCGAGTTTGTGACACTTCGCTCTCAGCTTCAAGCTGTGATGGCTTCGGTTGCGCGGCTTGAGGCTGCAGTAGTTGGGCACCACTATTGTGGGCCGGCCGTGGGGATCCAACGGACGTCCAGCACTTCCGTTCTCTGATCGGTTCTCACAGGTGGCCAACCCAGTTACTGCTCGCACTGGCTGACCCCTCACCTGTGGTCGAGTGGGAGGTCGCCACGGGGCGAAGCAGGTGGTGAAAGACTTCCCAGGAGGCCGCACGTAAGTCCTTCCCAGTTTGTCTGACAAACAGGTTCAAGCTGCTGTCTGTTGCTGACACTGTCGCTGAGCCAGATACTGTTGCCTGTCCTGCTTCAGAGGAAACTACTCAGCCTGCAGGATGCAGGCAATCACAGAGGGTGGGATTATTGGTAGTTGGGAGCTCCAACGTTAGGCGCATTACGGGGCCCCTTAGGGACTTGGCTGACAAGAAGCGTAAGAAAACCAATGTTCACTCCGTGTGCATACCGAGTGGAGTCATTCCAGATGTGGAAAGGGTCCTCCCGGATGCCATGAAGAACACAGGGTGCAGCCAACTGCAGGTGGTTGCTCTCGTCGGTACCAATGATGTGAGTCACTTTGGATCAGAAGACATTCTCTCTGATTTCAAGCGGCTAACAGAAGTGGTAAAGGCTGCTAGTCTTGCTTGCAAGATGAAAGCAGAGCTGATCATTTGCAGCGTAGTCGACAGGACCGATTGCGGATTTCTGGTACAGAGCCGAGTGGTGGGTCTGAATCAGAGGCTCAGACGGTTCTGCGACCGTGTAGGCTGCAGATTCCTCGACTTGCGTCAAGGGGTGGTTGGGTTTCGGGTTCCGCTGAATAGGTCAGGTGTCTATACGCAGGAGGCGACTACACGGGTAGCAGGGGCTGTGTGGCGTGGACTGGACTTTTTTTTAGGTTAGAGGGTCTCGGGAAAAGGGCTTCAGTCACAAAGGGCGCAAGCTGAACACATGAAAAACGTAGATACAGGAACCATTGGTATAACAGATGTAAATTGTCGTAGCTGTGTTGGGAAAGTACCAGAGCTCCAAGCGCTAATAGAAAGCACCGATTCTCAAATCGTTTTAGGCAACGAAAGCTGCTTAAAGCCGGATACAAGCTCAGCCGAAATTTCTGCGAAGAACCTAACGGTGTTCCGTAAGGATAGACTAAACACGGTAGGCGGTGACGTGTTTGTTGCTGTCAGAAGTAGTTACTTCCTGTGAGTTAGTATGGGCAGAGGTCATTGTTGGCAACCGGAATAAAATAATAATTGGATCCTTCTACCGACCTACCAATTCAGATGATACAATTGCTGAAAAGTTCAAAGAAAGCTTGAGTTTCATTTCAAACACGTGCTCGACTCATACGAGTCTTGGTGACTTTAATTTACCCTCGATATGTCGGTGAAACACATGTTTAATTCCGGAGGTACGCGTAAAATATCATCAGAAATTGTGCTAAATGCATTCTCTGAAATTATTTCGAGCAGTTAGTTCATGAGCCCACCTGAATATTAAACGGTTGTGAGAACACACTTGACTTCTTAGCAACGAATGATACTGAGTTAATAACGATTCAGGGATTAGTGAATCCAGGGCTGTCGTTGCGAGATTGAATATTGTAATCCCCAAATCCTCGAAAAATAAGCGAAAACTATACCTATTCAAAAAAGCAGATAAAAATTCACTTGACTCCTTCCTGATAGACAACCTTCTCTCATTCCAAATTAATAATACAAGTTTAGACCAGATGTGGCTTGAATTCAAAGAAATAGTATCGGCAGCAATTGAGAGATTTATACCAAATAAATTAACAAACGACGGAGCTGATCCTCGTTGGTTCACAAAACGGGTTAGACCACTGTCGCAGAAACCACGAAACAAACATGCCAAATTTAAACACATGCAAAAAATGCCCAAGATTGGCTATCTTTTACAGATCTCGAAATTTAGCACGGACTTCAATGCGAGATGCTTATAACAGTTTCCACAACGAAACTGTCTCGAAACCTGACAGAAAATCGAAAGAGATTCTGGTAGTATGTGAAGTATGTTAGCGGCAAGAAGCAATCAATGCCTTCTCTGCGCGGTAGCAATGCAGATACTACCGAAGACAGTGCTTCCAAAGCAGAGTCATAAAACACAGCCTTCCGGAATGCCTTCACAAAAGAAGACAAAGTAAATATTCCAGAACTCGAATCGAGAGCAGCTGCCAACATGAGTAACGTAGAAGTAAATATCCTCGGAGTAATGAAGCAACCTAAATCACTTAATAAAGGCAAGTCTTCTGGCCCAGACTGTATACCAATTAGGTTCCTTTCGGAGTATACTGATCCTTCTTTAGCTTCATACTTAACAATCATATACAACCGTTCGCTCGACGAAAGATCCGTACCCAATAACTGGAAAGTTGCACAGGTGACATCAATATTCAAGAAAGGTAGTAGGTGTAATCCACTAAATTACAGGCCAATATCGTTAACGTCGATATACAGCAGGATTTTGGAACACATATTGTGTTCGAACATTATGCATTACCTCGAAGAAAACAGTCTATTAAGACACCGTCAACATGGGTTTAGAAAACATCGTTCCTGTGTAACACAACTAGCTCTTTATTCACAGGAAGTGTTGAGTGCTATTGACAAGGGATTTCAGATCGATTCCGTATTTCTGGATTTCCGGAAGACTTCTGACACTGTACCACACAAACGGCTCGTAGTGAAATTGCGTGCTTATGGAATATCGTCTCAGTTATGTGACTGGATTTGTGATTTCCTGTCAGAGAGGTCACAGTTCGTAGTAATTGACGGAAAGTCATCGAGTAAAACAGAAGAGATTTCTGGCGTTCCCCAAGGTAGTGTTATAGGCCCTTTGCTGTTCCTTATCTATATTAACGATTTTGGAGACAATCTGATCAGCCCTCTTCGATTGTTTGCAGATGACGCTGTCGTTTATCGACTAATAAAGTCATCAGAAGATCAAAACAAACAGCAAAACGATTTAGAAAAGATATCTGAAGGGTGCGAAAAATGACAGTTGACCCGAAATAACGAAAAGTGTGAGGTCATCCACGTGAGTGCTAAAAGGAAGTCTAATCTAAAAGCGGTAAATTCAACTAAATACCTAGGTATTACAATTACGAACAACTTAAATTGGAAGGAACACACAGAAAATGTTGCGGGGAAGGCTAACCGAAGACTGCGTTTTATTGGCAGGACACTTATAAAATGTAACATACCTACTAAGGAGACTGCCTACACTACGCTTGCCCACCTCTTTTAGAATACTGCTGCTCGGTGTGGGATCCTTACCAGATAGGACTGACGGAGTACATCGAAAAAGTTCAAAGATAGGCAGCACGTTTTGTATTATCGCGAAATATGGGAGAGAGTGTTACAGAAATGATACAGGATTTGAGCTGGACATCATTAAAAGGAAGCAGTTTTTCGTTGCGAAGGAATCTTCTCACGAAATCCAAGTCACCAACCTTCTCCTCCTAATGCGAAAATATTTTGTTGACATCAACCTACATAGGGAGGAACAATCGCCGGCCGAAGTGGCCGTGCGGTTAAAGGCGCTGCAGTCTGGAACCACAAGACCGCTACGGTCGCAGGTTCGAATCCTGCCTCGGGCATGGATGTTTGTGATGTCCTTAGGTTAGTTAGGTTTAACTAGTTCTAAGTTCTAGGGGACTAATGACCTCAGCAGTTGAGTCCCATAGTGCTCAGAGCCATTTGAACCATTTTTTGAGGAACGATCACCACTATAAAATAAGCTCGTACGGAAAGATATAGGTGTTCATTTTTTCCGTGCGCTGTACAAGAATGGAATAATAGAGAATTGTGAAGGTGGCTCGATGAATCCTCTGCCAGGCACTTAAATGTTATTTGCAGAGTATCCATGTAGATGTAGCTGTAGATGTGGAACATACTGTCAAAGCTGCAGTTTGGATTTCTAAAGGGTTCTGATACTGAGAGGGCTATCTACACTTACAGTGAAAATGTACTTAATTCATTAGACAAAAATTGCAGGCAACTGGTATATTTTGTGATCTGTCAAAGGCATTTGACTGTGTAAACCACAATATCCTTTTAAGTAAATTAGAATATTGTGGTGTAACAGGAAGTGATGCAAAGTGGTTCAAATCTTATACCTCTGGCAGGAAACAAAGGGTGTTATTTCAAAAGAGACATGTATTAAGCTATCAGACGTCATCCAACTGGGAACTAATTACATGTGGGGTCCCACTAGGTTCCACCTTAGGGCCCTTACTTTTTCTTGTGTATATTAATGACCTTTCATCAGTAACATTACCAGATGCCAAGTTAGTTTTATTCGCCGATGATACAAACATTGCAATAAATAGCAGATCAAGTGTAGTCTTAGAAAAATCGGCTAATAAAATATTTGTGGACATTAATCTGGTTCGTAGCCAATTATTCGTCACTAAACTTTGAAAAAACACACTACACGCATTTCAGAACTTTTAAGGGGTGTCCCACGAGTATGTGCCTAACATACGATGCCAAGCAGATAGAAGAAGTGGACAGTGTTAAATTCTTGGGATTACAGCTTGATAATAAATTCAACTGGGAGGAGCACACCACAGAACTGCTGAAGCGTCTTAACATATCTCTATTTGCAATGCAATTTGTATCAGAAATAGGGGATATAAAAATGAAAAAGCTGGCATACTATGCTTTCATTCCATAATATCATATGGGATTATTTTTGGGGTAATTCTTCACGCCAAGTTAAAGTTTTTCGGGCACAAAAACGAGCAATAGCAGTTATATGTTGTGTGAACTCAAGAACATCCTGCAGAAGCTTGTTTAGTGAACTAGGGATACTAGCTACCGCTTCCCAATATATTTATTCCTTAATGAAATTTTTCATTAAAATATATCACTTTTTCAAACCAACTGCGCAATTCATGGAATCAATGCTAGAAATAAGAATAATATTCACAAGGATTTGAAGTCACTCTTGTACAAAAAGGTGTGCATTGTTGAGGAACACATATTTTCAATAACTTGCCAGCAGCCATAAAAAGCTTAACAACCAATTAAATTCAGCTTAAGAAGCCTAAAGGATTTATTGGTGACCAACTCCTCCTACTCCATTGATGAATTTCTCAGTAGAACCAGCTTGTGTGTGTGTGTGTGTGTGAGTGTGTGTGTGTGTGTGTGTTTAAGTACAATCTATTGTGTGCACCATTTCAGTACATGTGTTCATTGTAAATAAGTATTACAGTAGTTCTATTATATGTTTGATATCTTATAAATAAAAAACATTGTTTTTAAATTTTAAATTCAGTCCATTAATGGGATATTAGTAAATGAGTGTTTGTGGTTCAAATGGCTCTGAGCACTATGGGACTTAACATCTATGGTCATCAGTCCCCTAGAACTTAGAACTATTTAAACCTAACTAACCTAAGGGCATCACACACGTCCATGCCCGAGGCAGGATTCGAACCTGCGATCATAGCAGTCGCGCGGCTCCGGACTGAGCGCCTAGAACCGCTAGACCACCGCGGCCGGCTGAGTGTTTGTAAAATGATTCTTTCATATAGTATTCATTAAAAAAATGACGATCATTTCACTTGGGACCTGTGGAAGGTACATTAGCTTATTTGTTTCAGTTGTAAATATTTGTCATCTGTTATTCTTTTTCTGACATGTTCTCCATCCTGGAGGACCTTCTTACTACAGATCAATTGGAATGAAAGTAAATATAACCTAATCCAAGAAAGGTAAAGACGACTGTCACACACTGGTTCCAATCACAGGCTGCAAAAGTTGATGGCACAGGACGAGCTAGACAATGTAATGCTCTATCTTGATCGCTTTCTCTACTGCGTAAACTTAATTTTTAGCGTTTCGGATTTAAATGAGCTTCGGAATCTGTCAGGTAGAATGGCACAAGTAAGTAATTGTCTCATAGAACACAAAGTTTAACACAAATATATAAAGGCGATACATACCGTATTAAGAGGATGTCGATACACAGTATCTAGTGCGCGCGTCGGTCCTAGGCCGTGGTTTATCTGGCTACGACTCCAGAGTCAACACCCCAAGTAAACACGACTCCTACGTCATGGCGGCGACACCAGTGTCAAACAATCTGTTTTATAATTTTTGTGTCTTGTAATAAGAAAGTCATTAGTATGTTAAGTTATCCTTATTTTATGTAAATTCAGCTTTTATATACTTTTAGAAAGAACATATGTTCGTTTATATAACGTTGTAGCACAGGTTAGAGTGGTACCACCCTCATCGTAGTTCTTAGTACATTTCATTACGTTTACAGATTTTGATTATTTGATAGGAAATTGCTGTCTGTCTAATACCAAAAGTTTTAGATACTGTATTTGAAAATACTAATACCATCAACGGCAACAGTTTATTCTACTTAAGCCAGCCCATGTCAGTAAGCAGTTCCACTGTCCACGGTGCTCTGGTGCACTGGAGGTTTTGACGAGATACTGTGTGCTGATGTCCTGTTAATTCTAGAACACTAAAGGGGGGAAATGTTACACTGCTACTAAACCATCGTAAAGTTCACTACTCGACATTTTATTCAACCCAAGTTATAATTTATAGATTACGCATTAGTGAATTACCATTATCGGATCACCAATGGTGTATTATAGAGGGTGAGTAACTATTTCCACCTAGAATAACTCCGAAAGTATGATTGTAGCTGAAAAGTTTGTGGGACAAATGTTGCATGGGACGTTGGTTTTTTGTTGCTAGGTGGGGTCGTGTCAGAGATGAAGGTCAACCATTTTTTTATGGGATGATACAGTTTGGTACTTATTTTCTGATAGCGGCTATCGAGACGAATCCAATGATCTATAACAATAAGGTCTTTGAAGGACAACGAAGGTCATAAAGGTGGCATGAACATCCATTTATAGGTGTTCTAAGTGATGACCATTGATATCTATTCAGTGCTGCAATCTTCTTATCGTGGACTGAGTGGTATTCCTTATCACTTCGGCATTTATCGAAGCACATCCTCTGATAATTCTCTCTCGTATATCGTGCAAATAGTAAATATTCGCCGAATACGGCGTATCCATCTAACCTGCCATTGACATGTAAACACCATTCCACGGTTTCACAATACAACACTAAAAAGAACGATAAGACCAGTATCGTCGAATCAAACAACTGTGAATGTTGTATTCCTTCGAAGAACAAGTCGATATGCTTCTCATTTATGGAGAATGCCAACGAAATTCAGTGAGAACTAGAGACTTAAACGCTGAAAGATATCCTCAGCGTACCCACCCTACACGTCGCACATTTAAATGTGTATATGACAAATTCAGAACAACTGGATCTTTAACGCATCGGGAACATATTCGGCAAAGGAAAGTTACTAACGAGGAAACGCAGATTGGTACTCTTGCCACTGTGCTTCGAGATCCTTGTGTTAGTTCGCGTCAAATTGCAAGGGAATCTGGCATGAGCCAGAGTAGCGTTGTTTATGTTCCGCATCGCCATAAATATCATTCTTACCATATCAGACTCCACCAATAATTAACCTGTGTGGATTGTATGCGTCGCATTGAAATCTACCGATGGACCCAACTTCATATTTAGAGGGATGAAATTTATTAATTTCATTTTATTTACTGACGAGGCTACATTTACAAACCATGCAAATGTTAATTTGCATAACATGCATTGCTGGGCAACTAAAAATCCATGTTGGCTGCGCCAAGTTGCACACCAAAAACGGTGGTCGGTGAATGTATGGTGTGCGATTCTGGAGGACAGAATTATAGGCCCCTATTTCATCGAAGGAAATCTTAAGGGTAGGAAGTAATATACACGCAGGTAGTTATCTATAGGTTTTGGTGAGTGAGTTTGGGATTATCAAAACATGTGACGTAAATGGCAATATCTTTTGGGTGCATTGATTTAGACGCTTAAATGTTTTACACCGCCAAGGGACCGCTGACCGCAATACTTGAGAAATTTCAACTTGATACCACAACTTGCTCGTGACAAGAAAGGATGTTAACTGGCGATAGACAGCCGGACATAGAGTGATGTTGTAGGGGTTCCGTTTCTTCCCTTTGAGATACGAAACCCCCAAAACCGATTAAGACAGTATTACGTTGTATAGTGCAATTATGAACGCGGGTCGCTTAATGATTGTACGTCGTTTATTCGCAAATATGAAAGTCCCGAAGTGGGGACAAGTGGGGGCACTTGCCCCATCCTGGAGTTTGGGATACAATCTATTAATCAATCGCAGAATTCTTTCGCTTTTTTTTTAAGTGATTGTCGCCGATGTTACTAAACCGCAAGTTCAACACTGCCGAGCATGACGGAAAATACTGTGGCTTTAGCAATCCTTATATAACTTTGGTTTGCTTGGTTGCATGCTGTTTTAAGGAAATTATGCCATTTCCTTCTCGTGGCAGTAGTTTTGGCGCTGTCCAGCTATCATGGCTGATGCGAATCTTTGACAGAAAAGAGCCGCACTATATTGGGCAAACATTTCTCTGTCGCTTTCTCGTCCTCAAATTATCGAAATCACCAAACCCATTCTCCCCACCCGCGTCAGCGCAACATAAACACGGCTGTATTATACCTTCCCAACATAGTTGTTCACATTTTGTCCGTGGACCAACAAGAAATTTGGTGACTTGTTAAGGCTACGTTCAGTTTTAAACGACAAAGTCATTTTAGCGCACTCTGAGTAAGACTACCATTTTATGGTGTTCGTGGAGTGATCTATGATTCATGTGTGGACCTCAATGGAACACTTCTGTGGTAGAAAATAGAAAACAGTGTGAGGTTTCAAGATCGGAATAAATGTCCATTCCAAGAACTGGCGCTCCCAGAGCTCTGTGTGGTGCAGCATGCAGCCACAGTTATGAATTCCGCAAATCCGGCTGGTATGGCTGCATAATAACGTGACAGACTGGGGAGACAGTAATCATACTGGCTCAGTCATAGGATGTTAACACACGGTTCTATCGGCCTGTTAGACAATGGTTTTGAGATGTACCCCACAGTTCTCTAATCGAAACCTGGGTTTTCATTAACCAAATAGCTCAAAAAATTTGCCTCCTAAACAACTTTTGATGAACTTTGATTAAGACAGTCAATATTAAAAAATAAAAGGCATGAAATGCAATCCATCCATAACATGATCTGTTGTACAATATTGTTCAAATGGTTCAAATGGCTCTGAGCACTATGGGACTTAACCGGCCGGCGTACAGTATTGTAACCAAAGGAAGTGCTGTAGAGTGCATCAAAGCTGTAGGAGCTGTTTTTTAAAAGTGTGTCTTTTGTATCCCTCTGAAAAGTTAATCGGAGTCATTTTTTGCTAATTATTGTTAGCAGTCGTGCTGATTTTCTTTTTAATACAGATTTTTAATTTTTAGTGTCAACCTGGTATTTCTGTTGAGAGAACAAAAACATTACTTGCGAACTTTATTTCCTCAATCACTGGATAAGCCTTATTGAATCATATGAGGAAATTATAGCAAATATTCTTGCCTTTACAAATAAAGTTTAGGTTGGAGACTGTTCTATCACTTTCCGTATCTTTCCTCTGCGAAAAGGAATGTTTATGACATATCGGTATATTGGCTGCATTTGGAAGCACTTAAAGTATATTTTGCAAATAGATTTCACGATTTCCTTAACATGATCATTCCAGAGCATTCAAAACTACAAACGCTGGAATTATCACCACAGGATAATTAACAATAAATGAAGAGCTAAAACTAAAATTTAAAAAATGAGTATCAAGAATTTTGGGTTCAAACTCGAAGTCGGGTATTATATCCAGTTTTACGTGCTACAGCAAAGAAGTTTTTCATTGCATTCCCATCATTGTATGTAGCCGAAAGACCATTTAGCGCAGTCAACAATTCACTAAGAAAAGAATCGGACTGTCAATAAGGAACATGGTGATATGTGAGTTGTGTTGTCAAATATGACACCAGATATCTAAAAATTGCTGTCACTGCACCAAGCTCAGGCTCTCACTAATAAATAACATTTTTTTAGTAAGATGTGTTTGGTAATCATATGTGTACTACACCAATTCTTTTAACACCTTTAATGAAGTTGGTTGGTTGGTTTGTGGGATTGAAGGGACCAGACGTCTAGGGCCATCGGTCCCTTTTTCGACGAACTTGAAACACCCACAAGGAATAAAAACAAACAATGGAGATGACAAGAGACGACAAAGGACAAGAAAGACACAGACTAGACAAAAGGAATTAAAATCACACCGAGTGTGACTGTGGTTGGCCGGCCATAGAAAAAAAAGGAAAAACCAACCACCAAGAAACGCACTAAAAACCAAAGTCTAAAATCGTAGGCAAAAGGCCAGACTCAACACAAAAAGAGGACAATCACTTAGATCAAGCGATAAAAACAACCCTGCACGAATAAAACTCTAAACTAAATCTGCCACCGCAACGTCATCTGATAAAAATGCAGGAAGCGTATCAGGCAGCGCAAACGTCTGCCTGAGCGGAGTTAAAAGCGGGCAGTCGAACAAGATGTGGACCACAGTCAAAGCTGACCCGCAGCTACATAAAGGTGGGTCGTCTAATGAAGTTGTTTTAAAAGGCTAGAAAATTACAAGAATTGGAGTCTGTGTTCTTTTCTGAAAAGAGGCCACCCGGGGTCAAGGGCTAAAAAGGGGATAGCGTCTTTTATTAGTAATCGAAACGTCCTTGGTCCCGGGTTCGTACACACCACAGCTTAAATTATTAATAAAAATCGTCAGCGGAGTTTCAGGGAACTACCTTGCCATTGGGATGGGAAACTGCACCTAAAGGTGGAAGACTCGAAGATTAACGGCGTGAGGATGCAGAAGGCGATGGAAACCACTGTGTTAAAGACAATGTGTATCCACAAGACATGTGGCCTGTAATTTAAAAGTGTCAATATGATCTCTCCATTGGCAAAAGACTCCGGACTAGTCCCCCTTTGGAATTTCTGGGAGGTGACTGCCAAGGGTGGGGTGATCATGAGAAAAAGACTAAATAACCAACGAAAGGATAACATTTTACTAGTCGAGGCGTGGAATGAGAGAAGTCGGGGAGTGGTACGGAAGCTGGAAAATCTAATAAGAGAACTGCTAAGGCTCAATCTAGATATAGGGGGGAACAGTGAAGGGAAATGGAAACAAGACAAGGATTTCTGGTCAGATGAGCATATAGTTATATAAACAGCAGCATAAAATGGTATAAAGGAAATAGGATTCGCTATGAATAGGAAGGGAGAGCAAGGAGTGAGTTACTGTGAACACTACAGTGAGAGAGTTGTTATCAGAATCGACAGCAAACCGACACCTAGAACGATAGTTCAGATACACATGCCGACGTCACTAGCCGAAAACACACACACACACACACACACACACACACACACACACACACACACACACAGAGAGAGAGAGAGAGAGAGAGAGAGAGAGAGAGAGAGAGAGAGAGAGAGAGAGAGAGAGAAAGTACACGATAATATTGAATGGGTGATCCAGTACGTAAAGGGAGATGGAAATATAATAGTCACCTAGAATTGGAATGCGCCTGCAGGGCAAAGAGCAGAAGAAATGGTTACGGGAGAATGTGGACCTGGTATTAGGAGTAAGAGAAGAGAAAAACTAATTGAGTTCTGTAATAAACTTCAACTAGTAATTAAGAATAATATGTCGAAGAATCACAAGAGGAGGAGGTATACTTGGAAATGGGCGGGAGATATGGAAAGATTTCAGTAAGATTACATCGTGGTCAGGCAGAGATTCCGAAATCAGGTACTGGATTGTAAGGCGTACCCAGGAGGATATATAGACTAAGATCACAATTTACTAGTAATGAACAGTACGTTGAAGTTTTAATCGCTAATTAACAGGAATCAGTGAGCAAATTAATGGGATTCGGAAATACTAAGTAAAGAAGAGATACGCTTGATGTTCTCTGAGACTATAGACACTGCGACAAGGAATAGCTCAGTAGGCAGTTAAGTTGAAGAGGAATGAACTTTTCTAAAAGGGCTAGTCACAAAAGTTGGAGAGAGAACCGTAGGTACAAGGTAAGCTGGAACAAATCGTGAGTAAATGGAAAAAATACTTCAGTTGATCGACGAAAGACGGCAGTAAAAAAAAAATGTTCACGGAAATTCAAGTCGCTGAGGAATGAAATAAATAGAGAGTGCAAGGGAGCGATGGCGAAATGGCTGTGTGAAAAATGTGAACAAGGCGAAAGAAGTGATCGGAAGGGCTGACTTGGCATATTGAAATTTGAAAAAAACCTTCGGTGAAATTAAAAGTAAGGCTGATAACATCACAAGTGTAATGGGATATCCACTCTTAAATGCGGAGTAGAGAGCGGATAGCTGGAAAGAATCCATTGAAGGTCTACATAAGGAGAAAGATTTGATTGATGACGTGATAGAACAAGAAACAGGAGTCAATACACACTGAAGAGCCGAAGAAACTGGTACACCTGCCTAATATCGTGTAGGGCTCCCGCGAGCACGCAGAAGTGCCGCAACATGACGTGGCATGGACTCAAATAACGTCTGAAGTAGTGCTGTAGGGAACTGGCACCATGAATCCTGCAGGGCTGTCCATAAATCCCTAAGAGTACGAGGGAGTGGAGACCTCTTCTGAACAGCACGTTGCAAGGCATTCCAGATATATTCAATAATGTTCATGTCTGGAGAGATGTGGCTAGCGGAACTGTTTAAACTTAGAAGAGTGTTCTGGAGCCACTCTGTAGCAATTCTGGACGTGTGGGGTGTCGCATTGCCGTGCTGGAATTGCCCAAGTCCGCCGGAATGCACAATGGACATGAATGGATAAAGCCAATCAGACAGGATGCGTACGTACGTGTCACCTTTCAGAGTCGTATCTAGAAGTATCAGGTGTCCCTTTACAGAGCCTCCACGAGCTTGAACAGTCCCCTGCTGACATGCAAGGTCCATGGATTCATGGGGTTGTCTCTATACCCGTACACGTCCATCCGCCGGATACAATTTGAAACGAGACTCGTGCGATTAGACAACGTGTTTCCAGTTAACAGTCAATTGTCGGTGATGACGGACCCAGGCGAGGAGAACTGCTTTGTATTCTGCAGTCATCAAGGGTACACGAGGGGGGCTTCGTCTCCGAAAGCCCATATCGGTAATGTTTCGTTGAATGGTTCGCACGCTGACACTTTTTGATAGTACAGCATTGAAATCTGCAGAAATTTGCGGCAGGGTTGTACTTCTGTCACATTGAACGATTCTCTTCCGTCTTCGTTGGTCCCGTTCTTGCAGGATCTTTTTCTGGCCGCAGCAATGTCGGAGATTTGATGTTTTACCGGATTCCTAATATTCATGGTACACTCGTGAAATGATCGTACGGGAAAATCCCCACTTCATCGTTACCTCGGAGATGCTGTGTCCCTTCGCTCGTGAGCCGACTATAACACCACTCACTCAAAGCTCGATAACCTGCCATTGTAGCGGCAGTAACCGATCTAACAACTGCTCTAGCCACTTGTTGTCTTGTGTAGACTTTGCCGACAGCAGCGCTGTATTCTGCATGCTTACGTTTCTCTGTGTTTGAATACGTATACCTACACCATTTTCTTTGGCGCTTCAGTGTAGAAGAGATTCAAAATACAGTATTAGAATCAGAATCAGGATTTAAAGTGGTTTGGAAGACTTAAGATCAAATAAGGCAGAAGGTATAGATAACATTCCACCGTAATTTCTAAAATCATTGGGGGATGCATTTGGAGATATATCGCCTAGTTCCGAAGACTAAAAGAGTTGAGAAGTGCGAGAGTTATCGCACAATCAGCTTAACAGCTCACGCACCCAAGTTTATGACAGGAATAATATCTGTATATTATTCCTGTCATAAACTTGGGAAAGAAAACTGAGGATGTGTTAGACGACGATCAGTTTGCCTTTAGGAAATGTAAAGGCATCAGAGAGGTAATTCTGACGTTGTGGTTGACAATGGAGGTAGACTAAAGGAATATTGAGACTGTTCGTAGAAATGACGACATGGGAAAAGCGTTCGACAATGCCAAATAGTGCAAGACGTTCTAAAATTGAGAAAATAGGGATAGGCTCTAGGAAAAGCCGGGTAATATACAATATGTACAAGAGGCAAGAGTGAACAATAAGAGTGGAGGACCAATAGCGAAGTGCTTGGATTGAAAGGAGTGTAACACGGGGATGTAGTCTTTCGCCCCTACTGTTCAATCTATACATCGAAGAAGCAATGACAGAAATAAAAGAAATGTTCAAGAGGGGAATTAAAATTGAAGTTGAAAGTATATCAGTGGTGAGATTCGCTAGTGACGTTGCTATCCTGACTGACAGTGACGAATAATTACATGTTTGCTGAATGGAATGACTAGTCTAGTGAGTACACGATATGGATACAGGATATGGATCGAGAGTAAACTGAAGAAAGACTAAAGTAATGGTAGGTAGCAACCATGAGAACAGCGACAAACTTATCAAAATTGGCGTTCACGAAGTAGATGAATTTAAGGAATTTCGCTGTATAGGCAGCAAAATAAAACATGGCGAACAGAGCAAGGAGGACATACAAAGCAGACTGGAACTGGCAAAAAGGGCATTCCTGGACAAGAGAAGTCTGCTAGTATTAAATATAGGCCTTAAGTTGAGAAAGAAATCTCTGGAAATGTATGTGTGGAGCAGAGGATTGTACTATAGTGAAACGTAGACTGTGGGAAGACCGGAATAGATGAGAATCTAAGCTACAGAAGAATGTTGAAATTGGGGTGGTCTGACGAGGTGAGGAATGAGGAGGTTCTCCGAATAATCGCCGAGGAAAGGAATACATGTAAAACACTGACAAAAAGAAGGGACAGGATGGTAGGACATCTGTTAAGACATCGGGGAATAACTTCCATTCTACTAGAAGCAGCTTTTTTTTTTTTTTGTCATCAGTCTGCTAACTGGTTTGATGGTTTGATGCGGCCCGCCACGAATTCCTTTCCTGTGCTAACCTCTTCATCTCAGAGTAGCACTTGCAACCTACGTCCTCAATTATTTGCTTGACGTATTCCAATCTCTGTCTTCCTCTACAGTTTTTGCCCTCTACAGCTCCCTCTAGTACCATGGAAGTCATTCCCTCATGTCTTAGCAGATGTCCCATCATCCTGTCCCTTCTCCTTATCAGTGTTTTCCACATATTTCTTTCCTCTCCGATTCTGCGTAGAACCTCCTCATTCCTTACCTTATCAGTCCACCTAATTTTCAACATTCGTCTATAGCACCACATCTCAAATGCTTCGATCCTCTTCTGTTCCGGTTTTCCCACAGTCCAGGTTTCACTACCATACAATGCTGTACTCCAGACGTACATCCTCAGAAATTTCTTCCTCAAATTAAGGCCGGTATTTGATATTAGTAGACTTCTCTTGGCCAGAAATGCCTTTTTTGCTATAGAGAGTCTGCTTTTGATGTCCTCCTTGCTCCGTCCGTCATTGGTTATTTTACTGCCTAGGTAGCAGAATTCCTTAACTTCATTGACTTCGTGACCATCAATCCTGATGTTAAGTTTCTCGCTGTTCTCATTTCTACTACTTCTCATTAGCTTCGATTTCTCCGATTTACTCTCAAACCATACTGTGTACTCATTAGACTGTTAATTCCGTTCAGCAGATCATTTAATTCTTCTACACTTTCACTCAGGATAGCAATGTCATCAGTGAATCGTATCATTGATATCCTTTCACCTTGTATTTTAATTCCGCTCCTGAACCTTTCTTTTATTTCCATCATTGCTTCCTCGATGTACAGATTGAAGAGGCTACAGCCTTGTCTTACACCCTTCTTAATACGAGCGCTTCGTTCTTGACCGTCCACTCTTATTATTCCCTCTTGGTTGTTGTACATATTGTACATGACCCGTCTCTCCCTATAGCTTACCCCTACTTTTTTCAAAATCTCGAACAGCTTGCACCATTTTACATTGTCGAACGCTTTTTCCAGGTCGACAAATCCTATGAAAGTGTCTTGATTTTTCTTTAGACTTGCCTCCATTATTAGCCGTAACATCAGAATTGCCTCTCTCATCCCTTTACTTTTCCTAAAGCCAAACTGGTCGTCACCTAGCGCATTCTCAATTTTCTTTTCCATTCTTCTGTATATTATTCTTGTAAGCAGTTTCGATGCATGAGCTGTTAAGCTGATTGCGCGATAATTCTCGCACTTGTCAGATCTTGCCGTCTTCGGAATTGTGTGGATGATGCTTTCCGAAAGTCAGATAGTATGTCGCCAGACTCATATATTCTACACATCAACGTTAATAGTCGTTTTGCTGCCACTTCCCCCAATGATTTTAGAAATTCTGATGGAATGTTATCTATCCCTTCTGCCTTATTTGACCGTAAGTCCTCCAAAGCTCTTTTAAATTCCGATTCTAATACTGGATCCCCTATCTCTTCTAAATCGACTCCTGTTTCTTCTTCTATCACATCAAACAAATCTTCACCATCATAGAGGCTTTCAATGTATTCTTTCCACCTATCTGCTCTCTCCTCTGCATTTAACAGTGGAATTCCCGTTGCACTCTTAATGTTACCACCGTTGCTTTTAATGTCACCAAAGGTTGTTTTGACTTTCCTGTATGCTGAGTCTGTCCTTCCGACAATCATATCTTTTTCGATGTCTTCACATTTTTCCTGCAGCCATTTCGTCTTAGCTTCCCTGCACTTCCTACTTATTTCATTCCTCAGCGACTTGTATTTCTGTATTCCTGATTTTCCCGGAACATGTTTGTACTTCCTCCTTTCATCAGTCAACTGAAGTATTTCTTCTGTTACCCATGGTTTCTTCGCAGCTACCTTCTTTGTACCTATGTTTTCCTACCCAACTTCTGTGATGGCCGTTTTTAGAGATGTCCATTCCTCTTCAACTGTACTGCCTACTGCACTATTCCTTATTGCTGTATCTATAGCGTTAGAGAACTTCAAGCGTATCTCGTCATTCCTTAGTACTTCCGTATCCCACTTCTTTGCGTATTGATTCTTCCTGACTAATGTCTTGAACTTCAGCCTACTCTTCATCACTACTATATTGTGATCTGAGTCTATATCTGCTCCTGGGTACGCCTTACAATCCAGTATCTGATTTCGGAATCTCTGTCTGACCATGATGTAATCTAATTGAAATCTTCCCGTATCTCCCGGCCTTTTCCAAGTATACCTCCTCCTCTTGTGATTCTTGAACAGGGTATTCGCTATTACTAGCTTAAACTTGTTACAGAACTCAATTAGTCTTTCTCCTCTTTCATTCCTTGTCCCAAGCCCATATTCTCCTGTAACCTTTTCTTCTACTCCTTCCCCTACAACTGCATTCCAGTCGCTCATGACTATTAGATTTTCGTCCCCCTTTACATACTGCATTATCCTTTCAACATCCTCATACACTTTCTCTATCTGTTCATCTTCAGCTTGCGACGTCGGCATGTATACCTGAACTATCGATGTCGGTGTTGGTCTGCTGTCGATTCTGATTAGAACAACCCGGTCACTGAACTGTTCACAGTAACACACCCTCTGCCCTACCTTCCTATTCATAACGAATCCTACACCTGTTATACCATTTTCTGCTGCTGTTGATATTACCCGATACTCATCTGACCAGAAATCCTTGTCTTCCTTCCACTTCACTTCACTGACCCCTACTATATCTAGATTGAGCCTTTGCATTTCCCTTTTCAGATTTTCTAGTTTCCCTACCACGTTCAAGCTTCTGACAGTCCACGCCCCGACTCGTAGAACGTTATCCTTTCGTTGATTATTCAATCTTTTTCTCATGGTAACCTCCCCCTTGGCAGTCCACTTCCGGAGATCCGAATGGGGGACTATTCCAGAATCTTTTGCCAATGGAGAGATCATCATGACACTTCTTCAATTACAGGCCACATGTCCTGTGGATACACGTTACGTGTCTTTAATGCAGTGGTTTCCATTGCCTTCTGCATCCTCATGTCGTTGATCATTGCTGATTCTTCCGCCTTTAGAGGAAATTTCCCACCCCTAGGACAAGAGAGTGCCCTGAACCTCTATCCGCTCCTCCGACCTCTTTGACAAGGCCGTTGGCAGAATGAGGCTGACTTCTTATGCCGGAAGTCTTCGGCCGCCAAATGCTGATTATTTATCAAAATTTAGGGAGTGGTGGGGATCAAATCCGGGACCAGAGACGTTTTGATTATGAACCAAAGACGCTACCCCTAGACCACAACTACAAGGGTTAGAGGAAGCTATGGAGGGTAATAACTGTATAAGAAAACAGAGATTGGAATACATCCAGTAAATAATCGAGATGTAGGTTGCAAATTCAGACCCAAAAAAGGTGTGGCGTAGAGCCGAGAGATTCGTCAGACAACCCGTGAACCCGTTTAGCAGGCATCCGTTTGACACTTTTCACCACAGGCTAAACCTAATATCGAGAAACGTTTTTAACTACAGCTATATTGACTTTTGCGTCGCCATAACATGCTCTGAAAACTGTACGTGCTTGTATGTATCAAAATTAGATAGTGAATGTAGTAGACACCATAAGGTCGTATATTTCATTACAAGACTTTTAAGAGGTATTAAAAAAAATTCAGGTCAACTTCGTAAGACGTAAAATTACTAGTTAATGCTTTCCCGTTTGGCAGACAAACACTGTATTATAGACAGTGAAGCTCAATTACAACTCGCTTACTCATATCACATCAGAAAGTAAGTACAGGATAGAATAAATTAAAAGAAAACAGTAACACGGAAGAAATAATACTTATATGTGTGAAAGATAACGAAACATATATATCTTGTCTATAGCTCACCTGTGATTGACCGATGTAGGCTCATTAAGACAATATTGAAAAAATTAAAATTTGTCGCTAATGTTAAGTGAAAAGGTAGTGGGGGTAAAGGCTTTTTGCTAACTCTGCAAATGTTGTCTATATAATCCAGGAGCAGCACAAAACGTATGGGCTCGTCCGGGATTTGAACCCGGGACCTCTCGCACCCGAAGCGAGAATCATACCCCTAGACCAACGAGCCACTACGTAAGTCTAATTATCGCGAAGAATTGTAGATCAAAAGCAGACGGTGTGGAAACCAGACAGTGCGGAGAAAACTGCGGCGGCGTGACTTGCTGAGCAGTTACTTTCTTTTTTTCCACCTCGCCTCATAGAGCTGACTTATGATCTTATCTGATTATGGATCATGACGGTCTTAACGAGATGATCAAATAGAGGGTGATTCCATTATGAAGTTACAAACTTTCTGGAGTGATGGAAAAGGGTAAATGTATCAATCTGTAGTAAGAGACTCTGGTAGGGAAAGGACCGAGTGGAAAGTTATCAGCTAAAATCGTTGTGATATTTCTGCCAATAGACCTCTTCTACTGTAAGCTCACTGCTTTCCTTGTTTTGGGAGAAGGTAGTATCAACCAAACAAGGAAAAATGTAATCATGGGATCTAAAATGGATGTCTTAAGATCTATGAGCACTTGTTCAGAGAAGAGATGTGTTTCACATTAGCAAAGATGAACAAGTGCCGGTAGCTCTTAACGTATGCACTTTAGAGCCCATGTTTGCTGGGCATCTTTTCATATTTGGTCCATAGTACCTCCTTCCAAAATATGGAAAGCAAAGAGCTTGCAGTAGAAGAGGATCAATGTCAGAGGCGTCAGAGCGATTTTCGCTTCCAACTTACGACTCAGTCATTTCCGGACCAGGGTCCCTTAACTCAAATTAATGGATTTACCTTTCTCCATCATCCCTGAAATTCTGCATCATTACAGAATCTCTCTTTCTAGAATGTCCGAAACATTCAGAGTAAAAATTAAATCGATGACAGAAGATGTCAAACAGTTCTTTGAGACAAGGAAGTGAATATTACTCTTTCTTTTAACGCAGACAAATTAAGTCTGTTTGTAGTTGCTTCTTATGCCCTAATCTAACACGCATACTTTCTGGACTTCTGGAACTTCCAATATATTATTGAACTGATTGTAAATTTTAATTGGTATGCTGAAGGAGAGTGCTGTTTTAGCAGTTAAACTGGTGGATATTTATCTGCACATAAAACTACCAGCTTTCCTTGTGAAATGTGGCTAGGCAATTTGAAGTAACAAATTGCAGTGATTACGATTGAAAGGATAGTTTAGAGTCCTTGACCTTTTTAGGATGCTCCAGATGTAGTGAAAACATAGGGGTAGAAATATCTAATTTCTCTGACGAGGCGCTCTATGAAAAAGGCGAACTTATCCACTGTTCATAAATAGTGCTGTCTAATTCATTTTGTTGCAAAATTGCCATTTTGGACTTCTTAAAAGCAGGGGAATACGGCGTAGGAAGGAGGGTAAACTGGCCGAAGGCCCAAGGAGTCTGTGCTACAATACAGTCTCTGACCTGCTCTTCAGGAACGAACGGACAGTATACGAAGGCAGCCGGCCCTCTCATTGTGCTGTGTCCGCCCAAGGCCTGCATCTCTAAGGCGATAGCTGGACCGCAGGCTCCGGGGTACAGAGACTACGACAACTAACAGGTAGCCTCTGTGACGTCACTAGGTCGGTGCCATGCCAGGGCGAGTTCTGTGATGATGTTACTGTAATTTTGGAAATACCGTTAAAGGTTAAAGCCGATATTTTTAAACACCTCATGAACAAGTGTCTATTAGGCATTTAGACCATCATCGTCAACATGCAAGTAAAATAGAAAACCCTCAGAGTTACTTGAGTGTCATTCACTGCGTAGAATGGTTACAATAAATATAAAGCCTTTATTAGCACTAGTGATGTTCACTACAAGTGGGGTAAGCAGTGACATTAACTCATGTTTACTCAATCTGTGCATAAGGTGCTTTAATGCAACAACCTGATTCAGTTTTCCAAACTGTCTTTGTAGCATTCCAGTTATTTTAAACATCTATATATGAAGAAACTGAAAGTTCATTCCAAGCTACGCAAATCCGAGAGAAATGGCTAAACAGATTTGGCAACGACAGTTGACTATACTCGTTTCTCTGAGAGATACACTGTGGTAAAGACGTGAAGGAAATCACTTGAGCCGCGCGGGATTAGCCGAGCGGTCTAGGGCGCTGCAGCCATGGACTGTGCGGCTGGTCCCGGTGGCGGTTCGAGTCCTCCCTCGGGCACTGGTGTGTGTGTGTGTGTGTGTGTGTGTGTTTGTCCTTAGGATAATTTAGGTTAAGTAGTGTGTAAGCTTAGGGACTGATGACCTTAGCAGTTAAGTACCATAAGATTTCACACATTTGAAACACTTATCACTTGAAAAATACAATATTTTTACAAACAATTATTCTGAAACGAGGAGCGAAAGTCGTGTAAACAACAGTAGACAGACGTTACTCTTATTTTCAAAGGAAACGAAGATTCTGCAGATTTACTGGTGTATGTTTGCCCCATTAGTTTTGTCTAAGGAATGTGTTTTTCTGGTTTTAAAGGCTTTTTTTGACAATGGTTCAAGCTCTAGGAACTGCATATTCCACAGAAGCACGAAAATGATGCAAGTAATTTGTGTTTAGCCCAATATTTCTGAAAAGCTTTATGGTTTTAAATATCCATTCTCTCTTCCTCTACAGCGTAACGAGATCTGTGTGAAATGGACAATGTATGAGAGGTAATAACTCTCCACCAAAATTCCATACTGGACTTGGTGGTGACGCCAGTGGATACGAGTAGCACCGAGGCTGTGATTTCACTAGGGGGACTCTTCAGGCCTCCTTTGGCGGAGGCGTCTGAGGGAAACTGGTCGCAGTTGCTGACTTGACTGCTGCTCATTGCACTCATTTCTTAGATGTAATTTGGTAGTCGATTGACTAGGACGAACGGCCCTTATGCGTTACTAAGTGAGCAAGTAGGTGCGCTCTGACAACAGCTAACACTTCTTACATTTTTCCTAATATTAAGGTCTTGCAGATTCGGGTGGTGGTAACTCAGTGGGAGAGTACATTGACGAAGGTGTAACAAGTGTTCTTTTAGCACCACGGAAGTTAAAGCATTCATTTCGGCAAACCTTATACTGGTAACTAGCTGCCCACTGTCTAGAAAAACACTTTGGCACGGATAAAAGGGAGGAGTAAGGGCGTTCAGAGGGCTATGACCACATTTTATTAAAAGATTTTGTATTTCTACGCATTTTAACTTCCAAATTTAGCAGCTAACTTTCAGAGATACGGTATCATGAGGAAAAAAAAGTGTCTCGAAAACGGGAAGATATTCTAAAACATTTAAAGCTTCGTTTAACACAGGATGCTTTTCAGTTGAGTTCCTGAAGCTTAGCCCACGTCAGTGTGTGAAACACATTCCATCAGGGAAGGGGCTCACTCGCCGGTTGACCGTATCTCTTGCTGGTAACAAACAGGACACGGTTCGTGAGTCCTCAGGTGGAACCGGTAAACCACACCAAGTTGAGGTTAGGCGAGACAGAGGTGAAAGATCTTTCACTACGAAAAAAATAACGTCTGACTTCATCAAACGAAAGGTGAAGCGACAGACAAGATTCAGTGCTCCCTCCATTTATGTAGTCGTACAGCCGTAGTCTGCAGACCTGTATTTACAACAGAGTTACATGTAAGTGAAATGCTGATTCTGGCGAATGTACTCTTCAATCTTATATCGCATAAATGATGAATTTGTAAAGTTCTTAATGGTATGACAGAGATGCTTTCCAAATTTTGGATAAATGCTTTAGGGATGTATTTATATGATTCGCAATTTATTGAAAGTTATACTGAAGTGTAGGACTCAGTACTGACGTAAACAAATTACGTGAAAATGTTAATAATCTAATAATAATAGACTTACTTGGGAACTGTTAGACGTCTGTTATATGCGAGGGGAGTAGTGTGGACAACATCCTATTTCGCGGCCTGTAATAATCGCCAATCGACTACCATCCTTAAATACTGAGTCGTGAAATAACATGACTTTTAGGAAAAATCAGTCTTGTCAAAGTAAATGAATAGGAGTTTTCACGTCATTTGTTTCAACTTTTCATCATCATCATCATCATCATCTTTGGTTAAGCTGAAGTACTGAGAGGCACAAACACCAATATGGTCTTCTTCTGGTGTATGTTAATTCAAGAAGAGTGAGACAAGAGCAATATCAGGAAGCAAACTGAAAATCAAGCACTCGGTTCTCTGTCGTCACTGAAAAGGCAGGATAACTCTCAGTAAGCCAAAGCTACCACACCGGCACCTTTCGTTATGTGAGACGTGTGTTAAGTGTGTCTGATACGTGCAGAAGACTGAAATCGGTGTGTGTAGTGCGGTGTTATGTTTGTATTGTATCATAACCAGAGAAGGGGGAAGGTGAGAGTCGGTACCAGCACGAAAGGAGACGTCGAGCTTAACGTTCCCACCAGATGAACAGACCATCACCAACAGTGTCACGTGCCCTCACTCCTTGAGACACTGCGGAGAGGTTTGGAATTTAATCGAGGACAAGGCGCAAAGTCTAGTGGTCAGGACCCCACCACCTGCTGTGTCCTTTCGCGGAAAGACGAAGGCAAAGTTGCAAACATTGCGTGGCGTTCTTGGCCAGTTACTTGGCGACCGTCTATAAAGGCACATTTGCATGCCGAGCGTGAGTTTCCGCGGAAACGCGAAATACTAATTAAATAAATAATCAGTGACAAATAAATAAAGCCTATGGCACACAACTGCAGCGCTGTGTCGCTGATAAAACAAAAGCACAATTACGTTACTCTTATGTTTGATTAAGAAAGGGGAGAGCTCAGGTTGAAGTGGTGCGAGAAGCACGTATTTTATTTTATTGTCTGGCACACCGCCATATTTCATGTTATAGAAGAATACTGCGAGTTGCAACCACACTAGGCACTCGATTCTGTAAAGAATTTATATTTATAAAAGTAAGTAGGATTATGAACTGTAGGCTTATTCATTGAATATATCTGATTTAACTAACTGTGTAACTTTTTTATGTTTAGTAGACAATCACCTCTGTACGACGTATTGGCATGGCTGGCAAATTATTGTAATATTGAGATTTAGATTATGAGTCCGCACCTACCGCAGCAGTCTTTGGAAACGATTTAATTACGAAGTCCGATTATTCAGTTTTATTTCACGGTCAACTACGAGTAACATTGCCTTTACGAAAAAGCCATTGTCAAGCGTCTGATACCGAATAATTAAACGTCCACGTTCCAGATAAGCAAATACAATTGCAATCACAATCACCATCATACAGATAGAATAATTAACATATTTAAATAACAACATTTATTTTTTATTTATTTTATTTATTTTATATTGGCGACTGCGTGTCGGACTTGTTATTTTGTCATTTGTTACATTGTTCTCTTTGTTTCATGTAAAAAATCAACTTTCTGGACCTGGACGTCAATGTATGAGAGATAACAAAATCTGAAGATATTTTCCAATTCTGAAATTTTGCGGGAAGACGCAATGAAACTTCCAGCAAAATAAGGTAAGACGCAGCATCTTTGCATTAGCAGGCTTGACCAGACGTATAATTCAGTGTATTAGCTTTTCAGTTAATTCTGTAGTGTTTCTTTTCCGCATAACAGTCTCAGTGATAAATTTCATTCTCAGTACTTTTCCCTAAATAATAACGTATGCAACAATACCAATACACGAGTGTACAATATGGCCGACTTCTGTACGATATCATGTAACATGGCCAGCAGCCATTACCAATAATCTCAAATTCAGTTTATATTTTTAAATTAACAGACAGCCATTGTTGCTACGAGCGATTCATGCTCAACTACATTTTATTTTAAAATCAGTGTCAAAAATTTTCTTGAAACATGTATCACGTGTGGCATGGTAATAACTAGAAAACAATACGCAAAAATGGAACAGCAAGGACGTACTATTCAGACGCAATCCGACTCGGACGTGAGACAAGTGTTAGAAAATGACTTTACGACAGCAACCGGTAGTGACGATTCATCAAACATTGACGCAAGTGATGACGAAAATTTTGACAATAGGCCGTCCACTACAAAAATTTCAAAATCTCAATCAGAGCCCATGTTAATGCATGACGTCACGTCTAATGACGCGGCGGGGGCAGAGACCTTGCAAACGGTAAACATTGCCGACATGTTACAAATGCTAGTGAAACAAAACGCAGAAAATATGGCAACCATAAGGAAACAGAACGCCGAAAACATGGCAACCTTAAAGGCACAATTAGAGACACAAAATGAACAGTTAAAAACACAAAATGACGAAATCAAATCTGATCTCATAGCAATCAAGATAGGTAATGACACTTTGTGTAAACGTGTGAAACTTATAGACGCCACACTGACCAAACAGATGACCGAACTCAGTACTAAATTTTCCCAGCTCAATACGAGACAAGAAAAGACTACAACTGACGTAGCACTTTTACAGACACAAGTAAAAAACCTTAATGTCACGTGTGAAGTTCTTACTGAACAAATTCAAACATATCCTTCAGTACATGACAACCTTGAAAAACGAATTACTGACGTACAGAATAAATTTGACAATGTTGAACAACACCTGACTGACATCTTACAATCAGATGCCACAGCTCATTTTCAAAATATTAATAAAGAATTTCATGATTGGGTTGAGAACAAAGACAAACATTTTGATAGATGCTTACGTGAAAATTTACCAACAATTGTGCACGACTCCGTAGCGCAATACATTACTAATAACAAACAGCTGATCAGTGAAGCAGTACAATCCGTCACTGCACCCATGAGACAATTCACCGATCAACTACAGTCTGAATGTAACGAAAATATCAGTCAAAATGTACAGTTCAGAAACCAATATACATTCGAGTATGATACACACATTCCGCACACGACAAATACACAAGAACAAAACACACCACGACTACAACACATACCACGATGTGGAAACACAAACACAAGCTATTATCATGGTAAACCACAGCAACATTATCGTAATTACTCGCCAGCTGAACATACCAGTAATTACAATGGAATAAATCCATATCACAATGCGAAGGAAGATGAAAGCTTAATGAAACACAGGCAATTTCAGATTTTTATCCCAGAAAAACGAACCATTCATCCGGTGATTTTTCTTAAATCTTTTAGTAACGCATTTCCGCGCACTTGGAGTGACCGGAAAAAGATTTCATATATTGTCGGTTACATCCAAGGCGATGCAGCTGTCTGGGCATACAGTCAAGCTGACGTATGTACCACGTACAGTGAGTTTGAGCGTGCTTTTCTGAACAAATTCTGGTCGCAATCCGTCCAGGAGCGACTCAGAAGACAAATTTTAGAACCTGAAACTTTTAACAGTAAAAATGGTAACTTACGCAGATATTTTGAAAAATACTTGAACATGGGACACTTTTTAGACGAACCAGTCGCAACGCGTGATATACTCCGAGCGTTGAAGGCCAAATTGCCTTTCAACATTAAGGAAAAACTTCTACATATCCCGGATGACGATTCAGATTATTTTTTAACAGCTTTAGATTCGGTTGACATGTTACTTGAAGATCAGCGCTTCGCGCGGCAAAACAGCAGCCACAATGTTTACACTAGTGGTATGCAAAACATGCAGGCTTGCCAACACAATTCTGGCGCGCCCACAGTTGGATACGCGGTACAACAAAAACAGCAAACTCACATGCCGTCTCAGTACGGAAATCAAAATCAACACGCGTATTCCAATACAAACAATAGTTACAACAGTAATAACATTTCATGCGGCAATCCATACAAAAGGCACCGCGGTAATAACTACAACGGTAACAACGGATACAAAGGTAATAACAAAAACACAAACAGAAATAGAAATAATAATAACTACGAGCCAAGACAGCATCAAGGTTGGACTCGTAACGATCAGTACTTTTATTCAAACTCTGCTTTACCACAGCAGCCACCAGGTCAAAATTGGAGCATACCTTACGACCGACAGGTAAGTTATAATGCGCAACAGCAACAACAACCGCAAAAGTTTGGAGATCATAATAGGCAATATCCGAATGTGAATATAATAGAAATGACACCTGATGCACAACCTCAATCTGTGTCAGTACCTAGTACAAATGATAATCCAACAAACTAGAAACAGTCACTACTTTGCCCCAGGTCGTGGCTGAAGAATTCTTGGGGGGCGACTTCAATGTTAATCAGTTATTCGACACCACACTTGAACAACAGAATAATGATATGCCGAGTAATTCTAAACAAAAACTACCTGTTTTATTTATAAGATACAACCACAGTGGCAATATATCAGATGAACTTTTACAAGACAGTGCACAGTGTCGTTTAAACACAAATGAAATTGTTTTGGCATCTACTACTGGTGTGGTGGGTGGGATTCCAGCTACTATTGTCCTGGATACGGGTGCGGCTGTGAGCGTTTTGTCTTTTGATTTCTATAGGGGGATGTGTGAATTGGAACCTGTGCCTGGGTTTCCTGCCCAAAACTGTAGAGTGACTGCTGCACTGGGTAATAGGTCATGTGGGGTTGCGAAGCAGGTTTTTGTAAACGTTGGAGTGGGTAATGGAACCGTGCAATGGCCGTTCCTGGTTGTGCAGGACCTTGTGACGGATTGCATGTTGGGAATGGATGTTATGAGCGAGAGGGACTGCATTGTGGACTTCTCCAAAGGTAAATGTATTTTGAATGATAAGAGCGGGGTGATTGTTATTGGTTTGGACGGGAGAGCTCTGGAGCGTGACAGGCACTGTACAGGGTGCAAGGTTCAGTTAGTGCTTGACAAAGGCATTCAAGAAATTCAATTATTGTTTGTTTGGAAGACGTACGGTGGTTTGCACCGATCGCCGGGCCCTGGCATTTTTGTTAACTTGTAAACTTGTACATCCTGGACTGTCACGATGGGCGGTTGCACTTCGGAGCTGCTCTTTTGAAATTAAGTACATGGGAGGTGGGGACGGCACCATTGCAGACACTTTGTCTGGACTTCCACAGGGTGTGAATGATGCCAGCAGTGACTTGGAGAGTATAAATGACTGCAGGATTCTCTTAATGCAAGACGGGCGGTGTCACCAATATTATATTGATATGTGCAGAAACGTGGCTGAATTGCAAAAACCTGATCCTCACTGGTATAGGATAGTAGCATTACTGGTAGAAAAGCACAATCATCCTTTGACTAAGTATTGCAAGTTGCACAGTGATGTGTTGTTTTGCCGCCGACATCCAAATGCTACTAGCTGGTGTGTGTGCATTCCCAGAGAGTCTGAACGTAGTTTAGTTTGGCGCACACACTTAGTTTGGGGTCATTATGGGACGAAGAAGTGTTTGGCGGGGCTCAGTACGTACTGTTATTTTAGCAATATGAGGAGGGAGGTTTGCAGGGAGCTGAAGGCATGTGTCATATGTCAGGAATCCAAACCTCAGAATTTGTCCACAAAAACAGATTTGCATTCTATTTTACCTGGTGAGCCCCTGGAAATTCTGTGTGCTGACATCAGTGGACCGCATCCGGCGGGCTCTGGAGGCGTCAAATATATCTTGGCTTTTTACGATATATTTTCTAAACATGTGAAGCTTTATGCTTTAAAATCCGCCACTGCAAGTGCTATAATGCGAGGATTCTCAGGTGATTGCCTGACGCACGTGGGAGGGCCTAAAGCGATTCTGTCAGATAATGCAGCATACTGCTCTGGGTACAAATGGAGAAATTTCTTGAAGGACGATGGCATTAAAGGTATATTTATTTCGAGGTTTAGTCCACAATGTAACGCGACTGAGAGACTTTTCCGAGAATTAAATCGATTCATGAGGACCTATATTTCATCAAAACATACTAATTGGGTGTCCTACCTAAGTCTTTTCGAAGACGTACACAATAACTTAAATATTTACGATACGAATTACACACCTAACGAGATCATGTTCAATTGCAAACAGAACGATCAGTGGATAGAACCATTACCTAAGTTGTCAGACAAGGAAATCACACCTGAACAGAAAATAAAAGAAGTATTGACTACATTGACACATCACGCACAAATACGAAACAAACATCACAGAAACATAATAAAAGAAAACAAAAATTCGAGGTAGGAATGCTTGTACTACTTCGTACTCATCATAAATCTGTAGCACTCAAACGACGCAACGCTAAGTGGCGTCTGCTATATGAAGGACCTTATATAATTGTTAACATACCGCATCCTGGTGCGTATCTGTTACAACATCCTAGAACTAACAAAATTATTGGGCTATACGCACACCGAGATCTTAGAGCATTTCATGCTGAATAATGTCAAAGTCATACCCATCAAAATATTGCTAAGCAACTCGAAAAACTCTGTTGTTACAACACAGATAATAAGTAGTATAGAAATTTTCATTTCAGCGGTTCCAGTGACGCAGTTGAAGACAGAAGAACTCTTCTTTCAGCGCGCGCCTCCACCTGAAAGACGGAATATTAAAGTAAAATTTATGATTACGTAGCAGTGGATGACATATTAATTTTTCACGGAACATTTGTTACTGAAGGTACCACTGACTTGGTGTGACACCTGACGAACTGACAGACGTCATCTGTGAAGCGATCTTTTACTTTGAGAAATAGATTAGACGCACATCTCTCAACACGAAAAGCATCTATCAGTAGTCAAGGCCACACAGACACTCTACACACACGCACAAAACGCGAGGAATCGAACATTTTCTCTCTCTTACTATTTTGAATATTTATTGAGTAGTGAAAACGCCTGGTCTTGCCTACTGATGTAATGAATGTTGTGTCTAACCTATCTTAATTTCAGATGACATCACAAAAAACATCGATAATATCCCAGCAAAACTGCTAAAGAGGATGTAAATATCTGCAATTCATGTAATCAAATGTGACACAATGTAATAACCTATAGCGATGTAATGATGATGTAAACATGTTTATGTGCAACTATATTATGTTTATGCTAAGAAAATATGTGACGTGTGTATGTATAATTACTTTTTTTTTTTAACTGATGTATAGTGCAACTGTTACTATGTAAAAATTTGAACAAAACGAGTGCCAAAAAGACATTGCATAGTGAACCACTGTTCACGGACATTAACGAACATTACTAACTCTGCAACTACGCGGAAACCTATGTGAAAGAAACTGTTAATACCATTCATTATGCAGCGTATCTATGTAAACGCGATGAACGATTTTCTTGATTAATAACTACGAACATTTAGGTGAGCTATATTCAGCATAGTGCATAATTCGTGCATCGTCTAGTGATATTACTACAGTACCCAACTTCAAGATGTTAACTGGATTAAATGGACACAAAGTGCCTGTCCAGAAAACAACACGACGGGTGGAAGAATTTTGGTTAGAACTTCAGGGAATGAAATGTTCTCGAAATGTGACGGACACTCTTACCTGGACTGTCCAAGGATCGACGCCAGCTATGTGCCGTCCGAGGTTCTGCAACCAAGCTTCCACGGAATGTAAAAAACGAACTGCACGTGGACCAATTACTCGACGGGTCACGTCTGATCTGTAATAAGCAATGCTTTTAGTCACAACGAACTGCATCACTACGAGTATAATGGAAATGAGAAATGGACACGCTTATGTATTAATCACGTTGTTATACAACGATGTTACTGTGATCAAAAAACCTTACCACGACGATACTAACCTGTAAAAAAATATTGTGCAGCGGATGAATATGAACTGTAATAACGACACGATGTGTATAGGTCAACGCACCTGAAAAATACGGACATTTTTCTTTGAAGTATTTCAAAACAATACTATGTAACTAAGAACATTCAACAATCTAAGTTGTATTGTGTTATAACAAATATTGTAAATTTAAAACTAAGTTACCTGTCATAGAATGTAGTCTTCATATGTAATCTTGGTTGAATATTTTCTTTGTGCAACGACTGAAAAACGCTCGCACATGAATAATATGAATTGCAATACTGTGCCGCGTGATCTAACTGTACGATATAACGGCAGTCCCGCAGTTACACAGACGCTTCTGCGCATGCGCGCACTCTATCTGCCAACATAAGAACTTTTACGGCGCACCCGCGTCATTCAAATTTTGTATATAATGTGTATAATGTGTAATGTAAGTCATGTAAATAGTTGTAGATAACTTAGATTTTCTTGTGCCTTTAGGTGAATTGCTCGCCTGCAGGTGTGTCCTTTCGCCTCGCAATTCAGGGGGCAATATAAAGGCACATTTGCATGCCGAGCGTGAGTTTCCGCGGAAACGCGAAGTACTAATTAAATAAATAATCAGTGACAAATAAATAAAGCCTATGGCACACAACTGCAGCGCTGTGTCGCTGATAAAACAAAAGCACAATTACGTTACTCTTATGTTTGATTAAGAAAGGGGAGAGCTCAGGTTGAAGTGGTGCGAGACGCACGTATTTTATTTTATTGTCTGGCACACCGCCATATTTCATGTTATAGAAGAATACTGCGAGTTGCAACCACACTAGGCACTCGATTCTGTAAAGAATTTATATTTATAAAAGTAAGTAGGATTATGAACTGTAGGCTTATTCATTGAATATATCTGATTTAACTAACTGTGTAACTTTTTTATGTTTAGTAGACAATCACCTCTGTACGACGTATTGGCATGGCTGGCAAATTATTGTAATATTGAGATTTAGATTATGAGTCCGCACCTACCGCAGCAGTCTTTGGAAACGATTTAATTACGAAGTCCGATTATTCAGTTTTATTTCACGGTCAACTACGAGTAACATTGCCTTTACGAAAAAGCCATTGTCAAGCGTCTGATACCGAATAATTAAACGTCCACGTTCCAGATAAGCAAATACAATTGCAATCACAATCACCATCATACAGATAGAATAATTAACATATTTAAATAACAACATTTTTTTTATTTATTTTATTTATTTTATACGTCGATGTCACTTATGTGCCGTGATCTGAACGGGAGGGGTGTATTCAATGAGTCAAGTGCATTGATTATGAAATGCTACTAAAACTTTTAAGCATTATGTAGAAGCAAATTTAATTTGGTGAAGAACAGCATAAGGCCAGGTGTCTGACTTATTGAGGTCAATACACACCATACTTGCGCTTACAATAAGGCGATCCGTATGTTATGGTGAAGAAAGCTGCCAAGTAGAGAATGCTACCTAAAACAACTGAACGTGTACGGCTCACATTGATGCCGTTCATAGCTTGGCATCTTGTATTAGTGATAGTGGCGTCTCATTTTCTGGGTGTGTTCACTGGCGCCACTACGTATGCTCGCCTTGTCTGTCCGTGACTGGCAGCACCAGCGCTTATCGATAGCGAGTACTGTAGTACCATCTTTGGAGCGGCCTCTACTCTTTCTGGGTCGTCGTGTGTCCAGGGAGTTGCGTTGGGACAGAGCAGCAATGACGGCCGGACAGCCAGTACTCACCCAACCGCTGGCGACACAAATGCGCTTTCCGACGGAAGGATGTAGTCGCGAGAGTGCACGACCACGACAAGGACCGGATTCAGTGAGTTTTAGTTGAATGGAACGCGATATTCGAGTAATGCAACTTTCAACTCTGTGTGTATGTCCGCCTGTCGAAGTGCCCTCATGGCAATAATTTGTTAGTTGACAATTTATACTGGGATATTTTCCGTGCCTGACTTGAGTGGGGACGACCCTTGGTTGGTTAGTCGTTCGGTCGGTCGTCGCAGCGGACGACGTGCATTTGGTTTTCCTACTGCTTCTGGCTTCTCTGTGTTTGTGCCGACGTATATAATTCGTCCGTGTTGTTTCACAGTGACTGGTTTTAGTATTGTTTGAGACACTGTGGAATTGTTTCGCCGATACTTGTGTATCTTGTGTGGTTTTTAATGTGCAGTTATTTATATGGTGTGTGCGTTCTGGGTTGTCATGTGTGGGCGGCACTGTCAGACTGAGGGGCTGTAGCCGACGACCGAACACAGGACGTTTGAATGTTTCCTTCGGTTGTCGGTGTGTTTCTGAAGACGTGGTGCTGACCGTCTCTTCGCCCTTGTCTAAAAATAATCCATCGTTGTACCGGTGATCGGACGTTATGTGGATTGGTTAGTCTGTCGGTCGGCGCTTAAGCTACCCCTAGAGTGAGTTGCCATTCTGTTACGCGAGGACAATCCTTGGCTGCCTGTGTCACCACTTACACAGCTGTAGTCACCTTCCTCAGGTCGATCCAGGGAGCACAGTCTGTGGCTCACTCTTGTCTTATTTGGACAAGTTGTTGTAATTGTTTAAAATTTACCCTAATGTTATCATGTTATTGCCTTACCCCTTGTAATTGCGGCCTTCAGCCGTTAATTCTTTGTAACACTGCCTGTGGCCTTCAGTCGACAAGTTATTTTCAATTTTCTCTTAATAAGGCCTGCAACCGTCATTATAGCCTGTTACAGTTCGTTAAGATTGTTTTAAAAGATTTTTAGTATATTAACATACAACTGCCTTCCTTACTTGTAATTCAGGCGTTCAGCCATTGAGTATTCTGAAAATTGCTTGTGGCTTTCGGCCCCCAATAATTTTGAATCCTTTCTTAATCAGGTCTTCAGCTATTAATTGTTTGTAACATTGCTTGTGGCTTTCAGTCGACAAATAGTTCCAATTCTGTCTTGGTAAGGCCCTCAGCCATCACTGTAACTTGTTACAGGTATGAATATTGTTTAAAGGGTTTTTGGTATTTTTAACGTGTAACTGTCCACCTTATTGGTAATTCAGTACTTCGGCCGCTGTCTATTTTTGAAATTGCTTCTGGCCTTCAGCCGACGAATAACTTTGAACCTTCTTAATTAGGCCTTTAGCCGTTGATTGTGTGTAACATTACTTGTGGCCTTCAGCCGACAATAACTTGCAATTCTTCTAATAAGGCTTTCAGCCGCCAGTTTAGGAAAATCATTTTTAAAAATGATCATTGTGGGTTTTGATTTTTTGAAAATAGTTTATGTGTTTTCGTTGCAATCGACAGTAACTGATTAGGCCCCATCCACACCTTTCCTGCTTTCCCTAAGTCCCACGTTTCAACAATGTAACTTTTTCCTAACTTTCCTGTTGATCAGGCTGCCAACAGAAAAGAACGTTGAACATCGTATTATTCCCCAAGATAAATAGATATATTTTACAAAAAACATGAACGATACAGCTCCGTTCGAACTGCACGTATTTCCATTGTAAGAGGAGAGATTTAAGACAGTTCATTCATAAGCACAAAAAGTGTCATAAATGAACTTTTGTAAGAATTTGTTGTGTGAAGTGTGCACATGGGAAGCGGTTTCAGCTTCCCTGTTTGCAGAGATTCGCAATATAGTCAGGGCCAGAGTAAAATATTTTCCTTTGGTATATACCCACTTTCATTGACAATCGTTTTTCATTTAGAAAAGTTCATTGTAATGCAACAAAATGGCCGTGTGGATAGGTGAAATACCAACAGAGTACTGGGCAAGGCTGACTTATGCTGAACATATATGGACGGCTTCCAGCCTTTGGCAATATGCGAGTTTCTTAGTATCTGCGAATACATGAACCAAGACATTAGACCAACCACTTAGCGTGCGCTGCTCCACTTTTGGAATGCAATATGGCAGCGATTGTGTTGGTGTGGATTCGACGAGTTCTTCGCCGATTTCTGGAGGTATGTGGCACCAGATGCCTCGCATATGTCACGTGGTTCATGACGCTGTCATTTAGCGTTGATATCCAGATGATTATTCGTCATAGCATAATACTGTCCGCTTTGACCCACATCCGTAGCCCCGTCTGTCATTCGAATAACCTTATCTTACATGGCGGCGTATTCGGGCACAATCATCAGTAGGACAGCAGCGCTGGTACGTGGACAGGTAAACGTCGGGCGACGCATCGCATACAGTAAGCATGCTGCCCAAATCTGCAATATCTCGGTAGCCCACAAGTGTTTTACCAATACAGGCTTGCGATATGATACGAAACAGCTGATAATTAGTAGGATAGCAAAGCCGATCTCTGCTGAGGTAAGGACCTCATCACAACCAGTGTCAGGTACACAATCGGTGTCAGGTTACCCACATGGTTGACTTACATTCAACGTCACCCACGCTCCCTCCCCAGAGCGAAAACACCAGACATTGATCAAAGTCACCCAGGGGAATCCCTCTTCCCGCCCCCTCCCACAGGCACTAGGCAATTCTGCGTGTTATATATTCGCAAAGTACATTTCGTTTTCGAAGAGAATCACGCCAAGAATAAAGTTTTGATACCTGGATTTCCTGATGACACAAAGTTTCAGCTTGCGACAAAATATTTGAATACTTAGATTTGTCAGAGAGACTCCACAAACCACTCTGAGAGACATAACCACATTCTCCAGTAAAGTAACAATTACTGCCATAACGGATGCACAATATGAGCATGCAGTGAATGTTTGACATGAGTTTCTCATCCCTAATGTGTGCTAGCAAACATCATTGAGAAGTTACAGAGTGTATGCAATGCAGAGTGGAATCCAATGTTAAGATAAAAAGAACAGATGACAGCAATGGGGAATGTAAAGTTACACAATAAGAACAGATGACAGCATCGAACTGTTGGCTGATGTTTATATGTTGGTCTTTTTTTAATGCAGGAGTCACGGTGGACTTTGCTAGTGCACTCACGGGAAGGCCAAGGCCAATAACTCTCAAATGAGGAGGAGGACTACACGCCGTCTAACGATTTAAGTTACAACATTTGCCTGGAAATTAACAACCCCTAGGAGTATACAATGCAATACAATCTACAGTTCGGAGGGTTCTGATGGATGTCCAAATGGGAAGTAGTCAGCCTGAAGGAAAAGATCCCATGATGTGGCTGTGAGTGCTGGTGAGGGATATGGTCTGGAGGTAGAAGTGGAATATCTCACCCTTACTGCGAGTGCAGAGTTTTTCTTCTACCTCCAAAGCACCTAGTCCCGTGAAATGCTTACATGCTGAAGCTTTTGGCAACGCTGGGGAATAACCAAGTTTGTTTTTCATTACAGAAACCTTCAGCAGTGTCTCATGTTGCGGATGGAACTTATTAATATCATCCATGGACTCTCTTTCAAGCAGTAACCCTGTTTGAATGGCTTTATTCATTTAAATTTCAGACAGAGGGCTTGCACGACGTGTGATTTTGGTGATAGTGAAAATAACTTTTACAGATTAATGAATAATTCAGCTTTCGGAAAAACCATAGAGAGTGTTACAGTGTATCGTGATATTCATTTAGTTTACCAATGGGATGGGCGTTATGGAACAAAAGAGAACGTCGTCACACTGTCTGCAGTGAGATGAGTCACTGTGGAGACGGCTAAGATTTCAGTGCAGCTCACGAAGCCAGTCTATATTGTGTGTTGTGGACATCTCTGACCTTCACATGGGCCGCTTCCACTATAGCTTTTGCGAAGCCTAACATCAATTCCAAGTTATTTTATGCGGGTACACATAGTTACATCTACTGGATGAAAGGCTGCAATCCATTTGAAGTAATTAGACAGAATCAAGAAGACCTCTACACGTGTGGATATATGGCCTATAATCCTTTTGGAATAACACTTCAAAACAGAAAGGTTATCGGTGTGATGAAAGAGTTGCTGAATGGTTCGCAGATTGAGAAGGTTGTGGGGCCCAGATCAAAGATGTATACATACCATATTGATGCAGGTGCCACCCAGAGATGGCCTAAGGATGTGGATCAAGCAGCATAAAAAGCTTTCATGTTTGAAGGCTATAAAGAGGTGCCATCTCGAGGGTGGTGTTGCTGCTCAGCATACGGTGCACGAGGTAATCTTTCGATTGAGATGTCATGAGGTACATGTTACACTACAGCTGATAGTAGGGATGCCCCTTCAAGACGACAAAATCTGTGGGGACAGGATCTGTACCCTTCTGTACTCACACTATTCATTGGATTGAGTGTGTATATGTGTGTGTGTGGGGGGGGGGGGGGGGGAGTAAGGAGGGGTATACCTCCGAGTGACCTCGATCAATTTCTTTGTTTAGGGAGTGTGGGTACTAAACAATACTAAAACCAATCACTGTGAAACAACACGGACGAATTATGTACGTCGCCACAAACACAGAGAAGCCAGAAGCAGTAGGAAAACCAAATGCACGTCGTCCGCTGTGACGACCGACCGAACGACTAACCAACCAAGGGTCGTCCCCACTCAAGTCAGGCACGGAAAATATCCCAGTATAAATTGTCAACTAACAAATTATTGCCATGAGGGCACTTCGACAGGCGGACATACACACAGAGTTGAAAGTTGCATTACTCGAATATCACGTTCCATCAACTAAAACTCACTGAATCCGGTTCTTGTCGTGGTCGTGCACTCTCGCGACCACATCCTTCCGTCGGAAAGCGCATTTGTGTCGCCAGCGGTTGGGTAAGTACTGGCTGTCCGGCCCTCATTGCTGCTCTGTCCCAAGGCAACTCCCTGGACACACGACGACCCAGAAAGAGTAGAGGCCGCTCCAAAGATGGTACTACAGTCCTCGCTATCGATAAGCGCTGGTGCTGCCAGTCACGGACAGACAAGGCGAGCATACGTAGTGGCGCCAGTGAACACACCAAGAAAATGAGACGCCACTATCACTAATACAAGATGCCAAGCTATGAACGGCATCAATGTGAGCCGCACACGTTCAGTTGTTTTAGGTAGCATTCTCTACGTGGCATCTTTCTTCACCATAACATACGGATCGCCTTATTGTAAGCGCAAGTATGGTGTGTATTGACCTCAATAAGTCAGACACCTGGCCTTATGCTGTTCTTCACCAAATTAAATTTGCTTCTACATAATGCTTAAAAGTTTTAGTAGCATTTCATAGTCAACGCACTTGACTCATTGAATACACCCCTCCCGTTCAGATCACGGCACATAAGTGACATCGATGGTCGCCGAGTAACTGGCCAAGAACGCCACGCGATGTTTGCAACTTTGCCTTCGTCTTTCCGCGAAAGGGCACAGCAGGTGGTGGGGTCCTGACCACTAGACTTTGCGCCTTGTCCTCGATTAAATTCCAAACCTCTCCGCAGTGTCTCAAGGAGTGAGGGCACGTGACACTGTTGGTGATGGTCCGTTCATCGGGTGGGAACGTTAAGCTCGACGTCTCCTTTCGTGCTGGCACCGACTCTCACTTTCTCCCTCCTCTGATTATCATACAACGCAACCTGACAGCGCACTACACACCCCGATCTCAGTCTTCTGCACGTATCAGATACGCTTAACACACGTCTCACATAACGAAAGGTGCCAGTGTACGGGAAAGACAGGAAAATGCTTTCCAATTACTCGGTTGAACCTGCATCTCGGCGGCTGCTAGCCAAGGACGCCATACGATTTTACTTTTTTTAGCATTCGGTGTCGCTAGGAGACAAATACAGAAATTTATGTGAATTGGTGTCATTTTAAAAGATATAAAAGTCATGATCAAAATAAGACAATAGAATTTAATGCTCATGCGTTATGGTCTTGTATTTTTAAGACGGGTATTGTCATATTTCCCCCGTTATTCTAATGCTGCTTCTTGTTCATGTCAAAACTATGCCGAAGGCGACGCGACGTCAAATTCTCAATCTCCTTCCTCATCTAACGCTTGAGCAGAGCGGAGAAAAATGCTACTTTTGTCGGATAATACTGCAGCGTTAAATTAACTATTTCGTTACTGTGTGATGCCAACTTGCTTCTGTTCTCTGCTTTTGAAGTCATTTTACTTGCTGAAGTCCAACAATTTCAAATGCGCCACGCAGCTGTGAAAGTGGGCAGGCTTAGCTGAAAGCTGCCAGACTTGCAATACATGAGCCCCGCCTGCAGACGTGTGCGGCGCAGCTGTGTTTCGCGTCTCGTGAAGGTGGCGGAGCGCAATACAAGAGCCGCAGCGTTCTGCACGCGTCTGGACCGCCTCGCTCCGCCACACATGAGTGAAAGGCTTCTTGTCTCGCGAGCGGCTCGTTGGTCTAGGGGTATGATTCTCGCTTAGGGTGCGAGAGGTCCCGGGTTCAAATCCCGGACGAGCCCACGTTTTTGTATCATATTCCTTGCTACGTTCAAATTCCAAAATTGTTGCAGTTCACTAGAGCTAGCTTTGATTTACTGAGAGTTATTGTGCCTTTACAGTGACGACAGAGAACCGAGTGCTTGATTTCCAGTTTGCTTCGCGATACTGCTCTCGTCTCACTCTTCTTGAAGTTACACACACCAGAAGAAGACCATATTGGCGTATGTGCTTCTCAGTACTTGAGCTTAAGCAATGATGATAATGATGGTGAGACGCGCTCCTGCCGTCGTAGCGGAAGGAGCTCTCAGCCGGTGATGGCCGGTGCAACGGTAGCTATTGGGGTTTAGGCCTCGCTGACCGCTCTGCTCTACAGAGAGTTCCTTTCGAGGCGCCAGTAGCGCTCGGTGGATCGGCGGAAGGTTGAGCTTGCTCCCTTTCGTCGAAAAGCCGCGTAGCTCGCGGAGAAGCTCTATTGTCGTCAAGAGTCACTGACTCACAGTAACCCGTAACTTCGGTTACAAACCTAGCGAGACTCTTTCGTTCTGTGTTAGGGTTGATCAGTGCCAGGGGCCCGTTCACGTCGGACCACCCCGCGTACTGTAGGCCACTTCTCTTCCTCCGCACCTCCTTTAGGTGCCGCGCCACTGCACCAACGGCGCACGGTAGGCCGTAGGGCATTCCCCCTCTTCTGTAGGACCTACTATTAGCCTTTTCTTTTCAGAAAAAGCATAATTGTCGTGCCCACCCATACCAAATAAAGCTCCTGCAAACACACGATGGCAGATTCCGCCGGTGTTTCCCCCGCCCTAACCCGCAGCAAGGCTGCAGCTAAAGAGGCGCGAGAGTCGGCTGTTCCCGTCGACGTCAGCGTCCCGCTTGCCGCCGTTGAGGAGGTGTTGGCCGACAAGGACCGGCAGATCGCTGCGCAAGCGCAGGAACTGCTGAGCCAGCGTCGATTGATAACCGACTTCTGCGGCACAAGTGAGTCCCCCACGCGGACAAGTACACTGCACATAACATTACATTCACCTGCATCTGGTGACTCATGCACCACTGTCCCACTGCGGCAACCGACTCCAACGGCGGAACCGGCAGCCGCAGATGCGGACACAGAACAACACTACACTGGGCCCTGGCAGGTGGAGGGCCCACGACGCAAACAAAGAAACACCACGCAAACACGCGAGCAACCACACTCGCAAGGTAGCCGAAAGGCGCTGCTACCTACACCAAAACCCGCGCTTCCGGTTAGGAACACCAATACAACAACAAACACGACCCGACCTGCGGTCAACAACACCACACAAGTACCAACCGCAGCTACGCCCACACAACAGAAGACTGGTTTTCCCCCAGTCGTAATCCAGAACTACGGGGACCTCAGCGTCCTCAACACAACATTCGCGGAAAGGCACTCACCTTGCACGCTACACACGAAGTACTCTGGGGATAGGGCCTCACTGTACGTATCAACTAACAGTGAATACAAGGATCTCCTTATCTTCCTCAAAGAAAAGGAAATCGAGCACTATACGTACAGGACCGCCGAAGAACGGACACAGCAGTACGTGGTAAAGGGAGTGGACCCCAACACCCCAAACAGCACAGTACAAGCGGCGCTCAACTTCCTTGGATTCGACTGCAAAAGTGCTTCCAGGATGACAGGCTTCCGCTCCCACCACCGTCTACCACACTACCTGGTCGAGGTGGCCGACACGGCCGCCTCCCGCGGCCTACTGCAGATAAAAAGCCTTCTGCGGATGGACGTAAGGGTAGAAACCTACGAACCGCCACAAGTCCCCCAACAATGTAACAACTGCCAGCGGTTCGGTCATTCGGGCCTCTGCTGCGGCCTGGCACCCCGTTGCCGCGGATGCGCTGGCAAACACGCTTCCAACGCATGCACACTAATACACGAAAACATACGCCGTTGCGCCAACTGTGGCCAAGGCCATGCGGCCAACTACAGGGGCTGCAACGTATACAGAGAGGCGCAGAGGCGCAATAACCAACAGTCGAAGCCACCCAACGTCATAACACGACAAAGGCCCGCACCAAACCCTGTCAGGAACGGTGTGTCGTTCGCCATGGCTACACGCCCTGGAGGAGCAGTGCAGGCCGCGGAACCTCTGCGCCCAGCACACACACCTATCACAACCGCTGCGACAGCAACACAATCGTCTCAGCCAACACACGACACTGCAGCCACGCCGGTACCAACACCAGCCCCCAGAAACAACACGACCCCACCCCCTGTAGCCACTGCCTGCGAACCTACACATGACACACAAGAAAACACACTAACACAGGGAACCCCAGAACCAAAAACCCAGAGAAGGCGTAGGCTGGCTGGGCTCTGAGCACTACGGGACTTAACATCCTTGGTCATCAGTCCCCTAGAACTTAGAACTACTTAAACCTAACTAACCTAAGGACATCACACACATCCATGCCCGAGGCAGGATTCGAACCTGCGACCGTAGCAGTCGCGCGGTAAGGCGTAGGCGAACACGTGGAAACAGAAGCGGGAACACACGCGCACCACAACAGAATACCCAGCGACAACAAAACAATGCCACACAGACACACAGTCAGCAAGCCAGCAACACCAGCACACACACTACTCCTCCCCCCACCACATCTAATACACAGGCACCTCAAAATGTTCCACATAACAACAACACAAGCGCCAGCCCATCCATAACGCCAACACCCGCACCAGCGGCCGCTAACACCACAACTGAGCCACAGGCCGACACGCACAACGCCAACACAACATCTGGGGGTTTATTGGAAACACTATTCCCCCGTCACACGACCACCCAGATCCTTCACAAGATCTGGGCGGCCGTCGCCACACTCATCACACAGCTCACGGCTGCCCAACCCGGGCAGTACTGGGCTGCCATACAAACAGCGTTCACCACACTGTTCCCACTCATACATGGATAACACACCACCCCCCGCCCCCATCGCAAACAACCAGACACTGACACAGATCCTGTTCTGGAATGCAGACGGGATCAATAACAAAAGGGCGGAATTCGCCGCGTTCATGGAGCGTAAGGGTATCCTTATCGCACTGCTGAGCGAAACTAAGCTCAAACCACGCAACCAACTAAACTTCACCGGCTACTGCGTCTATCGTACCGACCGACCGGACGGCTCCGGTCACGGCGGAACAGCCATCATCATACACAAAGACATAGAACACACGAACATAGTGCTCCCTGAACGTGAAAAACTAGAGGCAACCGCCATCAGGGTCATGTTCAACGGAGCCTACACTACACTGGTGTCAGTATACAACAGCCCTAAAAACATCAAAACACGCGACATCAGCACAATACTCAACATATCACCGCGCGTAATAGCCGCTGGAGATCTTAACGCAAAACACCCGGACTGGAACTCACGAATACGAAACTCCAACGGCAAGAAACTATACGAACACGCACTAGGACGAAACTACATCACACTAGCGCCGACCGAACCGACGCACATTCCCTACCGGAGGGGACACAGGCCAGACGTGTTAGACATGGCCCTCATCAAGGGCATAGCAACGACACTCAACGTTGCCGTTGAAAACGATCTGCCCTCAAATCACCAACCCGTTATACTGTACATTGAAGAAACACTGCAGAACATGGAACAACGCAGGATGTTAGACTACAGGCGCGCGAATTGGACCCAGTTCAAGGAAACGCTTGACAGTCGCATCCCACCAACCCACGCGATTAACGAGACAGCCCAAATTGACGAGGCAGTCGAAACCCTCACCGGCGCCGTCCAGGACGCAATAGCCGACACCATACCAATCCGCACGCCACAACAACACAGTGCTGCCCTGCCCCAGGATATCCTGGGCCTAATCTCAATGAGGAACCGCCTCAGGAGACACTGGCAGCGTACCAGGCGCCAGCACTTCAAACGGCACATTAACAGGCTCCAGGGTATAATCTGGGAAAAAATACAAACATTCAAGACACAACAGTGGGACCAGAAACTCGAAGGGCTAGACACCACGCGGCCTGGCGTGTGGCAGCTAGCCCGACACTTCACCAGGGAGAAACTGTACACCCCCACGTTACAAGGGCCAGACGGACCAGCATATTCTGCGGAAGAAAAAGCGGAACTGATGACCCTCACACTCGCAGCGTCATTCACACCGAACCTGGATCCCTCAGACCCAGCATTCACACTTGCTACGGACCAGGAGGTCACACGCATCTTGGCCCAACCAGCGCGCAACAACATCCGACCAGCTAGTACAGCAGAAATCAAATGGGCCATCATGCATACCACCGCTAGGAAGGCCCCTGGTCACGATGGCATTCAAAACCGTGTCCTCCAGGAGTTCACGGAAAAAGCTGTAGACTACCTAGCACACATTACGAATGCCATACTCAAACACCAACACTTCCCCGCCTTTTGGAAGACGGCCAAGGTCCTGATGTTCAGGAAGCCGGGGAAAGACCACTCCCTCCCACAAAATTACCGACCCATCAGTCTGCTGAGCGCGCTCAGCAAGATTGTTGAGAAGGTAATATTAAAACGACTCACCAGGCACTGCATCATAAACGACACCCTGAGACCGGAGCAATTCGGTTTCAGGAATCACCACTCAACAACACAACAACTCCTCCGCGTCGTTGAATACATACCACACGGATACAACACAAACAAGGCAACTGGGGCGGTGTTCCTGGACATCGAAAAGGCATTCGATCGTCTGTGGCACAACGGCCTAATACGCAAACTTAGCGACGCAGGGTTCCCCGACGGGCTCGTACGTCTCATACACTCATATCTCACGGACAGGAGTTTCAACACCGACGTGCAGGGCAAACAATCGACACGACATGGTATACAGGCAGGAGTACCCCAAGGAAGTATCCTAGGGCCCTTACTGTTTAACCTCTACATTAACGACCTCCCAGCTACACATAACACGGCGGTAGCAATCTATGCGGATGACACTGCCATCCTTGCGCAAGATTGGAAGCCGTCCAACATTAACTCACGACTACAGACTGCACTCAGAACGGCGGAGCCTTGGCTGGTGAAATGACGTGTTAGAGTAAACGTCGACAAGTGAGAGGCCGTTCTGTTCACTAGACGACCGAAGCAACTGCGCAAACATCAGCAGTGCAACCCAATAACACTACACACACGCCCAATACGTTTCCGCGAGAAGGTCAAATACCTCGGTGTCTGGCTGGACAGGAAACTACTCTGGGGGGACCACATTCAACACGTGACCAACAAAGCTAGTGCGAGGGTCAAACAACCCTACCCTATGCTTAACAGGCGTAGCACACTGAACAGGAGGGTGTCTAGGTCCATGTACATGACACTTATTAGACCCCTGATGACGTACGCAGCCCCTGTCTGGGGATACGCTGCGCCAACTCGCCTGCGCCGTCTGCAGCTCATACAGAACAAAGTACTTAAAATCATAAGCAACGCTCCGCGCTACACACGCATCGCGGACCTTCACCGGGAATACCGGCTAGATACTATCTTGCAGGTATTCCAAAAACTCTCCACACGACTGTACAATAACACGAGACACTCGCGCAACCCGTTTATCCTTTCACTGGGTAACTACGACCACAACCATAGATGGAAGCATAACAGACCAAAGACATTACTGGCTAGGAACTGAACATCTATGGTCTATAGAACGCTAACACGACAGTACTGGCGAGCCCCTGCAACACAGTTATTACTGGAAACCCAGATGTGCGACTAGCCGAAAAACAGGCAACCGCAGGGAAACCGTACTGTACACAGCACGCAAACCAGCCACACACACCCCCCTACACAGTCCGTGAGCCGATCTATGACCGATCGCCCACTAATCCACAACGACCTTGAACTGTTGCAGGGACGCAGCAACTGCAGCAAGCGCCGCAACAAGCTCCAACAACGACAAAGGTAACGATGCACGATACCTCGAACTAACACAACTACACCTTGCATGCACTGTCGCAGATAGCAAGCCGCTACTGCCCTTACTACCCGTCCTACTGTCGCAGAGGTTTTTTTCCCTTGGCGCTGGCCTTGGCACTTTCTTTCCTCTGCTCTTACAACCGCTACCCTTCGATCGCTTTCGACCACTTCTATCTCCTGATGGACCATGTTAATGAGTAGTCTTACCCAGACGCATGGATAACATCACAGCCTGGATCCTGTGACGCCTGATTCAAAACTAACATGCATACGGAGGTGACAGTAGAACTTTTGTGTTGGTCACCACGTTGGTGCGGGCGTGGAGGGGCCCCATCCTTAGTAAAGATAATGATGGTGATGGTGATGAAAAGATTAAACAAATGACGTGAAAACTGCTATTCATTTACTTAGACAAGACTGATTTTTCCTAAAAGTCATGTTATTTCACGCCTCAGTATTTATGGATGGTAGTCGATTGGCGATTATTACAGGCCGCGAAATAGGATGTTGTCCACACTACTCCCCTCGCATATAACAGACGTCTAACAGTTCCCAAGTAAGTCTATTATTATTACTTTATTAACATTTTTATGTAATTCGTTTACGTCAGTACTGGGTCCAACATTTCAGTATAACTGTCAATAAATTGCGAATCAGATAAATACATCCCTCAAGCATTTGTCCAAAAGTTTGGAAAGTATCTGTGTCATACCATTAAGAACTTTACAAATTCATCATTTATGCGATATAAGATTGAAGAGTGCATTCGCCAGAATCAGCATTTCACTTAGATGTAACACTGTTGACACTACACTTTCACCGATTTTTTTTTCTTCACAGTTTTCTCTGCCATTGCGTGTTGTTGTCGCTGTGGCAGATACAGCCACAAAAACACGTAATGGCGGCGAAAACTCTGCCTATATTACGAAAAAAAATGAGTGAAAGTGCAGTGTCAAGTGACAATAGGCCACGAAATCTGCCTATTCACATCGGCAGCATCATGTCATAAAGCACCACAGTATCAAAATAATGAGAAGTTGTGGCTTGTATAGCAGAATAGCTACCAAAATAAATGTCCAATAGTATCACGTAAGTTAAAAAATAAAAAACGAAACCCACTGAAGATATCACAAAATGTGCTGAAACATGTCTGGGTGAAACAAAACAGGAAAAAGGTGTCCTGCATAAGGCGGAATTCCTCTTCCCACTGCAAAGTTTGGTTGGTGTGTTCCTTCAACTCTTTTTTATAATGATCTTGCTTCGACAGGGGTGGGGGAGTGAGCAAGGGGCACAATGTATGCTATTGTGTGCTGATGGCAAGATGGGGTATGCTGTGGGCGACTTCAAATAGACAATTACAGCTACAGCCATCCACCTCTATATCTGGAAACGTCTAGGCAGCTTTCCAGTAAGCCGGAATAGAGGGCGACAATTCAAAAAATTTTTTTCCTCAGGTCTCCGTTTTAGTTTGTCTATTTTTGAGCTCTGGATGCCACAAGTTAAAAAGTGCTTCATCTGTTTCGTTCTTTTTATTTTGTAGTTAATGAAATTATTCAAAGACAAAAATAGTTCTTAGTATCTATATAGTGCACTTAACATTTATTTATCTTCGGATATTCCTTCTACAGTGATTCATAAATAACTCCTACGTTTCTGGAATTATTTTGGTTAATGTGCACTGTGGTATTCGAGTGCTGTATAGTAAGCGAGACCAGATCTCCCCTGTAACAAGAACCCGCTGTGTTATGGCGAACCTGTCTTGTGCACATTTGGCTTTACTCAAGGGAGTATTCTGCTCTGTAATATGAGGAGCCACTTTACTGGGCAAATACTGAAATTCATCCTCTTTCATTCTTAAATCATTTACATAAGACTTTAAGACCTCCACTTGCAACTCTCGTAACAAATTTTGCTGAATTCTTTTACTGTCTCGGTGTAAGGTGTTGTTCGCCATATTGAACTTTGACGAAAAATATCATGATAGTGCCGTGATACGTCTACCGATTCAAATGTAATACTGTTTTTCACGTACATGGCCACTCCCCCACCATGATAGGAACTCCTTGAAACAACAGCCAGCTAATCTGTATCCTGGTGAAGGAAGCCTCTGAATTGTCAAATTATTTAAGTGGTGCTCCGATATACCAATAATTTCAGAGGCAATAGCTATAAGCAGTTCAGTAACTTTATCTCTAATACCTCCTGTATTTTGATGAAATATGGTAATTCCTTCTCTACTTGGAAACATGACATCCTCTGAGTGTGATTCGTTTGTTGAAGGAACTTCATTTAAGCATGGATACTTATGAGCTGACTTCAATCTAAAAAGGGTGCAGCTCTAACACCAACTACTACAGGAATTTTTCCACGAGTGATCCCACCACCATACACTACTACACTACACTGTCACCTATAAGTTTTCCAGCCTCTCCTTCCCACACTTATTGAGGTGTGGCCCATGCCTAGTGAAAACCGATCTATTGATAGACTCAACTGGCACCACTGCGATGTGACCCATGCCCTCTGCCATCAGCGCCTTCTCCAGCCCCACGTTAACACTCCTAACAGTAGCATTAAGATGAGACCGATCATTACTTTAAAACAGTTGCACGAAGAGCCCATTAGTGCCACTAGTTTGAGTAGCTATCTTTACCAGGTCACCACCATTCCCTGTGCCAAAAAAGACAGTTCCCTGCACCACCCACAATCCCTACCCGATCCTCTTTCGTAAAATTCCTGAGCCAACCCTGCACTAAACTTCACAATGCTAGTGACCTGGTACTCACTCCCCGACACTTCCTGAAACTGCTGGTCCACATCTCTACCGTACGAACTAGCTATCAGTAGAACCTTCTTTCTGTTAAAATCTGCAACTGACTTTGGCTTCCTAACTGCTGAAGACCGCTGCTGTTCCCTATACCTACAGAGCTACAGTTACAAGAGGCTCCTCTCCACTTAACTCTGACAGTTGGTCAAAACTACTGCAAACAAGCAAAGTACGACTTTATGAATGTCTCCTCTTCCTAGCTGCCTTCTAACCAACTGCCAGTTCCCATTCCCCAAACCCTTCACCCTCCTCAACCTCAATCTGTCTAGTTCCTCCTTTGCGTCTTGTAACGGTACCTGAAGAGCACAGATCTTACGCTCCTGCTCCTCTATCAGCTTATTTCTGCTACACATTCTACATTCCCAGGAGAGGATATCTCTAGAATGCCCACTGGCTTCCCGCCCCAATGAAAATACTTTGAACGAATCCAACACCGTAACCCACTACTCACAAACCTACGCCAAAGTCCATACTTCTCACTCATGGACTCATGGTAAGATTTTAAGCTACTGAACAGACTAAACGTCTACGTTACCTAAGTTCGGTTGCGATAGTAGAACTACTTAAAGAACTAACATTAGTGGTCTCGAAAGTCTCTCTGTACTAAGAAGGCAAAAACTGTTATTAATTCTACTAAACATCAGCTAATACCGATACAATGTCAGCCGAAAACTATCGCACGAAATTTACTAAACGACTTCAACTCACAGACAACTCTTAAAAAAAAAAAAAAAAAAAAAAAAAAGAAGTGGGCGAACGTTTCTAAAAGTTTATAAAATCGTTATTTCGTCACGAACAGCACTGGACACCGTTGAAAACTACTAAATTTAATAACTATATAGCAGTGCGCAATCAGCTTTGTCAGAATTTCATTTAAGAACCGCTACAACTGCAACTACACGCCACAAAGTGTAAACACACTGCTGATATTTGGATGACCGATTGAAAACTACTAAATTTAGTATTCGAATACAGTCCATAAACAATTTTGTCAGTACTTAGCTTCATAACGGCTACAGCTACAACCGCACGCCTCTTAATGTAAATAAACTGCTGGGGCCTGAGACTGAGGAACGACGTAAACACACTCACTGATAACAGACCACTCGAGTCAATACATAGAGAGAAAGACTGAAATGAATGCAAATCCACTAATAAGTTACTTTTACAGCAAATATTAACACAAATCAACTTCAAAATAAGTAACTGAAGACTAAAACTTTATAAAATATCGGCGAGCAATTTCAACAGCAGTCCAGCTCACGTGACGCACACCAAAGATTGTACATTTTCACAAACAAAATGACACCAAGGTGTAGTATCTTCACCACATCCAATGTCTGTCGCGTATATTTGTTGGGTACCGACCAGATAAGTTGAGGCATTCTTCATGCCAAGCACAGTTTCCACAGGCTACTGACACCTGCATACAGCTTGAAACCATGTGATGACATGTGCTAAACACGCCATTTGTAACAAAGTATGTATACTTTTGTGAATCTTTTTTGCTGATTACAGGTTGAAATGATCTGGTGGTGCAACATTCATTCTGATAAGTAACGTAACCAGGCATATACTAAGTAATAAGCGTAATAGCAGCGGGCGGCCGGAAACTCTGGCAGTGACAGTTTTCGAGGACCTGAGTGAGAATTACGAGGCCAGTCGGCAGCCCTTGACCCTCCTAGTCCACTGTTCTTTATTAAGTGACTGCTCCTAATGTGGAAATGTTCGCATTAGCGTAACTGATACATGCGACGTCTAATCCCCTTACAGCGAGTGGATAAGACCCTGCCTGTTAACGGTAGGCGCTTATAAAAACTTAGGCAAGTGGCGTGGATATCAGTGGGAGCTGGTGGCGGCACCCAGCGATGCTGTTGGCCACTGTAGAAGACGGAGGCAGAGATTGAAACGTCTATACGGGTAGGAACCGACTTCATGTTGATTGCTGCATTCGACATGTGAGAAATCCCATCAATTTAATTAGTTAAAGTTTTCGATGATGCTGAGCCACAGTCATACAGTAATTTTTGAAGGAATACACCGGCATTTGACTGTATATTTCTGTATATTTTCTGTATAAAATGTAGGTTTCGGCTTTCACGCTATTTTCGAGTGAAATGATCTTACAGCATTAACGTATTTTACTGTGTACTGTGCAGGATGAGATATTATTTCACGCAATTACTGGGTACGTTCATCCTAGACAGTACGCAGCAAAATGGTGTTAATGGCCTAACGTTGTACTCGATACTGGAGTACATGTCACCCTGCATAGTACACAGCAAAACACGTTATTGGTCTAAGATCATTGTACTCCATAATGACTGAAAGCCGAAATCTATACTGTACACAGGAGATATACAGAAATATCCAGTTAACTGAGGGTTTATTACTTACAAAAATAAAATAAATATTTGTTAACCGAGGTTGTGAAAGAGGAATTTTTTAACATATAAGTTTGAACGCTAGGAAATCTTTTCTGAAGATATTTGGCGGTTATAATTAAAGTGCAGTTACTCACGCAGATCTAGTGGCTGGGCTCTGAGCATTATGGGACTTAACTTCTGAGGTCATCAGTCCCCTAGAACTTAGAACTACTTAAACCTAACTAACCTAAGGACATCACACACATCCATGCCCGAGGCAGGATTCGAACCTGCGACCGTAGCGGTCGTACACTTCCAGACTGTAGCGCCTAGAACCGCTCGGCCACCCCGGCCGGCGCAGAGCTAGTGTGGGTTATCATTTGGCAGTGAGACTTGGTTGATATTCATGTTGTTCGTTATTTCTACGACGAACCATCGGTGTAAGTCAGCCAAGCCTCTGATCTTGTACATGCCCTTCCTTATAACCTTCTCAACTGAGTTGGTCCCTTATTATATGAATTCCACACATCCGAACTACGGTTGATTGTTGTTGTTATTGTTGTTGTGGCCTTGACTTTGAACCAGCTCTCCGTAATGGCCTATCCAGTGCAAGTGTTTACTTCTCAGCACGACTACCGCAATCTGCTTACTGTATTCAAGCCTAGGTCCTTCTTCGTAATTCTTACCCCTCCCACTTCCTTCCCTTGAGAAACTGACAATTCCCTGATGTGACAGGACGTGTCTCATTAAACTATCCATTTTTTCCGTCAAGTTGTGCCATAAGTTTCTATTTCCTCAAGTTCGATTCAGTGTATCCTCAGTTGTTATTCGATCTACCCATCTAATCTTCAGAATTCCTCTATGGTGCCACATTTCAAAAGCTTCTATTCTCTTTTTGTCCGAATTGCCTGTCGGTTACGTTTCACTTCCATGCAATGTTACACTTCAGGCAAATATAATGTGAAATTAGAATTGTATATTAATACATTCAGCTTCTGACGGGCGTTGATATACATCAACGGGGACAGATGAAAATGTGTGCCCCGACCGGGACTCGATCCCGGGATCTCCTGCTTACATGGAAGACGTTCTATCCATCTGAGGTACCGAGGGCACAGAGGATAGTGCGACTGCAGGGACTATCTAGCGCACACCTCCCGCGAGACCCACATTCTCACCTTATATGTCCACACACCAAATTCGAAGTGTCCCTACCCAACGCACTCATTACTCGTGGAAGACATTCTGACCAAGTCTCGTAAGAGTTGGGGTAATATGTGTGCATCCGCATAGAAGAACAAAGTCATGGCCGCTATTGTCAGAACTATATACTTATATGGATATGGTGTCTGTTCTTTCGGACATATCCATATAAAAATATAATGTGGTTATGATTAAAGTACAGCTACTCATAGAGGTCCAGTGTGCGCTATAATCATCGAATGGCAGCGAAACTTTCTAGATATTCAGATGCATTAACGCGGAAAAATGTTAGATATCGAAATAGATGACAGAGGGATAGAAAAGCATTTAAAATCGCTCAAAAGAGGAAAGGCCGCTGGACCTGATGGGGTACCAGCTCGATTTTACACAGAGTACGCGAAGGAACTTGCCCCCCTTCTTGCAGCCTTGTACCGTAGGTCCCTAGAAGAGCGTAGGGTTCCAAATGATTGGAAAAGGCCACAGGTCATTCTCGTTTTCAAGAAGGGACGTCGAACAGATGTGCGGAACTATAGACCTATATCTCTAACGTCGATCAGTTGTAGAATTTTGGAACACGTATTATATTCGAGTATAATGACTTTTCTGGAGACTAGAAATCTACTTTGTAAGAATCAGCATGGTTTTCGAAAAAGACGATCGTGTGACACTCAGCTCGCGCTATTCGTCCACGAGGCTCAGAGGGCCATAGACACGGGTTCCCAGGTAGATGTCGTGCTTCTTGATTTCCGCAAGGCGTTTGATACAGTTCCCCACAGTCGTTTATTGAACAAAGTAAGAGCATATGGACTATCAGACAAATTATGTGATTGGATTGAAGGTTTTCTAGATAACAGAACGCAGCATGTCATTCTCAACGGAGAGAAATCTTCCGAAGTAAGAGTGATTTCAGGTGTGCCGCAGGGGAGTGTCGTAGGACCGTTGCTATCACAATATATGTAAATGACCTCGTGGATAACATCGGAAGTTGACTGAGGCTTTTTGCGGATGATGCTGTAGTACATCGAAAGGTTGTAACAATGGAAAATTGTACTGAAATGCAGGAGGATCTGCAACGAATTGATGCATGGTGCAGGAAATGGCAATTGAATCTCATTGTAGACAAGTGTAATGTGCTGCGAATACATAGAAAGAAAGATCCTTTGTCATTTAGCTACAATATAGCAGGTCAGCAACTGGAAGCAGTTAATTCCATAAATTATCTGGGAGTAGGCATTAGGAGTAATTTAAAATGGAATGACCATATAAAATTAATCGTCGGTAAAGCAGATGCTAGACTGAGTTTCTTTGGAAGAATCCTAAGGAAATGCAGTCCGAAAAAAAAGGAAGTAGGCTACAGTACACTTGTTCGCCCACTGCTTGAATACTGCTCACCGGTGTGGGATCCGTTCCAGATAGGGTTGATAGAAGAGATAGAAAAGATCCAACGGAGAGCAGCACGCTTCGTTACAGGATCATTTAGTAATCGCGAAAGCGCTGCGGAGATGATAGATAAACTCCAGTGGAAGACTTTGCAAGAGAGACGCTCAGTAGCTCGGTACGGGCTTTTGTTAAAGTTTCGAGAACATACCTTCACCGAGGAGTCAAGCAGTATATTGCTCCCTCCTACGTATATCTCGTGAAGAGACCACGAGGATAAAATCAGAGAGATTAGAGTTCACACAGAGGCATACCGACAATCTTTCTTTCCACGAGCAATACGAGACTGGAATAGGAGGGATAACCGATAGAGGTACTCAAGGTACCCTCCGCCACACACCGTCAGGTGGCTTGCGGAGTATGGATGTAGATGTAGAGCCAATTTATGCTGGAAAAAAATTAGTTCAAATTTTGGCCACCATGTGCAAAATTGGGATAGCGAATGCAAGAAAGGAGAATAGAAATGTTTCCATATTAATGGATTAGAGAGAGGAGGTGAGCAGAAAATATCAAACAAGTGAGAAAGGCATAATGATGTTTTTATTATTAACCGCTGCTTACAAAATTTGTTCAATATGAGTACCAGAGGCTTCGATGACATGCTGCATCTATAAAATGACGTTATCCACCGTTGATCGTAGCAGTTTCGGTGGAATCTGAGCAACATGTTCCTGTGTATTGACCTTCAAATCAGGTAGAGACTGAACGTGAACCTGGTAACGGGTTCATTTAGATATCCCCAGAGCCAAAAGTCACAAGGATTTAGATCAGGTGATATTGCAGTTTACGCATGTGGAGAACGTCTGAAGGCAAGACGGTCGTGGGAAGTCGCATTGAGGAGATCCTTCACCAGGCGAGCGAAGTGAGGTGTTTCTCCATCTTGCATGACTACAGTGGTTTCCATTCATGCTGCAGTATGACGTCCCGGTAATGTGCAGATGTCACGGTACATCTGACAGACATTCTGGTTGGATTCTCTTCAAAAGAGAACGGTTCGAGAACAAAGGTGGTTGTGAATCCACAGCATACACTCACATAACGGCGAGTGTAATGGCTCTTGGTACACAACATACGGTTTAACAATACCCGAAATTTGTCACTTCATTGTATTCACTGCGCCCTGTGGTGTAAAATGTGCCTCGTCACTCCATAAAATATTGCATGGCCACATGTCGTTAACTCCAATCCGTGCCAGAAACCGAAGAGCAAATTCAGAACTTTGCTGCGGATCGTATGGTTTCATTTGCTACACCATCTGTATCTAGTATGGGAACCATTTTAAAACAGACTGCAAAACTTTCCGTACTGTGACCACGGGATGGACAATTCTCGTAACATTGCACGAGCACTAGCACTCACCAGGGTATGTGCTAATGGTTAACAACAGCAGCAGCAGCCTCGCCTAGTTTCCACAAGGATAGGATGCCTTCCTATTCCAAGTGCCACACAAAGCTCGCTCTTGTTTTCGGATTTGATTTTCACCTTTTTTAAACCAGTCAATGACATTTCGCCTCTCTTCTGACCTTTCAGTCAACGATGCTCTATGAATGCAGCACTGTAATTGCTTCCGCTTACATAAAACAGTTTCACAAACAACACACGGTCTCCCTTCTTTATAGCCATACTATTCAACCATGTTATGGCTTGTCAAATGACAGCATGGTTGTAATACCGCTATACAAACAGTGTACAGCGCCAGGTCTGCACGTGGCCAAAACTGGGACTAATTTTTCTAGCGTAAATGTGTTCCGCATTAACGCATTAAAATATCTACCAATTTCGATGCCGTATTATAATTACAGCCCACACTGGACCTCTGTGAGTAGCTGCACTTTAATCATAACCACATTGTATTTCCGTAGGAGGGTAACTTTGGCTGGAAGTGAAACGTGGCCGACAGGCAATTCGGACAAGAAGAGAATAGAAGCTTTTGAAATGTGGCGCCATAGAAGAATGCTGATGAATAGATAAGTAGATCGAATAACAAATGAGGTTGTAGTGAATCGAACTGAAGGAAACAGAAAATTATGGCGCAACGTGACGAAAAGATGGAATCGGTTGATGAGACACATCTTCACGCATCAGGGAAGTGGGAGGGGTAAGAATTACTAAGGGAGACCTAGGGCGGAATACAGTAAGCAGGTTTCGGTTGTTGTGCTGAGATGAAGAGGCCTGCACTGAACAGACCAGCACGGGTATCTACATCAATCCGGTCTTCGGATTGAAGACTACAACAACAACAATAGCAACAGCAACCATCTACAGTTCACATATATGAGATTCATGTAATAAATGACTAACTCAGTTGAGGTGATTATAACGAAGGACACGTCCAAGGTTAGAGACTTGTCTTACTTAGAACTATGCGTCGTAGTAGAAATAACGAACAATATGAATTAAAAAATGCTCAAAATTGTGTGAAAATTGGTGTGGAAACTGTCATGAAAAAGTTTTCAGTGAAGAATTTAGAAGTACATTATAGCCATCCCTATAGTGCTATAATAGGTATCATGAAGAGGAAATCAGACTACTAAACACACACAAACAGTCAACTGTCCCACCCACTATGGATGCGTGAATCTTTCGTTTAGTTACCTGTTCCGTGAACTGTTTGCATAATTTATCGAAATGCCCTAGAAGCAGTCGGTTTAACGACAATTTAATATTACTCACATTTCAGTACGAAAACATAACATCATGAACATGAATACGACAGCAAAAGGATTTACCACGACTACATAACTTACTGAGGTATTCTCTTTCACTTTTAAGTTAGACATATGAATATAAATGTATATATTCTCAAAAATGGTTCAAATGGCTCTGAGCACTGTGGGACTTAACTCCTGAGGTCATCAGTCCCCTAGAACTTAGAACTACTTAAACCTAACTAACCTAAGGACATCACACGCACCCGTGTCCGAAGCAGGATTCGAACCTGCGACCGTAGCGGTCGCGCGGTTCCAAACTGTAGCGCCTAGAACCGCTCGGCCACCCCGTCCGGTAATATATTCTCCTTTAGAACAGAAGGAATTTGCTCATAATAAAGAAACCGTCGGCTACGTTTCACTTCCATGCAAGGTTACACTCCAGGCAAATATAATGTGGTTATGATTAAAGTACAGCTACTCATAGAGGTCCAGTGTGGTGTATAATCATCGAATGGCAGCGAAACTTTCTAGATATTCTGACGCATTAACGCGGAACCAATTTACGCTGGAAAAGAATAGTCCAAATTTTGGCCGCCAGGTGCAAATCTGGCGCAGCGAATGCAAGAAAGACGTATGCAAATGTTTCCATATATAATGGATTAGGAACAGGAGGTGAGCAGAAAAGATTAAACAAGTCAGAAAGGCGTAATGATGATTTTATCATTACCCGCTGCTAACAATTTTTTTTCAGTGTAGGTACGAGAGGCTTCGACGACATGCTGCATCCATAAAATGGGATTACACTTATTTTTTCTGCTTTTGTAATTGTGCGCATCATTACTGCTTCTTACTGCAAATTTAATGACAGGATGTATGAAGCTCTGATTAAAATACGTCATTTACTAAGAATGTAACTACAAGATAATTGAGGATAAGTACCGTATGTTATCCCTGCTCTGTGCGTTTCTCGAGTGGAAACATTCTTCCTTGGCGGTAGGTTAGCTTACAGCGCAAGTCCATGTCACATTTCTAAGTGAAAATAAAAGGTGTTAACTTATTTACTGGTTTCGCTCTGAAATTTGCAGATGAAGTACAACAGTGTCCGAAATGACCTGTTGAAGAGGTTTCGGGATTTTTATTTTACGATTCATTGTATGCACCGTAAATTTTTGAAGATTCTGCCATATAAACGCTTCGTAACCAACTAAATATATTATTGGTGCTGTAATCTTTTCAGATGCGGAACTGAATGGGCTGTGTATATCTATCTTTAACTACTTCTTCTTTCTACTTAAGAGAAAAAAATTATAAAACCAGTATCAACAGCTCTGTTACATTAAATGGATTTGCTTCTATTCGTGTATTCTGTACAACGAGCGTGTCGCGGTTGTGAACATCAGCTTGTGCGACATCTCATAGAAATAGCTCTGCAACAAGGCGTGAACGACCGTTGGTTGGTTTGTGGGATTGGAGGGACCAGACAACTAGGGCCATCGGTCCCTGAACGACCGTAATTGGGACCAGTTACGGCGCCATCAACTCCTGTTTAGTGTAATCTTCGGCATAACGTGTCGTTGACAGTGCGGTCGTTAGGGACTGAGCACTGGTAGGAAGAAAGACTGGTTTAACGTCGATGACATGGTCTTTAGAGAAGGAACACAAGACGAATTCCGAAGAGGTAGGCAATGAGATTGAACATGCCCTTCCAATGGAACCATTCCGGCGTTCGCCTCAAACAAGTTAGGGAAATCGCGTAAAACGTAAATCTGGATGGTCAGACGAGTATTTAAACCGTCGTCTCCCCGAATATGTGTCGTATTAAAGTCACGGCGTATTAAAGTCATGGCGTATTAAAATAAACGTCGACAAGTGCGAAGCAGTTCTGTTTACACGCAGACCGAAACTACTGCGCAAACATCAACACAGTAGGCAGATAACGCTACATACACGCCCAATACGTTTCCGAGAAAAAGTCGGATATCTTGGTGTCTGGCTGGACCGGAAACTTACATGGGGGGACCACATCGAATACGTGGCCAACAGAGCGCACGCTAGGCTCAAACAACTCTACCCAGTGCTCAACAGGGAAAGCACACTGAATAGGAGGGTGTCGAGGTCCATATACATGACAATGATTAGACCTCTGATGACGAACGCAGCTCCCGTCTGGGGATGTGCAGCTCCTACACGACTGCGCCGCCTGCAGATCATACAGAACGAAGTGCTACGAATCATTAGCAACACTCCACGCTACACATGCACCGTGGATCTTCACAAAGTATACCGCCTTGAAACCATCAAGGAAGTATTCAAAAAACACGTCACACGACTATACAGGAACTCGAGACACTCGAACAATCCTCTGGGGAACTACGATCACAACCATAGGTGGAAGCACAAGCGGCCAAAGACACTAATATCTAGGACATAACCACCTATGGCAAGCTAACATACACCAACAAACGACAAATGTCGGCTAGCCCCTGCATAGCACAACGTTGACTGGTAACACCAGCTGCTATCAAAGCCGACCAACAGGCTACAGCAACGAAACCGACGAGCTGGTCCACTGGCACACAAACAAATCGCCAACTTCACCCTACACTGTGCATCCGATATATGACCGCTCGGACACAAAACGATGATAAAACCTAACTGTTGCAGGTTGCTGACGCCGACCGAGAGTTCAACACCGGCGCCCAGTGGCAGCCGCCGACCAACAGCACCGCACAACGTCAAAGGTATCGACATGCATGATACCCACTAATAACAAAGCCTACCCTTGCACGACCTATCGCAGGCCAGGCAGCAAGACATCCGCTACTGCTCTTACCACCCGACCTAACTATCGCAGAGGTTTTTTCCCTTGGCTCTTGCCTTGGCACATTTCTTCCTCTGCCCTTCAAACCGCTATCCTTCGTTCGACTTCCACCCAATCTATCCCCAGATGAACACGTATTAATGGTTAACCTTAACCAGACGTACGCAAACATCGCAGTACCCTCTACTGAAAAAAAAAAAAAAGGAAATAGGTGTCCAGTGTCTTAATAGTGCTCCACGTCGCTCAGTGCGTTCGGTTGGAGACCAGCGAAAGAAGAAGACCGTGGAATTTGCAAAGTAACGAACCCAGCGTTCGACTTAAGTGAGTTACCGAAACAATGCAAAATTTGAAATTACGCTAGGAATTGAAACTCACCTATTCACGAATGCAAGTCTTGCTCTTAAGCCAATGTGCCAGACAGCTCTGAATCTCTCGGCTTTGCTCGGTCCTTTTCGGTACTGCTCCGTGCAGAACATCATTTATTTTGGCACTGCGATGTGACACTATTTCTTTTGGAATTTATTGTGGCATTTTTTGGTCAGGATGACTTTCTTCACTTCGACAGAATGGTGCTGTCAGTGCAGTGTAATCTTTGCTATTTGCTAGGGATATAAAGGACGTTCGCAGGTCCAGTGGCTGTCTGCATGAAACGAGGAGGTCTAATAGTCTATCATCAAAAACCTTTAAAAATGAATGAGAACCAAGGGTGAGAAGGATGAGAGCGCTCAATATATGTCATATAGTCGCATAATCGACAGGTATCGCAAATTTGCTATGGAATGGAATTACATCACCATGCAAAAGGAAATTAAAATTGATTTGACGATGAAAGAACAAAAAATTACAACAATCGATAGATGATTTGTACCGGATTCATTGTTTTGTGCAGCAGTAAGCACTTTGTGCTAAATTTGCAGGCATTAGCTCGTGATGAAATAAATGGTACAAACAGTAATTTTTCTGAAATCTCACGCATTATTATATCGTCAGCTGCAAAAGTTTTTGATGGAACTAACTGAAGAATGTCGAGCCGTTTTATATTACTGCGAAGTATTTGGTTAAGTCAAGGAACATGCCTTTAAGTATTTTTCGAATTAAGACCCACAATTTCTGATGTTGTGGAGGAAAAAAGAAAGCAGGTACGAAAGTTAGAACGGCTGAATGGATTGCAGCTGATTTTATTGACCGTTGCGCACAATAAGACATCGCAAGATGGAAACAACTTATTTCCAATTTGATGGGAATGCATTTAGAAAGAAAATTGCGTTGGGAAAGTACAATTTCTGAAAACAAAAAACCGTCCACTTCCCTTAGGTCATTGACGTTAAAGAAAACGTGAATCTGGAAGAGGTCATTGTGCTGTTGAAAGATTGCAGGAATAGTTTTTGAAACGTTTTGAGCACACTGCCAATCTAATATCTGTTTCTGAGCTGTTTCCGAGATCTCTGCCATTTCAGCTGAGAGCGTGTCTCTGGATGTGCAAATGTAACTCGTCGATCTGCATTGTAATTCCCGTTTAAAAGACAAATTGTTTTATGTTGAAGTTGTTGTGGAGAATGTCCAAGTCTCCATAATGAAACTGCAGACGTTTCGATCAACATATATGTGTCAAAGGTTGTTTTTAAATATGAAACTAAATAAATCACGATTACACGATAAACTGAGTGATGAAAATATGTAAAATTGTCTGCGTCTGTCCGTATGCCGACAATCTGTATCAGATATAATTTTTTATTGAGTCTTCAGCACGTCAAAAATAAATAACAATAAGAATGTTTCATTTGTGATCTGTGTTGAGAGATACGAATTTGAAACAAAGCCACAAGCAAGTCGTTAAATGTTCCTTGAACGACTTTCCCTCTTTCGTTTTCCTCTTTCACGTCTTCCTGCTCAGACAGTGTAGCGTCGTAATGAGGGAGGTGTGCACTATGGTGACAAAGATCTACAGGTCCGCAAGAGCCCCGCACGCCTGTAGGATTCTTGGCTGTTCCTGCATTAAAGCTTTTGAGATGAATACAAGGGTGATTCCTTTGTCTACATAATCGTTCTACTTGACGTTGCGCTCAGTCTTAATGATTACGCAGACGTCTGAACGTTAACCCATAGCCTTCCCTTTCTCTCAGCGGCAGTTCACTGCACAGTCACTGATTTTATTGCCTATGTCTCCAGTTGTCACTTCTACGGGACAAGAAAATCGCTGATAATTGGTAGTGATACGGCCACAAGAAACTGAATGAGTTGTGGCTCAGAGTATAAGAAATCCAAGATGTTTACCTTTCCTTGATCATTTGACATGCTGTATAAACACTTGGAGTACACTTCTCTCCACGCCAGCAAAGAAACATAAAATTGTCGGTTTAAAAAAAATATCCATTATATAATAAGAAAATTTGGTTCTGTCTTGAGTGAACACATTTTTTTTTGGTTTACTACCCATTCATGTTTCGGAGAAGTTTCTTCACTTTCAGTGTTTTTTTTAAAATTATCGTATTATTACTTACTGGTGTTCACAATTCTAGTTGAGCTACCAGTGTTGCCTTCCAGTACGTAATTTTTCGTAGATCTCTCATTTTTGTGCTTCTACAGGGTGTTTAAGTGGAGCTTCCTAACACACACTGTTTCACTCTGTTGAAACTAATATACCACTTTGGAGTCTAAACGTAAAAAAAAAAAATACCTGATGTAAGAGAGAAACTGGAATATAGAATTGAAGCCCAATAATGTGTTGAATCAGTGGCTTAAGAAACATTTTTTAGAGATACCATGAAGAGGTGTCCACAAGGAAGAAAAATGTAAGATTAGGTTTTAACATACCGCCGATGATGAGGACATTAAACACGAAGCACAGAACTGAAGTGGGGAAGGATAGGGAAATAAATTGTCTGTATCCCTTGAAAGGAACCGTCCCAGTATTTTCCTTAAGCGATTTAGGGGAATTTATTTAGTTATTTGCTCCCATTTGCAAATGACCTGGCACCTAATGACAAAAAAGGGTCGTAATTTCACAATGTTAAACTGTACGTGTACTTAACAAGAAGCTTACTTGATTTATTATCATTTTAACAAAGTTTTAAAAATGTTGGAGCTGTAAATACCTGTGAACTTAAAATTAATTAAGGAACTGGAACGCTTAAAATTATCAATTTATCTATTAGGAAAATAGGGAAATAGGAGGATAGGAAAGACGTAATCTCTCAGATTTTCTCGGCGCTATTGATTAATAATGTGCTTCCAGGTGTTCTACTGAGTTGTTTCCGTTTTATGTGCAACGTATTCTACATAAAATAGAAACAACTCGGCTAAACATTCAGAAGCATAGTACTAAGGTAAGAAAGAGTTTACATGTATGGAACGCTAGCATCGATGCATTCCAGGAGGCAGTAACTGAAAAAGACATTGAGCCTCCCGTCCTTGCGTTTCTGGACGCAAAACGATTAGCCTGCACTGACAGGCATAGTCCACCTTGTGATGCAGTTACGGCAGTGCAGAAAACGTCAGGCAGTAAATTATGCGACGTGTTTGTGCGAGGACTGTTCGATGTTGTGAAAAACAGCCAACAGACTGATGTTGAGGTGCCGCATGTAACATTATTTGCACATAGACACGTTATGACATGTATATACACAACGTTTTTGCGTTTTGAGCAGCTTCTTCCACCCAGAATTTCACAGTATATGCTAGATTGCCGTTCTGTGATTTATTTACTTAGTATCGTCATTTGACCCCTTCGGCCCCTCCCCCACCCCTGGTACACATATTTGTAATAAAAAAAGCTGATAACAATTCCTGATAAAAACTATGACTCAACCTTATTTGATTTTTAGAGCAACAGATTTAGCAGTGTATGGCCGTCTTCAATGCCTTATACACAATCATCAGATATAAAATGTTTGGCAGCATACAGCATATCAGTGTGAACTGCAGTATCATGAGCGAAGGACACAACGAAGCTGATTTACAGCAGATGATGTCACCATTTCAAACACATGGTATTACCTTTTAACGTAAGTTGTGACAATAGTTTAAAATACGCTGTTAGATTATGGAATTGCTTTTAAGCTTTGGATATGGAAGACACGACTAAAACGTAATGAAGTGGAATACTTCCTCATATTACAATACTACTTCTTAAATATTTCTTTTTCTTTTCGGGCCTCTATTTCTCAAGTAATACATGTACTTTGAGTACGTGCTATCTCCCTACTTTTAGATGAGATGCATTTTACAAAACTTAATCATTTAGAACATAGTCTGCATACTACTGATGACAGTTACACTGCCTGACAAAAAAAAAGTGAAGCATTTAGAACTGGAGGAGGACACGAGATCTACTTCACGGGTTACAAAATCGTATCAAATTTAAGAAGAACTTGGCTGGTGTGACACTGAACCTTTCTGGTCTGGATGCATGCGCTGACTCGGTTGGGCAGGGTGACATAGTGTAGTTGTATCGTCTCCTGAGGCAAGCTGGCAACTGTTCTAAGTCTTCCTTGATATGTGGGCTATTGGCAGTGAAATTGAGTTGATGCTCGAAATGGTTTCACGCTTTTTCGATCGGAGACAGACCCGGGGATCTTGCTACCCATATGAGAATACCTCATCATAACGCAGACAGTTGATAGGGACACATGCCACATGATGGTGAGCATTGTCCTGTTGAAACATGGCACCACGGTACTATCGCACGAGAGGTAACAAATGAGACACGAAATGCCCATATTACCCTATTGGGCTATAAGAGTTCCGTCGATCACTACCAATTGTGTCCTGAAGACACACCCGATGGGTCCCCACAACACGATGCCAGGAGAAACACGTCTGTGCCTCTCTCCAAAAGTTTGGAAGAATTGGGCCTATCTCAACGTCACCACAGTACTCTCCGACGATGCTCATCAGTGTAGTGCAAGACGGCTACTCATTGCTGGACACAATGTGACGTCACCCGTCAGCAGTTCATGCTTCCCGGTCACGGTACCTCTCCAAACGCAGCCGTTGGTGTTGCGGTGTCAACGGCAGCCTACGCATGGGATTTTAGTTCCGTAGTCCGGCTGGTGCCAGTCTGCGATCATTGCTGCGGGGTGACACACAGTGTTGCAACCAGTCCATTGCTTGTTCTAGGATGGCAGGCGCTGCTGTGAAGGGCTTCCGAGGTACATGCTACACGATATGGAGATCCTTCCTTGTGATGGTCAGACGATCAAAAATGGTTCAAATGGCTCTGAGCACTATGGGACTTAACATCTGAGGTGATCAGTCACCTAGAACTTAGAACTACTGAAATCTAGCTAACCTAGGGACATCACACACTTTCATGCCCGAGACAGGATTCGAACCTGCGACCGTAGCGGTCGCGCGGTTCCAGACTGAAGCGCCTAGAGCCGCTCGGCCACAGCGGCCGGCCTGGTCAGACGTGGTCAAATGGCTCTGAGCACTATGGGACTTAACAGCTGTGGTCATCAGTCCCCCAGAACTTAGAACAACTTAAACCTAACTAACCTAAGGACATCACACACATCCATCCCCGAGGCAGGATTCGAACCTGCGACCGTAGCAGTCGCGCGGTTCCGGACTGCGCGCCTAGAACCGCGAGACCACCGCGGCCGGCAGACGTAGTCCGCCGGATTATTGATGACGATTATGCCTGCCCACAGATTCCTATGCAGTCCAACATCAGGCGATTGTCACATCCGAATGTCAAACGAATATGGATATTTCACGATTCGAGCAGCCGGTAAACGGAGACCTACTATGAAGTCTTTTTAGAACTGTGTTAGGTGCTGATAATGTTGTCTCATAAGAGAAAGTGGCATCTCTATGTTGTTCATGGTGTTCACTCAACATCTGATGCTGTTTACGTCCATGTATACCAAACCACGCCTGGCAACAGTACTAAATAAGACAAGCACTATTTCACTCTGGTGGCCATTCTACCTGTCACAAATGATTGCAGTTCTGATCACTTACATACCTGACGGTGCTGTGTACATGCACCATGTTGCACTGACATTCGACCAAGTCCTGTTGGTGCTTCAGTCAGCGTACATAAATCGTTTATGTAGAAACTTTTTCCGTAATGAAATATTCTAAATATTCTCTCGACTAAAACCACGTTGACTTCAAAATTGTACCCTCATTGCAATGATGTGTTTCGGGACAGGCATTATTTAAAATCCCTCATTCCCATATTAAAAAGAACATCTTATCTTTTCTGAAAACTTTGTTATTCGAAAGTTATCTTTATTCCAAATTATTGGTTTTCGAAACGTTCAAACGTTGAAATATAATTTTTTCGATATTATTGTCTTGTAGACCTAATTTTTCTGATTCCAAATGGTACAACTTTCCCAGAATCACATGTTTATGAAATACTTAAGCTAGAAAATCTGAGTTCCCAGAAAATTCTTGGCGGTCTGTGGAAATCCCAGTAAACGTTGCAGCATGTGCTCCAAAACACAGAAGCGCTATTTGTATCAGTTTAAGGACATCCATCCATATATTAAACAAAACAGTGTTTATGCCTGGTGTTTTATGTATTTTTGCACTTTTCTGTTTTTTTTTTGCTAGTATTTAAAACGTAATAGCTTAGCATTTTAACGTTTAGTAATATATGTCCTACGTGCGTCTTTCAGTAAACGTCACACATTAGGCCAGAGTCAGTGGTCACCCAGTATTCAAACCGCGCAGTAACTGTGTTACATTTTATTCAGATTGTTTACTCAGTCACTCTGCATTAGTTGTCATTATGTAAACTTCTAATGTCAGGCAGTCGGTGGCGAGCACTTAAACAGTACAAACATCATGATAATCAGTTCTGGAAAGTTCCAAGTCAGCCTGTCACACAGTCAGCCAGTCATACAGTCACGCAGTCATGCAGTTATGTTAACAGAGTCTACCACTGAGATTCAAAGACCGTAATGACTATGTTCCATGTTAGTCAGTTTTAGTAATCATCACATGAAGTTCCGTGTTACTTGATCAGTCAGTATGTAACCAGCCATGTATGAGAGTGCAAACATTATCTAAACTTCTATGCCAATCAGTACTGATTATTGCAACTTTTTTGTCAACTCGCTGACCTGTAAAACGAAGCGCGAAAATGCAGCCGGACGATGTTGTGTGAAACTCACTTAAAAACTAATTCAAGTCATATTCCATCTGTGAACAAAAATTATTCAGGAGAGCATAAAAATGAAGCACCGAAGTTCCACAATGATGTTCTCGTTATCAGTTTCCTCCTTACCTGAATTCTCCAAACGAGTTGTCGTTCATTGCTTTATAGCTATCAGAAATTTTGATACTAACACGAAGGTGGTAACGCGACTAAATTTCGAAAAGGAGATCACGTATAAATCGACGTTGGACTATTCATCGCTGCTGGTACTGCTACTGACATTGGCAGGATGTTCACAACATGACGATGCTGATCAATAAAGGCGGCAGCACTACCCTTGTGCCGAGGGGATGAAATGTGAGGCGGGGTGCCGAGAAACTGAGTTAAACTGGTAGCCAAGTCGAGGATCAGGAAGAGGAATGCAGGGAGGTTGGGGGGACTGTCGAATGTGGCCAGTAGGAAGGGAGTGCAACAGGATAGCTTCATGCTTGCGAAGGGATGCAATGGGAACTGCTGTCAAAAAGAACGTGGACAAGTCACACACGTGCCTGGTATGAGGGTCGTGGTGTAGTGGTGCAGAAGGAGTCTAGTGATTGGTAAATTCTTTGCAGTAAATGAGGCGGATACATAGGTGCTCGCTGGAAACGAGGCGCTATAGGAATCTAATGAAGTGGCGTAATGGCAAATGCGCACGGCGACCCAGGTTTTTGAGTTATGAAGAGAGTAAATAAAATTCTGGAGGAGCAGAAAGACGTATCGTACGTCTACAAGCTGGGACAGTACGTCGAAGGTATTTGTAAGGGTCAGTAGTGAGTGCTAGTCAAAGTATACAACCTGTTTATAATTCTGTAAACTGATTTAACTTTAATCACAGCAGTGGATATTTAAAGAGTAGGTATCTGTCTTCAGTTTGCTGTCTAACGGTAGCCTAAGATTCTGTATTATGTTAGTGAAGAGTTCGTTATGCAGTTTCCCATGTACCTGAGTAGCTCAAAGATTTCGTGTCACTTGTCAACAGCACTGCCAGTGTTGTTCACAGATAATTTATTATTATTATTATTATTATTATTATTTATTTTGTGGCCTTCATTGGACCACTCTAGTCAAAAATACGAAGTTGTAAACAAGTTGTTACACAGGGATACAATTTGGCTCAACAATAACTTAATATGATATTTAGGTAATGTAATTATTAGAGTCTATTCTTATATGAAAGGTGTTTTGCTCTTCTGTCTGCCCAATATTTCTTCATTCTTTCAGATATTGTCTTCCTTTCTTCATCTGAGACCACTCTTCCTGTACTCCTTTTATTGATTTTCATTTGTAGTCTGGTTTTCGGGTCTTGCAGCATTCTGGTTTTCTCTGTCTTGTTTCTTAGGTCATCTACTGTAATTTGGAGTTCTTTTATATCTTCCTCAATTTCTGTGATCCATTTAATGTCGCTCTTGCTATTCCACAATTTTTCTATTATTTTTTTTACTAATTCTGTTTTCTGGAGTTCTCATCAGATGTCCAAAGAATGAGATACGTTTCTTCCTGATCGTGCTCATGACTGGTTCTATTTTCATATATACTATTTCATTTGATGCTATTCTCCAATGTCCATTTATTTTATACTGTTTATTTATACATGTCCTAATCATTCTTCTTTCTATTTTTAGTATTCTGTCAATTTCTGCTGTATTAGTTGTTCTGAAGATAGTTTCAGCTGCATACGTAATTTCTGGTTGTGTAACTGTTTTATAGTGTTTTAATTTTGCATCTATAGATAGGCTTTTTTTGTTGTATGTAGTTCTGGTAATGTAATTTGCGTAGTTCAGTTTTTTTATTCTCTGTTGTAATTTTGTTTGCAAGTGGTGGATCAGTTAGCATAATCTCCGTTTTTTCAAATGGTATTCTAAGGCCTACTTTCTCTGCTATTTCTTGTAGTGATTTCACTTGTTGCCTGGCTTCTTGAACGGTGTTGGCTAGGAGAGCAAGATCATCAGCGAATCCCAAGCAGTTTAAGCTAAAATCATCTTTTGCACTTCCAATCTTATCATCTTTGGATTGTCCTTGTACCGTTCTCTCATTATGTATTCCAGTGCACTGTTGAACAGTAATGGTGATAGGCAGTTACCTTGTCTTAAGCCTGTTTTTATGAGGAATGGTTCCGAAATTTCTCAGATAATACTAGCGTTATGATTAACATTCTTCTGCCCGTTGTTTCGCGTCATTATATAAAATACGGTAATTATAAATTATAAAACCGATGTTTCGACGACATTAGAACGGATTTCCTCAGAGCAAGACAGGTTTTGCAGACGATCAGTAGCAATACTCCATATTCCTGAAACTCTACTGGGCGTAGAATATAATAAGCTAGTCGTGTCGCGAAATGGAAAGTGGGACAGAAGCTATTCGTGGAATATTCGGTTTGCCTATGATTGGCGACAGTCTCTAAATCAGAGGCCTTGCGCTGATTTGCAGGCCGTCGCCCGTCACTGACAAACCGGATCGTCTACGAATAGTTCTTATCCCACCCTCTATTTTTCGACGTGACCAGCTTATTATATTCTACACCCAGTAGAGTTTCACAAATATGACGAATTGACAACGATGGTCTGAAATAAATAGAGGGAACTTCCTTCCTCGAAAACCAGTGATGCTCTGAAGAAACCCGTTGTAAAACGGACGAATCGTCGGTTTTATAGTTTTAATTAAAGTATTTTATACAATAATGCGGTAAAACACCCAGAAGAATTTTAATCATCGTGACACCGGCCGCGCAAGCTTACGTATTTATGATACTAGCATTGTTAATTAAAGAACACTAGGAAGCTGAGTTACAGCAGAAGGTGTCTGTGACAACATAAGAAGCAGAAAGATGGTTCAGAGACCATAGTGTGATGGTAAATGAAATGAAAACAGTATGGATGAGCTCTGGGGACATAGGAACAAAAGCTGGAAGCAATATAATCCTAGAGTTAGGGGATTGTAGCATCTAACAAACATAGTGCACTAATTTTCTAGGACTCTGATCTGATGACATTGTAAGATGGGAAAACATGTTGAACCATTTTACAAAAGTTTGATCAAATACTGTTATATCTTGAGAATGCTTAGGGACTGCTGTAACACTGAAACAGGAGTATGTGCCTATTACGCACATGTGCATAGCCTGTTATGGTATGGCGTAATATTCTAGGACAATGCTAGTTTTGAAAAACTATAATTTAAAATTAAAAATAAAAAGAGCAATGGGAACAATGAAAGGTTTCAGAATCAGGGAGTCTTGCAGGAACGCTTTTGAAAGATGAAAAGTTTGACTCTTGTAGGATTGTTTATAAGTTATATGAAAGTGTGTGACATCTTAAATCATTTGAGTATTAAATAGCGAAGCTCACCGTTGTGACACTAGAAGTAGGAATGACTTTCATAAAGAACTATGTAGCAAAGCTTTGTATTAGAAAAGCTACGATGTATAAACCTAAGAAACCGTCGATGCATTACAGAGCCGGTTCACGGTATTATTGATAGTGATTTCTCTGGGGCAGCTCTGTCGCTTGTTCGTTCATTACGCAATGTGTGTAGAGACGACATCGCGACAATGGCGCAACAAAAGGCATTATGCGTTCTCCTTTTAAACAGCTGCAATTCAGTCACAACCGTGAGGCGCTATTTTCATCGAGAGCACGGCATTGTTCACAGGATAAGAAGCCTGCGCATCTCGCACTGGAGTATTGGCCTGAAATGTCACTTGGCTCACAGTATGTGATAACGAGGGGCGATCATTAAGTAATGCAATACATTTTTTTCGGCCAGTTTCGGTCGAAAAATGAGGAATTTATTGTGGGACATCGTGGAATATTCCCGCTTCAGCCGCTATAATTTCAAGAAGTTCCGATAGGTGGCAGCGCTATATGTAGCCTTCAAAAGGGCGTCTGTAACGGAAGTGCTTTCGAAGCATACAGCTGTCATTCAGTTTCTTTTGGCAGGAAACTAAAGCATCGCAGATATATAAAGGCACTCGTATAAGTCTACGGAGACCTGGAGCGAACAAAAGCGCGGCGAGGTGTCTGTCAGTATCGCAACAGGCTCGCGCAAACCTATCTTATCTCCCTGCCAGCCGCACAAGGCTGTGATGTCTGCAATGTTGAAACGTGCGGACACTCTCATTCGAGGTGATCGATGGATCACAATCAAACACATCACTGCACAACTGGACGTCTCTGTTGGTAGTGCTGACACACTCGTCCACTAGTTCGGATACTCAAAGGTGTGTGCTCACTGCATTTCTTGCCGCCTAAAAGTAAGCCACGGAAATGGAAATGAGCGTATGGCGTCTTTGGCCGGGACGGCCCTTGCGGGGCAGGTCCGGCAGCCTTGGTGCAGGTCTTATTACATTCGACGCCGCATTGGGCGACCTGCGCGCCGGATGGGGATGAAATGATGATGAGGACAACACAATACCCAGTCCCTGACCGCAGAAAATCTCCGACCCAGCCGGGAATCGAACCCGGGCCTGTAGGACGGCAATCCGTCACGCTGACCACTTTTTTTTAACTTTATTGGTCATAACATTCCACAGTAGCACAAAATTTTCAACTGACATTTAAAAGTAATAAAACAAACTAAAATTAATTACAGGTTCCTTGACATTTTAGAAAATCCAAGTCTAAACCGTATAGTGATGTTCGTCACTTGATCGTATTTGTTTTTAAAAGATCAAATTGTCTCTCGTTTCTTCATGTTCTGAATCGCATCATCGAAACTGGAGTTCACGTGACTGTTTTTCTGAGGAAGTTGGCGTATGTATCATAATAATTATTCATGCGTAGTAGCTTGTGATGCTGGTCGGAGATGTACGTCCAAAAATCCCCTTCGCTCCTTTCTTTACTGGACAGCAGATAAAATACCGCGTGTCCCTTCAACCAGTTGACGGCATTTTTCTTCCAGGTGGGGTATAGTTCTTCTTCCGGGTATAAAAGGCACGTTGGCGTTATTAAATACGGCGGTTTTCTCTGCATAGTTGCTAATTTTTTTTCTGATTGACAACCATATGTTATTTGCATTTCCACAGACAAATTGATGTTCATCTGTGTCAATCAGGTTGCAAGTGGTACACAAAGGGGAATCAGCCAGATGAATGGAATGCAGTCTGGAGTTGGTTGGAAATTTCCTATTCACAAAATAGTACCGCAATGACTTCACTTTTGTTGGTAAATGCGGGTGATGTATATTCCTCCAGATATCATACCAAGAGTGACCGACGTATTTTTGTTCTATGATGTTCTTGGTCTGAAAGTTCATTAAGTTTTGGTATATTTTCTTGACTTTGATGACATCTTTCTCGGGTGTTCCCAGTCTAATGTAGCTATATTCTACGAAGAAATGTTTTAGGTGGTAAAGTTCATTTGGGATGTGGTGAACGTCTATTGGGGCGTCCTGGCTGGCTGGCGCTATTTCATTTAACAGTAATGCGGCAATACTGTTGACTGACCGATTTATATGTTTTACAGACGTACCATGCTTGTGCTTTATTGTACACGTCTGTGAGATCCAATCCACCGCTGTCAGTCGGTAGAGACAACGTTTGGTACTTGACTTTGAAGATGTGGCCGTGGCTGACGAAGTGGCCAAAAGCAGCCAAAATCCTGTCCGCCACTTCCCTCGGTATAGGCAGGGCTTGCGCCACGTAATTTAATTTAGAGGATAAATAGATGTTGACGAGGGCCACTCTTTGTATCTCATCAAGAGTACGGAGATTGTGCTGACGTATACAAGCACGGATGGTGTTGAGGATTCTTCTGTAATTAACTGCGATGATCTACCGAATATTCCTTGTATACTCCACCCCAAGACATGTCATGATGACAATTTCCTTCATTGGTCCATGAATGGGAACTCCTAATCCGGTTCCAATATTCATTATGCCAGACTTATTTATATTCAGTTTCACTCAGCTATCAGGGCGGACAGAGTAAACCATATTAGCAACGAAGGACCATCTGTGCGGAATTGCCTTCGCGTTACGAGACTAATCGTGACAATTTTTTGTCGAACATCGCCACAGACGATAAAACATGAGTTAATCACTTCTAAAAAAAAGGCAATCCATGGAGTGGCGCCACACCATCTCTCGTCCCTGTTTGGCCCAGTGACGTATGCATTCCGCGAGAAGCAGTGCGTGGATGATGGGGAGGTAAATGATGCAGCAAGACATTGACTCCGACGTCGACCAGTAAAATGGTGCCATGCGGGCATACAGGCTCTCCCAGTGAGGTAGCGAAGGCCGTCGCATAGAACAGAGATTATGTCGAAAAGTATTGTTGTTTAGCCAAAAGAGTGGGGAATAATATGGTGTACTGGAATTCTGGATAAAACCAAACTGCTTTCATAAAAAATGTGTTGCGTTATTTATTGAACGCTCCTCGTATTATTCTTTTGTGGGAGGTATTGGAAGACTTCGTATAAGTGCCTCCCACTTCAACAACTCTGGATGAACTGCGGTGCTGCGTAGCAAAGGACTGAATGCAATCAGTCCAGACATGCTGGCAAACAAAAAATGTGGGACGAGATCTACTATCATCTGCATGTTTGTCATGTGTCCAATAAAATGCTCATTGAACACTTCTGGGTGGTGAGTGAAAACTTTGATTCTAGACGTAATTGTAAAAAGTATGCACAGGTCGTATATACAAGCATGTGAAAGATTTACTTTTGTGATGATTCAGTTGAAAATAATAGCTTTTTTGTGCTACGCCAAAGTTAAAATTGACTCCAAGTATCTATCCTCTTCATGTAGAAGATTTTGAAATGTAGAGAATCTTTTTGTAACACTGTATATCCATCTTCGACTTGTGTCACAGACAGTGGCTGTACATGCTGGCCACGTTATTAGGAACTGACAAAATAATTCATTTTATTTTATTTTTCATTTATCTACTCATGTCTGTAGAGGATTACTACACGAACGTTTCTTATCAAGTAAGGAGATACAAAGACGTTATATTAATTGTAAAATTACAACTCGATTTCACAACAAGTAACATACATTTACTATATAGTATGCGTATGTATCGTATTTTCCGAGGTTACAGTCTTTTAAATTATCATATTCTTGCATTTCATTTTTATATCAGTTTTTAATTCTTACCTCGTATTCTTTTGTTTTTTCATCGGAAGATATTTTGCATTCTCTTGGATTACATCTATCGAAGAAACATTCGGAATATAGAAATCTGGAACACCACCAGCATCACGCGAAGATAGGTAAATGAAATGAAATGATCGTATGGCATTGTTGCTCGGGATGTCACATTCGGGTTCGGCCGCTAAGCGCAAGTCTTATTTTATTCGGCGCCACATTGAGCGACTTGCGGCCGGTGATGAGGATGAAATGATGATGAGGACAACACAACACCCACTCCCCCAGCTCAGAAAATCTCCAACCCGGCTGGGAACCGAACCCGGGCCTAGTGCATGGAAGGCAGGCTCGTTACCACCCAGCTAAGCAGGCGGACGCGAAGATAGGTTTGCCACAGCGATATTTCTTCGCATAAATCTCTCTCGGTAAACAAATATCGTTAAAATTACTGAAGACTTCACGCGTTGGCAATAATTTCGTGGCAAACCACGCATAACGGATCACTTTTCCAAAAACTAGCGCTTGCTATTGATTACGAATCAAGATATGTTTTCGCCGAAAACATTTCAAATAACGTTTTCATTCAGAATTTTTTAAAATTCATTGACCAGACGTATCATTAGTAGACGAATAAGGACATCGTTATTTTAGTATGCAATGGACAATATTCTTGTGTTAATCTTCTGCGGACATGGGTAGAAAAAACGAAAAAAAAAATAAAAATAATAATCGGGTTTCGAACGCAGGGCGCAAAACTGTCAAGCTGTGACGCTAATCACTGCGCCACTGCTTTGGTTGAACCAATTACTCGCTCAAAGGCACATAAAGTACCTCGAAAACTTTGAAGGTCGTTTTCTCGGAACGGTCGAGTATTATCTACCGATAAGCCGATACGTGTTCGATTATTTTGACCCCCTTTTCCACTGAGCGATATTTCTAGGAAATCGGGTTCTGGAACCTGCCGTGTTCTCCTGCTAAGCACTGTAGAGCAGCATTGTAACTCACTTCATCCCCTGTCTTCTTATTTGTAAGTAATCTAATAAAGTAGAGTCCTCTAGTGCAACCCATTTAAATTTGAACCAGTGAGTTATTTACTTAATATTAAATGTGAAAAAGGTCCAATATTTCGGTAAAGATCGCCTCGTCAACATCAAGTGCGCCGATGAACCGACCGCTCCGGGGCGGGAGCGCAGTATTAATCTCTTATCTTAGTCACCGCCCCCAACCTTCGATTAGCTGCTCGGTCCACGAATCGCAATCAGTAACGCGGTCTGGAGTTGTTTCCGTTTGTGCCCCGTCTGTCCCTAACGTCAGTTACTTTTGTTTTTTTAGGGTGACTTCTTCATCTTCTTAATAAAAAAGAAAGTGGATTCCCACTTAATTGTAGCCACTGTCACAGCTGGTCCCTTCCTCCAGTCATGGTGTGTTCTTTAATGACACAGTACCAGTGTTTTGACGTCTGTCCTAGAACCTTAATGGGATCCTAATCTACTGCACGTAATTCCGAGAAACAGTGAACTGCCACCACCGGCTTATTTTGGCGCAGTAACAGGGTATGCAACTGATGTTCGTGGGCAATGATCTTTGACCGTACGAACAGTTTGCTCCAGTATCTCGTGCCGCATTGGGTGGACATTCGATAGACACCGAATTTAAGTAGTCAGAGGTCGTCTTTGACACGAACAAGTAATGCGAAGTGTGCAAAAAGCGATATTTACCCTGTCTTCACTGAGAATTAGCCCTATTTTCGCGAATCGTAATATGCCACCTTGTAGGGTAAACGTAGTGGCTGCATCCTTCCTAGGCCTTTTCGTTTCCGCCAGTTGTATTGTCAGTTTTAGGCGAAAGGCTTGCCAAATGCGACACACTGGTAGCCGTTCTTACGATAAACCGTCTTCAGATGTTTCAGTTCTTGGGCGACTCTCTCCATGCCGGAGGAATAAGCCAAATATACCAATGCTTTGAGCATCCTCCATGACGATGGTGCTGCCTGCCTTCGAGTACAAATAGTGTGTATGCGGTGTGGCCTAATTTTCCATTTGCTTTCCTTTTTAATAGGGAACTGAGATATAATTTTACGATTGATTATCAATGCAAAGTCGATTGCTACACCTAACATCAAACTCTTTCTCCTTAACCACAAAATATTATATCAAATGATTCCATTTTTTATGCATGAGACAAACTGATGACAACAGTACAATACTGCTTCTTCCAGTGATATTATAAAATGCTTTTGAAATTGTATTTTAGGATTCATGTGAGAAATCCCTGCGCACTTTATTACCACGAACTGAGCACTAATTCCAATCAAATAGCTTAGTAGAGTAACAGGTTTCATACGGGATCAGCTCATTTAACTAGTTCTAAAATCTTTTGCATATGAATAAAGAAAATCTGAATAATATTCACAGCAATTAAATGACTGTTTTCAAAACAAATATTTCTTCAGCAGATGCTGGCGGCCAAAAGATCACGATTTACAGGTACAACTATAAACCAAACGCGTCAGCTGAATTAATATTGCTAAAATGTAAATCGAAATGTTAAATCCTCCACTGCTTCGAAAATATTGCAGACTCACAAAATCTAAGAGCAATTTTGGAATCAGCATGAAAATTCATTTGAGATGAGAAGCTGTACGCATACATTTTCTGTATCATTAAATATCTTAAAAATTACTTAATTTATTTTGCTAAGATTTCAGAATGGTTTCAGTGGACACAGGCATGGTTCTAGCACACTAATATACAGAGTGTTCATAAAGTGGCACTATCATTTCAGGTAAACCATAACTTTGAAGCCAGTAGACGGAGCATTGTGATTTGCCCTACAACGTTTAACAGCTCTCAGAGTTTTTTTTCTGTTATGCTAGAATTTAAGAGTGTGTCCCACTCGTTACTCGTATAACATCAACGCGGAATTAGAGATCTCCCCACACACGGGTTAGCGTTGCTGCATCAACAGCTCTGATTGCTTCATTGATTCGAGCACGACGTATAGCATTGTCACTGAATGTTGTTGTGTATCGCAAGTTTAACGTAACCCCACAAAGAAAAGTGTGCTGGCGTGACATCGAGGAAGCTCAGGGTCAAAACGATGGCGCCATTGCGACTTGTCGACCTCTCGGAAAACGTGAGATTCAGCACATACTCCACGTGCAGAGTCCAACGTAGCGGGTGTACCACCGTGCTGGAAGATAACGGACGGCTACAGCTCTTCGATCTGTGGTAGCAGGAGGTATTTGAGTCTGTACAGGTTAAGACATCTCGTGATTTTTGTCTGCAAGGAAAAATGGGCCCATCATCCAAACCCGTATTAGGCCATACCAAACTTTGGGCTATCACGGATGTGTTCACGTGTATTGTGTGGGTCATCGGAGCCCCAAATCCTAATGTTTTGACGATTCACGTGTTCCCAAATATGGAATGTCACTTGATTTGAAAACAGGTGCTTTCTCAGATAGTAATTGTCATCATCCATGGCGGACAGAGGATGATAATTTGATTACAACTTTTGGATCATGAGCTCTTTGTACGCAGAAAGACTTATCGTTTATCAGATTGTGGACAATTGATCTTACTTCCTGGAACTCTCTTGATGTAAGACTAATGAAGTTCTTGCACTCTGTCAACATGAGCTTGAGTCGCAGGCGGCCGTCCACTTCTAGGAACGTCTGTCTCACGGTCTTTCCCTTTAAAGTTTTTGAGCCACCTTATTATGCATGTTACTGGTGGCGGTGCCTTCCTTCACTAGCGTCCCTCATTCCTCAGTACCGTTACAACAGATGAAGATTCTGGGTACTGGGTGCCACGAGTCGCCTTATCCTGGTCTGTCGCCATTCTAATGCACTCAAAGCCAAATCTACAACAAAGGACAAAGGAAAAAATGCTTTGAGAGTTGTTAAACATTTTACAACAACCTTCGATTATCTATCTGTAATAGCTTTTGAGTTACCATTTTTTTGAAGTGTTAGCGGGACTTTATGGTCGCTCTTTACATGCAAACGGAAGTCACATGGCATAGAACAATTCTTGTAAGAATTCACTTACAAATTACTTATAATAAGAAATGGATAATCTGTAGACAACATCTTTCTGTTATTACATTCATTTTTTGTGATATCACCTTTCTTAAACTGATGGGAGAGTGATAGTGTCACTTGTGAATCAATTATGTTGTAGCAGGTCACGTAGACCTAAAACGCTTTTATTTTTGTGAAGTGGAATCAAATTTAGGTTGGAAACAATGTATAAACATGCCCATTGTCAGTCATGTACAACTTCGATCAGTTTCTTAGAAAATAAATGCTGAACCATGAAGAGATATTTCTTTCGTCCATACTGACCTTAAACATAGCTATAAAACCTGGCAGCAGAGCTGAACTTTGGGACCAGAGACATCGAATCAACTGCAGTCATCAAATTCATCATATTGCATTGATGAAATCCACAAGTTGGATTTGTGGAGTGTTGAAAGTTGTCTCAGAATTATATCGACCCGGGGAATATGAAACACCAGAACATCTAGAAAGGGCAGCGCTCCTTCCATTTCGACTTATTTAGTATAACTGATGCTCATATGTGACGAGATGATACGTCTGAGGACTTCACCCAGCCTTTCTCTGTCGTGTGGCCATACTACGAAAGTATCATCTACGTAACGGAAGAAACACGTTTATTTCTATCGAGCTGATTGAGACCAACCAAATGGACACGTATACCTGAGTCTGGACCATCTCCAGCCTGGTAATAATCCACCATTGTCCCTTTCTGGAAAATGGTGCCTACACGCTGTTTTACCGAGTTGACTCTCAGGGGATAGAAAACCTGGACGGAGGAGGCGTGGGCAGTGACAGTAGTGTAACAATGGCCCGGACAGCGTGGAGTTTACAGATGATGTTACAGAGAAAGTAAGTGGTAGGATGCGACTAATTATTATTTGGGCAAAAATTAGACCAGAGGTTTATTAGCTTAGTCTTCGACCCAAGACAACGAGCATAAAGGAACCTTTACTTGATCCAAGTTAGCCAGTATGTGCAAGTTAATAAGCAATAAAAAGCTTTTACTCAGTGACTAAATCAAACACCGTTTACTTCGAGAAAAACTAACGAGGTATTTCTGGTTCATAGGTATTGACAAGATCAGCCCACTGGAGCCTTAAATAATCAATAATAATTAGTCAGGAAGGCAAATAATACAGAACTATAACAGAAAGAAAGAAACGCCATTATAAATGAGCGTTTAGAACGTTAAAATACCAATTTCAACAAGTGACAAAATCAAGCTACCAAAACAGGGGAGATGCGAATTATGTACTTTAGGAATTACAGCAAATATACACAGAAGAGTTATGATTTATTGCTTTGGAATTATGTACTGCTTAGGCATTCCCGACATCGTCATATAACTTAAAATATTGTTATAAAGGTCCTCAGCTGAGGTAATAACTAAAAAAATGTAATACAATTTTAAAGCGTTATCGCTCTACCTGGAGAGAGATAAGGAAAATGCATCGCCCACAAGTAAGACTGATAAACACAAACATGAAATTTTAACTACGGAAAGAAGCAATAAATGAATGATCAGTGCCAATTTTCCAGTAAGATCCACAGGGACAGTTCCAGCCTAAAGTTCTCACCAAATAATCTTTTCCTCTGTGATCGTCCTGCTGTAATTGTTTCACTGCGCCCGATGCCGTGTGACCAAAACTGATCCACTTAGGCTAACTTCCTTCATAACGCTCTTCTGAAAGTTAACAGCCAAGCCTGGACTACAGGAACTGCCCGGGAGAAGAAGGCACCGAGCAGAACTTTCCCACTCGGCCACAACATGGGGACATACGACAGTACAGCGCCTTTAGCCCATCACCGGTGTAAATGTCCCAACTAACTCGAACACGCGGCTTACTCTGCGAGCATGACCGACAGGTTTAAGTCGGCGAAGTCCTGGCTGCCCCCCCCCCTCCACCCCCTCCCCCACACCCTGTGGGTGCGGAAGGTAAGTACGTTCCCACGAGTTATCCCCGTGCCTTGAGGACGTCAAAGAGATGATTTTAAAAAATTGTAAAGCGTCAGTCATTGTCTTGTATCCATCCCAGATTGACATAATTTCCTTGTTGCACCAGGCCATCATTATCCAACTGAAGATCGCGTAAGTTTCATTAAAAGATAGATATTAATAGTTGCAATGAAAACAAATATGTTCTCGGAATATGTGCTAAAGTTATTTTATTCAAGTAAGTCATCTTTTTCTTCGTATATTGGGGCATAAGTGTCTATGCAATAATTTTTTTTCTCCCTGCATTGCATGCAGGGTAGTATTTTTTTTCTTTTTTAACGAATGTTAGGAGAAGTGAGAAGTGGGTTACTGTTTGAATTAGCGCTGGAACTTTGATTATTTAGGAACTAGGGGAATTCTCAGTCTGATGCAAATCTAGGGTCCCAGTAATACTCTATGCACCGGATCTGTTGCTATAATCGGTGCTAATTTGTTTGGCCTCTTTTTTTGGACGGCTCACCCGAGACAGACTAGCAGAACTGCTCTGTGCGGAGTGAGCGATCAGCAACTGGAGATTGGAGCTGTTGAAGTTAAACCCAATCTTGTAGGCCGTAAATAAGAACCGCCACACCCCTCACTCTCAAGAATCTGATGTGTGATGTTTGTAATACAAAGCACCTAAATGGCATGGCAACGTCTCGCGCAGAAACAACTGCCACCCAGAGTTGAACCATACATTTCGCTGTTACGTTTAGGTGCGCAGGTTTGTTTACAGAACCACTGGTTTACCTGCGGTTATCTTGAGGAAAAAAGCTTTAAATAGTCAAGTTGCCATAAGTTAGCCTTTATTGCTGACAACTAGTTTCGACAGTTATAGCTGTCATCATCTGATCTTCAATAACTAATGTTATAAAACGTGAGAGTTGTCATTATGGTGGATAAAACATAACATATTACACATAGGTTTGCCAAAAATAAAACAATTTATAGTTAAAAAGCACATTCTGCATGTGGACTTGTTCGCATTCTTAGGACTCACAGAGGCTTGTCATTCTTAAATACATACAGTAAACTGAAGTGATAAAACCTTTTGCATAGCGATATCTATATATAAAGATAGCGTTAGTATCGCATACACAAGGCATTGGCGTAACTGTCATTTTCCGACGCACCACGGGAATTAGCCGTCTTTGATGGCGGAGTGGTAGTTAGAGCTAGACGCATGGGACATTCGATTTCGGAAATCGTTAGGAAATCCAATATTCCACGACCCATAGAGTTAAGAATGTGCCGAGAATACCGAATCTCAGGCGTTCCCTCCCACCACAGAAAACGCAGTGACCGACGACTTTCACTTGACAATCGAAAGCGTTTGCGTAGAGTTTTCGGTGCTAACAGACAAGCAATACTGCGTGAAATAACAGCAGAAATTAGTGTGGTACGTACGACGAACTTGTCGCTTAGGACAGTGCGGCGAAATTTGGCGTTAGTGAGCGTCTCTACTGGGCTTGTGACAATGTTGGTTGGAGCCTGGACGATAGTAAAACGGTGGCCTGGTCAAATGAGTCCCGATTTCAGTTGCTAAGAGCTGATGGCAAATTTTGAGTGTGAGGCAGACCCCCCCCCCCCCTCCCCCACAAAGCCATGGACACACGTTGCCAACAAGGCCCCGTGGAAGCTGGTGGTGGCTCCAAATGGTTTGGGTTGTGTTTACATGGAATATACTGGGCCATATGGTCCAAATGAACCGATCATTGACTGAAAATGGTTATGTTACGCTACTTGGAGACCATTTGCAGCCATTTACGTGCTTGATGTTCCCAGTCAACGGCGGAACTTTTACAGATGACATTGCGCTACGTCACTGGGTTACAATTGTTCGCGACCTGTTTGAAGAACATTCTGGACAATTCGAACGGCGGTCTAGCCTTCGAGACCGCCCGACATGAATCCCATCGAACATTTATGGGACATAATCTACACATCAGTTCGTGCATAAATTCCTGCACAGATAGCACTTTCGCCGTTATGGACGCTATAGAGGCAGCATGGCTCAATATTTGTGCAGGGGACCTCCAATGATTTGTTGAGTCGATGCGGCGTCAAGTTGCTGCGAAACGCCGGCGAAAGGAGGTCCGACACGATGTTAGGAGTTATCCTATGACTATTTCCACGTCAGCGTAAAATGCGAATTTGTACATTTCCTTACATTTGCATAACATGGTACATGCGAGTACATCGTGGGTGCACCTTAGCCGAAGTATAGGTCCATATTGCTAAGTGAAGGCGTGCAGGTTCGATTCCCGGGGATTTCAGAGATTTTCTTCAAGTGGTTCAAATGGCTCTGAGCACTATGGAACTTAACGTCTGAGGTCATCAGTCCCCTAGAACTTAGAACTACTTAAACCTAACTAACCTAAGGACATAACACACATCCATGCCCGAGGCAGGATTTGAACCTGCGATCTTAGCGGTGGCGCGGTTCCAGACTGAAGCGGCTAGAACCGCTCGGCCACAGCGGCCGGAGGAGATTTTCTCCGCTCGAGAAATGGGTATTTTGTTGTGCGTATGTTCATACGGTTATAATTGATATACCACTACGCATTGAGATGGCTGAATGGATGCGGCCCGAAAGCAAATCAACTGAAAAAAAGGATACGGAGGAAATGCTTCGGTTAAGGTGGAGACAAAGGGCCGTAAGAATAAATTGAAACAAATGCTTTTCCTTCGAATTTCGAAGCTAAAGCTTCGGAATTTATGAATAAAATGTGGAGCAAGAGCTTCTGCTTGTCAGAACAAAAAGAACAATGAAAGATTTTGCTTTCCCCTTGAGCTCTTGCTTCGGTATTAGATGAGCTGTAAGAATAAAGAGAAGCTCTGACTTCATTCTGGAAGCAATTGCTTGTAAAACTTGAAGGCTGGTCAGTAGCAGGCTCATGTTTGCAGAGTGCAGATATGGTTCAAATAGCAGCAAGCTTACGCCGCAAAAAATGCTACAGACCACGTTGATGTCCACCTGGAAAGCATTATAAAACTGTATCGTTTAAACGAAGAAAATCTTAAGTAGATTGCAAATCATTTTCTGACAGAGACAGGGGAAAGAAGAGGTGGAGCACTGTCGTCGGAACAGAAGATGAAGATTTTCCTTCGGTATGTAGCTGATCCAGGATTCCAGACTGGAATAGCAGAAGAAATGGGAATTCATCAAACTACAGTGAGTAAAACAGTGAGTAGTGTTTCTAAAAAGATAATTGAAAAACCTGATTTGTGGATCACGTTTCCGTCATCAACACGATATTATTGTGGCTAAAAATGAGTGGCTACAAAAATGTAAATTTTCAAGTGCTATTGGTGAAATTGAAATGCACGTGCGTGAATTCCAAAACCTGTGCAATTTGGCGACGAATAAATCAACAGAAAGGGTTTTGCTAGTACAAATGTGCAGACTACATGCAATGTGAAGGAACAGTTCACTAGTGTTGAAGCTAGCTGGCCCGGGTCAGTACATGACAATCAAATATGGAGAAATACAAGTGTCTGGAAAGTGCTGAGTGAATGTAAGAACACTTTTTTCGGGGGTGATGAAGGGTTTGGCCTAGAGCCCTGGCTGATGACCCCCTTTCGTAATCCAACTGAGGACAGTAACAAGTCATTCAATAAACTTTTTTTTTTAAAAAAAGAGTTGTGCTAGAGCGTTTGATTTGGTCAGCTGAAGAGGCGGTTTCCTGTTTTGCAGTATATGTGTAGAGTTGCCTTGCCAAATGTCCCAACAATAATAGCTTGCTGCTTTATACTGCATAATGTTGCGAAACATCTACAAGATGAAGATTTTGAAGAGACGGCACAGGATTTACTTGAAGATGGTGGTAATGAGGAGGAGGAGCCTTTAACGGAAACGGATATTCTTCGGAGAGGAAGTCAAGGAAGACAAGAAATTGCAGCTCTAATACAAAATGCAGGATTTTGAATTGTCTATTTATGAAAAGATAGAAAACTACTGATCGTCTACAACAAAAGGAATAAGACAATCTACAGAACGGTATATACATTAAAACTATTTTCAATTTTCCTCCTGTTGCAAATTGTTTACATTATTCATCTTTATATCAAGAAAGTTCGTTAACATAGCTTCTTTTTCCATTTGCAGTCGAGTGAGCTTCAGTTGCTCCAGCAGCACCAGCCTGTTAATTCTATGGTACTGAGTATCTTCGTGTCGTCTGTTTCTGGCAATGATCCTTTCTTCAAGGGTGGTGGCATGGCATATGGACGTGCTGTAGACGAAGAGGATGGTGGGCCAGCACGAGGTGTAACATCTGTTCCTAGAAACTCATATGTATGTCAGTTTGCATTTTTATGAAGATTTACTTTTCAAAGATAACAGCGGAAACTTCCCTTCGCAAAGGGTTACGAAATGTTGGCGGCCCAAGTTAACTCTAGCCATGGCACTTAATGAAAGTTAATAGCAAACATGGCTCTTAAATATCATATTACTGCTAGCACCACTAATGATAGTAATAGTAGTAGTAGTACTTACGATACAGTAATATGAACATTTCGCTACTCTCGCGGAAAACAAATTTCCGCTAGTATCTTTATAAGTTGCAGTAATTAATTTTGTTTGACTAACAAAAACTAGAACTGAATCTTACCAGATGATTTCGAGTGCTCTACTGGCTCCACTGGTGATAGTGTAGATATGGGCGGTGCAACCCCTGGTGCCTCTGCCCCTGAAAGTTAACGATTTGGAAAAAAAAATGTCATTTTAACATTTACAGACTGGGTGTAATTTTTTTAACCGAAAAAAAAATAAATAAACATTAACATCACACGAGCTTATAATTTATCTTACCTGGTATCTGGTTCATTGTAGGATTCCCATCTCCTTGTAGCAAGCTGTAAAACTTTTTCTCCCACACATTTAAAACAATCGGTTTATTTCCCGTTCTGTTCTTATCCGTTTTACTTTTTAGTCTCGTTTTCATGTTAGTAACTTTCTTTAGCAATTGTTTCCAGTTAATTTTAATGCCCATATTAGTTTCAAATGAATGTATAACATTTAGGATTGCTTCTTCTTTCTTTCTTTTTCCTTCTGGAAGATGTGAATTCTCTAATAACTCAGGATGATTTTCTAAAGCCGTGACTAAAAACAACATCGTACTTTCTGCACATACCGAGCTTTCATCTCTAGGCGCTACAGTCTGGAACCGCGCGGCCGCTACGGTCGCAGGTTCGAATCCTGCCTCGGGCATGGATGTGTGTGATGTCCTTCGGTTAGTTAGGTTTAAGTAGTTCTAAGTTCTAGGGGACTGATGACCTAAGATGTTGAGGCCCATAGTGCTCAGAGCCATTCGAGCTTTCATCTGTATCGGACGAGGACATCTTCAGTCGATAAGTGACAGTACTCACTGAAAATAAATGAAGCGAAACGCAGTCCAGTCGCACAGCAAAGGAAACAGTGATGAAGCCTGCTCTTGCTCAACAATGGTTCTTTGAAATTGCGTACCAAGCAGGCGGCTAGGAGCTTTTACTACTTCTTAGAAGTAAAAGGTAGAGAGGAAAAGCAAGAGGTTATTCTTACAATCAGAACCTAATGATTCTGCTTTTACCTTTGGCTTCCAAGTGTATGCTCTTACTTCTACCTTTTGCTCCAAGTTTGTGGTTCACTTTTATTCATATGGACCAAAGGATATGCACCATATTAAGCAAATGTAAACGAATGTACAAATGTACATTTTACCGTACATCCTATAAGAATTAAAAATCGACTATGAGTGTTACAGATGGTAACCTCACCATGTGCGCAATACTCTTTCTAACTTAAAATGGTTTTATTTCTGACAATACTATGCATAATGTGCTGTATTTAATTCACCATAATGACAACATGGCTCGAGGCACTAACACAGAATGGAACACGTTTTATAACAAAACTTTTTGCAGATCAGAAGATGACAGTTACAACTGCCAATACTGGTTGTCAACAAAAAGGACTTATTTGCGCCATCTTGGCTGCTGAAAGTTTTTCCCAAGTGAAACATGGACCGCTGCTTCTAGGTTCTCAATGTGAGAAAATTCAGTCAAATTTTGGGAATCGATTGCACTACTCTTAGGACAACAATATTCTCCACTCTCGTGTCATTTACTTCATGTTCCTCAACTTATTGCTGTTCGATGTATTTAAACTGGAGGAAAGCTTGATTTAAGGGTAAGAGGGAAATTGGTTTTCTTAAACCATGAAAGGTAATTTGCTCAAACAAAAACTGAGTAGCCATACCTGGATTGAACCGTGCCCTTCAGGGATGCTCTCTGAGGAGCTAATCACTGAGTCATTCCAACCTGTGTACCGACGGACAAGTCACCTGTTACAGCGAAAATAAAAAACCACAAGCAAAATATCAAACTTCTGCACACATCCGCACACATTTCGAGTGCTGAATAAACTTGGGGTTGCGGATATTGGCAACAGAGTTGGGGAAGGAGGGCTGCGTATAAAGCCAAATCATTATCTCGCTAATAACCCCCCGCCTGGCGCGCGATACAAAGTGGTGTGTTTTTTCTTCCCCTTTTTTCCCGCGAGGAGCTGGGGAGGGGGCGGGGCCTCGGCACAAACATGCATTGTGCGGGGAGAGCCATTGTCTGCGACTGCCGCGTTCGATACGCGCTTCCGTATCGACTGGCGTTCTTCAAATGTGGCGGTCGGGCGGCCGCGGCACCGCGCCGTGTTGTGATTAATTAGAGCGCCTGGCCACGTGGCGGCAGCACCAGTGCGAGCGAGAGAGGGCGGCTAGCGACGCTTGTCGCGGGCCGGCAGAGGATCGCAAGTAATCAGCGAAGCGTTACTACACTACTGGCCATTGAAATTGCTACACCACGAAGGTGACGTGCTACAGACGTGAAATTTAACCAACAGGAAGAAGATGCTGTGATATGCAAATTATTAGCTTTTCAGACCATTCACACTAGGCTAGCGCCGGTGGCGACACCTACAACGTGCTGACATAAGGAAAATTTCCAACCGATTTCTCATACACAAACAGCAGTTGACCGGCGTTGCCTGGTGAAACGTTGTTGTGATGCCCCGTGAAGGAGGAGAAATGCGTTCCATCACGTTTCCGACTTTGATAAAGGTCAGATTGTAGCCTATCGCGATTGCGGTTTATCGTATCGCGACATTGCTGCTCGAGATGGTCGAGATCCAATGACTGTTTGCAGAATATGGAATCGGTGGGTTCAGGTGGATAATACGGAACGCCGTGCTGGATCCCAACGGCCTCGAATCACTAGCAGTCGGGATGACAGGCATCTTAACCGCATGGCTGTAACGGATAGCGCAGCCACGTCTCGATCCCTGAGTCAACAGATCGGGACGTTCGCAAAACAACAGTCTGCACGAACAGCTCGACGACGTTTGCAGCAGCATGGACTGTCAGCTCGGAGACCACGGCTGCGGTTACCCCTGACGCTGCATCACAGACAGGAGCGCCTGTGATGGTGTACTCAACGACGAAACTGGGTGCACGAATGGCAAAACGTCATTTTTTCGGATGAATCCAGGTTCTGTTTACAGCATCATGATGGTCGCATCTGTGTTTGGTGACATCGCGGTGAACGCACATTGGAAGCGTGTATTCGTCATCGTCATACTGGCGTATCACCCGCCGTGATGGTATGGGGTGTCATTGGTTACGCGTCTCGGTCACCTATTGTTCCCATTGAACAGTGACGTTACATTTCAGATGTGTTACGACCCGTGGCCCTACCCTTCATTCAATTCCTGCGAAACCCTACATTTCAGCAGGATAATGCACGACCGCATGTTGCAGGTCCTGTACGGGCCATTCTGGATACGGAAAATGTTCGACTGCTGCCCTGGCCAGCACATTCTCCAGATCTCTCACCAATTGAAAACATCTGCTCAACGGTGGCCAAGCAACTGGCGCGTCACAATACGCCAGTCACTACTCCTGATGAACTGTGGTATCGTGCTGAAGCTGCATGGGCAGGTGTACCTGTACACGCCATCCAAGCTCTGTTTGACTCAATGCCCAGGCGTATCAAGGCCGTTATTACGGCCAGAGGTTGTTGTTCTGGGTACTGATTTCTCAGTATCCATGCACCCAAATTGCGTGAAAATGTAATAACATGTCAGTTCTAGTATAATATATTTGTCCAATGAATACCCGTTTATCATCTGCATTTATTCTTGGTGTAGCAATTTTAATGGCCAGTAGTGTAATTCGTTATGTGCAGAGTGTGGCAAGGTGGAGGTGAGGAGGCGATTGCGTAGCGGTAGCAGGGAGGGATGGGGGATGTCAGTGTTTGGGAGAGGTATCATGCTCTGGAATTCATTCACACACAACGGTGATGATTATATGATTTCTCCCCTGAACAATCAATTTGGACTTCTTTGCCTACTCCCAGAAAAGTTTCGCGTCCTGTATGTTTGTTTTTAGCCCATTTCCTATTTGCCGTTTGTTGCAAGGGATAAGGTATCTCCTTCCTGCCGCCATTTCTCAACGTAGTAAAAAGTTATATACAGGATGTCCCAGAAATCTGGCGAAAAACTTCGAGAGGCTGTAGACGGTGTCTAGAGAAACAAATCGAGGGTAGGAACTCGTGGCCGGAAACATCATCCAACGACGCTTCAGAGCGTCAAAGCTTTAGTCGCCGGCTCCTATTTCTGGGCCGCCCATTCGGCAGTAAACGTGAATTTGTACGCTGATGGACCGTAGGCGCTATATCTCGCTATGCTGTTTTGTTATTCAGCGATCACTGGACTGCCACGATCTGCAGTGGAGAAGATGGGAGCTAGCTGCTGCGCAGAGATTCCTTGTCTCCTGTTGGCTTGGCAGATGACGGTTTAAGACAAGGGCTTTCATCTGCAGCTTATTTTTCTCTTGTGTACCGAAAAACATTGGAGATTTCAGACTCCATCTTCTTCATTGGCGATCGTGGCTGTCAGTCGCGATCAGTGATTAACAGACATTTTGAGACGTTTCGCCTACTGTCCGCCGGCGTACAAAATCACGTTTGCTGATGAAGGGGTGGTCTGATAGCAGGCACCGGCACCTACTACTTCGATGCTCTGTAGCCTCGCTGGATGACGTTTCCGGACGGTGGTTCCTATCCTCGATTTGTTTCTCAAGACGCACTCCACAAGCTCTTTAAGTTTGTCTCAATATTTCTGGGACACACTTTACGTCAGAGAAAAACAATGCGGGGAGTTTATTAAGGCGTTTAACAAAGCGTACGTAGTTGGTTCTGAGCTATCACGAACATGTTCAGTGTGCTGAAGTTGGGATCTAGCTGTGGGCGTAGGGTGCAGTGAAATTAAATCGCACGCACCCTATAACATTATTGGATTTCAGATATTTTGCATATGAGGTATTTGTCATAAAAGAAAAGGACAGCCAATGAGTTGTAGTTCGTAAAGATGTTAAGCATCACAGCGCGAGAATAAAGAGACGAAATATTTTTATAATGTGCGCCTGTACCAGATGCGCATCCAGCGTTTAAATACTTTAAATAAACACTATGACCCGCTGGGCGCAGATATTTAAAATGATAGAAAGAAGCTGTGAAACAGAAAAAAGAACAATCTATCATTTGTTAATAAATATTCTAGAAACTTCATTATCCTTCGTACTTTTGGTCGCCGACATGTTAAGACGTACTACACAGCATTGCTGCAAGTTGTATTTTTATTTTGTGTAGGAACTATGTGAAACGATGAACAAACGTTTCGGTAACTCGGGTGAATATATAATGTACTTAATTTTAGGAAGGAACGGAATGACTGAGCAGCGATTATTGGAGTGCGCCATGTACAAAAGAAATATCAGATGCAAGTCATGTATTTATCGTGTGTTTGTCAATGTCTAGAAGTTTAAAGCCAATTTGTTCAAAGTATATTAATATTTTATGATACAGTAATTTTCTTCTTATTCTTTTCTTTCACCAACCAAAAATGATGTTCAAATGGTATATGAGCTTTGTTACAGATTCGCTCTTTATCGCGGTGTCTCGACTGTATTTGGGATACCACTAATGTGTTCAGCTTCTGATCTGTTTATCTTTCTCTTACGAAATTTCACTACTTTGCTTTCATTTCCATTTTTATATTCAAACAGGTCCCTTAGGTATTTTCATCGAAGATTCTGATTGCGTGAAGTAAATCCGGGTCAAAAGGTCGATTAAGAAAACTTCTCCGTTTAATCAGTCCGTACGTCTCCTTAACACAATCGAGAACCGATGCATCGGTGATCAATTAATAATCTCTCTCTCTCTTTTCAAGTCGTACTGAAAACGGACACAGGATAGCTGTGTACGCAATCTAGTGTTAGGTTGCATTTTGCCAGTAAATATTACCAGCTACCAGTGACAGCATCACTATTCTTATTTGCTACTATTTCTTACACTGAACAAGCAAGCTCCTAATATGGGCACAGGATCTGGAAACAGCTCATTGCACTGTTGCACTTAATCGCTTCAAGAAGCGCTTTATCAAATGCCTAACCTGAGTGGAAAAAACGAAATACGTAGAAAGTGAAATTAACGATGAAACGGATTCACACGTCAGCACGGCGGCGGTGGCATTGGGGATAGACATAGAACGACCGCGTAACTGAACTGGGGCCTTGCGCCTACTCACCCTGCAACCCAAACTACATTTCAGTTACGCAAGTAGCGTGTTTCTTTGCAAAAGATGTTCTGGGGCTGCTGCGGCACAATCGACCACCAGACGGCGACCAAAGCGCCGGCAGATGTCGCTGGCGTCACAGACTCACTACGCAGGCCACGTGTCAGGAAGCAAGAAAGAATGAAACCTGACACCGAGGGCTGTATTTAGGGAGGCGCACGGGCACTCGGCCGCCGGGTGCTTACTGCATTTCCACTATCAGCAGCTCACTCCGAGGTCGTCGCTGCGCCGCAATCGCCGTTCTAGCCAGCACCCTCGCCCTGGATCCTGCAGCGTGGCCTCCCTACAGAAGGCACGGCCCCGACAGACAGACCGATTCCAATTTTCATAATACTTCTGTGATCGTCTTCCGCAGCTCGTAGTCTCGCGATTGTGTTCTCGCCTCCCGAGCATTGGGTCCGCGGTTCGATTTCCGGCGGGGTCTAGGATTCTCACCTGCCCCGAGATGACTAGGTGCTGTTCTGTGTTCTTCATCATCATCATTCATCCCCATTACGGTCGGAGGGAGGCAACGGCAAACCACCACCACTGGAATCTTGCCTAGTACGGCGGTGCGGGTCTCCCGAATCGTTGCTCTAAGCTCTGCAAGAAGCATGGGACTTCATCCATTTTGCAATTGTCGGTAGAGCACTTGCCCGCGAAAGGCAAAGGTCCCGAATTCGAGTCTCGGTCCGGCACAAACATTTATTCTACCAGGAAGTCTGATATCGGCGCACACTCCGCTGCAGAGTGAATATCTCATTCTGAACTTCTGTGATTGCGCCGGCTGCAGTGGCCGTGCGGTTCTAGGCGCTGCAGTCTGAAACCGAGCGACCGCTACGGTCGCAGGTTCGAATCCTGTCTCGGGCATGGATGTGTGTGATGTCCTTAGGTTAGTTAGGTTTAATTAGTTCTAAGTTCTAGGCGATTGATGACCTCAGAAGTTAAGTCGCATAGTGCTCAGAGCCATTTGAACCATTTTTTTTTTCTGTGATTGCCTGTTGTTCGGCCTCGGCAGACATAGAACATTCTTCTTTGAAACTTAGATTCTGTTTCCTACCGGATTGTTTAATTAGATCTAGAAGTTCTACCGGACTTTGTCATTATTCTAAATGTGTTGTGAACTTGAACAGACTTATTTAATTTTCGAAGCTACTCGAGAACTTTACTCCAACAGTGTTGTCTGAACTGTCTTAAAGATTTATGATCAGAGCTATTTTCCTATCTTACAGAGCCAAGGCTTAGTACAGCACTTGGTTTTCCTCATTACGAGACAGTTGGGATATTATTATGCTCTATACAGAAGATTTAATTTAGGTTTTTCCTTTACTAAGTCCTTTTTTTAATGATGCAGCCGCCATCAGTCTTTCATAATTTTCATTTTATTGCTATACGATCAAGATTTTATTATGTATTTATATTTGTACTTGAAAATGGCCTAAGACCTAAATCTGGATCATACAACAATAAAATAAAAATTATTACAGTCAAATAGCGACAGCATCATTAAAAAAATTTACCATGACTATGGCTCCAGCCAAAATAAAAATCACTGAGATAATTCAGAACAATAAAACTTTTTCTCCTTCCAATGGTTGAAAGACTGTTTTGCTTAGTCAAGTGAGTTTAGTTTGTTCCACGATTGCCAAAATTCGTTATTGTTTAGTTGACTGTGATAAACTTCGTTCGTTTGTTTGTGCCTGGGCTGTTTACTTGCGTGCCGCCTACGGCGGACCCTTCAAAGCGCGTAACAACGAGGTGGTGGCGGCCTTGTAGCCTCGCCGTTGAGCAGGTCTCCCTCCACCTGGCTCAGTATATCAGTTCAATTGGGCGTCAACCTGAAAGCAGTCATCACCGACTCTCCCATTGTCCAAGCCAGAGACGAGCACCAGCCACAGTTGGCATATGGTGGCGGCAGCTGTGAACGTGCACTGCCTTCTGTGCTCTTGGCGCCAGGCTGTCGGAACTCCCGGTCTCCCTCCGCCTAACGGCCAAAATTGACGCCCTTTCTATCTCACCAAGGCTTTCGATGCAGTTTTCCCGACCTCATTTTCAACATTCCTGCTGATTTAAATACATGTGCCATCAGCGTCGCACTTCATGGTGCGCATGTAGAAAAAGTGGACGATTTACTGAAATCACTAGATGTTCTGGCAATTTACAGTTATTAAGTTTAACTGGATTCCGCAGAAATGTTGGAACACATGAAGCAATACTGACCCTACGAATTATCTTAGAAGATAGATTAAGGAAAGGCAAACTTACGTTTCTAGTATTTCTAGACTTAGAGAAAACTTTTGACAATGTTGACTGGAATACTCTCTTTCAAATTCTGAAGGTGGTAGGGGTCAAATACAGGAAGCTAAAGGCTATTTACAATTTGTACCGAAAAAACTTGAAAATGTGAAGAGAACTATGAAAATATTCTATAAAATGATTAAAAATAAACGGAAGGCTTCTGATGTAGCAGTAAAGGTGGAAACAGAGGATGGTACTGTGATTCAAGATCCACGGAATATAAAAGATCTCTGGAAATAACATTTTAAGAAACTGTTAAACGCTGAGGAGCAGGCACACGAGGAAACAACAAATAATGGAGAAATTGAAAGAAGTTGGGAAGCAGAATTAGGACAAATTACACGGGAGGAAATGGAAACAGCTGTGAAGAAGATGAATGGGGGAAAGATGGTTCAAATGGCTCTGAGCACTATGGGACTTAACATCTATTGGTCATCAGTCCCCTAGAACTTAGAACTACTTAAACCTAACTAACCTAAGGACAGCACACAACACCCAGCCATCACGAGGCAGAGAAAATCCCTGACCCCGCCGGGAATAATGGGGGGAAAGACTCAGGGCCTGATGAAGTATCAGTGGACATGATAAAAGCAGCAGGTCTAGTGGGAATGCAGTGGCTTTATAGAGTACTATCTAGTGTGTAGAAAGAGTACAGTACCTGGCGAATGGAGAAGAGGAGACAGCGGTCTAAGGCGCTGCAATCATGGAACTGTACGGCTGGTCCCGGCGGAGGTTCGAGCCCTCCCTCGGGCATGGGTGTGTGTGTTTGTAATTAGGATAATTTAGGTTAAGTAGTGTGTAAACTTAGGGACTGATGACCTCAGCAGTTAAGTCCCATAAGATATCACACACATTTGAACATTTTTGAAGAGGAGACATTGTTCCCATCTTCATAAAAGGCAATAAAAGACTTTGTAAAACCTACAGAGGAATAACCCTTATGAGTCATACAACCAAGATTTTTGAAAGAATTTTGTTAAATCGAATAAACTAAAAGATAGAAAAGGAGTTGAGTGAATAACAGCATGGATTTAGGAAAGGAAGAAGCATGATCGACCTGATATTTTCTATCCGTCAACTGATGGAAAAAAGTTGGGAATATAATAAAAGGGTGATAATGGTTTTTATAGACATAGAAAAGGCATATGACTCAGTTAAACAGGGAAAACTCTGGGAAGAAATGAAGAAGATAGGTATAGAAGATGGATACATTAATGTAATAAAGACAATGTACAGAGGCCACAGTTGTAGAATTAGAACACCACTGAGGAAATCTGAATAATTCGAAATATGACAAGGATTTTAGCAAGAAAGTATTCTATCTCCTGCACTTTTTAATGCTGTGATGGGGGAATGAACAGGGCAGTTAAAGATATAGTAAAAGAAAAAGACTGAAAGATGATTTTTGCAGATTGTATGGTAATATGGGGCGATAAAGAGGTAGATGTACAGTTACAACTTGATGCGTGGAAGGAAATAATGAAAAGGAATGGATTAAAAATAAATGAAGATAAGAGTGAAGTAATCATATTTGGAAGAGACAAAGCGATCAGTGGGAATATTTCTTTGAATGGAGAACCCCTCAAAATGGTAGAGAGATTCACTTATTTAGGGAGTGAAATATCTAGTGATGGAAGAATAACCAACGAAATTAATAGGAGGTTACAGAAGGGAGGCAATTTCTACCAAACATTAAACGGAGGAGAAACATGGACAATGACAGAAAGAGACTGGAGTAGACTGCATGAAGGGGAAATGAAATTTCTCAGAGCAGTTAAGGAAAAAACAAGAATGGACAAAATAAGGAATGTAGATGTTAGAAAGGACTTTAAACAAGAAAGTATGAGAGAAGAAATCGAAAAACAGAGATTAAGATGGTACGGGCATGTTAAGACAAGGCGTGGGCAGAGACTCCCCAAAATTATGGAAGAACTAAAGATAGAGGGAAAAAGACCTAGAGGGCGCCCAAGAACACAAAGGAAAAGGGGAGTGGGAATATCTGTGGAAAGGAGAGGTGTGACCTGGCAGCCAGTGGAGTAAGAAAAGTGGTGGAAAGACCGAGCCAAATGGACAGGACTTGTCAGCACCCAGAACTGGCAGTAGCTAGAGCGGGATCCTGATATAGATAGATGGGCATGAAATGGAAGGGAGTGAGACAGTGTTGAAGCCTATCCCCGATGTTATTCAGTCTGTATATTGAGCCAGCAGTAAAGGAAACAAAAGAAAAATACGGAGTGGGAATTAAAATCCATGGAGAAGAAATAAAAACTTTGACGATGACATCGTAATTTCGTTGGAGACAGCAAAGGACCTGGAAGAGCAGTTGAACGAAATGGACAGTGTCTTGGAAGCAGGATATAAGATGGACATCAACAAAAGCAAATCGAGGATAATGGAATGTAGTCGAATTAAATCAGATGATGCTGAGGGAATTAGATTACGAAGTGAGACACATAAATTAGTAAAAGAGTTTTGCTGTTTGGGAAGCAAAATAACTGATGGTGATCAAAGTAGAGATGATATAAAATGTAGAGTGGTAATGGCAAGGAAAGCGTTTCTGAAGAAGAGGAATTTGTTGACATCGAGTCAGGAAGTCTTTTCTGAAAGTATTTACAGGGTGTTACAAAAAGGTACGGCCAAACTTTCAGGAAACATTCCTCACACACAAATAAAGAAAAGATGTTACGTGGACATGTGTCCGGAAACGCTTAATTCCCATGTTAGAGCTCATTTTAGTTTCGTCAGTATGTTCTTCCACCTACGCTCAATGGAGAACGTTATCATGATTTCGTACGGGATACTCTACCTGTGCTGCTAGAACATGTGCCTTTACAAGTACGATACAACATGTGTTTCATGCACGATGGAGCTCCTGCACATTTCAGTCGAAGTGTTCGTACGCTTCTCAACAACAGATTCGGTGACGAAGAGGCGGCGGACCAATTCCATGGCCTCCACGCTCTCCTTACCTCAACCCTCTTGACTTTCATTTATGAGGGCATTTGAAAGCTCTTGTCTACGCAACCCCGGTACCAAATGTAGAGACTCTTCGTGCTCGTATTGTGAACGGCTGTGATACGATACGCCATTCTCCAGGGCTGCATCAGCGCATCAGGGATTCCATGCGACGGAGGGTGGATGCATGTATCCTCGCTAACGGAGGACATTTTGAACATTTCCTGTAACAAAGTGTTTGAAGTCACGCTGGTACGTTCTGTTTCCATTCCATGATTAATGTGATTTGAAGAGACGTAATAAAATGAGCTCTAACATGGAAAGTAAGCGTTTCCGGACACATGTCCATGTAACATATTTTCTTTCTTTGTGTGTGAGGAATGTTTCCTGAAAGTTTGGCCGCACCTTTTTGTAACACCCTGTATATGCAATGTAGCCATATATGGTAGTGAAACATGGAAGATAAATAGTTTAGACAAGAAGAGAATAGAATCGTTCGAAATGTAGTGCTACAGAAGAATGCTGAATATTAGATGGGTAGATCATATAACTAATGAGGAGGTATTGAATAGAATTGGGGAGAAGAGGAGTTTGTGGTACAACTTGACTAGAAGAAGGGATCGGTTGGTAAGACATGTTCTGAGGCATCAAGGGATTACCAATTTAGTACTGGAGGGCAGCGTGGAGGGTAAAAATCGTAGAGGGAGACCAAGAGATGAATACACTACGCAGATTCAGAAGGATGTAAGCTGCAATAGGTACTGGGAGATGAAGAAGCTTGACACAGGATAGAGTGGCATGGGGAGCTGCAACAAACCAGTCTCTGGACTGAAGACAATAACAACAACAACAAGTTTAACTGGTCGATTAAAGATTGATTCTCCAAGGATAAGCCATTTTTAATTATTTCCTATGAATATGCTCGTTACTTGCCACTCATTCATTCCTAGAATTTTATATTTTTTTTAGACAGGACTGCAGAAGCTGTCTCTGGCATCAGTTTCGGAAGAGACATTCTACATGACATCGCTACGTTTTTCGGAATGTAATCTCTGCCATTTCATGGAGTTTCAGTTGTCGTTCTAGCTGCAGTAATCTAAATACTCTAACAGAAATCGAACTTGTGATAGTGAAGTACAAAATAATCCCGTTAGCGCCGGTTTAAGGCAAAAGCGATCCAAGCAGAGAGAGGCGCCACTACTGTAAGATCCCTATACAGAAAGAGTCACAAATTACTCTCTAAGGGAAAGAAACGACCCACCACGAAGGAGTTACGCAAACTCTTCACAAATTGATATTCATACAGGTCCTGATGCGAAGTACAAAACTATAAACTTTCGCGGTCGATGGGTTAATATGTGACGCTGCAGGGCAGTTTCACTGCGCAACTGGCAGAGAATGTAAACAAGAGACGAGTCGATACGAGGACATAAAGTCTTTGCGAATTTCACTCCTTGTACTCAATTAGACAGTAACTACTCCCCGCAACTGGCGCGTGAACAATGTCAGATGTCAGAATTTGAGAGAAAACGTGTAGTTTGACTCAAACAAGCCTTTTGAAGCAATCGTCGAATCGCTCGGTGTTTGAAGGAGAGCGATGCCAGTATTCGGCGACGTCGGCAGGAATGGTCGAACCATGATCGAACACTGCGTCAAGAAGGAAACGGTCCACCTACAGAGTCTACAGAACGTGAGGACTGAGCAATTGTCAGAGAGGAACTGAAAGCCCTGGATTCGTCGTCATCATCGACTCGACGTGCAACGGGTGACCACGAGGACCATTAATAGGGGCGTTACAGAAAGGGGCTGAGGTCACGGCCACACCAATAAGCCCGCTCGCAGTGGTGTCGCCTCATTCGGCCTGGAATCTCACTGACTGGAGTACAATTGTTTCCATCAGTGATGAGTCCCGCTTCGAAGCGAGCCACGATGACCAGCAAGAATGTGTCTGGCGGCGGCCCGGCTAGTGGTGGGCTACCGACTAGAGTGGAGTTACTAAATACAGTTTTCCGTAATTCCTTCACAGAAGAAGACGAAGTAAATATTCCAGACTTCGAAACCAGAACAGCTGTCAGCATGAGTGACATAAAAGTAGATAACCTAGTGAACCGTGAATTTACTTTCAAAATCTTTTCTTAAAGAATTTACTTTATTTACTAGCGATTCATCAAGAACATTAACACATTTAATCACACCAGGTGAGCGTGGAAGTAGTTGCCAGGAAGTAACTGATGGAAAATGAAATTACTTTTACCAAATGTGAATTTTATTCCTAAAAGCTTTTTCAAAAACAGATTTAAAATTATAAGCATAAAAGCACCCTCGAAATATCAAGCTACAATTTTATTTAGAGGCAGAAAGAACAATATTAACAGTATGAGCCTTCGGGCTGAGAAGCTTGTCTGCTCCCTTTCAACACGGCCGTAGTCATGACCGCTCACAACAGCCTCTGAAAGAGTACACTGGTGCAAATCTGCAACACACCAGATTACTTTAAACTAAAAAAAATTTAACAATTCACACAAACACGAATTCTATGCACCCCGTAAGAGGGATGGAAATGGTACAAGACTCAATTTATTTGCACCGAAGGTGCAATTTTTTTTAAAGGACTCTTACGGTGGAAGGGTGACAACCTTATAACTTAAAATAACTATTTAAATAAAACCCAAAAAAGGCAGACTTACATAAACTGTACAACATACTCTAAATTACACATATACCACCTCGCAAGATGATAGACAAGATAAAAACATATTTCAAGAATTCGGCCTTAAAGCAATAAATTCGTTAACACTGAATCCGACAAACATGACAGATTTACAGAGGGGGGGGGGGGGGGGGTACCGAACAACCCGAACCGCAGATTGCTCTAAACCTCCTCAAGTCCACAAGGGAAAAACAGACCACCCAATTCACAAATAACCACCTTCCCGCGGGTGGGCAAACGGAGAAGAATGGTGGGACGACCCCAATACAAAGCGGCTGGTGACCTCACCAAGAAAACAAGTAGAATTTAACATGTAAATGAAACAAATATAGACGTCACTCTCGTAACACCGAACACAGCTAATATCATTCAGCACTGGAGAGTTGTAGGAAACGCCACCACAAGCGACCACAACTTGATAACTTTCACCTTAGGCGAAAGAGAGTGCCGCTGGGCCATGGGGTGGGAGGTACAACTAAATTATAAAAGAACTGACTGGGAACGCCTAGAAAGAGAGTGCGACATTCCTCCATTACCGGAAGGTGACATGCTTCGGGACATAGACGTGGACGAGAGGGCGGGGGAACTGGTGAGTGCAGTGACCAGAGCGGTGAGGCTGCTGTACCAACTAGGAGGAAGGCCATGGCGGCTTCTCCGTCACCATGGTCTGCCGAACTAGGAGAACTGCGTCAATCTGTCAGAAGGCTGAGGAGGCACTACCAGCGCAGTGTCGTCTGGCAGGAACGACAAAGGTGGCAGTGCTATATAGGGAGGAAAAGCAGAGGTTCCAAAAGAACTGCGTGAGGTAAGGACGCGAAGCTGGGAAAACTACGTGCTAAGCCAGCTAGTCATGGACCCATGGGGGCTTCCCTATAAGCTGGTAAGAGAGAAAATCCGCTCTCCTATGATCGACAGTCAGGCACGGGGACAGGATGACGGAGTCCTGGCAGGAGACTGCGGAGGTCCTCCTCCGGTCTCTGCTGCCTGACGACAGTGCGGATGGGGAGACTGAAGGGCAACAGCAACTGAGAAATGACCAAGAAATATACAACAATGAGACGGCTGTCTACCCCTTCTCTGAGGAGGAGGTAGCAGCCCATATAAGATCATTACAAAGAGGAAAAGCACCTGGACCAGACGGTATTGTGGCGGAGGTGGTGCAGTTCCTGGCGCCCCAGCTGACTGCGCCACTTACTCATCTTTACAATGAATGCCTCAGGCAAAGGAAGTTTCCGAGGAAATGGAAAACGGCAAATGTAGTTATAATAAAGAAAGGACCTGATAAGGACCCTGCAGAAGTGAAGTCATACAGGCCGATTTACTTGTTGGATCAATTCGGAAAGATACTGGAGTAACCGTTAGCTGACAGATTGGCGGCACACCGAGTGTTGTGCGCGATGAGCAGCTGGCAATTCGGCTTCAGGCCGTGGCGGTCGGCATCTGATGCAATCGCCCTGGCTGCTGAGGTCTGTAGCTCGAGCCCGCACAAACACGTGGTTGGCATCATGGTGGATAACAGTGGCGCCTTCGACAACCTGTGGTGGCCTTCGCTCTTCTCCTGCTTGCGGGAGAAAGAGTGTCCAGGGCCGCTATACGGTTGCCTGTGGAGCTATTGTAAGGATCGGGAGGTCTGGCTATCATCCCCTAGCGAAAGTGTTGGAAAAGCAATCACTAAAGGATATCCACAAGGATCCGTTTTAGGACCCCTCTTCTGGGACATCCACATGGAGCCACTAGTAGACAGGTTACAACAAAATGATGAGGTGCTAGAGGTGATAGCCTACGCGGATGACCTCCTCCTGTTGGTCGTCGGCCGTAGCCGGGAAGACATTGAACCGAAAATTGAGAGAGCCATAGAGAAACTCCAACAATGGGGCCACACGACTAAAATGACGATCTCACCCAGCAAATCCACATACCTGCTGTTAAAAGGATATCTAATCAGAAATGCCACCGTCAGAATTAACGGCTCACCAGTTCTCCGGCGACGTGAGACACGCTATCTAGGAGTATCATTGATGAGAGGTGGAGCTCTCCAGATATTAAACAACCCCATCTCAATAGGTCATAAAAGATTCCATCTCCCACCACACCTAATTAAACTCTATCACAATAGAATCCTAACCTCAGTTGTGGGTTACGGCTCGGGAGTCCGGGCGCACAGGCTCACGAGGGTTGTGCCCGCCATGGCAGTGAGAAGGGTCCAGAGAAGCATGGTATTGAGATCTGTGGGGGCCTACAGAACACCTCCAGGGGGGGGGGGGGGGCTATTAGTCATAATGGTGCTCTGCCCTCTGGACATCAAAATAAGAGAACAAGCGGCTTGGTACTGGGCCAAAAAGGGAAATTATGAGAAGATTGCAGACATCATGGGTGTAAGGGTGGGGGATAAAAAGGAAATAAGGAATAGAGGGGAGGAACTTCGGCAGGAGTCTTGGGAGGTAGAAGAGGCTGGACGTAGAACTTTCCAGTTCATACCTGATGTGAGGGAACGCTTGGAAATGAAATATTTTGAGCCCATAGGAGGACTGATCCATTTTCTCACTGGCCATGGACCCTACCCAACATACTTATGTCGATTTTGGAAGAGGGCTACACCAGTGTGTGTAGATACACCAGCGATTCGGAGGGTACGCCCGACCATGTAGTTTACGAATGCCCCCTCTCCAATGATGTTGCGAACACACTTCGAGACAGACTTCCAAACCATGACTACTTAGACGGGAGGACACTTTCCAGGTCTTAAACACATTGGCCAACGAGGTATCACGGAAATTTTTAACAGAATACTTGAGGGACATAAACTAAATAACCAAGACAACCATCACTGATTGCGTCCAGAGCCCTATTCCCATACCGCCTGTGCGTGGACTGGCCGACTTTTCATCATAGTTGGAATCCGCCACGCGCAGGATCAGGGGGAGTGGGGGTCAATACCACCGATAACGACAAGCACCGGAAATGACGTAAGATAAGTTAGTTTGTAGGACTTAGTTTTTAGGAAAACTATGCTAGGGAACTGCAGCGAACCAACATCGTGGCCTGCCCAGCGCCAGGGGCACGCTCTTCGGGATTAGCTCGAAGAGCAAGGCTATTTAAACTAGGTTTATATCTTTCACTGGCACACATGTGACGCTGCAGGCGATAGGAATTAGTTATAAGAATTAGATATAAGCTGTAGATATTAGAAATTAAATGCCCATTGTATGAAAAACTGACTGTAGCTCACTCAAAAACTGTAACTAGCTGCAAATTAAGTATTAGATGTATAATTATTGTGATCCACTAATGAGGTAAGGAAGTGGGTTAATTTTGTATAATTATAATGGTTTTGCTAACAAAGATCTTTTTTAAAAAGTAAATGAAACAACGTATCTCCAATCACTTAACTTCTAATAAACTGCGATTTCTGGTGAAGACCTGGCACAGCACCCCCAACGCTCTCCGGAACCGTCCGCTGCCAGCCGATTCAACGGACGCAGGAAGGCGCGCCGATCTCCCGTCTCACGGCGTCGCAGCTCGCCCCGGCCAGCCCGATGTCGTGGTTTCGCTCCTGTTGCTCTCGTGTGAACCGCGAAGCCACTACCCCTTTCTATACGGCGCTGCCCACTGCACTCACGTGGGGAGCTCACATGCGCCGACGCTCAAGGCGGACACGTCACCTCGTGTCTCAGTGCGCGACCGACCAACCGACCGATCCAACCGCCAATGACCGTTGCCAGAGCATCTCGAGCAGACTGGCGGCCTGACGCGCAGACTCAGATGCAGGAACTCAGCCCCGACGGGGCGACCACTAGCTGTGTTCTGTTACTGGCGGAGTGGCAAGACTCTCATTTTCTGGCTTTAAAGTTTGATCCAAACGACAGACATACTCGCACTCCGATGACAGACAGACACTAACTGCCGCACAGATCCAAATGAGAGAGAGACCAGCAACTGGTGACGCGAGACTGACCTAGCCTCACTCCGACTGACCCCCTTAACGTACGGCAGACCGACAGACAGACACTGGCTGCCCGCCACTGAGCCGGCTGACAAACTGACTAGACTCAGACTCACAGACTGATCGACTACCGAGCTCATAGCGCCTCTTAAATGCACGTGAACAGGCAACTTTTCCCCTTTCCCACCAGAGGGAGACACCAAAGCTGCGATCGCCACAGCGGCGTCACCGCCAGAATCGGAAGACGACTGTTTTACACTACGCCCTGCGGCGCGCTCTTCAAAACAGCAAATTTTACTACGGCTCACCTAGGTGTTGCAAAACAACTCAAATCACTTAAGAAAGGTAAGTTTTCCGGTCCAGATGGTATACCAATCAGATTATTTTCAGAGTATGCAGACACAATAGCGACATTATTAGCAATCATATACTACCGGTCACTTGACGAAAGGGCTATTCCTAAAGACTGGAAAGTAGCACAGGTCACATCAATATTAAAGAAAGGAAATAGAAGTAACCCATTGAATTACAGACCCACATTACTGACCTCCATTTGCAGTAGAATTTGGAGCATATACTGTACTCGAACATTATGATTCACCTATAAGAAAATGACTTATTGATACATAAACAACACGGATTCAGAAAATATCGTTCTTGAGCAAAACAGCTAGCTCTTTATTCCCATGAAGTAATGAGTGCTGTCGACAAGGGATCTCAGATCGATTCAATATTCCTAGATTTCCAGAAGGCTTTTGATACCGTTCCTCACAAGCGACTATTAATCAAATTGCGTGCATATGGAGTATCGTCTCAATTGTGTAACTGGATTCGTGATTTCCCCTCAGAGAGGTCACAGTCCGTAGTGATAGACGGTAAATCATCGAGTAGAACAGAAGTGCACGGTGTCACTTGGATACGTGACTGCGCGGACGCGAACAGCTGTCTACGACTCTGCAGCCCTGTGTACCGCGACCAGCATGCTGTGTGCCGGCGCAGCTTGTGCCACCAGACGCTGTAGAAGATGCAGGAGAATTAGCGATAAACAGTCTAGTGACTTTTCTATTGACAACCAACGTCCAAGATGAGGCAGGGGGCGCACCTTTCCCGCGAATCATATCTATAAGCGTGGTGGTCAAATATACACCACATACACCCTGCATACACCACACTGATCATAAGTCACGAGCTACGAATTCCGGTTCAAAACTGAGGAAATTGCTCAAGGACAGGAAATTAATGATATGGGACAAATTGATCGAACAAGAGTTTATCAAGAGGTATAAAAGGAACACAAACCAACGATTGACTGAAGAAGGCACTAGAGGTTGTTCACAGTACTTTTCAAGCTGTGGACCATGGAGTGTACAGCTGTAGTGACAGAGCTCGTGCACTGCTTAAAGATAGCACATTGCGTCCAGAATCCTCGGCCATGACAACCGTATCTTCAACAATTTGTGGCGCAATTGGCCTTCAACTTCTTCCAGGAGTGATTCCGAAATTGCCAGTTAATTCGAATTTCCGAATCATGTTTTGCAACTCCGTTGCGAAAAAAAATCTCTCCACATTCCTTTAATTCATCGATGCTCGCGAAGATCAGCAGCGCAATTAAATGATTATACGCTGGTGCTTGTATTTCAGCACTACATCGCCGTACCAGTATCAGCGGTTTACTAAATCGTAACACTAACACAACTAACGACGCAAATCCTGCAGCGGACAGTCTCAACATCATCCCTAAAAGTTGGGCAGCCATAAGCTAAATATTTTTCCGTCTATGCTGGCTGAAGTGGCGAAAGTTTAATAACAACTACCTTGTAATGCGAATGGGTAGATTTTAAGTAGTGAAGGAAGCAGAAGACGAAAACGCAAGAAGTCGAGGAATAGAATAAAGGTAGGATAACAAACAAGATATTGAATTTAATTGACAAAAGAAAATACTTTATGAAAAACGCAGTGAGGGAGCTAAAAGAGCAAACATGATAAAGCAGGAGTGACCGGAGGAGAAATGCATACATGATTATTGTCAAAATAGATTACGGCTATAGAAAAAGTAAAGAAACCTCAGAGAAAAGAAGCAGCTTTTTGAATCTCAAGAGTTGAGAAGAGAAGCCTGTACAAAACAAAGAGGGAAAACTAAAAAGGGGGAGAGATACGAGGGGCGTTCAGAAAGTAAGCTCCAATCGGTCGCGAAATGGAAACGACTATGAAAATCCGATAAAGCTTTGCACAGATGTGTTGGGTAGTGTCTCTAGTATAAACCCAGTTAGCATCACGTCGCTCTTCTCATTTCTGAGCTCGCAGTGAGTGCGTAAAGATGTCTAGAAAATAGTGTCTGCCGCCAAGTACGAGGGCCTGGTGAGAAATTTCGCCTGAAGCCATGCAGCTAACATTACATAACTGTCGTGCTGTTTCGTCTTCACGACAATTCTCAGCCGCATTCTGCAGGGGCAATGAAGATGCTCCTGCATCGTTTTCAAATGGAAATGTTAGATTACCCACAATACAGTCCGCAATTGTCTCCCCCTGAGTTTCATCTCTGGTCACATGAACCGCTGTCTTTGAAGACAACATTTTGACACAGACAACGAGGTGTAGGCCAGCGTGGAGAATTGGCGGAAAGCACTGGCGGCTGCCTTCTATGATGAGGCTATTGAAAAGTTGGTACAACGCTATGACAAAAGTCTAAGTCAGAACGGCGACTACGTAGAGAAGTAGCTGAAAGGTGTAGCTAATTGTTACAAGTAAAACATTTCTGATGTTCACTGTGGTTTCAATTTGGCAATCAATCGGAGCTTACTTTCTGAACAGGCCTCGTATATAGGACTCAACAAAAGAAATAAACTTAGATATTATGGAAAGGGAAGTGGAAGAACGTGTAGATGAGTTGGGGATGTTGTATTGTGAGAAGACTTTGACAGAGAACGAAGACCTGTGTCGAAACAGTGTGCATAGGGTAGACAACATTCCCTCAGAATCATTGAGATCATTGGTAGAGGCAACAATGGCAAAACTGTTGTAACTGGAATGCGAGGTGTGTGTGAGAGTCTAAATACCCACAGACTTCAAGAAAGATGCAATAATCCTACTTCCAAAGAAGGCAGTTGCTGACAGGGGTGAATATTACATATCAGTTTAATGAGTCATGAGTGCAAAGTATATACACAGATTATTTACAGAAGAGTGGAAAAAGCCGACATCGGGGCAGATCAGTTTGAGTTACGGAGTATTGTAGGAACACCTGAGGCAATACTGACACTATGAAGCTTTTGACAGTTGAATGTGATACACTCTTTGGAATTTTTAAGGCAGTAAGCCGAAATGCAGGTAGCGAAAACTTATGTATAACTCTTACAGAAACTATATGCAGGACATGAAAGAGATGCAGTATTTGTAGGGTGCAGACACGGTTGTAGCCTATCTCCGATTTTATTCACTCTGTAAATTGAACAAGCTGTACAGGAAACCAAAAAGAAATTTTGAAAGGAAATTAAAGTACAGGGAGAAGAAATAAAAACTTTGAGGTTCACTGATGAAATTATAATTCTGTGAGAGAGAACAAAGGACTTGGAAAATCAACTGCACAGACTGTATATTGTCTTCAAAAGAGGTTATGAGATGAACGACCACAAAAGTACAACAAAATTAGTAGAGTGTAGTCGACTTAAATCGAACGATGCTGAAGGACTTACGAAATGGTGCACTAGAACTAACAGACGAGGTTCACTGTTTGGATAGCAAAATAAATGATGGCTGAAGTAGTGAGGATATAAACTGTAGACTTGCAGTAGCAACAGAAACGTTTCTGAAGTAGAGAAATTATTTAGCATATAATATAAATGTCTTTGTAAATAATTCTTTTCTTAAAGCAAAAGTCTGGAGTACAACATTGTACGCAAGTGAACGATAAACGATAGAGATAGTAAGAGAATAGAAGTTACTGAAATTTGGCGCTACACAAGAATGCTGAAAATTAGATAGGTAGATTGAATGGCTAATAAAATTACTGAATCGAATTGGTGAGAAATGGCTTGTGCCACAGCTTCACTAAAGGAAGGGTTCAGTCGTTGTGAAATATTTGAGGCATCAAGGAATAATCAATTTGGTAATAGAGGGAAGTGGTGGGATACAAATTGTAGTTGGAGAGCAACGGCTGAGAACAGTAAGCAGGTTCAAGTGGATGTAGGTTGCAGCTGCTGTGCACAGATGAAGAGGATTGCACAGGATGGGCGAGGGTAGAGAGCTGAACCCAATCGGTATTTGGACTGCAGACTAGAACAACAAAAAATCTGAGAATTTAGTAAGTTTACGTAATAACAAGTAACAGTCGACAGGTAGGGTGCGCCGTGAAATTCGGTAGCAAACAGCTCTCATCCACATCTAGTAAGCGATCTAGTGGATATTTTGGTGATAAAGAGGAAAAGCGAGACCTTTGTGTTTAGAAACATTAAAATATTTAAATTTATGCGGGAGAAACCATTTGCTTTTTCAACAACGCATACTACGAGGCTAAAAAGTGTGATGTCGTCCATACTTTTCACTCTAACAGCAAGTATCACACTAAAAAATCCAGCATGATTACATTGAACATAGAGCAACGCGAGTCTGTATTCAGGCAGCAATAAAATCGTGTAGCTCGTCCGTACGGATTGCAACGTGCAAAAGGAGATCTGTTCTATTTGGTAGAAAACAGATTTATGAAAATAACTGAATTGTTTAGGGAGATGATTCATCTTTTATAATAGAAAATAATAATACATTTGTACTGCACAATTTTTAAAAACTGGTGAATTGTTAAAAGCTTTACCAAAAAAGTTTTCGTAAGACAGTTCTGTGTCTCTGATCTAGTAATTTTTTTCCTCATTTACTAATGCGTTTTGAAACTCAAGTGAAATAACTTATCTGTTCCTCTAACACATCTATTTTTGTTTCCTGATCCATCGGCGTTTATTCATACCACACAGCTCCCAGTACAGAATAACACAAACATTATATAATTATCAGAAATTGTGAAATACTTAGGTGTTTGATTTTGGGATTACTTATAATAAATAGCTTAGAATGCAAGTTAAATTGAAATTACAAACTATAAACAACAACAAATTAAATAACATGTAGTACATTTATATATCCATAGTATATTGTAACAAACAAGATAATTTACATATTCAGCTCAGGTATTGGTAAAATACTTCAATATTTGAGACTTTAAGAGATGGCTGTTACTTAACTAACTGATCAGTAGATCATAGGCAGTAGCGTAAGAAAACCAAATGAATTTAGTTAAGCATCTTAAACTGCATACTGACAATGTTACTTCATGGATACACTGCAGAAATTATCTGAAGTTGGGCGCTCCGGAACAGAAGTGCAACGTTACGTCAGAAGACATGCACTGGTGAAAACTACCATACGTAACATATTGTTGCACTAAAGACATTTATTTTTCGTAATGGGTCCTTCGAGAGCCACAAGGAGAGCTGTAGTAGCAACAAGCTGGCCTAAAGTGTCAGAGTGCACTTAGGAGTTTTACTTCCGTACTACACCGCTGGGAGACGCGCACTTTCCTGAATAACGAGTGACTAATGCTTGGTTTGTGACTCAAAGTGAAGTGCCACGTGTTTGCGAATTATCTAGAGAGGTTTTTGCCACCGACTGCCATCAGCCTAACTGTTCTGAACATCAATGACTACATGTAAATCGTGCATTCCCTACATCAGAAGTAAGTTCTCTGTAGGGACTGTATTACATCATTAACTGGATTCTGCCCCAGGAATTTTCCAGCTAAGCAACCGTACCTGAATAATCATTTTAGTTCAATCCAATAACTGTGGACACTCTGCGGACCTGACCTATCTTCAAGTTGTAAATACAGAAACAATCTAAAGTTCTCAGACTTCAGTAATTTTTAAAAGTGTGTTATTGTATTTTTAATCTAACAGTATGATGCCTTCCTTCAGTTTTTTGTAACACGTATGGATTTTGGTCTCACATCCTCACGGAAGTTTCCGTTTACGCATCTGCACTACCCTACAGAACAGTCAGTGTACAGTCAGTTATCAGATGTGGATGCTGTACTTCTTGCCAAGGTGTATGAATATTATTTATTATATTGTAACGTAAAGCTACATTAGGTTTATGGCTTATTTTTCAAATATCATAGCCGAAGTAACCTTTCTTCTTTTGAAAAGAAGGTGATCTTGTAACAGACTTATTACTTGTTACTATAATGTAATAAGTGATAAGTCTGTATTACTCTTGTTTGAGAAAAGGTTTATGTCTGTCATAACTGTGATATTTTGTACGAATTGTATCGAGTCCTTTTAAGGAACAAATAACAAGAAAGCACATGGGAAACGAGTAACCGTTCTACATAAATAATTTTCTGAGGAACCTGTAGAATAAGGACATAGTTTGAATTTGACTACAGCATTAGAAACGTTTTTAAATCACTGAATTGAGAAGGAGAATGAGTACACATCAACGGATATTATCTGGTCCAATTTGTGTTTTGTTTGATTTTAGAGCAAAAAGTGGGACTAAAGATTGTGTAAATTTAGTAGAACTAGTACCATGGTTCGTTTAAAAAGTAATTCCTCGTACAGAAGTGATGTCTCATCCCCTCTTTTTTTGCTGCGTCTACTACAGAATTTATGGTATGTTTATGTTAGAAAACAGTATGTTCAAAAGAATACTGGATTAGCATTGGCGTTTCGAAACTATTGACGGATGAGTGTATTTAGGGCAACAAATCTACAAGCTAGCGGGCACTGGGAGAAATCTACAGAGGACTGGAAATGGCCTGGAGTTCATTTGGGATAAGTGAGATCCTGATATAAGTGTAAATTTGCTGTGTGCCTAAAAGAGACAAAGTACAGCCAGTTGAAAACCAGTGAAGTGAGGCCCACCACATAACTGAATAAACCATCCAAAAATAGAGAGATATGGGAGTGTGGATCGGCCGTGAGGCGTACCGGGATAGTCCGTGCAGTTGCCATAACGCTGTGTCCCGGATGGCGCAGTGGCTACCGCAGGTGCCTAGTAAGCTGGTGATCCTGGGTTCGAATCCCGTTACGGTACACATTTTTGTTCGTCGACGCTGATTCCGCTTAATGTCCCGCTGCAGCTGATAGCAGCGACCCCCTTCAATTTACATATAGTGTTTCAGACCTGCTGGATTTGCGTGGTGTCTATTCTTTCGAAGGAGCAGACACTGTGTATTCACATAACCATGGTAATCGTCTATGAAACTTTTAGTACAGTCTTTTATACAGCAGTGAATAAAGGACAACTCACTAGCGATGTTGTTAGACCCAAATGAATCGTTTGTCAATCCAAGAGATGCTACCAGCTCAAAAATTGACGCACGAATGAGAGCTTCTTGAAGAATGGCGACAATTTTCCATTTTCTTTGAATTTTGGCGCCAGAGTGCACGCCCTGACTGCTACGTCACATACAAAATGTACTAATTGTAAGTACAAGCCAAAAATGCAGTTTTGTTTACCTAAACTCTTCAAAAGCTTGAATCAATTTCTCTTCTTGTCTACGTTTAATGTACTTTTTTCAATTATCTCTGGCGCCGCCTTATCTCTTAATGATTTCTTATATTTTTTTCTTCAGTTTTGCAAACGGTAAAAACAAAATAAGTAAAATAGAGTACATCCAGTGGTACTCTGTTTTACTTGTTTTATTTTTACCGTTAGATATACGTTTAGTTTTTTTGTCAAAAGAAATCCAAAACCATGTTCTGAAATAGTGTTTTGTTTCTCCACTAAACAGTGCCATAAGTTCCTCCAAAAAAACGGTAACGCAACACACATGTCATACTAGGAAATGTAAATCCAGATGGTGATGGAGGTTTCATTCTTTGAAACGGGTCGAGGAGACGAATAAACAGTGACTGGTAACAGTAAACGTGTTGTTTCATTTAGTGTCAATAACAGTCACGGCAAAGCCTAACCTAAAATGTTCGGATACAAGTTAAGAACGAAAGCAACTTTCGCACCATGTGTCACAGCCATAACGTAACTCGATGAACCTGGGCTCATACATAGAAAGAAATGCTCCAGTACTGTACATAAAGTATGCTCTGCAACGTGCTCTCATAGTGTCCACAACATTAGTAAAGACATATTGTGTTCTGACCTTCCTTTCGTACATCAGCGCGATTGGCGACTACTCAACGGTCACTGATGGATGCGGACGCGCTGCAACACGTCTCTTCGACGCGTCCCTCACGTTTTCGATGGGATGTAAGTCGGGGGAAACGGGCAGGCCAGTCTATTCGCTGAGTATCGAATATCCTCTGGTTGCAGGACCTTCTCTAGTGCGGATTCCCATTCTCGTCCATAAATATGACGTCTACATCTACATCTACATCTACATTTATACTCTGCAAGCCACCCAACGGTGTGTGGCGGAGGGCACTTTACGTGCCACTGTCATTACCTCCCTTTCCCGTTCCAGTCGCGTATGGTTCGCGGGAAGAACGACTGTCTGAAAGCCTCCGTGCGCGCTCTAATCTCTCTAATTTTACATTCGTGATCTCCTCGGGAGGTATAAGTAGGGGGAAGCAATATATTCGATACCTCATCCAGAAACGCACCCTCTCGAAACCTGGCGAGCAATCTACACCGCGATGCAGAGCGCCTCTCTTGCAGAGTCTGCCACTTGAGTTTATTAAACATCTCCGTAACGCTATCACGGTTACCAAATAACCCTGTGACGAAACGCGCCGCTCTTCTTTGGATCTTCTCTATCTCCTCCGTCAGACCGCTCTGGTACGGATCCCACACTGATGAACAATACTCAAGTATAGGTCGAACGAGTGTTTTGTAAGCCACCTCCTTTGTTGATGGACTACATTTTCTAAGCACTCTCCCAATGAATCTCAACCTGGTACCCGCCTTACCAACAATTAATTTTATATGATCATTCCACTTCAAATCGTTCCGCACGCATGCTCCCAGATATTTTACAGAAGTAACTGCTGCCAGTGTTTGTTCCGCTATCATATAATCATACAATAAAGGATCCTTCTTTCTATGTATTCGCAATACAGTACATTTGTCTATGTTAAGGGTCAGTTGCCACTCCCTGCACCAAGTGCCTATCCGCTGCAGATCTTCCTGCATTTCGCTACAATTTTCTAATGCTGCAACTTCTCTGTATACTACAGCATCATCCGCGAAAAGCCGCATGACCGAATGCACCTCCCCCCCCCCCCCCCCAAAAGGCGTACCTGAAGAATGAGTACAGATTCAAAGTAACTTTGTACGGTGAGTGTACTGTGTTCAGAGATTTGGAGGTCAGTACACCCATCCAACATTATGCCTCCTCACTCCATAACACCATCAAACGATCATGTTCGACAATGCTCCTGGCAGCGTTATGTGTTTCCACTTCTCCCGTTATTGCGACACTGTACCGCTTCCCCCAGGGGTGCATTCCGCCCGTACTTCATTTTTATGGATGACAATGAGCCACGCAATCGAGCAGCACAAGTGAACGAGCTTTTGAAAGGAGAGGATTCGACGTATAGGCTGGACTGCCTGTTCCCCCGACTTAAAATCCCATCGAACACGTGTACGACGTTTTGGGGATATGTACTGCAGCACGTCCACACGAACCAGTGACAGTATAGCAGTTGTCAGCCACGCAAGTGAACGAATGTAACGTCCTGCCACTTGACGAAAGGTCTGTTCCAAAAGACTGGAAAGTAGCACAGGTAACAACAATATTCAAGAAAGGAAATAGGAGTAACCTTTTGAATTACAGACCCATATCACTGACCTCAATTTGCAGTAGCAGTTTGGACCATATACTGTACTCGAACATTATAAATCACCTTGAAGAAAATGACTTATTGATACATAAACAACACGGATTCAGAAAATATCGTTCTTGTGCAACACAGCTTTATTCCCATGAAGTAATGAGCGCTGCCGACAAGGGATCTCAGATCGATTCCATAGCCCTAGATTTCCAGAAGGCTTTTGATACCGTTCCTCACAAGCGACTATTAATCAAAATGCGTGCGTATGGAGTATCGTCTCAGTTGTGTGACTGGATTCGTGATTTCCTCTCAGAGACGTCACAGTCGTAGTATTAGACGGTAAATCACCGAGTAGAAAAGAAGTGATAGCTGGCGTTCCGTAAGGTAGTGTCACAGGCCCTCTGCTGTTCCTGATCTACATAAATGATCTAGGTGATAGTCTGAGCAGCCCCCTTAGATTGTTTGCAGATGGCGCTGTAATTAACCGTCTAGTAAAATCATCAGACGATCAATTCCAATTACAAAATGATCTATAGAGAATTTCTGTATGGTGCGAAAAGTGGCAATTGGCACTAAACAAAGAAAAGTGCGAGGTCATCCACATGGGTACTAAAAGAAATCCGATAAATTTTGGGTATACGATAAATCGCACAAATCTAAGAGCTGTCAGTTCAACTAAATACCTAGGAATTACAATTACGAGCAATTTAAATTGGAAAGACCACATAGATAATATTGTGTAGAGGGCGAAACAAAGACTGTGCTTTGTTGGCAGAACACTTAGAAGATGCGACAAACCTACTAAAGAGACAGCCTACATCAGACTTGTCCGTCCTCTGCTGGAATATCGCTGCGCGGTGTGGGATCCTCACCAGGTGGGATTGATGGAGGACATCGAAAAAGTGCAAAAAAGGGCAGCTCATTTCGTGTTATGGTGCAACAGGGGTCAGAGTGTCACTGGTATGATACGTTAGTTGGGGTGGCAGTCACCGAAACAAAGGCGGTTTTCTTTGCAGGTAGATCTATTTAAGAAATTTCAATCTCTTCCGAATGCGAAAATATTTTGTTGACACCCACCTTCGTAGGGAGAAATGATCATCATAAAAAATAAGATAAATCAGAGCTGAAACGGAAAGATTTAGGTGTTCCTTTTTCCCACGCGCCATTCGAGAGTGTAATGACAGAGAAGTAGTATGAAAATGGTTCGATGAACCCTCTGCCAGGCACTTAAGTGTGAATTTCAGAGTTACCATGTAGATGTACATATAGGAACCCCTTACCAGCCTTGTGGCCAGCATGGGAGCACGTTTCAGAATATAATAAGACCGATGTCTCGCCTTTTGCAGTGTTGAGACCATCATGAATCACGGTAACTTCAGTGCAATTATTGTCTTTGAATAAAAGTGACATTTCTGTTTCTCTCAAGGCGTATTTCTTTCAGATATCTTCTGTATCATAGTGTAACAGTTCTTTCTACGTATGTTCCAAGTTTGATCGAGCAATGGTACATGGCAATAGCACATCAAGCGAAATTACCTTCATCCTAAAATCTGTGCCATTAGTCTATATCTGTGGAATGGAATGTAATTCACCATTTCGAGAATGTACTTTGTCAGCTGTTGTATAATGCAAAGCATTACGTTATACGTTTTGATCTACCATTTTTGAATAATGACGGATTGATTTGTGAGACTTTTTCTGTGCGAGGATATTCCCCGGTGGTCTGACCCTATTTGTCTACGTATGCCAATAGCAGTCCAAAGTCCCTCACTTATTTTAAATTTCCTAATCAAGTTTTCTGCACTTCATCACTATAGTCGTCAGTTTTGAGTACACAGTCGATAGCTAATTTCTATTCACGACAATCATAATCACTGTGGAATTATTCTACAACAAACTTAATTTTTAATTTAGTCGCATATGTATTAGGATTAATATTCTTCTTTACTCTTTTTTCCATTGCATCCTCTCGAATGTCTGTTTCGGAGATTGTAATTGTTGTGAAGCAAACACCATAAAAGCGTTTTTATGGAGAGAATTTATAGTGCACCTACTGTAGAATATGTTTCTGAATTTACGATGTTTCACAGTAAGGAAGACCTCTTCTACCGGAATTTCTAGTAAGATGGTATCGATTTACAGAAGATAACGTGGTATTATATTAGCTCTTTGGGGCTTTTCGACTCGCCCTCCGGCAGGCCTTGCCACTTTGTTTTGTTCATGGTACGTCCATTATTAACTACCGGCGCGCCCTGGCAAATATTGCGGCACTGAAACACGCAGTTTACGACAGATCACCAGCCTCCCCTTTATTACATCACTTCGTGGCTTCCCCGCGCTCAGTGTATGAAACTAACAGAGTGGACGTTTACAGCCGAAAGTGGTAACGGCGGCAACTGGCGTGCGACAGTCAGCATATTACTTATTGGCTCGCGCAGGCAGTGGAACGTCCGATCACTGGCTTCTCCCTTTGCGGAAGTTGATTCGTTCCTGCGTTCTCAGCAGGAGCTGCGCGCGGCACGTAGCAACGTATACGACTGCTACTTACGGTTTTACTGTCTACCCCCGGAGTAATCGTTTCCGTTTTACTGCCAGTAAAGTTATACGGCGTATTTAGAATTTAAGTTTCTGGCGGGGTTGTCTTATCCAGTCGACGTCTGCCGATCAGCTTCTGAGCCGGGACGACATAGGCCAGTAGCAGCCACCGGAGCTTTTCCGAGAACTCTCCAAGGTAATACACCCGTATAAAATTATAAAGGCACGCAGTCTCTGCGATATTCGTATTTTACTGTGAGTTTTTTTGTCAAAGTAGATCTTCGCCACTCGCAAAACGTAATATTTTATAGTGGTGCAAGTTATTGTTGATCATACATATTTTATTTGCAGATTCTAAAAATAACCCCAAAAAATTTTGGTCGTACGTGCAGTCTATGAACGCTACAAATAATTCAATACCTTCTCTTGCTGACAGTACGGGTAATGTAACGGATGATGACAAACAGAAGACTGAAATCCTAAACCTAGCTTCCAAAAACTCTTTTACGGTAGAGGACTGCAGCACCATTCCCCCTTTCAACTATCGAACAAGCGGAAGGATGGCTGACATAATGTTTAGTGTATCTGGGATTGTAAAACAGTTAAGATCCTTAGACGCCAGGAAGGTATCTGGCCCAGACAGTACCCCGTAAGATCATATGTTGACTACGCCACAAATATAACACCATTCTTATCTATAACCTATCAGAGATCATTGGAACAGCGGAAAGTTCCACGGGTCTGAAAGAAGGCCCAGATCATAGCAATCTATAAAAACGGTAGAAAATCGGATGCTCATAATTATCGGCCAATTTCACTGACATCGATTTGTTGTAGAATCATGGAACATATTTTGTGTTCAGACATAATGACCTTTCTAGACTCTGAGAAGCTCATCTGCAGAAACCAGCACGGTTTTAGGAAACAGTGGTCATGCGAGACACAACTGGCCCTCTTTGTGCACCATAAACAGCAGCCTCTAGATACCGGCTCCCGAGTTGATGCCATATTCCTCGACTTTCGAAAGGCGTTCGACTCAGTTCCACACTGTCGCTTGCTCCAAAAAATGCGCGCTTACGGTCTATCCGATGACATATGCGGTTGGATAGAAAGTTTTCTGACAGACAGAGAGCAGTATGTCGTCCTGAATGGGGAGACTTCAACAGAAACATGCGTAACATCGGGTGTGCTCCAGGGCAGCGTAATAGATCCGCTGCTTTTTACGATTTACATAAATGATCTGGTTGATGGTATTGACAGCGGCATTAAACTGTTTACAGATGATGCTATAGTCTACAGGAAAGTAGCATCACACGAAAGTTGTGAACAAATCAACGAGGATTTGCAGAAAATAAATGCTTGGTATAATGACTGGCAGTTATCTCTCAATATTTGTAAGTGTAACCTACTGCGTATAACAAAGCGACAATCCCCACTAATATATGAGTACGATATAAATGCCCAGTCTTTGGAAGCGGTAACATCAGTAAGTATCTGGCTGTGACCATCTCGAATTAAATGATCAGATTACACAAGTAACGGGCAAGGCGAACTCTAGATTGCGGTTTATTTGTAGAATTCTGAAGCGATGCAATCCTTCAACAAAGGAAATTGCTTACAATACGTTAGTTCGTCCAGTCTTAGAGTACTGTTCGTCTGTATGGGACCCTTACCAGTTTGGTCTGATTCAAGAGACTGAGAAGGTCCAGAGAAGAGCCGCAAGGTTCGTGACTGGTACGTTTAGCCATCGCGAGAGCTTTACAAATCTCATAGAAAGTTTGAAGTGGGACGCACTTGCAGATAGACGATGCGCTAAACAGAAGGGGCTGCTCACTAAAATCCGAAATCCAGTCTTCACCGAGGATGTAGAGCATATATTATTACCGCTAACTTTCAAATGGCGTAATTATCATCATTCAAAGATAAGGGAAATTAGAGCTCGTACTGAGGCGTTCAGACAGATGGGGGGAAATATGGCTAGCGCAGTATATACGTAGATGTAGATACTGCTGTCTTTTCCGCCTGAGCGAAATGAGATAAATGTTTGTGCTTCCAATATTTTAATTTTCTTTGAAGCAGAGTCCATAGTTTCTATGTTTTTTAATTGACTCTATGGTGCCTTCAGTTGTACATTTTTGGTTATTTCGGCTGTACTGGACAGTGAATAGCATGTGGGCAGAATGGAAGAGATGGTCGCCAAGGACGATGCAAAGTCATACTTCCAATGAAAGATCTACGTTTATCGCATTGATTCGGTTTACAGTGCGACCCACAAGGACGGATGGTGTTATATCCTGTGCCAGTCTCATAGATAACAGGGGTGAATATTTGAAAGAAATTGATATTTCTCGGCTAATGTGAAGAATAGTGAGGGACAGAGGCAGATAAAGGTTGCAAGATAGGCTGATGCAGATCGCCTAAGCCATTAGCACTGAAGAAGAGTCAAGGAGGCAGAGGCAGGCTGCCTGAGCCCGTCTCCTCCACGACTCCACGACTCCTGGCCCGTTACTGAAAACATACTGGGCTACGCAACGTCTTAGGGTGGGCGCTGTACTGCCCTTGGGCTTTGGTCTATCAACATACCATACAGCTGCACGTGTTAACACCTAGAACGACTAGTTATGGAGAATAACATCTTAGAGGCAGACGAAAATATAATAAAATACTGTATACTAATTTGTAGGGGTCCGTATTGAGACTGACAGGGTTGTACGGGGCTGGACAAAAATATGGAAACACTGCGAAAAATACACTACTGGCCATTAAAATTGCTACACCACGAAGATGACGTGCTACTGACGCGAAATTTAACCGACAGCAAGAAGATGCTGTGATAAGCAAGTGATTAGTTTTTCAGGGCATTCACACAAGACTGGCGCCGGTGGCGACACCTACAACGTGCTGACATGAGGAAAGTTTCCCACCGATTTCTCATACACAGACAGCAGTTGACCGGCGTTGCCTGGTGAAACGTTATTGTGATGCCTCGTTTAAGGAGGAGAAATGCGTACCACCACGTTTCCGACTTTGATAAAGGTCGGATTGTAGCCTATCGCGATTGTTTATCGTATCGCGACATTGCTGCTCGCGTTGGTCGAGATCCAATGACTGTTAGCAGAATATGGAATCGGTGGGTTCAGAAGGGTAAAACCGAACGCCGTGATGGATCCCAACGGCCTCGTATAACTAGCAGTCAAGATGACAGGCATTTAATCCGCATGGCTGTAACGGATCGTGCAGCCACGTCTCGATCCCTGAGTCAACAGATGGGGACGTTTGCAAGACAACAACCATCCGCACGAGCAGTTCGACGACGTTTGCAGCAGCATGGACTATCAGCTCGGAGACCATGGCTGCGGTTACCCTTGACGCTGCATCACTGACAGGAGCACCTGCGATGGTGTACTCGACGACGAACCTGGGAGCACAATTGGCAAAACATCTTTTTTTCGGATGAATCCAGGTTCCGTTTGCAGCATCATGATGGTCGCATCCGTGTTTGTCGACATAACGGTGAACGCACATTGGAAACGTGTATTCGTCATCGCCATACTGGCGTTCACCCGGCGATATGATATGGCGTGCCATTGGTTACACGTCTCGGTCACCTCTTGTTCGCATTGACGGCACTTTGAACAGTGGACATTTCAGATGGGTTCGACGACTTTGCAGCAGCATGGACTATCAGCTCGGAGACCATGGCTGCGGTTACCCTTTACGCTGCATCAATGACAGGAGCACCTTTGATGGTGTGCTCGACGTCAAACCTGGGAGCACGATTGGCAAAACGTCTTTTTTCGGATGAATCCAGGTTCCGTTTGCAGCATCATGATGGTCGCATCCGTGTTTGTCGACATCACAGTGAACGCGCATTGGAAACGTGTATTTGTCATCGCCATACTGGCGTATCACCCGGCGTGGTGTGTGGGGTACCATTGGTTGCACGTCTCGGTCACCTCTTGTTTGCAATGACGGCTCTTTGAACAGTGGACGTTACATTTCAGATGTGTTACGCCCCGTGGCTCTACCCTTCATTCGATCCCTGCGAAAACCCTACATTTCAGCAGGATAATGCGCGACCGCATGTTGCAGGTCCTGTACGGGCCTTTCTGGATACAGAAAATATTCGACTGCTGCCCTGGCCAGCACATTCTCCAGATCTCTCACCAATTGAAAACGTCTGGTCAATGGTGGCCGAGCAACTGGCTCGTCACAATACGCCAGTCACTACTCCCGATGAACTGTGGTATCGTGTTGAAGCTGCATGGGCAGGTGTACCTGTACACGCCATCCAAGCTCTGTTTGACTCAATGCCCAGGCGTATCAAGGCCGTTATTAAGGCCAGAAGTGGTTGTTCTGGGTGGGTACTGATTTCTCAGGATCTATGCACCCAACTTGCGTGAAAATGTAATGACATGGCAGTTCTAGTATAATATATTTGTCCAATGAATACTCGTTTGTCACCTACATTTCTTTTTGGTGTAGCAATTTTAATTGCCAGTAGTGTACGTGCTTGAACACAAATGCAGATATTAACGAAACCTCCATGTTGTGCTGTTGTATTTGACCATGAACAGTGTGGTATCAACGTTCGATACCACACTTGTTAGGGGTTGCAGTTATCGACCGTGGTCTGTATTAGTGTCGTTGGACCCGCGAGTCGCGACCAGCGCCGCTAGTGCCGCACGGCGGCTTGTATCACGTTTCTAACCAGCTCTCGTCCACTTTTGTTCGGGACGTCAAGTACTAAAGTAGCATAGCCTTCAGCTGATAGGAAGCAACCTCTAACAGGGCGCTTAGTAACGTATGGCCCAAGTAAGGCCTCAATAGCTATCTGTTTATAATTGCATGTATGCAGCCAAGAAGAATCGTGTACAACCAGTTAAGTAAAATATATATTATTTTTTACCAACGACTACTAATTATTTTAGTCTTGCAGATCCAGACCATGCAGCCAGCACCTTATCGACGTTACTGACAGACCTGCTGTCATTTATATGTTTCTATTTACCATTTGCCACCAGTCAACATTGGCAACGACTCGTTCGCCGCCATCATAACAAACAGGAGCCGTGCAATGTTGTCAATGGTTGCAAGTGTCCATCTTGGTCAGAAGAGCGTTCTGTTTGTTTGAGGCCAAAATACATAAAAACTGTTTCTGTATCACTGGAAAACACGCGTTGGGAGTGGTGCTGTTCTAACTTAATGCTTAAAGTGACGCAGTTACTGAAGCGAGTAATTTGATCTTTGTACCATAGTAAACAACTAAACTTCTCAAAAACTCGTCTTAGTTTGGCTAAAACTAATATCAAAGCCAGACAATTATTATAGTGATAGCCTTGCTAGGATATTAACATTATATTGTTAAGCAAAAAATTTGCCATCTTCTGCTGATAATGCTCAGTCATTATCAAACACAGCAAATGCATGACACTTTGATGAAATAGCATACTGAACAGTTGTAATCCACAGTGATACAGGTAAGGAACAAGGGTTGCTATGTTTTCAACCATTTTTCAGAATCAGTCAAATAGTGTAGTGAATTTATACCATGTTTGTCATATTGTGCTAATAATGCTATCGCCCAGTGGATGCTACATGAACCTTTTATCTTATACACAATCATTTTACAGGAAAATTGTAACAAATTGTCCATACATTGAAATGTTAGAGAAAATTGGAAAAAATTGTTCCACAAATAAAACTTTTTCCAGCTTCTGCTGATAATACTAACTTATACTATCGAACTGTGGACACTACAGTGCAAAGCAGATAAAGCAGTGATAGTTGACATAAACAAATAGGTATTCAGAACCGAATCAGTGTTCTAACATTGTAGCGTGTTAGTGGGTGTCATCTACTATAGTGGGGCGAGCAGATTTGTAATTGGCAATATTCTGCAGTGGATTTCGACTTCTTACCATGGGAAATATTCCAGCAGGCAGCGGGGAACTTGAACTATTTGCAGCTTAATTATGAGGCAAAATTGTTCATTATCTAAGATAACAGAAGTAGAAATTTCTCTATGTAGTACCAAGAAGCTGCTATTTTGATTCTAAATCTTTAAGAAATAAGTTTTTGGCTTGAAAAAATTAGTTCCTCATTCTTCTACAGCGAATAAAACCATCGAAGCTGAAATTAATCAAAAGAAAGAAAAGAGAGAATGCAGAAGGACTCTATAGTAAACTCAACACAATTTGTTTCAGCGATGAATTATTTCACGTTGTCACAATTTCACGTGACGCATACCAACGAAAAACAAAACTAATTTGATAGAAATGCACAAATAGAGATGGAATATTACGTCCACCAGAGGGAACATGACAATAAGTTTTTCATCGAACGAAGGTAACATACGGCTTAAGAGCTAATAGGTCATTTTATTTTCAGCACATTCATTTCGTTACTCAGTAAATATAGTTGAAATAAGACTTCAACGTTTTTATTGTCACAATAAGATTTATTTAGTGATAAAATAAGCATCTAACATAGAAACTGTCCAGTCCGACACGTTGAAGCCCACCCTGAAATTTTTTAATCAGGGAGAATACACTGAAAGTAGCACAATCACAAGATCTCAGCTGCTGAAGCATACTGTAAATGTTGAAATTTGCCAGATTCGTAGCCCACCAGGCGGCTGGAGAAACGTATGCTCATGCTGTAGCTCTAGCAGATAGCACAAGCGCAACACAGCAGCTGCATAGCCTCGATTGAAGGCTCATCAGTGAACAGGTAACACGGCACAATGCGATCGTAATTTGTAAAGCGAATTTTTGTTTCCGTTGATAGTTTCTCTGCCACAATTGTCCATATTTACTATTCACCTGAATTTGGAACTCATTTAATGTCTACAATAATTAGCAATTGACTTTGTAGTACCACAAAGTGTTACCAAAGGAGATAAAACTGAACTAATTTGGTTTCTGATTTCTTTGTGTATGTTGCTAATAGCTTCTGTCTTTGTTCATGTTTCAGAGTTTCACAGTAATGTTGAACCCAGTTAACGTTTTCAACCTTGACACACGGAGAACGCGATATCGAATTGATATCACCTACTTCTCCCGAAGATCAACATATATGTTATTTATTAGTTAATTTCTTGGACTTTCATTCGAATGATGTCGGTATTAGGTTAGAAAATGTGGAAATAACTCGGGCGATTCGGTGAATTGTGGTTCGAAAGACGACTAGGGTGCTAATTTAAGTCCAGAACAAAAATAAAATACCTTCCAAGCCCAAAGAAAACATGTACAGTGATAGGTTTCAGTGAGAAAGTAAAGGCTATAAAGGAAGGAGAAAAGCTTATACCTAAGCAGTGTGCAAAGCTGATTTCGTTTCGTAAGATATGAACATGAATTGTATAAATGAAAGAAACATTTACACGAAATACGAAATATGCGCCAAAATGAAACCCGCAATAGCGTGAAAGAAAAACTATTCGAAAGATTTAGAACTGCTCGAGTCAGTCCATCGTTATCGAAGATCTACGATACTGGGCACTTTAAATTGCAAGTGAGATAAATATTACTGGTTTAGAGGCTTCTTCGACCTGGTTTAAACAGATTCAGGAGATGATACGGAACAGGAACTCGGAAAATTACTAAGTTTAACTCAAGTAAACATGTAGAGGAGATGCTATTAATAGGTAATGCTACAGAAAAATTCGTAGGTGATGTGAAGATGGGACTTTTTTGTTTTCTCTTAAAATGTTGCGTATAATGTCAGTCGCTCAGGTTTCGTGCAAATCGTGCTTTATCATTTCGGGCGAAAAAAAGACAAACTTGCTTTTACAGTCGATGAATGCTGTGACACATTTGTATACAACAATGACAGAGATAAGTAACAGTGGGTATTGTTTCCGGAGCTTAATATGTGTCTTCAGGAACATCAAGCCAAATTAAGACCTAAAGGGCAGTTCGCCTGCAAACAATCTTGCAATAGACTTAGAGAAATCTAGAAAAATGGGATACAATAATTTTCAATGTTACATCAGAAACGTCTTCCTGCCATTACATTTGTTCCGCAAGGCTCGAATCCCCGGTACAATCGAGCATGAAGCATAATATTTTGCTTGTTTGACTCTGTTTATTATTTCCTTGATAACAGATGTGGACATCAATGTAATTAATTAATTTTTATGTCGTGGCTGAGATAATGCTGACAAAATTGCTTTTCTTTAATACGTTGCAAGTGCTCTTTTAGTGTTACATCATATTTGGATAACAATTTAAACAAGTCTACAAAATTTCCACTTTTTCCGATATCGTTCAGGTTAAGGGATTCTCGATGACCTCTAAACGCCAGATTGTGTGAAGCTAAGTATTTTATAACATCGATTAATCTTTGAAACAAGTTATACCAATACTTTTGTTATTCACTAATCACTCTCTCGTTTTCCTTATCTATTGTTTTTCCGTATTTGATTCCTTTACGGAATCTCTCTGTCTCTAACCATTCTCGTCATGTGTCCTTGATTTTGTTCATGCCTTTGCAATATCCTACTCAGGTCTTTCCAGTCACAACATCCTTCTTTTATCATCTATGTCTGCAAGCGTGAAAAAAGTCGGCATGGAAAGCAACAAACTTTGTCTTGACATATGAAGTAAGCTAAGCATCTGCGATGTTGCTTTTCACCATTACTCAATTTCCTAATAAAATGAAATTTAGTAAAACGTCTTATTTTCGTCTTTGGGGTAACTTTCGTCAGGTTTGTCTAGGTTTTGTTGGTGGACCAGTTTGAATTAAATCATGACGCTGCTAATCTGTTATTGGAAATAACCACTTTCCTGGATCTAATTCTATAAATGTCTCTCTTATATGAACAGTTTGCTCTTGATATCACTTTTGAAGTCTTTATTCGCTCACAGTCTCGGATCACAGCAGTTTCACCCAACTCTGATGCTGTATGAGAACAGATTCATTCGAACCTGAAGCTGTTTCTGTTTCAGAAACTAAAGACACTTGGATAAGAACTTCATCATAGGCCTCTGGAGCAGATACACCTGAAGTTTTCTTAAGAAATTTCATCATACTCGAACTCATAGCTTGGTTGGATATAATCGCCTCAGTCTTTCTTTTTCTTTTTGATGCGCGAGATTCTCATTTTCTCCCTGTGTCTCTGTCTCTTGAGGTTCCTCCAGACATGATGATCTAAAAAACGTTCGTACTAAGTACATTGATAAGTACAGTAGGGTACTTAAAGCTCTCAGTGTCATAGTATAGAGCGAATAGCTTTTTATCCTGTCATGTATGATAGCAGACAAATAAATAAGCCAATAAATATATTTGTATCCTGATTTACCATAGGATTGGATTCCTTTAGTATGTATTGCTGGAACTGGTACAACCACACCTTTAAGATAAATCACTTGTTCGCTTGTACCAGTTCAGTAACTTGAAAAAAAAAAAGTGAAGTGTCACTCGGTTGGATTGATTTCAACTGCCGGCCGGGGTGGCCGAGCGGTTCTAGGCGCTACAGTCTGGAACCGCGCGACCGCTACGGTTGCAGGTTCGAATCCTGCCTCGGACATGGATGTGTGTGATGTCCTTAGGTTAGTTAGGTTTAAGTAGTTCTAAGTTCTAGGGGACTGATGACCTCAGAAGTTAAGTCCCATAGTGCTGAGAGACATTTGAACCATTTGATTTCAATGCTCCTGCCTGTATTGTCTCTTCCACACAGCATTATTGCATTTGCATGTTGTTGGATCGAAGTGTCAATCCGGATAAAGTGTGCATACCAAGCGAGTTGTGAATAGGGTACAAAGAAAAGTAAGTGTATTTTCTTTTTAACATGTGTCTTCCTTTAATATGGCGATTAGCTTCCTCTCTAAGTATATAAATTAATAATTGATTTTACAAAATTTTTTAGTCTGTGTGAACGACTTTACAGCAAAGCAGTCTCCATCGAGTTCCATGAGATACTACCGTCTAGTGCGCATGCGCTGATTCGTGACAGGTATATCCCGCGCGAATCGTTAAAGTTATAGGCCTACCAGAACCAGTCTGCAATCCCACACTTGTACGCTTGGCGCGCTGCCGCATCTTGTAATGGGGCTCAACTGTCATAATGTTGCCAGACGACCCTAGAAAATATTACTACATTCGTACGAAAATGGAGACGGACAACTAAGTAGCTAAAATTTTAACAGCTTCAACAACTTTTTTGCGAGGCCTCCACAGGCGCGAGGCCGTCAGCGGTCGCCGACACCTAACGCCGCCACTGGTGAAGTGTCAGAGAAACTAAGTGGGTTTTCCTTTGCACAAATCTAAACGCTCTTAACCCACGTTAATTCGAATGCGAGTTTGGTCGATTAACAGGCGCTGGACACGTCGACCAGAAAGGTCTACCTTACACGAAACTAGGGGTAAAATGTGGTGAAGAAGGCCTATTGAAATATTTGCAAGGTTAACGAGTTCGCATACGATCAATAGACGATCTTTATGTACGATATTCTGAATTTTTTTGCCATCTCGTCGGTAGCACATTTTTGGACCTCATAAGAGCCGACGATTTTCAATAGATGCAAGCCCAGCCTTAAATGCAGCTGCAATATTCTTAACAGTCGAAAGTAAAGGGTGAAAATCCCCGAATGCCATATCTAAATGTCCTCGTGTATTTATTGGAGGTAAGCTTCCTAATTCTTTGTCAGAGTGTTTGTCTCCTCAACACTGAGTTCATTATAAAGGGAATATTTACTTTCCTGGGCAAAGAAAGGGAAGGAGATCAGCCTTAGCCTTGCTGAAGGATCCAGGAAATCACTGGAAACCTAAATGAGTATTACTGAACCCTGCTGCTTCTACAAATAGAGCATCGACTGAATACAAACTTCGGCACTTGTATGTTTGAGCGCATAGCTTACAGGTACAACTCGTGCTGAGTCATTTCCGGTGGCAGCGTGACGAACCATCCGCGGGAGATATGGTGACCTTAAGATGCAAATTTCCACTGTGGCACGTCTCTCGTTTAGTCAAGGGGCCTTATGTCTATATCAGTTGTATTGATATAAAATTGTTCCTAAATGACAACTTGTCGCGATTGTCCGACATTTTATTGAAACAAATATTATAGTTCAAATCGTTGATGTTTCAGCATGGTTCCATAGGCACAGAGTGCGAATGGCAGATATGATATGTAAGAACAGAGCGAGGTGGCGCAGGGGTTGGCACACTGGACTCGCATTAGTGAGGACGACGGTTCAAACCCGCGTCCGTGATTTCCCGAAATAGCCCCCGGCAAATGCCGGGACGGTTCCTTTGAAAGGGCACGGCGGATTCCCTTCCCTATCTTTGATATGAAGCGAGCTTGTGCTCTGTCTCCAGTGACCACGATGTCGACGGGACATTAAAAGCAATCTTCCTCCTTTTTTCATACTGAATAATTTGGGTGAACTGGGAATCACCTGCGATGTCTTGCGTTGCCTGTTGTCGGCGTGTACAACAGCTGTTCTTCGCTTCTAAGTATTCTGTCCCCAACACGGAGCTATACCAGCAAAACGAATCCCAACATTTTTATGCGCACGGTACGTCTCAAACATAACTGACGTCCCGAGATCTACGAAATCTACAAATAGCACAGCTGTCTTACACCACCGGCCGGTGTGGCCGAGCGGTTCTAGGCGCTACAGTCTGGAACCGCAAGACCGCTACGGTCGCAGGTTCGAATCCTGCCTCGGGCATGGATGTGTGTGATGTCCTTAGGTTAGTTAGGTTTAAGTAGTTCTAAGTTCTAGGGGACTGATGACCTTAGCGGTTAAGTCCCACAGTACTCAGAGCCATTTGAACCATTTTTCTGTCTTACACCAAAAAATGCGATGATTTTTAGTGCAGATGGAGTTTGAAAATCTTCCGCTTTATTAAATCCAAGCTGTTACCCGCAGCTGTGCTGCCAAATCGGTGGTTTTGTTATGATGAGTGATGCTAAGTAAGTAAGCTGTTCTACATGCAGAAATGACAGCTGCACTCACCTATCTGCCTGTCTGGGTTAGCACGGATGCGCCAAGTATCCAAACTCACGACGCTGCTGCACATAAAGCATCGCTGCGGAGCAGCGCATGCAGGCTGGTTGCCAGAGGAGCGCACATCTCTGCATTGCGCTATTGAAGTAGCTATACGTAATACAACGTGTACTTTATGCAAGAAATTTAATAATTTTTAACATTGTTTACATTCACTGGCGTAAAAACAGATGTTTCATTCCTTACTTTATTCTCTTTAAAAGAGAAGTCACGAGGGCTGGTATCGACTGCTTGAAACCATCTTTTCGGTGATGTAGGTTAAGACCCCACGTATCACAACCTGCAGCCATTCAACCTGGGGGCCTCTCGTTTGTGAGTAATCGAAGGAAAAAGTTCGGAATTTTACGTGATTCTCAATAGCTTAAGAAAGTAATACTTTGTGGAATTGTTACCTGTTGTAATGAACAGGAGAAAAGTGTCACGTGCATGAGGCGCTTAATTTTTTTATTTTTAGAATGACCTTTATCATTATTTTTATTAAATTAATTGCTTTAAATGATTCCAGTATGGGATTTTCACTCTGCAGCGGAGTGTGCGCTTATATGAAACTTCCTGGCAGATTATAACTACGTGCCGGACCGAGACTCGAGCTCGGGACCTTTGCCTTTTGCAGGCAGGCGCTTTACCAACTGAGCTACCCAAGCACGACTCACGCCCCGTCCTGACAGCAAAATTCCGAAATGTATTTTTGCTTCAGTTATTCGCTAACGAGAGGCCACCAAGGTGAATGGCTGCAGGGTTTAATACCTGTGTTCGTAACCTTCATCATCACACAGATTGTTTCAAAAAGTCCCCAGGGGACCTCTCCTGATTATACGTCCACTTTCCTCTTTCCTTCAAGTGTAGCCTATGTTCTTCTTCACAGTTAAAGCTATCTCCGTACTTTATTTAATCGTATGGTGATTTTATACAATATACAGTTGATATAAGACAAGTGATTTTATACAATATACATATGATATAAGACAAGATTAAACCTTAAAGTCCGTGTTTTTCAACCAATTAATTAAGCTGGGTGTGAGGGTGAACAAGTCGTCTGGAATTCCAGGGTATGAATGAAGTGGACAGCGTTGGACTAGATGTTCAATTGTCTGCTCTTCTTGATTACATTCACACATTGGTGAACTGATCCAGCCCCATTTGTACCTGAAGTAGTTACAACAACCATATCCAAACCTGTTGAGGCGGCACCAGAGGTTCCTCGGTAGGTCAAAACCTTTTGGTTTCGTTGTGGGATCAAGGTTATGGGCTCTTGTTCCCAATGTTTTCGTTGACCATTCATGCTTCCAGCTTTCGTTTAGATCAAAACCATCCGCGATGAGTTGTCCTACAGTAACACTTGCTGGTCTTCTTGATTGAAGTCGTTGTGGCGGATGACAGAATTCCTGGTACAGTGGTAGAGAGGGTGATGCAGAGAAGATTTTCTTGGTCTCCCTCAGTAGAGCTTGTTTCCGCCTTAAGTGAGGTGGAGGGATGTGACTCAATACAGGTAACCAGTGGCATTGGGTTGATTTGATGGAACCAGTAATGCAGTTCACTGTGTCGTTCAGTTTTGTGTTTACCTTCTTCACATGTACACATTCTAACCAGACAGGTCAACAGTACTTGGCAGCAGAATACACAAGACTGATGCCAGTTAAACGCAGACAGTCAGCAGAGGTTCCCAAGGTGGTACCACTGAGGTTATGTAGTACGTTGTTCCTTCCAGCAACTTTGTGAGAAAGCTTGGTGACGTAGCTCAAGGTTCTATCTAGAGTGATTCCGAGATATTTTGGGGAAGGACTGTACCTCAATGTTTGTCCATTGAGCAGAACTCTTGGTTTGTAGTTCGCAGTACGATTCGCTAGGAGGAAACAAGAGACTTCAGTTTTGATGTGCTTGGGATCTATCTCCAGGTCCTAAAGAAAGTTGACATCTTCTCCAGATCCTCCGTAAGAATTCGTTCACCATCTTCGAAGTTACTGCTCTGTGCTACCAGTGCGATGTCATCAGCATAGATGAATTTAATTGATGTTGTGGTTAGTAAATCATTAATGTATAAATTGAATAGCGACGGGGCAAAAAACAGATCCCTGTGGAAGTCCATTATTTAGTTTCCGTTTGTGGCTTTTAGAGCTGTCTAGAAACACTTCAAATTGTCTTTCAATAAGTATGGTGGATATTAGATCCACAATTTCTCGACTTGGTACAACTTGCAGTAGCTTGTAGATCAGTCCATGTCGCCAGGCAGTGTCATGCGCGGCTGTCAGGTTCATGAAGACAGCTGTTGATTTTAGATGGCCTTGAAACCCTGCTTCAATATGGGTAGTTAGGGCAAGAACTTGATAGGTGCAGCTCCGTCCTCGTCTGAAGCCAGCTAGTTCGGGAGGGGTAGCAGCCTCGACGAACGCTGCTATTCTGGCTAGGAGAATTTCGCTGGCTCTCTTTGCTTTGTTTTATTATTACTCGCGTAACAACTAATATATGAGATAAAATATGTTGCTACGAAAAGAGCCCCGAAATACCTTTTAGTGGTGCTGTGCTGTGACTTTCTTTGGATCATTAATTTTCAACAAAACAAAATATATTATGTTCTTATTATTCTGGATCTGGCTTTCTATTAAAGGAACATTTATTCGTTACTGTAACTCACCATAAAATTTAACATATCTTCCTTACTTTACAGTTATTGAAAAGGTTAATGAAAATTATTTCGTTATCAATACTGTTGTTACTGTACGCAATGATTGTTCAACATCAAAATTTTGCAGTGGATTTTTGTTAACAGTGAAACACCAATAAGTACCACGACTAACACGAGAACATGAGACTATTATCATAGAAAAAGATGTTTTTGCTACAAGGTTTGCCAGACCAGAACTACGCACAGCAAGATTTCTTTTATGTTATGAAGGTAAATTATCTTTTTGCACTCTTAATAATATATTATCAGCAGCCCGCGTCAACCTGTAAAACACATCATAAAATCTGCTGCTCTGCTCTGCAATTCCGAAAGCTGAAAGAAATAATTTTAGTTTACTATTACCTGTCCGCTTCTTTGCGGTATGATTGGTTTCATTTAATGCAGTTTGAATGCGCCGCGGCAGCGGCTCGTTCGTTCGTAGCGCAGCTCTGCACCACGAATAATATTTAAATAACTGAAAATGTCTTAAAAGGATGGGATGAAATACCAGGCAAGCTTATTACAAATCATAATGCAAGTTTTCACTAAGTAACTCTATTAAATACATTTAAACAGATTAAATTTTTACACACCTTTACAATGAGTACGTAATGGCGTACGTTTCTCAATCTTGACAAAAGAAGGCGTCAAAGGCTCTTGCTACTCACGTAACTCGAAGACGACGACAGAGAAATTAATGTTCGGTCATTACTATTTATACTAGTCACATATTCTCATCTTTGTTTGATATTTAATAAGTATCGTCTGTGGCGGTTTCAGTACTCGCTGACACAGATATTATCTTAAAAAAAATCAGTACATAATTCTATACAAGAACAAAACATGACACATAAAGCTTTCTCTTTATTACATAAATTTCACACAATCGTTGTCCACGCAATTACAATCATCCAGTTCAATTATTCTTTTCTCCTTTTCTTTTTTACCACATATAATATGTCTTTGATGAAGACAGCTGTTGATTTCAGATGGCCTTGAAAACCTGCTTCAATATGGGTAGTTAGGGCAAGAACTTGATAGGTGCAGCTCCGTCCTCGTATGAAGCTAGCTAGTTCAGGAGCGATAGGAACCTCGACGAACGGCGCTACTCTGGCTAGGAGAACTCGTTCTAAAAGTTTGAATGTACAACTGTGCTATAGGGCGGTAGCTTTCAGGGTTGTCTTCAGGCTTGCCAGGTTTGAGAGTGGCTATAACTTTCCACAGTTTGAATTGTCTGGGAAGTTCTCTTTGAGTATGTAAGTGAAGAGCGAAGTGAGCCAGCGTATGCAGTGTGGCCCTATGTTCTTAATAAACTCATTACAGATGTTGTCGTGTCCAGCAGCCTTACCGACTTTCAGTTGCTTGACAGCACTTTCTACTTCCACTGCAGAGAAGGGCCTGGCAAAGCGGCTCGTTTTTTGGGGCACTGCGCTTGAGGTTAGAGAGGTTACATTTTACTGCTCTGGTATGATTCTTGTCTCTCTTTGCCCTTGTGAGGTCTTCGGTCCGGTTGGCATTGAGGTCGGGACTCAATTTACGATACGGCTTTTTGAGTGCCAGTTAGCCCATTCAAAACTCTCCATGCTTTCCTACTTGACTTGGCAAAGTTCATTTCTTTGAGTGTTGCTTCCCATTTCTCTCGTCTATTCTTGTTTAAGGAGTGGAGTAGCTGCGAGCCCACTGTTGGATTTCTAGAAATTTGGTATTCTTGACATAAAGCCTCACTTACTTGGTTTCAGAAAGGCAAATATTCCTTTCTGTAACCCCCAGGAATGTTTGACTTAGCAGCTTTGATAACCAGTCTAACGAGTTCATCGTAGTTGTTTGCTGTTGTCTGTAAGCTCTTCGCAGCTAAGTTGGAGTCAAGGTCTTTTGAGAATCCATCCCAGTTAGCTCGTTGAAAATTCCATCTGGGTAGGGGCATTGAGTTTACTAGGGGAATTTTTAAACCAATTTCTGTTATTACATGACGGTGTTGGCAGTTTGGGAAGTTAGACAGAACAGTACGAGTGGCGTTCAGTGGTTGGTCTAACTGATATTCGGTCACAAATACCAAGTCTGGGTTGTAATCCTTATTCCAGCGTGCAGAGTGGAAGGTTCCCTTGTCTTTCAGATCAGGCTGGTAGTTTCTGTCCATTGAGCTAGTAACTCTCCATTGACATCCACGGTGTCGTACCGCCAATCCGTGTGATGGCTGTTAAAGTCTCCAGTGTATACAGGATGGTCTATTGATCGTGACCGGGCCAAATATCTCACGAAATAAGCGTCAAATGAAAAAACTACAAAGAACGAAACTTGTCTAGCTTGAAGGGGGAAACCAGATGACGCTATGGATGGCCCACTAGGTGGCGCTGCCATAGGTCAGACGGATATCAGCTGCGTTTTTTTAAATAGGAACCCCCATTTTTATTACATATATGTGTATTACGTAAAGAAATATAAATGTTTTAGTTGGACCACTTTTCTCGCTTTGTGATAGATGGCGCTGTAACAGACACAAACATATGGCTCACAATTTTAGAAGAACAGTTGGTAACAGCTAGGTTTTTTAAATTAAAATACAGAACGTAGGTACGTTTGAACATTTTATTGCGGTTGTTCCATTGTGATACATGTACCTTTGTGAACTTATCATTTCTGAGAACGCATGCTGTTGCAGAGTGATTACCTGTAAATACCATATTAATGCAATAAATGCTCAAAATGATGTCCGTCAACCTCAATGCAACAGCGAGTAGTTCGCCTTCCGTAATGTTCGCACATGCATTGACAATGCGCTGACGCATGTTGTCAGGCGTTGTCGGTGGATCAAGATAGCAAATATCCGTCAACTGTCCCCACAGAAAGAAATCTGGGGACGTCAGATCCAGTGAACGTGCAGGCCATGGTATGGTGCTTCGACGAACAGTCCACCTGTCATGAAATATGCTATTCAATACCGCTTCAACCGCACTCGAGCTATGTGCCGGACATCCATCATGTTGGAAGTACATCGCCATTCTGTCATGCAGTGAAACATCTTGTAGTAACATCGGTAGAACATTACGTAGGAAATCAGCATACATTGCACCATTTAGATTGATATCGATAAAATGTGGGCCAATTATCCTTCCTCCCATAATGCCGTACCATACATTAACCCGCCAAGGTCGCTGATGTTCCACTTGTCGCAGTCATCGTGGATTTTCCGTTGCCCAGTAGGACACATTATGCCTATTTACGTTACCGCTGTTTGGTGAATGACGCTTCGTCGCTAAATAGAACGCGTGCAAACAATCTGTCGTCGTCCCGTAATTTCTCTTGTGCCTAGTGGCATAACTATACACGACGTTCAAAGTCGTCGCCATGCAATTCCTGGCGCATAGAAATATGGTAGGGTGAAATCGATGTTGATGTAGCATTCTCAACAGCGACGTTTTTGAGATTCCTGATTCTCGCGCAGTTTGTCTGCTACTGATGTGCGGATTAGCCGCGACAGCAGCTGAAACACCTACTTGGGCATCATCATTTGTTGCAGGTCGTGGTTGACGTTCCACATGTGGCTGAACAATTCCTGTTTCCTTAAATAACGTAACTATCAGGCAAACGGTCCGGACACTTGGGTGATGTCGTCCAGAATACCGAGCAGCATACGTAGCACATGCCCGTTGGGCATTTTGATCACAATAGCCATTCATCAACTCGATATCAACCTTTCCCACAATTGGTAAACGGTCGATTTTAACACGGGTAATGTATCACGAAGCAAATACCGTCCGCACTGGCGGAATGTTACGTGATACCACGTACTTATACGTTTGTGACTATTACAGCGCCATCTATCACAAAGCGAAAAAAGTGGTCCAACTAAAACATTCATATTTATTTACGTACTACACGAATATGTTATATAAAATGAGGGTTCCTATTTCCCGTCGACAACTAGGTCATTAGGGACGGAGCGTAAAATCGGATCTTCTCAAAGATGAGAAAGATTTCGATGGCCGGACGCGCGTTTTAACTGTCGTCCTCCCGAATGCGAGTCCAGTGCGGAAACTACTGCGCCGAATCGCTTGCTGCTGATTGGTGCAAATATATCTATTTGACACCACATCGGGGACCTGCGTGTCGATGATGAAAAAATGATGGGGAGGATAACACAGAAACAAAAACACACACAAACACAAAAAAATGGCTCTGAGCACTAAGCGACTTAACTTCTGAGGTCATCAGTCGCCTAAATAACCTAAGGACATCACACACATCCATGCCCGAGACAGGATTCGAACCTGCGATAGTAGCGGTCGCTCGGCTCCAGACCGTAGCGCCTAGAACCGCACGGCCACTCCGGCCGGCACACAAAATCACACACACACACACACACCCAACTGGGAACCGAAGCCGTGACACGACCGTCGAGGATGAGCAACGCCAACCAGAAGCCCGAAAGCAGGTGACGCATGTCAGTAGCGTTGTTATGGTAAGTAAGTTAGATATTTGTAGTAAATTCCTATGGGACCAAACAGCTGAGCTCATCCGTCCCTAGGATTACACACTACTTAATCTAACTTAAACTAACTTACGCTATCGACAACACAAACAGCCATGCCCGATGAGGACTCGAACCTCCGACGGGGGAAACCGCGCGAACCGTGGCATTTTATGGCAAGTAATGGTGACGTATGTATGAAACTTCAAGAAGACTATAATAATTCCAATCCCAAAGAAAGCAGGTGTTGACAGATGTGAAACTTACCGAACTATCAGTTTAATAAGTTACAGCTGCAAAATACTAACGCGTATTCTTTACAGACGAATGGAAATACTGGTAGAAGCCGACCTCTGGAAGATCAGTCTGGATTCCGTAGAAATGTTGGAACACGTGAGGCAATAGATAGATCAAGGAAAGGCAAACTTGCGTTTCTAGCATCTGTAGACTTAGAGAAAGCTTTTGACAATGTTGACTGGAATACTCTCTTTCAAATTCTGAAGGTGGCTGGGGTAAAATATAGGGAGCGAAATGTTATTTACAGTTTGTACAGAAACCAGTTGAAGGGCATGAAAAAGAGGCAGTGATTCAGAAGGGAGTGAGACAGGGTTGTAGCCTCTCCCCGATGTTATTCAATCTGTATACTGAGCAAGCAATAAAGGAAACAAAACAAAAATTCGGAGTAGGTATTAAAATCCATGGAGAAGAAATAAAAACTTTGAGGTTCGCTGATGACATTGTAATTCTGTCAGAGACAGCAAAGGACTTGGAAGAGCAGTTGAACGGAATGGATAGCGCCTTGAAAGGAGGATATAAGATGAACATCAACAAAAGCAAAACGAGAATTATGGAATGTAGTCGAATTAAGTCGGGTGATGCTGAGGGAATTGGATTAGGAAATGAGACACTTAAAGTAGTAAAGGAGTTTTGCTATTTGGGGAGCAAAATAACTGATGATGGTCGAAGTAGAAAGGATATAAAATGTAGACTGGCTATGGCAAGGAAAGCGTTTCTGAAAAAGAGAAATTTGTTAACATGGAGTATACATTTAAGTGTCAGGAAGGCGTTTCTGAAAGTATTTGTGTGGTGTGTAGGCATGTATGGAAGTGAAACACGGGCGATAAATAGTTTGGACAAGAAGAGAATAGAAGCTTTCGAACTGTGGTGCTAAGGAAGAATGCTGAAGATTAAATGGATAGATCATATAACTAATGAGGAGGTATTGAATAGAATTGGGGAGAAGACGAGTTTGTGGCACAACCTGACAAGAAGAAGGGACCGGTTGGTATTACATGTTCTGAGGCATCAAGGGATCACCAATGTAGTATTGGAGGGCGGCGTGGAGGGTAAAAATCGTAGAGGGAGACCAAGAGATGAATACACTACGCAGATTCAGAAGGATGTAAGCTGCAGTGGGTACTGGGAGATGAAGAAGCTTGCTCAGGACAGAGTAGCATGGAGAGCTGCATCTAACCAGTCTCTGGACTGAAGACAGCAACAACAACAACAACAACAACATGGTTACTGAAGCAAAATTTGGACTTCTTAAAAATATTAAATAGCTTTAAAGTGACGAAGAAAGAAAATAAATAATTTGTCGTTCAGTGTAGTGCAAATTTTGTAATATTCGTATATACAATAACATTAACTGCCATCACGTGTTTGCTTGTTACTTGCGACTGTGCTCACATGTAATAATGAAATGCAGCCTCACAAAAAGCCTCAGACGCTCCACATGTAAAGGCACGATATCTCTCCGTTTTCCATAAAGAATTTAAATGACGTTATCGTTGTGAGTCTTGAAGCGTCTCAGAAGGTATAAGAGGCGCATGACGCTCAGCGGGTGAAATGTGAAGGGCTAGTGACTGACATTAGTATGGATCAAACACGTTACGATTTTATAAGGATTGTATTCATTACGTTGAAGCGTATTATATAGAACATATCAAACAATAAAAAGATTTTGATAAATAGTCAACCGTCAAAGAATAAATAGTTTTTTCAAAGAGTAATTGTTATTCCATATTTCGTGTTTACTCTTCAGATCAACAAATATCTTCTACTACTGACTTTCTAAAGTGGCCTACGTTCTTTCTCAGCGTTCAAGGCAGCTCGATATCAAATTTCAACAACATGGGTTCGATGGTTTAGTCGTGAAAGCGTAACAGAGTTACTTCTGCATTTATGATATTAGTACGGATGAAAGACACCACTGCGTACAGTGCTATTTGGACTCCATACTGAATCAAGCAGCTTATCATGGCGTGAAATAAACGATCCCAGTATCCGTGTGGTGTCAGGTCGGAAACGTATTTCATTTATGTGCTCTTTGAGTGTCTGTCCGTATTTTTAGCCTAGTCTTCGTCGTGCTCATACTGTCTGATAACTTAACTGCTCGATAACAGGCGCAGTGTTGCCTGGAACATTAGTCACATTTCATTCAACGTCGATTAATTTTGAAGCTGCCGTTCCCTTACTCGGAGTGAGCAATTCACCACAGAGGTAGTCATTCGAACGCTGGTAGAAAACAAATTTTTATCGGTAGCATTTAGACGAAAAGGAGAGAGACCATCGCCAGTATCCGGTGCCAATGCCCTGGTTTAATACCAAACCTCTTCACAATTCCTCATGGAGTGAGGGCCTGTGACAGCCGGCCGAAGTGGCCGTGCAGTTAAAGGCGCTGCAGTCTGGAACCGCAAGACCGCTACGGTCGCAGGTTAGAATCCTGCCTCGGACATGGATGTTTGTGATGTCCTTAGGTTAGTTAGGTTTAACTAGTTCTAAGTTCTAGGGGACTAATGACCTCAGCAGTTGAGTACCATAGTGCTCAGTGCCATTTGAACCATTTTTTTTGAGGGCCTGTGACACCGGTGAAAGGAACTGTAATTTCAGAAGCTTCTTTGTTATCGGTCAAAACATTTTGACTACGTACAGGCGCCCTATTTACTCTTGGAAAATATGTGCTACAAAAGCAACACGTCATAACAATTCACGAACATTACGCAATCTCTACTAAGCGGACCTGGGAAACAATGAAGAAATGACTAATCAATTGAGAGTTTCATTTATGTCGTATTTTCTTTGTTTCACCTCAATCGACCCCGCAGTTACCTAGCGCCAGCTGAATGTTCAGGTCAGCAACAGATCAAAAAGGAGAAAGCTGACCAGTGTAGAGATTACAGCGACAGTCGCGGGCTGGTGCAGGATGTGACCGCCACTGAGTTTTCACCGCCAAGAAAATGAGGAAAAGTAATATAGGAACTTTTTTTGAATATCTGACTTACGACACCTTAGGAGCACCGACAGTATACAAGAGACATCTAGTGAAAGAGCATTGCTGAATGGTACACTATGTGATCAAAAGTATCCAGACACCCCAAAAACATAAGTTTTTCAAACTGGACAGATCGTGCTGCCACCTACTGCCAGGTACTCCGTATCAGCGACCTCACTAGTCATTAGACATCGTGAGAGATTAGAATGGGGCGCTACGCGGAACTCACGGACTTCGTACGTGGTCAGGTAATTGGGGGTCACTAGTGTCATACGTCTGTAAGTGAGATTTCCACACTCATAAACATCCCTAGGTCCACTTTTTCCGATGTGATAGTGAAGTGGGAACGTGAAGGGACACGTACAGCAAAAAGCGTACAGACCGGCCACGTCTGTTGACTGACAGAGACCGCCGACATTTGAAGAGGGTTGTAATCTGCAAAAGGCAGACCTCTATCTAGACCAGCGCGCAGGAATTCCAAACTGCATCAGGATCCAGTGTAAGTACTGTGACAGTTAAGTGAGAGGTGAGAAAACTTGGATTTCATGGTCCAGCGGCTGCTCATAAGCCACACATCAAGCCGGTAAATGCCAAACGACGCCTCGCTTCGTGTAAGGACTGTAAACATTGGACGATTGAACAGTGGGAAAACGTTGTGTGGAGTGACGAATAACGGTATACAATGTGGCGATCCGATGGCAGGGTATGAGTATGGCGAATGCCCGGTGAACGTCATCTGCCATCTTGTGTAGCGCCAACAGTAAAATTCGGAGGCGGTGGTGTTATGGTGTGGTCGTGTTTTTCATGGAGGGGGCTTGCACACTTTGTTTTGCGTGGCACTATCACAGCACAGTCCTACATTGATGTTTTAAGCACCTTCTTGCTTCCCACTATTGAAGAGCAATTAGGGGATGGCGATTGCATCTTTCAACACGATCGAGCACCTGTTCATAATGCACGGCCTGTGACGGAGTGGTTACACGACAATCACATCCCTGTAATGGACTGACTGGCACAGAGTCCTGACCTGAATCCTATAGAACACCTTAGGGGTATTTTGGGACGCCGACTTTGTGCCAGGCCTCACCGACCGACATCGATACCTCTCCTCAGCGCAGCACTCCATGAAGAACGGGCTGCCACTCCCCAAGAAACCTTCCAGCACCTGATTGAACGTATGGTTGCGAGAGTGGGAGCTGTCACCAAAGCTAAGGGTCCGCCAACGCCATATTGAATTCCAGCATTACCGATGGAGGGTGCCCAAACTTGTAAATCATTTTCAGCCAGTAGTCCGGATACTTTTGATCACTTAGTGTATAAACAGTAGATGCACTGTGTAGGGGAGATGAGGTAGGAAAGTAAGAGTATTAACAGCACATCTGGTAGTATGTTCTTGGGCGCTCACAGTGTGTTTATAATCTCGTAACGGTTTCCCTTCTAGTAAATGAAGTGCATGAGATTTGTAGTTCCTTTTGGGCAATATTACTCGCTTCACTAAAACGGAAGACAGCTATAACCAGTTTTCTGCATATCAAATAGAAGCGGAGATCGAGTCTCTGGAAGAAAATATTGAATTCTGTTAGCACGGAAAAGGGGGACTCATGTTTGCACAAGATATGGGCAAACAAGCGAAAAGCGACGGGCGTTTCTCGGGTGCGTACTGCTGTAGCGTCGTGAGGGAGCTGCAGTATTTGGTCCCACATTCCTGATACGTTTCAATAAACGAAGTAGAACGCGTTTCACTGACAGTATATTCGAAACATGTCAGCTATAGTACAAAATACAATTAATTCCAGCGCACTGTTTTCGTTGCCGGAGGGACAACACGTGAAAGTAACATTTAAAACTCATTCAGTCGTAAATAAAATATATAAATCGGCAACATGACCAAGGTGAAGATTAAGTAGAAAAATTTTCAGTTTCATCATCTGTTGGGCACAAACGTGTCCAAAATGAGGGTGGAATATTACAGGCCCAAAGAAAAAAAGCGCTATCAGTACTTCAATAACTCTGTGGTACAAACAGTAAGAAATTATACATGTCTAAATCATTCCTTTAGCGGTCTGGGTCTTTACAACAGCAAACTGCAGATAAAAATCATAATTACTGCTTATGTCAGAACCAAGATAACAGGCAGTATGTCAATAATTATCCCCAGTGACTTGAGAACTAACCTGATTCCACCAGTGTTTTCGCTCGATATAGGGGCAGTAATTCATAAAGAGACATTAATTCGTGAGAGGACGACTGTCATATCTTTGTTTCATAAAAATTGTGAGAGGTGGCATGAGCCCCCTCTCATATTTCCATCTTACGATTCTCCTCTCTAATTGCATGCGGTGCAAAGTTGTTATTCCTTCACATGCGGACTTCCCACGCAGCGTCTCTCGTCACCCGAGTGGTCCGGTGACAGGCGGGTTCTCCTGAGCTGGAGAGGGTTAAGCCGACGGGTGTGAGGAAGTCGAGTGAATGCTTTGCAGACGCCGACATTGTCAAAAGACGCGCCCGGAGGGGTCTGAAGTAGCGGCTGGGCTAGAGGTTCCGTTACTTCGCAGAATCTTAGCGAAAACACTTTCTGGCGGGCTACCAGCGAGGCGTGGGAATGACTTGTGTACCCAGGCAGTTGTGGCGGGAAAATTCCCGCGCTTTCTGCAAAATAGTAACTGTGATTGGCTTGCTCAGGGCATAGCTCCGTGACGTAGCAAAATCAGCGCAGAAATTGGCGCCAAGAATCTCCATTGGTGGAATGGTAGTGCTCCGGCAATGGAGTGGAATTTTCCGCCGGTTTTCGAGTTACTGATTGGAACGTTTAACCACGGCCACTGTCGTGGGGGCGGGAATGTTCTGTGTTCGGCATTGTACGGGTGCTCTGGGTAGTTGGCTCTCGCCTTTTGGTCGAGGACGTCGAAGCAACCAGCCATCGCCTCCGGTACGCCAGATCGTGTCCTTGCAGTTAAGAAGACAGTTTGGTAATGTATGTCCACAGCACCGGCAGATAGGGATTTTCCTAGGTGATAATCAGAGGTCAGCAGAGCGCGCCTGTTCGTCTTTTTCTAACTTTGTTCTGTCTTGAGTAGCAGCAATTAATGTTGGGTTAGCTGTGTGTCTCTCTTAAGATTTGAATGGCAAGGAATTGGCTCCACATACCACTTCGTCATAAACCTCACAATCTAGTTTAGGGACAACTTCACCTTCACAGCGTTTGTTTGTGTATCCAATTTGAGCCAATATGATGTATTATAAATTAGAATTCATGTGTTTTTGTTTATTATTTTGTGTTTAGTCTTAATAAATCATATTGTTATTTTGGACAGAACTTTCATTCTGTTAATCGGTAGAGCAACCCATCATTTCTCACTACGTTTATGAAACCTTCCTTTATTTAACTTATTTATCAAATTAAATTATTGCAGGTGCCAAACTCTTTTCTGCTCCACTTGCAGGGTTGATTACAGTCAGTTCGCGTATATTTTTTAATCCTTGTGCAACAGCAAAAGTCGGAGTTAGAATAGGGGGGGCATAGAGCATCATTTACATATGTAGATTCTAGAATTTAGTGTTAAATACACTGCTAGCCCCGGCACCTCGTAATTGGAGATCTTGTTTTTATGAAGCGTTAAATGTACGAAAGGAGAACCGTCGCCTAGAAGTTCGAATGTGCAGTACTCGTGCATGGAGGTACGCCGAAAAAAATTTAAGGGTATTGTTCAAGAAACATATGAGAGGCGTTCGGTAAGTATTACAACACATTTTGTTTCGCGGACATTTTCGGTTGAAAAAAATGCTGAATTTGTTGTGGGAATAGTGGAAAATTCCCCCTTCCGGCCCCAATACCCTCATGAAGTTACGATAGGTGGCGGAAGTATACGTAGCCACCAAAATGGCGTCTGTAACAGAGGTGCGTTCCAGGCAGAGAACTGTCATTGAATTTCTTTTGGTAGGAAACCAGAGCATCGCAGATATTCACAGGAGCTTGGAGATTGTATGCGGAGACCTAGAGGGAACAAAAGCACGGCGAGTCGTTGGGCGAGGCGTCTATCATTATCGAAACAAGCTTAAGCTAACCTGTTCGATTTCCCGACACATCTTGAAACGTGCGGACAGTCTCATTCGAGATGATCGATCCACAACTGGACGTTTCTTGCTGATAAACCCGTCCACCAGTTGGGTTTCTTAGAGGTGTATGCCCGCTGGGTTGCTCGCCGCCTAACAGTAGACTACAAACGCAACGAAGAACCATCTGCGCTCAATTGCCTGCGCGTTACGAGGGCGATCGTGACAATTTTTTGTCGAAGATCATCACAGGCGATAAAAGATGAGTTCATCACCTCTACCCAGAAACAAAACGAAAATCTATGGAGTGGCGCCACGCCATCTCTCCTCTCTGTTTGGCCCAATGATGGGTGTACGCCACTGGAAGCAGTACTTGGATGATGGGGAGGTTATTGATGCACCCAAACGTTGGTTCAGACTTCGACCAGTAGAATGGTACCATGCGGGTATACAGGTCCTCCCAGTAAGTTGGCGTATGTCCGTCGCATTCAACAGAGGTTATGTCGTAAAGTATTGTCTTTGTAGCCAAAAGAGCGGGGAATAATAGCGTGTATTGTAGTTTTGAATTACACCAAAGCAGAATGTCAACGGAGATCTGGCAGTACGGTGTCATTGGCCGAGGCATTTGTCATTACCGTAACAACGTCGCGCAAACCTGTCCGATCTCCCGCGTGCTGGCTGCCGCACACAACTGTGACAGCTGCGACGTTGGAATGTGCAGACACTCTCATTCAGGGTGATCGATGACGGATCACAACAAAACCCCTCGCTGCGCAACTGGATATCTCTGTTGCTAGTGCTGACACACTCGTCCACCAGTTGGGTTACTCAAAGGCGTGTGCCCTCTGGGTTCATCGCCACCTAACGGAAGACCATAAAGGTTAACGAAGGACCGTCTTTGCGGAACTGCCTATGCGTTACGAGGCTGACCGGGGTAATTTTTTGTCGAACATTGTCACAGGTGTTGAAACATAGGTTAATCGCTGTGAACCGGGAACACAATGGCAATCTATGGAGTGGCGCCACACCACCTCTCCTCCGAAGAAAAAGTTCAAAGCTGCACCCTCAGACGGTAAAGTCATCGAGACGGTATTCTGGGACTCTGTAGGGATTATTCTGTTTGACGTCCTCACTCATGGTTCAATGGTCAACTTCGAAGTCTATTGTGCTACCCCTCGGCAACTGAATAAACGATTTCAGCATGTACCTCACCACAAAAATGGGTACCAACTTATGCTCAATTACAACTCAAGGCCTCACAGAAGTCTGCCCACCGGAGAAGAGCTCACAAAACTTCGATGGACTGTTCTTCCTAACCATCGCACCTTGCGACTTCCATTCGTTTGGTCCAATGAAGGATGCACTCCGCGGGAAGAAGTACAAGTGTAAGTAGGCTGTTTAGGTTTTTATGTTGGTAACGCCATGTAGCGCTCTTATGTAAGTAGGATGTTTAGGTTTTTATGTTGGTAACGCCACGTAGCGCTCTGTATGAAAATCACTGACTGTACTGTGTGCAGTCTGTGGCTGGTTTGCATTGTTGGAATATTTGCTATTGTAGTGTTGGGCAGCTGGATGTGAACAGCGCGTAGCGTTGCGCAGTTGGAGGTGAACCGCCAGCAGTGGTGGATGTGGGGAGAGAGATGGCAGAGCTTTGAGAACGGATGATCTGGACGTGTGTCCACATATATATACAATGACTTTTGAACATTATTAAGGTAAATACATTGTTTGTTCTCTATCAAAATCTTTCATTTGCTAAGTATGCCTATCAGTAGTTAGTACCTTCAGTAGTTAGAATCTTTTATTTAGCTGGCAGTATTGGCGCTCGCTGTATTACAGTAGTTCGAGTAACGAAGATTTTTGTGAGGTAAGTGATTCATGAAAGGTATAGCTTATTGTCAGTCAGGGCCATTCTTTTGTAGGGATTATTGAAAGTCAGATTGCGTTGCGCTAAAAATATTGTGTGTCAGTTTAGTGTTGACCAGAATAAGTAAAGAGAGAAATGTCTGAGTACGTTCAGTTATGCTCAGCTGTTTGAAAATCAAATAACATAGAGGTTTTCCAGCACAGTAAAATATAAATTTTCCTAAGGGGATGTTTATATGTCGACCCTTAGCCGAGGATACCTCACTGGAATCTTCTGATTTTTTCTTGTAGTTTGTGTAATTAGTGTTGCTATTGTTTATTGCTAGAGCGTAATTGTAGAGAGAATTTCCTTTGTAGTTGTAGTTTTTCATTGTTGTACAGTCAAACAGGTGTGGCATGCACGTAGATGTGCACCAAGTATTTCGCAGCTGCGCTTGCAATTAATTAGATATTATTTTCAGTGCTATTTTAATGTGTTTTCTTATTTTACTCTTAAAATTGTGCTTTTCTTTGTTACCATGTGAGATATTGTGACAATTATGGCGTGTGAAAAACGTAATACTAGGCTCCAAAGTAAACTGAGAAATGACAGTGAAGACGAGAGTAGTGTGTTAGCGCCACCGTGTAATGAATTAACTGATGTTCAACATTGTAATTTGGTAATTTGCATAGGGAAATGGACCAGGCGGCAAATAATGGTGTAGACAGTGAAACAATTAGTGAACAGGGAACCATTATCGATCGATCGGTCGGTAACAGCTCGCCTCACGAATCCGAAATGACAGGACGCAATCTTGCAAATTCTGTAGATTCAGGTTTTGAATCCTCACCGTTTTCTCAAATAAGTCAATACACATTTTCTGCTTTTCAAAATGCACTGCCGAATAGCACTGAAGAACATGTCTCTGACACCAGTGCATTGCCATTACAATTAATGCAACAAATATGACAAAATCTTCAAAAGTTAGACACAATGGAACAAAATCTTCGAAAGTTAGACGCAACCGAGCAAAATCGTAACCCTCAAACGGAGTTGTGGGGTTCTTTTTGCTACCAGTCAAACTGTACACACGTGCCATTTCCTCTGTTGGTCATTCTATTGTTGGCGGTTCTACGTACCTTCTCGGCAGTTGATAGTGAACCTCCTGACGAGCTAGCAGCATTGTCGAGTCGTTCTCTTTCTCAGTGCACAGCTGAGAAGTTTGGGTGGTGCCATTATTGACTCCACGACACCGTAAGTGTTTCTGTTTGTCCTACGTCATTTTATTTTTTGGCTTAGTGAGTGTGGTCATTTATTTTCAGTGTTACTATGGCTTCGAGCCCTCATTCACGAATGTCAGTGCTCGATCCAAGTTTTCCAGAGTTTGTGAGAAAAACACTAGAAGAAGGAGAAGAGGGTAGTGATGCAAATGATCTGGACGATGAAAATGACCGTTCTTACAACAGTGAGCATGAAACTGCTTCAGAACAAAGTCGTGGCTCTAGTGAATCAGATAAATTAGAGGGAAATCAACATAGAGGGAAATAAACATAGAGGGGAATCATTTAGTTTCTATGGCAAAATAGGTATAAGTGGTCCACTCTAGAACCTCAAAGGAATGTGAGAACACCAGCCCACAGCTTGATAATAAAAGTTCCTACACTGAGAGGCCGTGCAAGCTGATTGGGAGACTCATGCAGTCCATTGGAAGCGTGGGAGTGTTTGTTTATCACAGACATGTTAGAAGAAATTGTGAGTCATACCAATGTGAAAATTTCTTCATATAGATCAAAATTTTCTGATCAGCAGCGCACAGAACTACGATACATGAACGTCAATGAACTTAGAGCACTATTTGGATTATTATACTTCAGTGCCTTTTTCAAATCTAATCATGAAAATCTGGAGTCTGTGTTTGCAACAGACGGCACTGGAAGAGATATTTTCCGTGCCACACTGTCCATGAAGAGAGTGCTGATATTGCTTTACTGCCTAAGATTTGATGACATAACTAGCAGAGATGAGAGGAAGAAAAATGACCTTGTAGCAGCGATTTCTTGGATTTTCGATAGATTGGTTCAGAATTTTCAGGCATCTTATAACATATGTTCACATGCATGCGTGGATGAAATTCTGGTTGGTTTTCGTGGGAGATGCGCATTTAGGGTTTATATGGCTAGTACACCAGCGAAATATGGGCTGAAAAAATGATTTTAGCTGATGCTCAAACAAATTACCTTCTGTATGCCTATTTATATACTGGAAAAGACAGTGATGACGTTGGCTTGACACCAGAAGAAAAGAAATTTCAGAAACCTACTCAATCTGTCCTGAGACTAGCGAAGCCCATTTATGGTACAAACCGTAACATTACAGCTGACAACTACTTTGGCTCTATTGAATTAATTTCGGAGTTGAAAAAACGAAAGTTAACCTATGTTGGTACATTGAGGAAAAACAAAAAGGAAATCCCACCCGAATTCGAGCCATCTAAGAGGAGTGTGGAAGGTTCAACACTTTATTGCTTCACAAATGACAGAATATTGATTTCTTATGTCCCTAAAAAAGGAAAAGCTGTCATCTTGATTTCCAGTATGCACATCATTCAAAAAGTGCAGATCCAAAAACAGGAAAGCCAGAAATTATTTGCTTTTACAATAGCACAAAAGGTGGCGTAGACGCTCTTGACCAAAAGTGTGCTACCTACAGTGCAGGCAGACGAACACGCAGATGGCCTCTTGTTATATTTTATTCTGTTCTGTACTCGGTGTTAACTCGTATGTAATACAAACGTCCTGCAAGAAGTACATACCTAGTTCCTGGTATGAATTCATCAAGACACTTGCCAGGTAGCTTACTGAACCCTATCTCAATGAGAGGCTGATGAATGGCAGACTATCAAAAGAACTAAGAGTAACAATCTCAGAACTTTTGAAGAAACCTCTCCTAAAATCACAAATATCCACCCTGGATTCAAAGAGGAAACGATGTGCTCTTTGTCCACGTGCCAGTGAGGAAAAGACAAATCAGTATTGTACCTTCTGCAGTCGCCCAGTTTGCCAAACCTGTAGTTCGGTTGTCTGTAAAGAGTGTGGAAAAGAGAATGCGGGTGATTATTGACGATTTGTGAAAAACTCTGTATCAATTCATATTTGATGTTCATTACATGCAGATAATTATCTCACAGCAGTCTATTACTGTTTCGTGTTATTTCTGATAGAATAAACATGTTTGAATTTTTATATTGCATTTCATTTCAATGTTAAGTAGTGTAGCATAAACTTGTTTTCCTTTTGTGATTTTTATAGAGATTTTTTTAGTTTAACTGAAGTTTTGTGTTGTAACATTGGCAGTTAAGGAATTTATAAATAAATATTTCTAATGAAAGTAAAGTAAATTAATTTTCATAGATAAAATTGAGTTGTATCCTTTTGGACCCCACAACACCATTTATGATAATAAGAAGTCACCACTCCGTTTGAGAGTTAAAAAGTTAGACACAATGGAACAAAAGCTTCAAAAGTTAGACACAATGGAACAAAATCTTCAAAATTTAGACACCACGCTTGAACAAACAAGTTAAGGTTTAACTGCTGGGTTACTTAACATCGAACCTAAATGTCAAAAAGTCTGTAATGACGTAAAAACACAAATTTGTGAGCATTTACAACCTATTTTTTCGCGTCATGGAAATGCATTACAGAATCACGAAGCAGCCATAAAGGAACTGCAAACTATTGTTCATGAAAATCACGACACCTTGAAAGTTGCATCTACCGATTCGGTTACGCAACATTCAAAAACTCAAGAAAACTTAAAGGATACAGTATATACGTTTTCAACATAAATGGACACTCTGAAACTTGGTTCAGAAGAACACACTGAGGAAATCAGTTCATTATCGGAGAAAGTAGTCGAACTTTCGGATCAGCTAAATAATTTATCTACGAAGGTAGATGATAATCTGAATGACACAAGACCGGTAGTCTTTAATGACACAGAAGAGTACGAACAAATTAGGAAAGTCAAACCAAATCAGAATCAAATTAATACGCAATGCAAAAGAGAAATCCGGGAAGTACAAGATCAGTTGGCGCAAGTAATACAATAATTATATATTTCAGAGGAGGCTTGCGCTCCAACACTGGAAGAGGGACTTAGAAATACGGAAAAGCCACAAAATAATAACACAGGGCATTTCGGAAATTATGAAAGAAATTGGCAAGGTGCACCGAATTTTGAGATGGAACCGTTGACACGACGTAACAATGACCAATATGAGACTCGCTGACAAGATGATTTTGACTATAAGCTGTTCATTACTACACGTAAATTCAAATCATTTAAGAATTCTGGCAACGACATTCATCCACAAGCATGGCTTCATCAATTCTCTCATTGTTTTCCTCCCAACTTGTCATTCGAGCGCAGGTTAGAATTTATGTGTGGCTACTTAGAGAATGAACCAGCTGTAAGAATGCGATCGGTCATTCACGATTGTCACAGTTAAGGAGAATTTTATCATGCCTTCCTCTCAGCATATTGGTCTCAAGATACTCAAGACCGAGTAAAACATAGCATCATAATGATGAAACATTTCTAACAATCTGAATTTTCCAGTCTCGTCAACTATTTTTAGGAGATGTTGCACAAGAATCAGTACCTGTCAAACCCATACAGCCCCTCAGAACTTATTCGCATTTGCTTAATCAAATTGCCTGAACATTTACGACATATTATTTTGGCAAGACGTTGCAAAGACGACATTGATGCTTTTCAGGGACTGTTACAAGAATTGGAAATTGACACTGACAATCGCGGGACGCGAAAACAGGAACACAACAGCTACAGGTCACATCCGTCACAATTCTGCGATGACAGAAATAATAACTGGACACGACAAGTCTATTCTTACAACGCAAATCGTGACCAAAACAGACACCACCCGTATGACAACCGTTGGCAGAATAATAATTACAGAGAAAGATCGAATTTCCATAGTAATGAATATGAAAGAGACAATCAGAGAAACAGACAATGTGGGAACCAAAATAATTATTATCAAAGGAGACAGAATAACTTCAGACGCAACGGTCCACCGCGCAGTTACGACTCATGGAGAAATTCTCCATCGCGTGACCGACAAGAAAAAAATTACAGCAACTACCGACATGACGACAGATGATATAACCTTAACAGTTGACCAGAATTCAATTAGAACTGGCGGGATTCAAACAGAGCAGGGCACTATCAGCAAGGTGAATTTGTAGAAGTTACGTCTCCTAATCTCAATAACGACGCGCGCCAACAAAGAGACAGACAATGTCTCGCAGCGCAGGCAGCCACATACACCGGCTTGCACAGAGAAAAATAACATAGACGCTAACCTTGAGAAAAATTTTAGCATTCCTTACTGACGTATACAACATGATAATTGCTTTGAAATTGAAACTCTGCGCACTAGAAAGGGTAAAAGATTGCACCACATTTGATATGTGAAACCTTTTATTGAGAGATAATCTACTTTTTAACTTAGTATTTGCTATAAAATTTTTCACTTCACGTTACTAGTACGCTTTGTCACACTTAGAAACTGTTAACATGCAACAATGTTTTGAAGTTAAATATCCAGTCTAGAATCTAGGGAACATATTTAGACAGTAATTACGAATGCATTGTTATACTGAACAGACGACACAGTGTTATTGTGTGTGTACATTCTTGCTTGTTAGTTTCACGATTACGTAACAACTATAAGGCTCACATACTTAGAACATATACCGGTCCTGCTAATGAGATTTTAATGCAACATTTTGGTTTACTTGAAAATATATTCTGGAGTTAAAGGCCTTTCTGAGAGATATCAGATGACACAGTGGTTAGCTTATTTGACAGCTACACAATTATATCATGACGCTACTAATGAGTGACACAATTTATATTATTGCTTTTGCGGCGTATCTGTTTTATATGTGCACAGTTTTTCTGTATTTTATTAGTAACTGTGGGGTGTAGCTACAATGAGACAGCCTTTTCCATAGCACAACTATACGTTACAGTACAGTACTTTCTTCATCACGGCAGTAAGCGTAATAACTACGATATCTATATGCAAAGCATTTCACTTTTGTTTATGATGAGGTAAGTACATTGACTTCTGCAGAACTTTGCTTATGGTGGATGACAACTATGACACTTCAACAGAATTATCTTACAGCGAGACGCACAGTTTAGCGCTACAGGACTCACATTTGAGTGATTAATTTTTGTACTTAAAACATTTATTTTTTAAGATTTTTGAATTACAAGGATACAAAGAAAGTTTTCTATGATACATTTCATTCCACTGCTGTAATCTGCAACATCTGAGCGTATAATTTCATTTATCCTCAGGAGGGTACGCGCTTACTTTGTGTACCATGTGTGTGACAAGCACAAGGAGCCCTAGCTAATATGGTATTTGCTTATACAACTTTACACATCGGTACCATATTTCTCTAACACGTAATTACACAGCTATCTGATCATTTAACTGAGAGAGACAAACATTTTTTTACTTTGTCAGTGACACATGTTTAAGCAATTACACAGTTGGATAGCTTCACACTTATGAAATTGTATTTTGTCTGTACTTTGTGAACTCTTCATATTTTTTCAGAACCATTGTGATTCTATGAGAGCTTTGAATTATGTATTTGGTATGGGATCATGATTTTTAAAGTATGTTTGATGACACTATTGAAATGAGCAGAGAGTTTTTTTTGGGTTTTGAAATTATTGCAGAAAGCTACGATTTGGCTGAGGTTTTATCATGTTATTATTACCATGACGATGTGTATTACGCTGTTGAGGTTTGTTTATGATAAATTAACTGATGCTACCATATATGAGGAATGTGATTACGTGGTTGTATGTTTATGAATAATGAATAGAAGTTAGGGTCTCTGGTTTGTGAAAAAGGATGTTGGAAACGAAGAATCGAACTTTATGAGTTATGATTTTGTGTATCCATGTGTGAATGTATCACAACACTGCTATTCATGAGATTTCGTTTCTACACATTATTACTGTAATTTTTCGATCTGTGAAATTGTGTTGTATGAGACTGTCACTGTAGCGGAAACTTCTGTCGTAAATTTTTAGGTAAGAAAGCTAAGTGACCTTGATGTAATGCATTGTGGGCGCCCACGTGCGCCAGTTGCCTAGAGAAAAATCCATTAGGTAGAGAAAAAAGAGGCCATTAACCTCGCTATTGACATTCTTTTGTAGAAAGCTTCGCAAATATGACACGCTATTACTTGGAAACATATGATTATACTGTGGAGCTTGTACTTTGTGCTACTTGCTGAAATGCTTATGAATTGATGGGAAATATTCTTACATCTGCACATCTAATTATGACAAGTGTCTTTCTACAAGAGTTGAGAGAATTTCTACTGACTTATGAAATGCCACATGGTTATTGAATGATGTTTTTATGCTTTCCTTTGTACATAGTTGCTTATTTCATTTGATATCGGTTTCCAGCTATGTTGAAGCATTGGTTTTATAAAATAAAATTAAATGCATTCGCTAAAGTGAACACTTTCTGTCAACAGATCTATTAAATAATAATTTTATGATCCACAATCTTCGAAAAAGGAGCACATAGAAAGGAAAGAACAATAAGAAGGGACTAACAACAGTAACTGCATACATAATTTTCTTTTCAAGTATTTGGTAATTTTTTTTGTAGAATAAGTTGTGGTGCACCACTTTAATGACATAGACATTAAGATGTGAATAGACATTTCCCTTATCTGCATTGTTGTCTTTAGTGTACTATTTTTTCTGCTTGAGATATGTCATACTTAGGTATAAGTTATTGCATTTGCTGCTGCTGTTTGCCAGACATAGTGCTACTGAATTTCACTTTGTATTGCTCTGTTAAGACAGTTTTACTACTGATCTATTTTTCTTGTTGCTGCACATTGGCTCATATTAGTTGTAATGTTGCTTTTGCTTTGCTAATTTAGATATAATGATGCTTGCTTTGCCAATTTGCATTTTTTTTTATCATTGCTGTTTGTGTTAAGTTGTTATGTGTTGCTGCATTGCCTCATCCCTTAGTATATATATCTTGTAACCTCCCCACAAAAATTTGTAAAAACGACAATAATTAAATTTTAATGGGAATAGAGACAAGTGTAACATCCCCATGAAAATACGAAAATGAAAAGAATTGAATAAAATTGCAAATAGTCCCAAATGTTAGCTTCCCACAGTAATAAAACTCAATGATAAAAAAATGTGCAAAAAATGTTAAGTCCCCACAAAATTACTGAACAATAATGACCCAATGTAAACTCAACACAAAAATTGAGAAATCAACATTAATCATTAAACCCACAATAATAGGGCAGCATCGCTGACCTTAGGCCCTGTGCAATAATTAACCTGATAAACTGATTCTGGGAGGAAAAGCATAGGAAATATTGTTTCAATTAGAATGATTATTTTTTTAAACGATTGCTTTGAAAACAAAATTATTATTGGGGCATTTCTTGAACAAATTAATTACAATTAACATACATTACATTATCAGATGTGTGCAATGCTGCTTCATTACCTTATTTAACGATATACCTCGTCCCGAACCTTGACCAAAGACCCATGTCGACGCCCGCTGACTCCTCAAACACAACTCCGACTCGCCACGTAATACATACTACTCGCAACTCGCTTCTAGCACAGACTGAGTGCAACTAGCAACTGAACTGTCGCGCGGTCAAGTGCAGACTAGCAACGATAAACAACTCTCTGGTCAGAGATTTTGTCATGCCTCGCCATCGCTGCTACTGAATACATACGCGTTTCATAACCCTCCAATGTGGGGGAAAAATTTGGCAGCGATGGTGAGTCATTTGTACTTGCCATGAGCAACAAATTTTTTCTTAACTAATTAACTTCACAATCACAGAATATTCAGATGTAGATCTTGAAGTAAATGTGGTGCACATGCACCAAGTACAAAATATATATACAATGAGTACAAAACAAATGACATAAGCGTACATGCACTGAAAAACTCTTTAGCAACATAATGGCAAAAAATCATGTTGACAAGTGACATAAATGCACATGCACTGTAGTTCAGAATATATCAGCAAATCAAAATGTACATACAATGAGTAGTAATCATGTTAGAAAATGACAAAAGTGCACATGCACTGAAATTCAGAATATATCAGCAAATCACAAAATGTATATACAATAAGTAGATATCATGTTAGAAAAATGACAAAAGTGCACATGCACCGTAGTTCAGAATATATCCAAATAAATGTATAGGCCATGAATATAAATCATGTTAGAAAAATGACAAAAGTGCACACGCACTGTAACTCAGAACATATCAGCAAATCAAAAAAAAATGTACATACAATGAATAGAAATCATGTTAGCAAAAGAAATGATTTTCACTATGTTACATGAATTAGGATAGGAAAGGGAAGGATTGCATCATGGTTGTAGCACTTTAGGTTGCACGCAGCTGCACTGAAAGTCCATATCTTTCCACAGAAGTACAACACCAAGTCAGACAATCTGAAGTTCTTTTCCCAGAAGTATTTATCAGCGTACCCAAGACACTGAAATGTCGTAGTAATATTCCATGTTATCATTTTGGCAGTACATCAGGTACACCAAACAGTGGGACCATAATAACGTCGTCATTGCTCACGGTGGTGGACAGCATGTCATGTCAACACCACGCTCTTACAAGGCACACCAACGTAGAATTAGTGCAAAAACCAAATATAGTGCTCCATGACCAAGAGGATATACAGGACAAATGGATATTACAGTAATTCAGGGTAGTTAGGTCAGAAAGTGAAAGACATTAAGGCACATACTAGTCTTCATTGGGAATTACATTAGTAGTTTGCGGCATTCATAGCCCAGTTATTGAACATTTCTGTATCATGTATGTAGTATTACAGAAAAATGTTCATTAATTGATTTACAGACAACATTGTCATTGGTCGTATCAATACCGTAATCAGTAGCGTTCATTTCCCAGTTACAAAGCATAATCAGTAGCATTCATTTCCTTGTTACAAAGCAAAATTAGTAGCATTCATTTCCTAGTTACAAAGCATTATTAATCATTGGTCATTTAAATACAGTAATCATCTCAATACAGTAATCAGTAGCATTCTTTTCCCAGTTACAAAGCATAATCAGTAGCATTCATTTCCTAGTTACAAAGCATTATTAGCAGCATTCATTTCCTAGTTACAAAGCATTATTAATTAATCATTCGTCATTTAAATACAGTAATCATCTCAATACAGTAATCAGTAGCATTCTTTTCCCAGTTATAAAGCATAATCAGTAGCATTCATTTCCTTGTTACAAAGCATAATTAGTAGCATTCATTTCCTAGTTACAAAGCATTATTAATCATTGGTCAATTAAATACAGTAATCATCTCAATACAGTAATCAGTAGCATTCTTTTCCCAGTTACAAAGCATAATCAGTAGCATTCATTTCCTTGTTACAAAGCATTATTAGTCATTGGTCATTTAAATACAGTAATCATCTCAATACAGTAATCAGTATCATTCATTATTCAAGTGACATATTATTCATAGCTGATCAGCATTACTCAGAACTCTCTTAAACTGGTATCATTATTTGGGACTGGTAATACATTTTTTTGTTAGCAATGCATTGCTTTGGGTAATTATAGGGGAAAGCAAGAAAAAAAATTGCTTCTGGGTTGTTGCTGTAAATGAAAATGTGTAACGTCATTCGTCATGAGTCCGCTGTTGTAAGATTATGAAACAAGTAGAGTATATGTAATCACATTCATAAATGATATAGATTTAATGAACAACTGCTTATAGCACATTAATTTCATAAATAATTTCTCCTGCGAAAATGTATAGAAATGGATTATTAAGCTGAAAGAAGAAATGCATTTTATGCTGAAAAGTAGTGGTTGGTTGGTTGGTTTGGGGAAGGAGACCAGACAGCGTGGTCATCGGTCTCATCGGATTAGGGAAGGATTGGGAAGGAAGTCGGCCATGCCCTTTCAGAGGAACCATCCCGGCATTTGCCTGGAGTGATTTAGGGAAATCACGGAAAATCTAAATCAGGATGGCCGGACGCGGGATTGAACCGTCGTCCTTCCGAATGGAAAAGTAGTGAACTTCGAATTAACAGGTAGTGAAATGTGTATAAAAATGTGTTCCATAGCTGTCCTTTCCAAAACCTTCAGTCATTATACTATACGATATGAAACATACTGTCAAAACGAACTGCAACGAATACTTAAATAACTACATAGCATCTCTTAACTAACAGCAAATATATAAACTTCATCATCATTTTCATCTGCAAAGAAAAACTTCATTATCCATCACTTCATTATCCATATTATCATAACTCCATTATTATCATCTGTAAAGAAAAACTTCATTATTCATAGTAGCATATTCTTCATCATTATTCATCAGTATTCATTATCATCTGCAAAAAAAAAAATCACTTCATTACTCATTACACCACTATTCCTTATCTCTAGCATATTTCATCACTAAAACTAAGATGTGTGGTTCTGTCTGACAGCCTGCATCAATCGCTTCGTATTCTGAAAGAAAAAATTAGTTAAGACTGCTATTCTACGATGTGTATAGTATATTCTCATTAATGCTTGTTAATTCTGATCCATTTACTCTTCCTCATAAGGTTTTTGCATCTTCTTTCGTTTATTCCGTAGGTGAAATTCCCATTTCTGTTTAATTTATTTCCTTTACACGTTATTTCTTTCTGAAAATGATGAACAAAGATTAATGTCGTGCATTTACATTATATACTCACTAAATAATGACTGGTTTATGGTAACATAATTTGAGCATACAGCATAACATGACAGAAAACGTAATATGTCAAAGACATTGACAGTGTTCAGATGCAAACATGTACACAGAATATCACAATGCAGCAGCAAAAAAGTAAAGTAGTCACGATGTTGAGATATCATAGGGCAAAAAAAATGTCAAAGTCAACTGGTGTGTGTTATATCTTAACTATTTCACAGTGCATACAAACAAAACATGAAAACAATCGTACATACATAAAAAAAAAATGATGACAAGAAATGTGACCTTCTTTGTGTTCAGCTTGTATGTTGTGTAGTTAATAGTGGCGAGAGTTAAAGACTTTAATGGGGAGAGAATTTAATAAAATTAATATGTCACTAGGCAAAATTGCATAATTATTCATAAGATACGTAAGTTTATCTGAAAAAATATGCACGGTCTGATGTGTAACGACAAGAAGAGCGACCTGCTAACCTTACCTTGCCGGGCACTTGCCAAGAAAAAATGCGATAATCATCAGTAAGTAGTCACATAAATATAATTGCATAAGTGGTCATAAAAATGTGTAAGTTCATCTGGAAAAATATGCATGGTCTGATGTGTAACGACAAGAAAAGCGACTTGCTAACCTTACCTTGCCCGGCACTTGCTAAGAAAAATGCGATAATCATCAGTAATTAGTCATGTGAATATATTGCATAAGTGATCATAAAAATTAGTAAATGGCATTACAGTGTGATAAATCATAAAGTATGTTCATTCAATAAAGGGTTTAATGTTGGAGACATGGTGATTTCCTTTACTTTTTCTGGTTCTCAAAGTTTCGACGTGTACAACATTGGGGTGAGGAATGCTGCGAATCCGATATGGACCTGCGTATAGAAGTTCAAATTTACTGCACCTACCTTTTATTTTGTTTGATAAATAGTGTGTGCGTACTAATATCTTCTGTCCAATGTGAAAGTCTTGGCGTGTACAAACCTGTTTTTGCTGTCTTCTCCGGCGCTCTGCGGCACGTTTGATGTTGTTCAGCGCAATGTCGATTATTTCGTGGTGTCGTAATCGACGAGATGTAGGAAAGTTTACTAATTCTGTAATTTTGTTCGGTGGTTCAACATTTATCAGTATAACAGACGGAGACAGCATAGTGGATTCATTTGGAATGGAATTAATTACATTTTGGAATGAGAATATGTGTGTGTCCCAGTCAATATGTCTTTTGTGGCAGTATATTTTACACAGTTTACCAATTTCTTTCATTAATCGTTCACAAGGGTTCGAAGAAGCATGGTACTTGGATATATAGATCGGAGAAATGTTTCTAGCTCGTAACACACGTGTCCATATAGCAGAACGAAATTGTGATCCATTATCGGAAATTACTTTCAACACACGCCCTATATGAAATAGAAAATGTTTTACAAATGCTTTCGAAACAGTTTTAGCAGTAGCTTTGCGTAACGGAGTGAAGGTAACAAATTTTGAAGTGAGTTCAACAGCGACAAAGATGTAGCAAAAACCTCTATTAGTTCTCGGAATTGGACCAAAAATGTCTACAGCGGCCATATGTCTTAATTTAACAGGTACAATGGGATATAATGGAGGAATATGTGAAGTTGTGTCTGACTTAGCTTTCTGGCAGATTTTACATGACGCTAAAACTCGTCGTATACGTTTCTCCATGTTGGCAAAATAACAGTTCTGTCTCAGTATAAGAAAACATTTTCTGGCTCCGTAATGTGCATAACTTAAATGAGTATACCAGATTAATTTGTTAACCAGTTCGTCAGGAATGCATAATAACCAATTGTTGCTGTCAGGATGAGAACGGCGAAACAGAATGTCATTGCGTACAGTGTAATGGTTTCTAATCGTAACATTATTCCTATCTTGCCAAAGGTGTTTAATTTCTTTCCACACGTTGTCTTTATTCTGCTCTTGTGCCATGTCCTGTAATGACGACGAAATAAAATTTTCAAATGCAACTTGTTGAATGTACATAACGCTGAAATTTGCTTTGCAGAAGTTGGTTGCGACGTCTTGCTGATTGTTGCTGAGAGAACGAGATAGTGCGTCTGCTACAACATTTTGTGTGCCGGGAATGTGAACAATTGTAAAATTAAATTCCTGTAAATAAAGCTTCCATCTGCTTAATCTATCGTGTGTGAATTTAGCTGAAAGTAAGAATTGTATCGCTCTGTGGTCTGTGTAGACGGTGGTATGTCTTCCATAAAGAAAGTGCCGAAATCTCGTGAAAGCCCAAACAACACATAATGTTTCAAGTTCAGTAACGGAATGATTTCATTCAGCAGGTGACAAAATGCGGCTTGCAAATGCGATGTTTTTAATTATTGTAGAACCATCTTCTTCAATTTCCTGAAAAATGTGTACGCCTAAAGCTGTGTTGGAACTGTCGGTGGCAATGGAAAAATTTCTGGTAAGATCTGGGTGCGATAAAAGTGGTGCATTCATCAGAGCATGTTTCAGGTTCATAAATTCAGAATGTGCTTGCTTATCCCAAGTCAAAATAGTGTTTTTACCTGTCAATTGGCATAATCTAGGTGTGTCTAAAGCATAGTGATGAATAAATTTACGAAAAAAGTTAATTAAGCCTAAAAAGCTGCGTAGTTGTTTTTTCGTCGTAGGAACAGTAATGTCACGTAGAGCTTGAAGTTTTTCCGGATCAGGCGCAATGCCTTCTGCTGAAATTACGTGTCCAAGAAATTTTATAGAAGTTTTACCAAAATGCGATTTGCTGAGGTTAACTGTGAGTCCTTGAGCGTGAAAAGTTTGTAACACTTGTTCCAGAATCAGATTGTGTTCAGTCCAGTTAGCTTCTGCGATAAGAATGTCGTCTACGTACGTCGTGATTCTGTCTTTAAGTTCTGTCGGAAGTATTGTGTTCAAACCGCGAATAAAAGCTGCTGAAGAAATAGTTAAGCCGAACGGTAATTTACAAAATTGATAACAGTCACCAAAACAGAGAAATGCTGTATACTTTCTGCAATTCGGATGGAGCTGAATTTGCCAAAATCCCGATTTGAAATCTAATGTAGAAGAAATAGCCGTAGCATGAAATTTCTGTAGTAGTTCTTCTAGTGTCTGTGGTCGATCTGTCTCATTAATAATTATGTCATTGATGTGACGTGAATCAAGTACGAGGCGAAGTGAGCCATCTATTTTCTTAACAATATGTAGCTGGTTTATGTACGGACTAACTGCTGGTTCAATAATTCCTTGGTCAAGCATATCCTGTAATTCTTTCTTAACTTGTTCTCGGTGGATATATGGCATGGGATAATGCTTGGCTTTAAATGTCTCATGCTGTTTGACTTGAAATTCATACATAAAACCGGACATAGTACCAGGAATGTTGTCGAAATCTGGAGCTTGCTGTAAAAGAATTTTGTGTAGTTGCGTGCGTTCGTCGTCTGTATTTGCACTGCTTTCTTTAACTTTATCAGAAATCATCTGCATTACGTCATAGTCGGCTTTATCTGGAGTATTATAGTTATGCACATACGTATCTGTGAACAATGTGGAATTACAGTCTATGTTATGTGATGCGGAAGTGACCTCTGTGCGATTAATTGTTTATTCTTCCGCAGATAAACAGTGCTGAAATTCTAAAGCCAATTGTACATTTTCATCCTTTAGCATTAAATAGGAATTTTGGAAATTAATAACTGCGTCGTGTTGTACCAGAAAATTCGTACCTAAAATAATGTCTGTTGTCAATAAAGGAATAATCCAAAAATTTGAGTGAAATGTGTGACCTGCAATGCAAAATGATAAATGTGTCTGTAATTTAACGTCTACTCCTTTACTCGATACTGCTCCTTTCACTTTCGTTTTGCCTAATGGTAATGTAGGATAGGTATTCTCTTTGTTGCACTCGTTGAACGTCTCCTCATTTATAACAGACATAGGTGATCCAGAATCGATTACTGCTGAAAATTTCGATGATCCAATTTTAATTTCGATGGCAGGGTGTGAAATGGTTTTCTGAACAACTGGTCTTTCCTGTAAAAGAGTGTCTCGGATGTCGTCAAAAGTAATAACATTTTCGTGAACAATATTCTGCGTGTCAAAGGTAGTGCTTGTGTTACTGGAAGATGCGACCTGTACAGTATCTAGTCAGATTCTATTTGACGTGTTATTATTTTCTGGAGGATGTTGTGGCATTTCTACTATTGGAACTGTTCTATTATTTCTTCCAGACGTATTACGCTCTGGATGATACCTACTGTCGGGTTCATTCATGAGAATATGTTCTTGCGGATGATTTTGCTGTTGGTAAGACCGACTGTTAGTAAACGTATGTTGATAATTATGCTCATTGTTTTTACGTCTGTCGTGATAGTCATTCCTATACGGTGCATTGCGATAGGAATTGAAGTACTGTGTTTTCTGCACGTAGTTATTTCCTTGCTGCCATGCGTTACTGTTTGTTGTACCAGGGACTATACGTCCACGCGGCGAAACATTAAAGTTAGGTTGACCTTGTGCATTATATTGTTGGTTAGGTATTCTAACCGGCTGGTTTTGTTGCAGTTGTTGTGAAAAACCTCTATTGTTACTAAAATGTGGTCCTTCTTGCTGATAATTTTCTCGATATTGATAATCAAAATTTTGTCTGCTGTTAAAGTTCTGGTGGTTGTCATCCCTAAAGCGTCTGTTACCTTTGCTATTGAAACTGCGTGTCTGATCGTAAGTACTATAAGTTTGTTGGCCTCGGTTATTATATGAAAAGTTTTTGTTCACGAAGGGATAATCTGATTGCTGCACTTCTAAAAGCTGCAACAGATCTCTGAATGCTGAAATGTTTTCCTTCTGCTGACCCGTTAGAAGTGACACTCTTAATGATCATGGTAATTTAGAGATACATAATTGAATAAGTGCAGATTCACTATAAGGTTCACTTAAATACTGATTTTGTTGGACCATGTGCTCAAAAAATTGCGTGACAGTAGAAAAATTTGAGTTTTCATGATTTGGTAAACTAATTAATTGATCCTTAATTCCGCGCTGTGTCGTCTTCGACCAATACGCTGATAGAAAAGCATTCTGAAACTCTTCTACCGAATAGCATTGTCTTGCGATCGGTCTCATACGAGTTGCCGGTTCGCCTTCCAATAAACTGCAAATAAATTCAAGTTTATGCGCTACGGGCCAAGTCGGTGGAAAAGCAAAGCTAAATTGTTGTATCCAATCTAGTGGGTGAATCTGTGTTCTGTCATTTTTAAACACTTTAAATTTTCTCACTGACAGAAAATGTTTGTAATCAAAATTATCGTCTCTGTATGATGGAACAGGTTCAGGATTGTAAGAGAATCTATTTATATGTGTCTGTTCGGAATCTAAATCGCGTACTCTCTGTAGATTACCCAAATTATACGCGCTGCGTGAGTCTGACAAATATTCGCAAAGTGGCGTCTGCTGTGATGTGTTATTAACTGAAATATTTTTTATCTCTGTTACCTCTTGCTGTAAACTTGACAATTTTCTATGCAATGTGTTATTAGATGAATCGATCTCATTGATTGTCTGCTGTAAATTTTGGAATTCAGGTGTTTGGTTAAACAAAATCGGTGCAGTATCATCTGATTTGCTGTCATTATTGCTTTCAATAACATCAATACGACTGGCCAATTCATCACATTTTTCAGTCAGTATTTTTATCTGATCATCGGTTTTAGTGTCAGAGGCATTAATCTGTTTTTGCATTTTACATGTGGTTTCGTTCAGTTTTTTAACGTGAGCTTTGACGACATCGGAATCCTGTGTTAGTTCTAACTGTTCGAGTCTGTCGGTCACTGTTTTAAAATCTGCTGTGTGTGTATACGTTTTTGATTTAAGATCAGAAATTTCATCACGTAATTCGGTGTTCAACTGTTCGATGGTATTAATTTTATCCGATACTGTAGCAATATTGTTGTCTACGTATGTTTTTGCTTTTGCGAAAATTTACGTTTGTCTTCTTGTCTCTGTGCCGCGATTGGTTCCATTACTTGACGTTTTACTTTATTTTGATCCTGTATAAATTTGCGGAAACGCGTATCACTGTTTTGTATGTGGTGATTAAAACGTTCGTCAATCTGAGTGTTCTGTTGGTCGAATTTCGCGTCTATCTTTGCATCCATTGTGCGCGAAAATTCTGTTGTCATTAATTTAAACTCGTCGCGTAATTGTGTAGCTTTTTCAGAGCATTGTTTACCGACTGCACTTATTTCGTCTCTAAGTGTTTCTGTTGTGGCTGTTTGCATATCCCTTAATTTCTGAGTGACAGATTTAATTTCTTCGCTACTTTTCTTTGAACAAGCCTCAATTTCCTCGCATAACTGTTCCTTAGTATCATGACACTGCTCGGCAACAGCTCTAATCTGCTCGCTAAGCTGTCTGGAATTGTTGTCTAATTTTTCATTAAGGCTGTCATGTTTTTCATTAAGCTGTTTGATCTGTTCACAAAGCTGTCTGGCCTGTTCACTAAGTTGTTTGAGATCTTCATTATTGTTGTCTAGTTTTTTATTAAAGTGTTGTTTGAGATCTTCATTCTGTTGTTTGTTTGATTCAAGAATTCGTAGGAATAATGCCGTCGTTTGATCCAAGCCAAAATTAGCATTTCTATTCTCTGTGCTGTGTAATGGTGGATCTGGAATTGTCTCGCTTTCTGTAACCATTTGGTTATTCTGAGATTTACAAAAAGGTTTGCCAGTCAAATGTACACTGTCAGTCACTATTTCGGAATTAAATAAATCTCTCCTACTTTGAGTATCCTGTTCATTTTCATTAGAAAAATTCGTCTGTCCATTACGTGAATTTTCCAAACCGGGTGTGTTAAACTGGGCAGCGCTCATTACAATTGAGCGCCCCGCGTCACCAATTGTCGTCAAATTAACAGAGGACACAATTGAGTTCGTTTGTTCATTAAGATAAAAATCGTCATTAGTGGTTGGAACGCACTGATTGTCAGTGAACGCAGGATTGTCATCATTACACTGCGTGTCACAAGTACTATCGGTGAAGTTGTTTAAATCGGTTATTTCATTCATTATACCTCACGATGCACTATTAATAGTCTTTCGCGGCATTTTTACACTAGTCACAATTATTCACAAATGAGACAAAGACAATACAAAATCCAACAAATACAAATACAACAAAGAACAACGAATTGCCGATGATCTGAGGAAAGAAAGTCACAAAATTAGTACAAGCGTTGCGCCAAATGCTAATTATATTTTAGTAAATAAGAGCAGATATCTGACTACTTCTCAAAAGATTCTCAAAGAAATACGATCCTGGACCGGATGTCGCCAAGTGTAACCTCCCCACAAAAATTTGTATAAACGACAATAATTAAATTTTAATGGGAATAGAGACAAGTGTAACATCCCCATGAAAATACGAAAATGAAAAGAATTGAATAAAATTGCAAATAGTCCCAAATGTTAGCTTCCCACAGTAATAAAACTCAATGAGAAAAAAAATGTGCAAAAAATGTTAAGTCCCCACAAAATTACTGAACAATAATGACCCAATGTAAACTCAACACAAAAATTGAGAAATGAACATTAATCATTAAACCCACAATAATAGGGCAGCATCGCTGACCTTAGGCCCTGTGCAATAATTAACCTAATGAACTGATTCTGGGAGGAAAAGCACAGGAAACATTGTTTCAATTAGAATGATTATTTTTTTTTAAAGGTTGCTTTGAAAACGAAATTATTATTGGGGCATTTCTTGAACAAATTAATTACAATTAACATAATTACATTATCAGATGTGCGCAATGCTGCTTCATTACCTTATTTAACAATATACCTTGTCCTGAACCTTGACGAGAGACCCATGTCGACGCCCGCCGACTCCTCACACACAACTCCGACTCGCCACGTACTACATCCTACTCGCAACTCGCTACTAGCACAGACTGAGTGCAACTATTTAGCAACTGAACTGTCGCGTGGTCAAGCGCAGACTAGCAACGATAAACAACTCTCTGGTCAGAGATTTTGTCATGCCTCGCCATCGCTGCTACTGAATACATACGCGTTTCAATCTTAGCTCAGTAGATTTAAGTTAGCTTAAGAGGGGGTAGACTATATAAGAAACTAACGATGAAGAATAGGAAAAGAATGCATTGAGAAGTTATATGAAAAAGATTTGGGCAAAAATGAGTATTGTTCAATGAGAATATGAACAAAACAGCAGGGTCTAGGGACAACGGGCTTACGTAGGATTTATTTTATTTTATTTATTTATTTATTTATTTTGCAGGAGCAAATGTTGAAATAAGAGGAATGATCTATGGAATGAAATTTTTGGTTGGACTGCAGGTCCAGACGTCTCACTGAAAACAAACCCTGTCCTTTCCTTTTGTGTTATATCGCTATGTGTTTGTGTACCCTTGTGTATTTCTGTTCCTCCTGTCTTTATATGTTTATCTGATAAGAGTTATGCTGTAGAATTTTTCTAATACTAGTTATTTACTTTGTAAAGATGTTTAGACATTATTTATTCTGTTTTGTTTTAATTGTGATGTGTGAAGTTGTGTTTTCGAAAGCAATTCTAATCTTTTATGTATTTACTTATGTCATAATACCTGTAACACTTACGTATATGTTCATTTCTATTCTTCTGTAAAGTCTGTATTACTACAAATGTTATCTGTATTGTTATGTTCGTTAATGGTGTATTTTGTACCTTTGTAATTGTATTCTCGTGTCGTAAATTTATAATTGTATAGACACCAGTTCTTCAAATTAAGTTTCATTTCACTGCACACGTTTCTGTTGGTCATAGTATATGCACAACATGTGAAAAAAAGGGACTGTTAATGCTCGCACGTGTGTTGATAATGCAGCAAGGGACTGGTTAACAGCATTGCTAGTTCTAAGGCCATACCAAACAGTTTGTGAGTGCACAAGTGCTGGTTTATGGACTTGCTATATTGTCTGCAAGACTCTTTAATGGTGATTGTGCACCCACACAGTCGCAACAGATGGCTGCTGGCTATCTCTACAAGGACTACAGTGGGTCTACACATTTGATCGCCCACCAATCCCATACTCTCTACCAGGACTACAGTGGGTCTGCTCTGTGATGACCTACCTACCAAGACTCTTCAAAATTTCGACTGACTCTGCTGTGGGTTCGCTCTGTTGTGGCCCATTACCTGTCTGCATGTCAAGATTCAGCATTGTCATTTCATTGGAAGGACAACACTACTTCTTCAAGACTGTGTGGAAATCCAGTACTTCCGTGTGCATTTTCTTTTACTGCTCAGACTTTGAGAAAAAAACTGCAATTACTACTGTGATGAGTGATCAGGACTGTCTTTATGGACTGTGAGAAAATTTTTGCTTTTGACCAACAGTGTATCAATAAGTGTGTGCATTTGATATATTTGTTACCGTTAATATAAAAAAATAACCAAATAATTATTGAGCACCAAAACAATTTGTAAAATTTTTGTGGGGAGCATGGGGGCTATGTATGTAGGCTGTTTAGGTTTTTATGTTGGTAATGCCACATAGTGCTCTTATGTAAGTAAGCTGTTTAGGTTTTCATGTTGGTAACGGCACATAGCGCTCTGTATGAACCAGTGGACCCGTGGTCTAGGGGTAGCGTCTTTGATTCATAATCAAACGTCTCCAGTCCCGGGTTCGATCCCCGCCACTGCCTAAATTTCGATAAATAATCAGCATTGGCGGCCGAAGACTTCCGGCGTAAGAAGTCAGCCTCATTCTGCCAACGGCCCTGTCAAAGACGGCGGAGGAGCGGATAGAGGTTCAGTGCACTCTCTTGTCCTAGGGGTGGGAAATTGCCCCTAAAGGCGGAAGAATCAGCAATTATCAGTGACATGAGGATGCAGAAGGCAATGGAAACCACTGCATCAAAGACACGTAACGTGTATCCACAGGACATGTGGCCTGTAATTGAAGAAGTGTCATGATTCTCTCTCCATTGGCAAAAGATTCCGGAATAGTCCCCCATTCGGATCTCCGGGAGGGGACTGCCAAGGGGGAGGTTACCATGAGAAAAAGAGTGAATAATCAACGAAAGGATAACGTTCTACGAGTCGGGGCGTGGAATGCCAGAAGCTTGAACGTGGTAGGGAAACTAGAAAATCTGAAAAGGGAAATGCAAAGGCTCAATCTAGATATAGTAGGGGTCAGTGAAGTGAAGTGGAAGGAAGACAAAGATTTCTGGTCAGATGAATATCGGGTAATATCAACAGTAGCAGAAAATGGTATAACAGGTGTAGGATTCGTTATGAATAGGAAGGTGGGGCAGAGGGTGTGTTACTGTGAACAGTTCAGTGACCAGGTTGTTCTAATCAGAATCTACACCAGACCAACACCGACAACGATAGTTCAGGTATACATGCCGACGTCGCAAGCTGAAGATGAACAGATAGAGAAAGTGTATGAGGATATTGAAAGGGTAATACAGTATGTAAAGGGGGACGAAAATCTAATAGTCATGGGCGACTGGAGTGCAGTTGTAGGAGAAGGAGTAGAAGAAAAGGTTACAGGATAATATGGCCTTGGGACAAAGAATGAAAGAGGAGAAAGACTAACTGAGTTCTGTAACAAGTTTCAGCTAGTAATAGCGAATACCCTGTTCAAGAATCACAAGAGGAGGAGGTATACTTGGAAAAGGCCGGGAGATACGGGAAGATTTCAATTAGATTACATCATGGTCAGACAGAGATTCCGAAATCAGATACTGGATTGTAAGGCGTACCTAGGAGCAGATATAGACTCAGATCACAATATAGTAGTGATGAAGAGTAGGCTGAAGTTCAAGGCATTAGTCAGGAAGAATCAATACGCAAAGAAGTGAGATACGGAAGTACTAAGGAATGACGAGGTACGTTTGAAGATCTCTAACGTTATAGATACAGCAATAAGGAACAGCGCATTAGGTAGTACAGTTGAAGAGGAACGGACATCTCTAAAAAGGGCCATCACAGAAGTTGGGAAGGAAAACATAGGTACAAAGAAGGTAGCTGCGAAGAAACCATGGGTAACAGAAGAAATACTTCAGTTGATTCATGAAAGGAGGAAGTACAAACATGTTCCGGGAAAATCAGGAATACAGAAATACAAGTCGCTAAGGAAGGAAATAAATAGGAAGTGCAGGGAAGCTAAGACGAAATGGCTGCAGAAAAATGTGAAGACATCGAAAAAGATATGATTGTCGGAAGAACAGACTCAGCATACAGGAAAGTCAAAACAACCTTTGGTGACATTAAAAGCAACGGTGGTAACATTAAGAGTGCAACGGGAATTCCACTGTTAAATGCAGAGGAGAGAGCAGATAGGTGGAAAGAATACATTGAAAGCCTCTATGAGGGTGAAGATTTGTCTGATGTGATAGAAGAAGAAACAGGAGTCGATTTAGAAGAGATAGGGGATCCAGTATTAGAATCGGAATTTAAAAGAGCTTTGGAGGACTTACGGTCAAATAAGGCAGAAGGGATAGATAACATTCCATCAGAATTTCTAAAATCATTGGGGGAAGTGGCAGCAAAACGACTATTAACGTTGATGTGTAGAATATATGAGTCTGGCGACATACTATCTGACTTTCGGAAAGCATCATCCACACAATTCCGAAGACGGCAAGATCTGACAAGTGCGAGAATTATCGCGCAATCAGCTTAACAGCTCATGCATCGAAACTGCTTACAAGAATAATATACAGAAGAATGGAAAAGAAAATTGAGAATGCGCTAGGTGACGACCAGTTTGGCTTTAGGAAAAGTAAAGGGATGAGAGAGGCAATTCTGATGTTACGGCTAATAATGGAGGCAAGTCTAAAGAAAAATCAAGACACTTTCATAGGATTTGTCGACCTGGAAAAAGCGTTCGACAATGTAAAATGGTGCAAGCTGTTCGAGATTTTGAAAAAAGTAGGGGTAAGCTATAGGGAGAGACGGGTCATGTACAATATGTACAACAACCAAGAGGGAATAATAAGAGTGGACGGTCAAGAACGAAGTGCTCGTATTAAGAAGGGTGTAAGACAAGGCTGTAGCCTTTCGCCCCTACTCTTCAATCTGTACATCGACGAAGCAATGATGGAAATAAAAGAAAGGTTCAGGATGGGAATGAAAATACAAGGTGAAAGGATATCAATGATACGATTCGCTGATGACATTGCTATCCTGAGTGAAAGTGAAGAAGAATTAAATGATCTGCTGAACGGAATGAACAGTCTAATGAGTACACAGTATGGTTTGAGAGTAAGTTGGAGAAAGACGAAGGTAATGAGAAGTAGTAGAAATGAGAACAGCGAGAAACTTAACATCAGGATTGATGGTCACGAAGTCAATGAAGTTAAGGAATGCTGCTACCTAGGCAGTAAAATAACCAATGACGGAAGGAGCAAGGAGGACATTAAAAGCAGACTCGCTATGGCAAAAAAGGCATTTCTGGCGAAGAGAAGTCTACTAATATCAAATACCGGCCTTAATTTGAGGAAGAAATTTCTGAGGATGTACGTCTGGAGTACAGCATTGTATGGTAGTGAAACATGGACTGTGGGAAAACCGGAACAGAAGAGAATCGAAGCATTTGAGATGTGGTGCTATAGACGAATGTTGAAAATTAATTGGACTGATAAGGTAAGGAATGAGGAGGTTCTACGCAGAATCGGAGAGGAAAGGAATATCTGGAAAACACTGATAAGGAGAAGGGACAGGATGATAGGACATATGCTAAGACATGAGGGAATGACTTCCATGCTACTAGAGGGAGCTGTAGAGGGCAAAAACTGTAGAGGAAGACAGAGATTGGAATACGTCAAGCAAATAATTGAGGACGTAGGTTGCAAGTGCTACTCTGAGATGAAGAGGTTAGCACAGGAAAGGAATTCGTGGCGGGCCGCATCAAACCAGTCAGTAGACTGATGACCAGAAAAAAAAAAAAAAAAAAAATGAAAATCACTGACTGTGCTATGTGCAGTCTGTGGCTGGTTTGCATTGTTCGAATATCTGCTATTGTAGTGTTGGGAAGCTGGTTGTGAACAGCGCGTAGCGTAGCTCCCCACATCCACCACTGCTGGCAGCTCATCTCCAACTGCGCAACGCTACGCGCTGTTCATATCCAGCTGCCGAACACTACCATAGCAAATATTCCAACAATGCAAACCAGCCACAGACTGCACACAGCACAGTCAGTGATTTTTCATACAGAGCGCTGCGTAGAGTTTCCATCATAAAAACCCAAACAGCCTACTTACACATGGATGAGGTTGTTGATGCAGGAGGACATTTGCTCTGATATCGACCATTAGAGAGGTACCAAGCAGATACATGGGCCTCCCAATAAGGAGACCTAAGAACATCTGATTGAATGGAGATTATGTTTAAAAATGAAGTTTTGTAACCAAATGAGTGGGGAACAGTGTGGTGTATTGGAATCCTGAATAAAACCAACGTGCTGTCAGAAAACGTTGTAGCATTCCTTATGGCATATCTACATACTCTATGTCGAATCGTTATTTCTAAATTAGAATTTTAGATACAAAATGATTTTGGTAACTGGTTTAAATGGTGCTAACTTGCAGGCAGTGTTACAAAAACCAGTCGGAAATGTCAGACGTAAATTCAAAATGATTTGGTGGCAAATGATTGAAGAGTTGGTGGGGAAGTGGAGCTTGCTGGTGGTTTTGATGAATATAACTTTTAAGTCATCATTCATTAATAAACAGACAGTCAGCAGGTTACACGTCATGTGATGAACAGTATTAGTCAATCACAGATCATAACACAGTTTAATATCTAACTCCACTTCAGCATGTTTCCCAATAGAAAAAAAGAAAGGAAAACAAATATTTCGGTTTTCAAGTCACTGAAACCATTCACAAGTAATTTACATCTTCCTTTAATACTATTCTTTGACAAACAACTCTAAAAACTAACATACAATCACAAACAAATTGGCTTCACATTATTATCACATTCCATATAGTTTAGGGAATATTTATAATTGTATGAAGTTAAAGAACGTTCAGAACAAATTCAGGAATAATACTATGTAACTGAATTTGGCCCCATCTGGAACGGCCGTTACATGAGATGAAAATTGAATGCTCAAATTAATTACGGAGAACAAAGAGCCTCCTACTTATCCATTTATTTCAAAGTTTAATTTTTGTTGTGATAATATTGAAAAGAGTTAAATTCATTTATATGTTAGTCAGTTCAAGACGGAGGAGAAGGATATTAGTGTTTAACGTCCCGTCGACAACGAGGTCAAGAGAGACGGAGCGCAATCTCGGGTGAGGGAAGGATGGGGAAGGAAATCGGCCGTTCCCTTTCAAAGGAACCATCCCGGCATTTGCCTGAAGCGATTTAGGGAAATCACGGAAAACCTAAATCAGAATGGCCGGAGACGGGATTGAACCGTCGTCCTCCCGAATTTCAAGACGGATAACCTATAGTAATAGAGTTAAATTCATGATTAGCTGTGGGCCACCAGATAGGGGGAGCAAAAGTAACATCAGTTCTTTCACAGTCGCAAATGACGGTGGTTTGGGGTCAGTGAAATGTACGCTACAGGGCGTCTGGCTCGGAGCTGTCCTTGAAGTAACCCTATTTTTAAGACTCCATTGTGTCACTGTGGTGCCAACCCGTGGTCAAGTTGTTGTTGAAGATGCATTACGTTTGCGACAGAATCATAAGCCGAACACGGTGGTCTTCCCTCTCAGTAGTACTAGGTGGCTATCTGGAGCCCAGTCTTCTTAGGACCGTACATTCTCGTGAGCTTCGCTGCCAGCAATCAGGTACAGTGACTACATTCCTACCAGGTTTTTATGCAGTATAGCAGAAGGAACATCCAGCTTCTCATAGCCCTAGTACACGACCTGTTCATACTCAGTGACGTGTTGATAGTGACGTCTTTGTCACCTTAAAGGCATTCTTGACTATCATCAACTCACTACGTCCAGTCTAAAAATTAACGCTCACGAAAGCTACAACGTGTATTTTGAGCAAAAGTGATTTACATCCTCATTGTGGCGCTACTAGCGCAACTGTCATGCGACTGGCGCGAAATTTGAATGGACACCATTTTTCAGATGTAGAAACATGGATACCAACTATCGTTTATGTCGTACAACTCTCTCTTAGCACTGAGATTTTTTTTCTGTCAGCTTATTGAAGAATCGTAAAGAAATAACCGTTGCATTCAAGACGGAAGCCCAGCCTGCACTGGTGGTGCGACGACCGCTAGCTACAGCAAGTGGCAGCTATTTATTGGTGTGGTGAGGAGGCCCCTGCGTGGCATTGTCTATGTTAGCCGCAGCAGGCGTTCATTAGGCTGGCAACGCTATTCAGCCCAGAGCCGGCCTGGCGCGGCAGACAAGGAGCGGGCTACAAGGGCGTCATCAAGGAGGGCCCGCCAAGACGTGCGGCCCTGCGACCGGCAGCGGCTTATTGGCTGCCTCTGCCGCTGCCTCTGCCGCTGCTGTTTGCTGCCTGCCTGTGGCGGCTGCTGTGTCTCCAGGGGGCGGTTGAGGACTGCTGCCTGATTACATTGTACGGCGCGCCGTCACTCACACCGCGCTTCCCCGCCCGGGGCCGACGTCCTGTGTTCCCTCCCTGCTGATTCTGAATCGCTGTTTGGCTAAATCCGTAAAGGGATATCCTAGAATACAGCTTCACGCTAAAAGGGAGCAGACCAGCATGTACAGTGACAATGAGATAAAACTGACAGGTATTTTAGGGTTCTGAAAATACTGTTTCTTGTATTGATTTGTTTATCCCGGCAAGTTTACGGCCATCAGGTCCTCTTCTGCATATAACGAGACATTCTACGTGTTTCATATCGTTAGCAGTTCGGTAGTTTTGGTACATTTCATAAATGACGTGGTAAATGATAAATGGTGGCATTACCGGTAGTATTGGTATAAATGGCAGGAAAAGAATCATAGATGAATGTGTGACAGAAAAACCGGCAGTCCACGACTACTATTAGTTTACTGGTTCCATTGGTTATTTGTTTTGCATATAATTACAGCCACGCCTCATTCGGTGTTAGTCTGTTGTGTATTTTATACCCTTACAGAATATAAACTGCATTTTATAAATAATAAAAATTAGCTGAAAGCGTAATTTTAGGGCTTTTATGTAACAAAAGCAGTTACTTTCAATTCAAGTACAGTTTACATGCACAAACATAAATAAATCTATATAATTACTGTTGTAAGTTTGCACTAAATAGAACATTCTTTATCGTGATCACAGCAAGAATTTCCTGTTATTATTGATCAATGGGAAAGATGTTTGTGAATAACAGTAACATGTTTTATGTAATGGATCAAATGGCTCTGAGCACTCTGCGACTTAACTTCTGAGGTCATCAGTCCCTAAGAACATAGTACTACTTAAACCTAACTAAGCTAAGGACATCACACACATCCGTGCCCGAGGCAGGATTCGATCCTGCGACCGTAGCGGTCGCGTGGTTCCAGGCTGAAGCGCCAGGAACCGCTCGGCCACACCGGCCGGCATGTTTTATGTAAGTTCGACAAACCATTGCAGCAATGTTTGATGTACTTTTGTTTACTTTTTTGTTGAGTAAATTGCGTTTTCTAGCGCTATATGATAAATTTATTATTTCCTTTATTTTTACAACATCCCTCTGCTTTACATGACAAAACAACAATTTTCCAATGAAACCTTAATTAAACTTGACAATTTCAGTTTTCTTATAAACAGTGTTTATTCTTAAGTAACAAAATGGTTGAAATGGCTCTGAGCACTATGGGACTTAACGTCTGAGGCCATCAGTCCCCTAGAACTTAGAACTACTTAAACCTAACTAACCTAAGGACATCACACACATCCACGCCCGAGGCAGGATTCGAACCTGCGACCGTAGCGGTCGCTCGGTTCCAGACTGTAGCGCCTAGAACCGCTCGGCCATTCCAGCCGGCTCTTAAGTAACAGACATTTCGGTAACTATGTAGAACAAAAATATCCCGCTGATTACCAGGTCCTTTCTATATCTTCGCTCAGATTCTACACAATTCACCACTTCCGGTTTTTAGAGGAATCTTGTAAGGCTTGGATCGCATATGTAAAGATTGCAATCGTTATGACGTAATGTCAGATAGGTATGCAACACACCTATCATACAGATAATGCGTCTATGACCTTAACTAACCAAAGCTACTAGGAAAAATACCATAGTCTACGCTTGCTTATGGCAGCCTATGATAGCCTACGGTAGTTTTACAACTCTGTCCATTATGTTCACTTAACGACACACATAAAGAGACTTACTTTTCGAGAGGTTGGTGGAAGAAATTGCTAACCTACAAGAGCGTATATTACGTTATTGTATAGCATATGTTTGGTTACATTCAAAGACAAGAATATAAATACAAAAAGACAAGAAAATTGTGTAGTAGGCTTTGTTCTCTAACTGTATGCAGGGTGAACAGAAACAGTCTGAAAAGCTTGTATAGGTGTTGTGGGGTAATTTGTGCTAAGAAATAATTGTGAGGACAAAAAACTTGATACGTTGCTTTTTCGATTTAATTAGCATTGAAAGTAGCCAATAAGGTGGTTGCGCTCGCAAATTCAAGCAGTCTGCCAGAGGCAGTGTGCCAAACGTGTTCTTCTTTTCGTTTTCTCAAACCTAAGAAAGCGAGCTTTTGCCCACCTAGCTTAAAAAAGTCGCTTCCGAAAAAGGCAAATTTAAACTGGCAATGAGCATTTCAACAGGTGGTAACTCTAGGACCTATAGATGTATGCGCATTACCGTGTTTTAGCGCGCGCGAGTGTTTCAATTTGCGCGAACAACAACCTGATTGGCTAACGTTAATGCTAATTGAGTCGGAACCAGGGCAACGTATCGAATTTTTTGCTAAAAGTTATTTCTCAGCATAACGTTCATTGCAGCGCCCTTGCAAACTCCTGAGACTGTTTCTGATAACGATATATATCACACCCCGACAAGAAAAGTAACAAGCAAAGAACCAGTAATTTTTAGTTTTTGTCACCAAAAAATGTGCGTGAAGTGCCCCAACGAGCACGAAAGACGTCACAACTCTCATCTCACAATTTGTCCACTTCAAGGCAGCTGTGTCAGTTTTGTTACAGGCTACTTCATGATACCGCATGATAAGAACACTATCACTTCGGCACTGCTACTTGCGCGTATGCATGGATCATTCAAGAAGAGCGCCACATTCTGAGTTGTTAAACTTTTCATGTATGAAGTACATTTAACGAGACTGTTAATATAACTGATTATTACAATGTTAGTGTTCATACAGCATATGTATCTTTCGTTACAATGTCTTTCACATATGCATGCATATCTGACGGAACAGACGCTATTTTGTCGATTAAAGCTGTTGTAAATATTACGAAATTTCGTGCGTTGCAGAGTACAACAAAAAGTGGATATTTCTGCTGTAAGGATAGTTCATATTGGATCCCTTTTCTTGGGGAAAAGTATTCCTACATTATATAAGCCTGCTTATGACTGTAATAGTCATAAACTGTGTTCCTGAAATTGTACCTAACTGATCTTCCTTATTAAGTTGTGCAAATTTTCATGAATTACAATTTTGCCTTTGGTATTATTGTAATACAACATTTTTAATTCAATTTTCATTTTTTATTTTAATTTAAATGCTAATTTTGCCTGCTGGAGATACGAATGTCGTGTTACATTACACTAAGAAAAAATAGGGTGGAAAAGTGGCAAAAGTGTTATATGAAGTGCCATAACAAAAACGAAATAGTTTTTAGAAAAATAAGAAAAGTGAAACAACTGAAAGAATTAAGTAATAATTACCCAATAACCACTCACATTCGACGAGAAGAGAACTATATGTCAATATTATTTTTGTATAAATTTAAATGGAATTTATGGACAAAATTACTTACTTCAAATTTAAAGCTGGAGGAGGAGATCAGTGTTTAACATCCTATCGACAAAGAGGCCATTAGAGACGGAGCACAAGCTCGGATTAGGGAAGGATGGAGGAGGAAATCGGCCGTGCCCTTTCAAAGGAACCATCCCGGCATTTGCCTCAAACGATTTAGGGAAATCACGGAAAACCCAAATCAGAATGGCCGGAGACGGGTTTGAACCGTCGTCCTCCCAAATGCGAGTCCAGTGTGCTAACCACTGCACCACTGTTTTGATGCATAATACCTCCTCCCCAAATATAGAAAGCGAAGAGCTTCCAGCAGAAGATATTTGTTTCACATTATCGATGATGAAGAACTGCTGATAGCTCCTATGGTTTGAATTTTAGAGCCCTTGTTTACACCCCTATCTCTTCGAATGATGTTTCTGTCATGTTCCTGAATGTTGACTGTTCTGCCTTGGATGTCCTGTATTAGTATGTGAAAACTAGAACAACAGGTAGATTTAAACTGAAGTTAACGGCAGCAATAGAAACGTATGGAAGGGTGGATGAGTCACAGAAACAGGTACATAATAGAGCAAAACTAAGGGAGAGTGGGGGAACCTAATGGGGCGACTGAGTGAGGAACGAAAGTGGATAGAAGCATAACTCGGAGGGAGTGATTAGCTGTTTGACAGAGAGAAAACTGGCCATTTGTGTTAACTTTTCGTGAAAAAGTTACGACGTTGATAAAAAGGAAGTGCCTCGGAATTTTCTTAAATGTGTTAGGGCATTGACTAGTGTGCCGAGTGTAGGGTAGCTTGTTCCGAAGGCGGATAGCAGGAACAGTGAAGGATTTTGCGAATGTTTTCGTTTTATTGACGAGCACAGCTAGCATACTAGGTGAGACCTGCCCGGCACTCGATCTCTGACGTGAGGTATGGTCGTGCATGTGCATTAAGTCGCTAAGGTGCCGATGAAGTAGACGCAGCACGTGGTAATTACGTAATTTATCTGGCCGTAGCCATTCTAAATGGGCGAATGAGGCCCCAACATGTCAATCTTGTTAGTGACAATTTGTGAACAGTTACCAGGGAAGGCACGGAAATGGAGGCACCCCAGCGCATCACTACGAGACTGCCACATCAGAAGAAAAAAGATGACCACAGCATTTACGAAAAGACTATGTAACACCAGTATGGTCTTATTTTAAGGCTGTTTTTGTAATGCCATCTAGCCTGAAGTTGAGGTTTACCTCGAAACATGTCGATAAATAAATAAGTAATACAATAGTTGATAAAGTTTCTGACTGGTAGCGGTAATTAAAAAAGAAAAACCTTTACATGAAAAAACCTTTACAAACTACTCTTCAATTTGGAAATGAGCAGAAGTGGTAGCCATCCCTATATCCTGTAACTTTTCTGGTTTTAGAGCCATAAGATTCCATCCTAAGATTCACTCCTTAGTTTGGTTGGGATTGCACAAGTTGAATGAGACTAACAGAAGCAGAGGAAAGTAAAAATGATCAGAGGTTTGATGATAACAATGTTGGAAAGACTTCTTTAGCTAATGAAGATAATAAAGATGGTCACGTCGTGTATGATTAAAATGATGTAGTAGATTTGAATGAGGATGCCAGAGATAGAAGATCTGACGTCAATGTTACAAATGAAGTGGGGGAAAATGAAGCAGTAAGGAAATTGTAATTATGATAATGTAGTAGATATCCATAATCTACGATACAGTGGCTGTTAGAAGAAGAGGAATATCAAATAGGTGTTAATGACGACTGTGAAAAGGTAGAGATTTTGTGATGTGGTTGATTGAATCAAATACAGTCACACTGAAGTTAGAAACGAATTTGGTGAATATTATAAGAAGTTTTGGGAAGTTATTATGGGGCAGCTCTGAAGGTTAGTAGAGCTAACGCGAAAATGGACAAAGTAAGATAATGCCAGCTTAACAATAGTTTCAATTATGTTGATCTAAAGTTATCGTAAATAGGAAAAGGGGAAGAAATGCACGTGCACAATAATAATGAAAGAAACAATCATAATGAGCGACTAGAAGCTCATGCAACTCACAGCAGATAGTTGGAATTGAGGTTAACGAAACCGTTGATATTCAGGAAGTGTTGCGTGAAATTTTTAATGCTGATCAATTAGAGGACGTAGGTAATGAAGTAGTGTGTAAGCTTAGGGACTGATGACCTTAGCAGTTAAGTCCCATAAGATTTCACACACATTTTTTAGTGGAAGTAAGTACAGAGTACTTTATGTAATCATACATGAGAATATTGATATGTGACAATATTATGCCAAAATATGGCAATGAACTATAACGAACGAATACTCAAAGATTTCGAATCACTCTGTGGGTAAACTGTATATAAATGAAAAAAAAAAAACCAGCAAGGGATAGCATGTCTTGAGTTAAAAGAACATGCTTTATCGTTTTGCGTTGGAAGTAAACAATCAGCCGCTGACGGAAACAAGACTGAAATATTTATACTTTAAAAAAATATACTGTGGAATTATTTTTTTCCAATTGATAATAAACATGTACACGAAGGGTGCAGTTGTGTATTACCGTTTAATGAACATATCCTGTTCCCCGTCGGGTAGACCGTTCGCTGGGTTCAAGTCTTTCGATTGGACACCACTTCGGCAACTTGCGCTTCGATGGGGATGAAATTATGATCCTGCTAATAAATACCCTCACTCTAAGTAAAAATGAACTAGTTAAGAAACGAAGTCGACAATCATGATGGCACTTAATGAACAGATTGCACAGAAAACACTATATCGTATAGTATTGTGTAAGCTCGCTGTTATAGAAGAGCTGGATTAAGTAAGACCGAAGCGGTCGCGCGGTTCACTGAACGCCATTTTTCATGCTACAAATGATGACTGTAACTAGCTGTCGCCTTATTTATGTCATTTGATTGTAAACCAATCATTTTTTTCTGTTTTTGTAGAATAAAAAAGAGTGTTCAGCGCGACAACCCTTATGCGGGGTACCCGGGCTTTATTCCCAGTATACCAGGGATTTTTATTTGATGGAAGAACTGGACCCAGATGCACTTAGCCATGTGATGCCAGCTGAGAAGATAACTGATCGAAAGGCAGCGGCTTCACTGTCTGCACGTCGATAACGTCCGGGAGTGCCGTGTCCAGACCCCATGTTCTTCCGTACCGCATCTGCTGATGAATTATTGAGGATGACATGGCGGTCGGTTGACAATCGCGTGGTGTTCCGGGTCTAATCACGGGGTAACGAATTTCAAATAACGTGTAGTTTATTTCGGGAAGTTGGACAGTGCACAAACACAGAGAAACACGTAATTCAAAAAAACCGTTCCATAAGTTTTAAAGTAATGGTTATCAAACAAGTACGTAACAGAGCTTGGAGAATGACTAGACGTTCCAGATACTGATGACATAAGGAATGAGCCTCTAACTGTCGAATGGAAGCAATGTCATATTATACTGGTAACTAATTTTTCGCTTGTTCAGCTTGCGAAAGTGTATCGTCGAAATTCATTTGACATGCAGAGCAATGGTTCAAATGGCACTGTGCACTGTGGGACTTAACTTCTCAGGTCATCAGTTCCTAGAACTTAGAACTGCTTAAACCTAACTAACCTAAGGACATCACACACATCCATGCCCGAGGCAGGATTCGAACCTGCGACCGTAGCGGTCGCGCAGTTCCGGACTAAAGCGCCTAGAACCGCGTGGCCACCGCGGCCGGCTGCAGAACAATGTGTTCTTTTGAAATTGCTATGAATCACGCTTGTACATCGAAACAATATGTAATACAAAATGCTACTATTAAAACAAAATATACGGATTAAAAGTAAGAAACGATGTGAAAATGAAAGACGCACCTAAAGGTGACGTTTATAATTACTTATAAAAAGAGTTGTGTAGCTACAAGTAAATACACTACGGGCCATTAAAATTGATACACCACAAAGATGACGTGCTACAGACGGGAAATTTAACAGACAGGAAGAAGATGCTGTGATATGCAAATGATTAGCTTTTCAGAGCATTCACACAAGGTTGGCGCCGGTGGCGACACCTACAACGCGCTGACATGAGGAACGTTTCGAACCGATTTCTCACACACAAACAGCAGTTGACCGGCGTTGCCTGGTGAAACGTTGTTGTGATTCCTCGTGTAAGGAGGAGAAATGCCTACCATCACGTATCCGACTTTGATAAAGGTCGGATTGTAGCCTATCGCGATTGCGGTTTATCGTATCGCGACATTGCTGCTCGCGTTGGTCGAGATCCGATGACTGTTAGCAGAATATGGAATCGGTGGGTTCAGGAGGGTAATACGGAACGCCGTGCTGGATCCCAACGGCTTCATATCACTAGCAATCGAGATGACAGGCATCTTATCAGCATGACTGTAACGGATCGTGCAGACACGTCTCGATCCCTGAGTCAACAGATGGGGACGTTTGCAAGACGACAACGATCTGCACGAACAGTTCGACGACGTTTGCAAAAGCATGGACTATCAGCTCGGAGACCATGGCTGCGGTTACCCTTGATGCTGCACCACAGACAGGAGCGCCTGCGATGGTATACTCAACGACGAACCTGGGTGCAAAAATGGCAAAACGTCATTTTTTCGGATGAATCACGGTTCTGTTTACAGCATCATAATGGTCGCGTCCGTGTTTGGCGACATCACGGTGAACGCACATTGGAAGCGTGTATTCGTCATCGCCATACTGGCGTATCATCCGGCGTGATGGTATGGGGTGCCATTGGTTACACGTCTCGGTCACCTCTTGTTCGCATTGACGGCACTTTGAACAGTGGACGATACATTTCAGATGTGTTACGACCCGTGGCTCTACCCTTCATTTGATCCATGCAAAACCCTACATTTCAGCAGGATAATGCACGACCGCATGTTGCAGGTCCTGTACGGGCCTTTCTGGATACAGAAAATGTTCGACTGCTGCCCTGGCCAGCACATTCTCCAGATCTCTCACCAACTGACAACGTCTGGTCAATGGTGGCCGAGCAACTGGCTCGTCTCAATACGCCAGGCACTACTCTTGATGAACTGTGGTATCGTGTTGAAGCTGCATGGGCAGCTGTACCTGTACACGCCATCCAAGCTCTGTTTGACTCAATGCCCAGGCGTATCAGGGCCGTTATTACGGCCAGAGGTGGTTGTTCTGGGTACTGATTTCTCAGGATCTATGCACCCAAACTGCGTGAAAATGTAATTATATGTCAGTTCTAGTGTAATATATTTGTCCAATGAATACCCGTTAATCATCTGCATTTCTTCATTGTGTAGCAATTTTAATGGTCAGTAGTGTATAATTTTAGTATGTAAAATGAATGGAGCAAGCAAGAGATACTACGTAATTCGACACAAGATACACGGTTATTGGCCGTATACACTACGAATTGAGATTGAAGGGTTAAACTAAATAATTGACACACCTGATGATGGCTGATATAATACAGTAATGGAAATGTTAATGAACAACGTGTATTAACAGAATGCAATGTGATTTACTTCATATTTTTTCCTTTATCTACAGTAAGTAACTAATTAATGCTATTTTATGTCTTTCATTTAACTAGGATCGAGTCCTGTATGGTTACCTTCGGGGTGGAGGAGGGAGTCAGAATGAGCACTCCGGCTGCAGCCGGAAACTCTGACGTCAGGCGGTGACCGCCACGCTGCAGACGGCGGGACGTCGTCCAGACGGTACTCTTGCTCGTGTAACCGCGAGTCACTTGCAGCTGTGTGGGTTAGACAAATCCGTCGTCTCCAAGCCCACGAAAAGCGACTATACGTGAAAGTTTATTGAAAAGGAATGGTAAGAAAGCGTGTGCAAATACTTTAACTATCTGGTGAAGAATAATAGTTTACAAAAAATCGGATAGCAAAGTGACGAAAAAGTTTTGTGATAGTGTTTAAAAGACGGCAATGTCCTGACAAAAAACTGTTTACAGCAAATGCATGAGTCGATATGAAAATTTTTCAATGTAATTACAGAACTAAAATAGATAATACTAACAGGAAACAATTTCTGTATGATTGACGAAGTGCTTGAACGCTGTTGTAGTAGAATAAGGTAAAATAAAATTTAAATTTTAGTTTTAGATTCAGTAAAACAAATGAACTGGTTGACTACATGGTCCAGCCTTCAAAGTTTCTTCTATTAAAAATTAAAATGTTGTCTTTACAAATAATGATGATAAAATGATTATGCAATGATTCTTGTTTCATTTGTGATACAATGGTCAGAAAGTTAATTTAAAGAAACATTGCCTTCAGCAATCACATATTCATAATCTAATTGAAATCAGAAAGTTCGAACTGTTAATGATATGTTAATTATCTATTTCGTTAATGTTTTCTAATACTGTTCGTTAAACTAAGTTGTAGGAATTAATTTTGGGAATCAGATCAAAATAGAATCTCAATGTGATAACACTGTTGTTGAGAAGCTCTTGCTTGTTTTTTTTTTTTTTTTTTTTTTTTTTTTTTTTTTTTTTTTTTTTTTTTTTTTTTCGCCGGCCGAAGTGGCCGTGCGGTTAAAGGCGCTGCAGTCTGGAACCGCAAGACCGCTACGGTCGCAGGTTCGAATCCTGCCTCGGGCATGGATGTTTGTGATGTCCTTAGGTTAGTTAGGTTTAACTAGTTCTAAGTTCTAGGGGACTAATGACCTCAGCAGTTGAGTCCCATAGTGCTCAGAGCCATTTGAACCATTTTTTTTGTTTTTTTTTCTTTTATTCACAGTCATATGAGCATAAATTATTTAAAAATTATATGTTGCTGTGATAAATTTCCAGTTTTGAAAATATCGTAAGCGAAGGATAGTGTGACATTTCTGGTCTTGGAACGATTAGATTCCATCCTAAGATCACTCCGTAGTTTGGTTGAGATTGCAGTTATTGAAGCATGTAAGAAGTGGAATGAGAAGGCAGGCAGTTTCCTATGGGAAACTGCAACAATTTAGGAGGAGGTTGATCAGACTGGCTACCACCGCAGGAGCTAGTGCACCAAATCTCTAAGGTTCATTTATTAATATTTGATGAAGTATAATTCATATTTACATTGTCTACCATGCTGAATAGACTCTCAATAGTAAGCTATCATCCAATTATTTCAGGTATCAATTTTATGACAAATTCCGTTACCGTTAGAATAACGATAGTCAGACCGAGCACCTTATGCATCTTCGGCTCCGCCATAAGTGATGAAGCGAAGTGATTCGGGCTGTCTAGCCCGTTGAATACTGCGACTGAAATTTGACTCTGTTGAGAGGCACTCGTGCTCACATGCAAGAAGCTGCCTCTTGACTTGCCAATAATCAAGATAGTCGGTGCCTCCAACTCATGTTCCATGTCGGAAAAATGTATGGTGTAACCATGGATAGGCACCTGACCTAACTCCCACATATTCAGGTATTCAAGAATGGGACACTGGAGTTCCTCCACGCCCTCTAACCTAGCCTTAAACCTGAGTTGAGGCTGCCTCCTCTCTACCTCGCTACGATCTACTTGCCACTGGTGAGACAGTGCTGCACTGTCTGCCGTGGAGTAGGTAAATGCCACTGCCACTCACACTGCACAGCTCCTGAGGGTGCAAAATTGAAGCACGTCGGTGCCTTCCGCGGGACTACCGAACAAGGCAACTACATCAAGACACCGGCGTCGTACTACTAGGGATCGTTTCCGCAGGGCCAACAGCCGAAAAGGTGATCGTCCTGATCCTAAGACAAGAGGTGCATCTCCGACCGAACACATGATGGCCAACCTTATTGCGAGCGTGAATAATCATGGCACCAAACTGATGAAGAAGAAATAAACCATTCAATGCATCATGAAGCCATGAACAAATTCAAAACCATCAGACTGAGGAACTGCAGGAGTAGCACTAGACTGCTTCGTCTCCCCAATATCAAGCCCTTAGGAACTTCTTATTTGAGTGCGAGTGGTATGCAGGGCCGTTTCTACCATAAGGCAAGACTAGGCGGCCGCTACGGGCGGCAAAATTTTAGGGGCGGCAAAGGGCGGAAAAAATTAATTTGAAATCAAACAGGGAAAAATTGAGCGAATGAGGAGAAAAAATGAAAAAGAGGAAAAATTAAAACGTTGAATTGTTTTCAAAAGCAGAAGACTGCCTACTATGACAAAAGTACACACATTACCTCCACCTACCTCAAAACTAAAGCAGCCACTACTGAGTACGAAATGGAAACAAATGTCATCTTAATTCAGGACAAAAAGTAAGAAACTGAATGAAATCTGTTGTCTTAATTAAGTTTTAAAGGAACTGAGAACAAAACACGAGAAGTGAGGACTGACGTCGGAAAATGAGGACGTCTGGTCACCTTAGTTTAATGATTGTAAGCATAGTAGGAGATAGCATTGTTGTACCGTTGGATGTCGGTGGTTTATGAGGGGGGGGGGGGAGGACATATCGAGGAGGTAGTAAAAAAGAGGAGGCGTCATGTTTCAAGTTCTCACCTAGGGCGACAAAACACCCAGCGAAAGGCCTGGTGGTATGCGATGGTTCCGTTCTCGAGTAAAGTTGTCGCTAGATAGACCGTTGAAATATTGTCTCTAGATAACTGTGTGATTCGGCTGTAGACTGGACAAGAATATCATCAGCCTTGAATAATTGACATGAAAACCTAACTTCTCCCGAATTCAATGTGTCATACTACAGTTAAGGTATGCCGTGAGAAAGGGAATACCGCCAGAGACTTACGGGAAGTGCAGGAATATTTTCAAATACGGTTTTCATGTGGTGTGAAATTCTTGCAGGAAATTAAGATTTTTAAGGTCACCAGATAAATTATTGATTTGCAGTCGTCCACGAGCGGTAATCCTCCTCTTTGTTTAGTATCTTTTGAGAAACAAGCCTGCACGTATAAACGGAGAAACAATATTGTATTCAGCCAACAGAAGTAGATTTAAAGGTGAAAATGCCCTGCCTGAAGCATGTTTTCTTAAAGAATAACGCCAGTGGTACCTGTAAGAACGAGATAATACTATAACACTGAAAGCGAACTAGAGAAAACGTGAACACCGAACACCGCTCGCATGAAAACAATAACTTTTGAAAGCGTAACATTCGCTTTCAGAAGGTCGCGGTTGCAGGTAAAAGTAGACTTCGTATGAGCCACGTATCAGTGAAGTACACGTTTCAATTTACAGAAAACTGTTGAAAAATTTTATAGGTCCCTTTACACAATTTTTCAGATTCATGACCAAGCAATTAGTACTAGAGTATTGTCTCAAAACTTTTGAAGTACGCCGGGCGGGAAACAATATTTACCTTTTTCCTTTTCCTTGCCGTCTGACTGAATGTTTACAACAGAGTAAACTGTAAGAAAATTACAATGAGGTCGGAAACTGCGTAAAATGCGCTGCGTAGTGGAAAATTCATTCTGGAGGTACTTTGTGTATTTATTTATTGTCTCATATCGATACTCAGTTTATATAGCATTTTCGTTCTGTTATCCAGAATATCAGTCACTTAGAGAACAGTAACTTCCAAATATTTATGGCTGATTATTATATGAACATTTGATAACTTTCCAGTCGTAGCAGTTTAAAAAAACTTACCATACAAACTTTGTATCATAAGCAATTGGTATAACTTATCCTTTGGAGTAACGGGGAGAGAGACGAAAAAGTATTTCTGTCGTCATTCAGATACCACTGCGATTTTCAGCAGTTAAAGAATACATTCAAATAAGCTCCTTGTATAGCTGCATGTATGCTGAGTAAAATCACTGTACCAACTGACAACGCATCACAGCACTGAAAAAGGCACAGCCACAGTACTTGCCTGTTGGGCTGAGAGATGGTCAGAGCGCACGATGACACATGCGTACAAAACGCTGACGGCGACACAACAAAATTACTCTTAGTTGTAGGAGGAGTACCAGCTAAAGTACTGTGTCTTATAATCGATGCTGTTGCTAAATTTTGTATCTATGTACTCGTGCCGGCCGGAGTAGCCGAGCGGTTCTAGGCGCTACAGTCTGGAATCGCGCGACCGCTACGGTCGCAGGTTCGAATCCTGCCTCGGGCATGGATGTGTGTGATGGCCTTAGGTTAGTTAGGTTTAAGTAGTTCTAAGTTCTAAGGGACTGATGACCTCAGAAGTGAAGTCCCATAGTGCTCAGAGCCATTTGAACCATTTGTACTCGTGCATGGCACGAAATTTCGTTTGGTGACAGACCATAAACCACTGATGGCCGTTTTTGGTCCCCATGGTCAGAAAAACAGCTGTGTGAATGAAATATTTGACCCTTTTTTGAACAGATACCACTACGAAGATTTTCAGATCGACAGAAATATATCTGAATCCACACGTTACGTCGCAGCTGCCTATAGTTCCAACCTTGTTTTCCGAATCACAATGGTGGTGTTTTTTTCAGTTCGACACAGATTCAAACTGTGTGAGATGTTCCTCACAATGTCTTGCCGTATCTTTTTTTCACCTCTATATAAAATACACGTAACTATTATAGGTACAAACGAAATGGGCGAATAATAAACACAGATTCAAAAATCGGCAGCTTCCTCGATACTACGTGTGTTAGGTGCAGTCATGCCAATATTACAACTCGTTAATGTCTAAAGCTATGTTTATTTCGAAACACCACAAGTGATGCGTCAACTAAACAGCGAATATCTACCAATGTTTGATTTTTCATCGTTTCATATTCCTAAATATAGGGAACATAGGTTTAGATAGCAAGAAAGTTGTTCGATGAACCCTCTGCTAGGCACTTAACTGTGATTTGCAAGTAGATGTGGATGAAGTGTGTCGGTCATGAGTCGCTTGTACCATGACCTCCAATGTGCACCAGACTGAACCCGTTGGATTTCAGCCCTATTGACAGCGTCCGGAAGGCATGATTGATGGCTGTCAGCGCGTCCGCAACACGCCTGGGATTTTGGAACGTTTTGAAGCTTGCCTTCACGTGAACGGTAGCCATGTAGAACATTTGTTGTACTGTGTTTGTCCTCAAGTGCACGTATTCAGTTTGGATTCTTTGGGACTCTGTCATAAGGTGTACATTTCCTCAGTAATAATCCGTCCTATCGGGGGAACCACTGGTTTCCGGACCTATGGTTACTAGGATTATTTGCTTTTTTCACTGTCCTCTGTTTTCTCCGTTTCTTTGTACCCATAATAGTCATATTCCTTCCATAGTAATTAGTAAAAAGTAAGAAATAAGTTTGTTTGTTCTGTTTTCTTTTATTTGGCCTTCAAAATCTGTACTCCATTTTGTCACAGGAAACACATGTTTACATAGAATACATGATTGCACGAATAAAACGAATATTTACAGAATTAAGCGCTCAAGTCGGCAGTTTTTTTACACAAAACATATTTAACCGATAGTATGGTAAGAAACTAGACGGTTTTAAGTTATCAATTTACTCTATTTCTTCAGTTAATAATAAGCGATACAGATAAATGAAAATATGAATACTATCAAAATCTATAGGTTTGTACGTATGTTTTAAGGAAATTCACCAAAAGAGAAGAAGCTGCTTGTGGGAGGAGGTGACCTATACTTACCAAAGCCCTCAAAAATTCCGATCGCTTATTGTCAAATTTGGAACACGAAAAAAATATGTGGTTTGCGTCAGTTTTTGACTCAGAGTCTCACTCACATATATGGAATCGTAGGTGTTGAGACTATACAGGTGTACAGTAAACGAGGCTTGGTTAGCCCTTTATAGGATGATGGTCGATATATCGATCATCTACCTTAAATCGCCTCCTACCTGTAGTTGAGCCCCCGCTAATACCTCAACAAGTTGGATTTCGTCCTGCTAAAAGCTGCACTGGACAAGTGCTAAATCTTACGCATTTCATAGAAGATGGGTTTGAAGATCGTAAGGTGAGAGAGGTGGTATTTGTCGATTTATCAGCGGCTTATGACACTGTCAACCACCAGTTACTACTACTCCAGGTATACGATACGACCAAGGATTTTGGCTTTAATATGTTCACCGCAGCAATTGTGCAAAACCGCAGCTTCTTAGTCGACTTTTAAGGGCAGCGCAGTCGATGGAGAACTACAGAAAAACCGTCTTCCCCAAGGAAGCGTGTTGGCTCCAGTCCTATTCAACTGTATACAAGCGACCAACCTATAGCCCCCAACACCAGGAGGATCTTCTCCATTTCTCGGAACTGGATTTGTAATTTGCCTCTTCCAGATTTCTAGTAGGTCCTGTTTCATCCAGTACTAATTAAAAATGAACAAGAGCAAATCTTTTGATTCCACGGACAGATTCCCAAGCATAGAATAATGAGTGAAATTAATACCAGGACAACTGTCGCTCGATGATTTGATAGCATCATTTAGTTCTCTTTCTGTAGAGACGAAGCAAGGTATGATGACAGTCATCTTCAACATGAGGTGCATAATTTCGGAATGGCTGCGTAGGAGGAGCGAGCATTTCGATAAATCTCTATATCCAAACAGTTGTAATAGGAAGAGTGATTGACAGACGGATGTTTCTAGAAGCCTTTATTTTAAAGGAAATGTAGTTCATACTACTTGCTTTATTGAGCGAAGAAAAAAGTTTTATCCAGAGTTCTTTTTTGTTCTTGGCAGAAATTTGTTTACGCGCATTTGCTTTTCTCACTTCCAGTGTAAGACGGTGTTCTGCAACTTCTCTAGAGCATTCGGGATTCCGCCATGGAGGGGACTGTTGATTCATAATAGTAAACTCTTTTTTTCTTTGGAATGCTGATATCCGCTGCGGCTTCTTTAGCGTTTATTAAAGTTCGATATGCTTCTTTTCACTGTAAGTTAGTCTCTGCAATTTCTAATTTTTCTCGAATGGTATCCCCATATTTGTCCCAACTGGGTTCAAATGGCTCTGAGCGCTATGGGACTTAATATCTGAGGTCATCAGTCCCCCACAACTTAGAACTACTTAAACCAAACTAACCTAAGGGCATCACATATATCCACGTCCGAGGCAGGATTCGAACCTGAGATCGTAGCAGTCGCGCGGTTCCGGACTGAAACGCCTAGAAGCACTCGGCCACCGCGGCCGGCTGGCCCAGCTGGCTTACGCAATTTTCCACTCTCTGTTAGGGTAATATATTTGTTTAGTATCAACATTTACGTTAATGACGAATTATATTGAGAGATGATCTGATCCACTGAATCCGTTTTAACATGCCAATTAGAAATTTCAGTAAAACAGAAGGTGCAAAGCGTTATATCCATTGCATGTCTTCTGTGGACAGGTATAGAGACATCACAGACGAGCTCCGTCGTTGACTATCACTAGGTTATTCTCTTTGATAACATCTACCAAAGTGCCGTTGCTGTCTGTCATGGCCTCTCCCCACAATACATGATGGGAATCCAGGTCTCCACGTATTATAAATGGAGGCCAAAACTAGCTTATTAAGTGTCTCCAGTTATCTTCCATGAATCTATAGTGGCGTGATTTATTCCGAGAGACAACTGTGAAGGTTTTGTTAGCAGCTTTTATTGTCACAGAAACTAATTCCATTTTATTGTTACTTGCTTCGAGCGGGAATGTTTTATAGGACAGTGCAATTTTTTACTGATACAGGAGCGCCATATTTCCCATCGAGACGATCCTCCCTGATTACGAAATAATTTTTAAAGGAAACAGTTCACCGAGACTTGAATCATGTTTCACATAACAGGACTATATCAGGCTGACTATAAATAACATTCTTTGTAGGGTTTCTCTAATCTAATCAGCTGATCTTGTGTTTCACTGCAGTACTTTTATAGGCTTCGTAAGTTAGATTGGAGGAGAATTATTGTATAGATGTCTTTACGAGAAGCCTGATAACGTCATCGTTCGTATCACTGATTCGTGATGAATTCTTAATGAGAATGTCTGTAACATTTACTGTCTTATCGATAAGTTGATTGTGAACTAGAGGCTGCTGTTGATTTGGTACTTGCAAAGTCATTACCCTGTGAGCACAAAACGCTTATGGGTTCTAAGCTTGCTGGGCATCCGGCTGTTGTCGATGTTGACCAGCAGCGGCGCGAAATCGCCAGCCCCTTCGCCATATATATCGTGGGGCTAGTTTGTCCGAGAGGAAATCCAAATGATATAGATACTTAGGCGCACTCAGAAATACTGCCAAATATGCTGAACGTAAACGAAATATTTGGGATCGCACGTTTAGCCGTTGCTATTGTCGTTGCTAAGCAGAGAAAGTAAGTAAAATAGTATTTCTCGGCAGGCTGCATATAATCATTCTGGACGTGTGAATCCAATCACGAACTTGTTTAAATTTGATTTTTGGAACTAAAATGTGTTTTGTGAAAGTGCGTTTGTTTATTAAATATGGCATATGAGATCATATTTCGCACAGAGCTTTCTTGAAAGAAGCTGACTGAGACGCTCTGCTAAACCTGCTTGACAGGACAGGTAGTTTAAAAATAAGGGACTGTCAGTTACACTCGAATATACAACTTTATTATTTGATGAAACATTATAAGAGCCCAAAATTTTTTTTTCTAAACACACAACTTTAATCTTTGGAACTTAATTACCGCCTGAAAGTCACTTTAATTTAAAAACGGCTGGTGGCCAATAGCTTAAAACGCAAGCATAATCAGAAATTTAAAAAGGCAAGCCTTATCTTAAAACAGTTCTTAATTTAGGCTGAAGGCCCAAAGAATCACACACTTCAAGAGCAAACAAGTTAAATTCAAATCAGCTGAAGGCCTAACACTTAAAACTCCATAACATTATTTTTTTAAAAAAATACCAAAGGCCTTACGTGAAAGAGTTCCTTAATTTAGGCTGAAGGCCTTAAGACCAAAACAACTCAAACTCGGCTGAAGGCCCAACACTTAAAATTCAACAACACTAAAACCTTTAAAATGCCAAAGGTCTTACTTGAAACAGTTCTTTAAATTAGGCTGAAGGCCTAAAGAATCTTACATCTTATGGGCAAAACAACCTTAAGTTTAAAAAAAATGGCTAGAAGCCATACAAGTACAAACAACAAGAACAAATAAAAAAAAGGCAGTACATCTAAGAGCGCACAGATGTTCGAGGGTCGGCCTGGAATGCAAACACTAACGCTCGCTTAGATGAGATAGGCAGTCGGGCCATCCATTCACGATCCGACGACAACCCAACCGACCGACAGTCAACGGACCCACCAACAAGATAACTTCCACTTCACCCGACCAGGACACAACAGGGAGTTCAACGAAGCAACATAGAAGATACTGGTACCCACAACCAATCATACATGGAGCTGTCATACGACACACCGTGCTGGACAGCAACAACACGATGAGGAAACTACATTGCCTGAAATTTACGTCAACGGCCAGGGCAGGTACCCGTGACGTTAACGGCCACATGGCAGAAGATTGCGCTGGTGCACTTCAATTCAAATAACCAAATACAGTGAAACTCCACCAGAAGGTGGTTAGAATTTTCCAACGTGAAAACCACGTTGTTGCTCGCGGGAATATCCCAACAGCCGACAACGATCTTTTAACGACACAATGTGAACAGTCTTGACTTGCTGGTAGATTAAATCAAACCTCAACTTTCGTGTCCAGGGTCGGTGAGCCACGGACCTCATAGCAATGGGAACAGCATCACATACTCCGACACCGCGTAGAGACCGCCAGAGGCCCCGGCCAAACTACGTCCCACGGAGAATTCCTCGCTGCTCCACGCCAACCGATCGACTGTCAGGCCGGAAACGGTGAAAGAATCAAGTATACGTCGGCAGATGAGACGACCAACCGAACGACCAACCAACGGTCGTCCCGCTCCAATCTCCCTCCGTCGCACAGTTCACGTGTGTCGCCAGCGGTCGGCGATCACTGGCTGTCGGCGCGCGCCTCACCGCCGCTCCGTCCCCCGACTTCACTGCTGCTGCGTCCCGACTGCACTGCTGGTCCGTCCCGAACTGACTGCCAGACACACGACGACCAGGAAATGCTACTGGTCGCTGCAGCGATGGTACGACAGTGGACTTACCGATACGCGCTGCTGCTGCCGCTCATGGGCAAGTAAGGCAGGAAGTTAGTGACGCCAGTAAATGGAATAAGAAAACGGGATGGCAGTACCGTAATAGAAGATGACAATGAATAAATGGCATGAACACGAGCGTACACTGCTCACTGATAATGCTAAACTACAAGTTTAGTGGAATCTTTGGACAGAATTTGCATAGGAAATTGTCATATTATCCTGATCTAAACTGTCGCCACATTTCCGTTTGTGAAAGTATCGTTCTGCCCTACGATACATTCACACAGCACTCTATTATCACCAAGCACTGTTCTCAGTTCAAGCTAAGGTAGGTTTTGAACGGCTTGTGAACAGAATGGCGTTGAGCACATCTGTATCCTTTCATTCTGACCACAGTCAAATGACGAGATGTATGGGTGATTCGAACATTGAAGACACTCATTCTTCAGTACTTACAGCTTTACTCCAGACATAAGCGAAATCTGATCTGAAATAGGTGGCAGCCCATGTTTGGCGCCATAGTACCCCAGTCAGCAGCATATGTACATACAAAAAATTCTGTTGGGTGTATTTAGGTTGTGTTCCAGCTTTCATCACTTGCAGCCATTGCCACTAACTGGGTCCACGTTAGCTGAGGGCAGTTTATTGCGCCGTCTACAGAATGATGTCCACCAAAGTGGATCTGTGTCCAGCCACATGACTGGCATGTGGCTATTAAGACTCTGGCACCACTGGCCTCTTGTCAGGTGGTGTTCTCGCTGTTATGACTACTGGTACTGTCCACTACCACCGTACGCGCCAAAAAGCCTCGATCCCATCATTCTTGCTGGCCTGTGGACGTGGACAGTTTACAACCGCCTGCCTCTACTACGTCATCGTTTGCAGAAATGGAGGACAGTGACGTAGCCTCATTAGCAACCCTGAGATGGAGATGGAAGGTGAATCATAGTCGACCCAGTCACTCTCAATGGGATTCTTGTCCACCCCATCCCATTGCCCTCCTGTTCAGAAGCAGTAAAAACGTCTGTTGTATCCCAGCGAGACGACGAAACATCAAACTCATCATCCATGACCGCTGCATCACTCCAGCGTAGCTGCGCTGGCTGTAGTTTACACGTCTCTTGCGAGCACTCTTCAGGCTGAGCACATCAAACATGACAACCAGCAAGCCACATCACACTGCGAAGCAGATGACACCGGTTAGGTACATTGCAGGTTACTGTCCGCTGCTTGAACATGTAAGCTGTAATGATAGACTCTTTGCATCAGATCCTGAACGTCATCTCTTGGATATTCTAAGAGCTGCAGCAGTCACGAAGTTGAAAACCCACGATAATGTGCTCTGCAAGCAAGATTAAACTTGTTTAAGGTTTTGCTCAGAAATGCACTTTTCTTCTGAAGGGCTTTGTATTTGTGTGTATATGCCTTCTGTTGACACTCGGTTCACATTCTACAACATGCACCGACCATTTCCTTAGTTGAGAATCATATTGTGGGCTTGGTGCCATAACTGCGACCGAAGATAAAGGACGCAAGTGAGGGGCCTGGAATAGTGTGAGGGTTAGCCAACTTTGGTGGGAGGCTGATTGCTCATTCCAGACCGCGTCAGTGACTACAAACACAGCAGAGTCTCCACTGACTGATCATCGTATTTCACAAACAGAATCACTGCGAAGACGTTGCTATTGCAGTCGCTTTGGGGGTGAAGCATCGATAGAATCACCTTGAAGCTATATTCTCTTTCCAGATCGAGTATTTCACTCTGCAGAGGGCCGGCCGCTGTGGCCGAGCGGTTCTAGGCGCTTCAGTCTGGAACCGCGCGACCGCTACGGTCGCAGGTTCGAATCCTGCCTCGGGCATGGATGTGTGTGATGTCCTTAGGTTAGTTAGGTTTAAGTAGTTCTAAGTTCTGGAGGACTGATGACCTCAGATGTTAAGTCCCATAGTGCTCAGAGCCATTTGCAGAGGAGTGTACTCTGTTTTGATGTTCGGAAAACAGGCAAAAGTTAATGGTAGAAATATGATTTTTGCCTGCATAGCTCAGCTGGTAAGAACGGTGCCCGCTAAAGACAAGATTCCGGCTTCGAGTCCGACTTTGGCGCATAATTTTAACCTGTGAGGAAGTTTCAGCCTGACTTTGGTTCACAGTAGTCACTCTAAATCTCTTCAAGCGAATGTCGGAGTGGTTCCTGTAACAAAGACACGGCTGATTTCATCCCTGCAATCCTCGTCCAACTGAACTACAGTTCCACGTGTGGTGAGTAGGGCGTTACGCGCCGACGCCGCTTACTGCAGGCAGCCTGGGGACCGCGCATCGCGCGGCTCGCTGCTCCGGCTTTGCGGGGTGCGCCTCTCAGCTGGCTGCGGTGCCGGCCCTCTGCTCCGGTCGGCGTGGCTGCCGCGCGCTCGCACCTCGGGCGGGGGCCCCTCTAATTAACGCCGTGGCGGCGCTGCTAACTCTATTAGGCAGTGACGTCAACGCCATCGCCCCTGCGGGTATCCCCCGCGGAGGTCACTGCTTCAGCTGTTACAGCCACGCTCGTCTTTTGACGTCTCTCGCACACTCATCTTTGCATGCTTGCCAGTTGTGAGTGTACTACCGATTCTTGTTTCTCCTTGCCTTAGTGTTTTGTCTACACCGATTCCCAGTTTTTGATTTACAGTTTTGTATATACACACGCCTGACGACTCATAGGACACACACACAAATATATATATATATATATATATATATATATATATATATATATATATATATATATGGCCATTAAAATTGCTACACCAAGAAGAAATGCAGATGATAAACGGGTATTCGTTGGACAAATATATTATACTAGAACTGACAAGTGATTACATTTTCACGCAATTTGGGTGCACAGACCCTGAGAAATCAGTACCCAGAACAACCACCTCTGGCCGTAATAACGGTCTTGATACGCCTGGGCATTGAGTCAAACAGAGCTTGGATGGCGCGTACAGGTACACCTGCCCACACAGCTTCAACACGATGCCTCAGTTCATCAAGAGTAGTGACTGGCGTATTGTGACGAGCCAGTTGCTCGGCCACCATTGACCAGACGTTTTCAGTTGGTGAGAGATCTGGAGAATGTGCTGGCCAGGGCAGCAGTCGAACATTTTCTGTATCCAGAAAGGCCCGTACAGGACCTGCAACATGCGGTCGTCCATTATCCTGCTGAAATGTAGTGTTTCACAGGGATCGAATGAAGAGTAGAGCCGCGGGTCGTAACACATCTGAAATGTTACGTCCACTGTTCAAAGTGGAGTTAATGTGAACAAGAGGTGACCGAGAAGTGTAACCAATGGCACCCCATACCAACACGCCGGGTGATACGCCAGTATGGCGATGACGAATACACGCTTCCAATGTGCGTTCACCGCGATGTCGCCAAACACAGATGCGACCTTCATGATGCTGTAAACAGACCCTGGATTCATCCGAAAAAATAACGATTTGCCATTTGTGCACCCAGGTTCGTCGGTGAGTACAGCATAGCAGGCGCTCCTGTCTGTGATGCAGCGTCAAGGGTAACCGCAGTCATGGTGTCCGAGCTGATACTCCATGCTGCTGCAAACGTCAAAAAAATGGCTCTGAGCACTATGCGAGTTAACTTCCCAGGTCATCACTCGCCTAGAACTTAGAACTAATTAATACTAACTAACCTAAGGGCATCACACACTTCCATGCACGAAGCAGGATTCGAACCTGCGACCGTAGCGGTCGCTCAGTTCCAGACTGTAGCGCCCACAACCGCACGCCCACTCCGACCGGCTGCTGCTGCTGCAATTGTCGTCGAACTGTTCGTGCAGATGGTTGTTGTCTGGCAAACGTCTCCATCTGTTGACTCAGGGATCGAGACGTGGCTGCAGGATCCGTTACATCCATGCGGATAAGATGCCTGTCATCTCGATTGCTAGTGATACGAGGCTGTTGGGATCCAGCACGGCTTCCGTATTACCCTCCTGAACCCACCGATTCCATATTCTGCTAACAGTCATTGGATCTCGACCAACGCGAGCAGCAATGTCGCGATACGATAAACCGCAATCGCGATAGGCCACAATCCGACTTTTATCAAAGTCGGAAACATGATGGTACGCATTTCTCCTCGTTACACGAGGCATCATAACAACGTTTCACCAGGCAACGCTGGTCAACTACTGTTTGTGTATGAGAAATCGGTTGGAAACGTTCCTCGCGTCAGCACGTTGTAGGTGTCGCCACCGGCACCAACCTTGTGTGAATGCTCTGAAAAGCTAATCATTTGCATATAACAGCATCTTCTTACTTTCTGTTAAATTTCGCATATGTAGCACGTCATCGTCGTGGTGTAGCAATTTTAATGGCCAGTAGTATGAATCATCAGGCGAATTTTTTCCTGTGTTTCGCCAGATATCTCCAAGTTAGTTTTACATCGTGCAGCTGGAGTTAGTCCAAAGAAATCCGGCTCATCATGTCTTTCATACGACACCCAGCGTCGACGGAGAGCGTCGGTTTGTTTCCAATTCCAAGCAAAACTTTTTTTAAAATGGATTTTTACGTGCCCATTTGAAAGAGCGGCCCCAAATTAGTGTATTGCGATATTCATTTTGTGGATATGTGTTACCAGGGATGCTAAAACATGAAGAATAATGACTACTCCAAGAGCGACTGAGCATCGCTGCTGCATGGCGGTTAGCAGTCAGCGCGGGCAAGGGCGGTGCTGTCGCTGTTCAAATGCTGTCTGTTCTTTACGTTTTCCTCTCGCCATTAATACATATCGAAAACACGAATATCGCACTAGACTAATTTGAGATCTCTCTGTCGAATGGACACGTGAAATTGCACTTTAAAAGTTATTTTGTTTTTAATGAGAAACAATCCAACACTTTCCATAGATGCTGGACTTCGCACTAAAGACGTGGTGAGCTATATTTCTTTGGCCTGACTCGAACTACACGTTGCAAAAGAGAAATTTCAAATGTCTGACGAAACACAGGAGAAAATGTGCCTCACGACTCTTACGCGAGACAACCTGTATACAGGGTGGTCAGAAACACTTTGGAAAACTTGTAATGGCGTTACAGTGTAGGTTGTGCTGATAAATAATTGTTAAGAAAAAACTTCGATACGTTGCGCTGTTTTCGAGTTAATTAGCACTGAAGCTAGCAAATGAGGGCGTTCAGCGCGCAATTTCAAGCGGCCCACCAGAGGAATTGGATGTCTTCCTGATACATCAGACGGAGAATAGCATTCGTCGGATGAGTCTGTTATTAAGCGAGGGCATGGGACGTTGGGCCATAGAATACAAACAAAAGACACGCAGACTGTCCGATATCTGCATAAAGATTCTAACCACGACTCCGGACAGAAAAGAGGGGTGACTTAAGCGTTGGTAGCTTGAACATCGACGGTCGACCTTCAAGAAGAATTATTATTCTAACAAGGAGATAGATATAAATCTTCGCCCTAGGAAGAGAATCAGGACCGATGAGGAACGATAGTTGCCCAAAGGGAAAGTTTTCCTTCCGTTCATCAGTGTGATTACAGATCGCATTGGGAAAATGTTGAGCAAGTACTGTGTAGAAACTACGTTCAGACCCACCAGGAAGATAAAAGAATGTTTAAGATCGGCAAAAGATATATGACATCCTTTGGTTACACCGAATTTATGCAAAATTCCTTGTAGTTGTGTACTGTTTTATATTGATATCACAAAAAGAAGTGTTAACACCCGTCTTGTTGAACACAAGAGAAATTTCCGCCTAGGACATAGGGATATATCTGCTGTAGCGTAACATATTTAGCAAGAGGGTGATCTTGAAATAAAATTCACTGAGACGAGTGTCATATCGAAAACATCGCACTATGATGCTCGTATTTAAAGAGAGGCTATTGATATATATATATATATATATATATATATATATATATATATATATATATATATGGTTCAAATTGCTCTCAGCACTATGGGACTTAACATCTGGGGTCATCAGTCCCCTAGAACTCAGAACTACTTAAAGCTAACTAACCTAAGGACATCACACACATCCATGCCCGAGGCAGGATTCGAACCTGCTACCGTAGCGGTCGCGCGGTTCCAGACTGAAGCGCCTAGAATCATTCGGCTACACCGGCCAGCAAGATCTATAAACACCATGATAATTTTAACAGAAAAAGGATGTCAACATTGCAACGTAAGAATGACGATTGATTACTTTCAGTCGAGAACGTTGGCAATACCAGCGATAATCTCGTACCCGACGCCAAGTGACAGACTGTGGTGCCCTCTACACTGTCTATATAATTGGCGCTGCCTAGAGATCTACTTGCAGTTAGCCATTTTACCTCTGAAGATGTCTCCCGCAGCTGGAGAGGAAACGTTAGGAGAATGTTTTATACATTGACCACGGGCTAAGAGCCCAGAAGTTTTAAATCATCTCAGTACCATCCGTGAAAGCTTACTTGTGTGATTTTTTGATTGGCGTGCTGACTGTGAGATGAAGACATGTTGCAGAAGGCGAGTGTTTGGTGTCATGATAGAGAGCGGACTGGTCAAAGAGGATTTGTCTGTCTGTTAGAGTAAGGAGGTACCTGGCATTAAAAATACGCAATTGGTGAAAAGACAATTCACAGCCCATCATTGGTGGATAGTGCGTTTTGGAGCAGCTCCAAGTGCAGCACATGATTTTGGAAGACGTTTAACAGAGCAGAAAAAAAGCATTCACGTTTTGGATGTTGTGAGGAGAGGTTGACGGTCACGATTAGACCACCGAAGAGGAGTCATAATCAGACTGTTGTAATTGTAAGTGTTATGTTGCAGCTGCAAGGCCTACCATACATTTAGGGTTAGGTCCAAAGCAACTCAGATCGATTTATGGTTTGTTAGAATGAAGAAAATGTAGAGTAGAGTTTGGAGATGCAGTGATGGGTCCGGGATAGAGCAGCAGAGACCGTGGTACGTTCGTTGAGTCACTGTTGTGGGACGTGGTTCAGCGGACTGCTGACTCCTGACGATTGGTTCAAATGGCTCTGAGCACTATGGGACTTAACATCCGAGGTCATCAGTCCCCTAGAACTTAGAGCTACTTAAACCTAACTAACCTAAGGACATCACACACATCCATGCCCGAGGCAGGATTCGAACCTGCGACCGTAGCGGTCGCGCGGTTCCAGACTGAAGCGCCTAGAACCGCTCAGCCACAACGGCCGGCTGACTCCTGACGATGCATGGTAAGCATTTCACTGCTCTGAACTGACAAGAGTATTGGAAAGGAATTTCTCACCGTGTACGGCGTTCACCCCTGGAAACAGCAGAAGTTATAGCCTGACATAGTTTGCCATTCATAATCTCTGTCAATTTAATGAGTTATAATGACGCTGCATTATCCACTGGTGTTTAGGACTGTATCCATTCCCAGCTTTGTAGATTGCACTGCATCTATTTTCGTATTCTTCTAATTATGTGTTATTATGTTCGCTCATTGTAATTTACACTTGTATCTTTCCGATGATAAATCTGTGTCATCATAACCAACTTTTTCAGTAGGAATCAGAATCTACGACCTTTTTTAAAGTAATTTATGTGGCAGGGAGTTGAAGTAGTGGAGAAACTAGTACATTATGTCCACTTCAACCTCACCATTAGGGCTGAAGTATTAATTAGTTAAAGTGAGAGCTTCTTTTTACGTAATTGTAGAGTGGTGTCGCTGAAGTGTGATCCTGTCACGTAGCACACTACCTGACCGATTAAAATACGGAGTGGTATCCCACAGTACCAAAATCAACTCATACCACAGACTTTTTGTAACATGACGAGAACTCCTGTTCTTGCTGACACCACACTTTGCTAATTCCCACAATATCTAACTTCATTGTATCCAGTTTACTTTCTCTGGTATACGTATCCGATTAAGAGGTCTAACATTTCACATTCGGACCCATAGAACGCCAGTTCAGTTTTTCTGATGACGACATCAATCTAAATAGTACCCACTAAGAGATCCGAATGGGGGACTACTTTACCTTTACGCAAGTGGATACCATCGTCATTTAACCATACTGCAGGGCTGTTTGACTGGGAAAGATTGCGGCTGTAGTTTCCCTTGCTTCCAGTCGTTGGCAGTAACAGTGTAGCATGGCTGTTTTGATTGACGCTACTGGGCCAGATCAGTCAATCATCCTGACTACTGCTGCTGCAACTATTAAAAAGTCAGATCCCCTCTTCAGGAACCGTACACTACTGTGGCCTCTCCTAGATACCACTCGAATGTATTTATATATACAATAATGCTATGTGTGTCCTTGAGGCAGATGGGAAAACCGACTGTTGAAACTGATACCGGTATTTTAGTTCTGAATTACCGGTACTTTTTGGTATTTCTTTGATCTCGGTTACAAGAGCTATTTTTATTTTTGCTAGTAACCGGTTATAAAGTCAGCATGACAAATTGGCAGTGCAGTAGTACCAATATTTTTGGTTTTCAAATAAAATTTTTTCTAAAAACGAATTCGGATTTTAAAAGATTGGTATCATCTTTGAATAATATTATTTCTCGTGAACTGAGTCAGCTTACAAATGAACACATTATAGAACGAGTATTTACGAAGATATTAGAGAATAAATATTACCCAAAGCATTAATTCATTATTGAAATTTTAACTATTGTCGTGTAACCGTTACTGGTAAATACGAGTATAATATTTTGGCTATTATCCAACATTTTCGTTTGAATTTCTTTGTAAGAGCATCTTTGATTCTCTCAGTAAAAAATCATCTGTATTCAAATGCCCGTTAAAAAAGTAAAGATATATATTTGACTAAAACATGGGTTTTTTATTGGAAATAACTGCAGAAAAACAACGCTACAAATTTTATACAGAAGCTTGTTATTTGTGTGTCATTTGTATGATATAATAATACAGAAAGTAATTCACGGAAAAAAATTAAAAAAAATTAAAAACTTGACAATTCATTCATAGTTTGCGATAAAATTAGAAAATAGCTGACTCCTGCCTGTGTTTACATAATATGCATTTATATTCTTGTAGGTCTTGGAAACTTACCATGAAAAATAGAATTCTCCAACGTGAGTTTTCAACTTTCAGCAATGAATGTTCGTAATGCCCAAATAGTTTTATGATCCTCTATTACATAATTACGACGATTTTTGAGCAGAGATTTAAAAATTTAGAATCTGTACGAGAATACTGGTGAATTTTTTGTAGTGTTCTGCTGCCATTCACTCTTCGAGAGCAGGAGTGATTGGCGGACAGACTAAATTTTCTTTTATTCACTTATTTTATTGGATATTCAGATTGTACGTATGTTGAAACGTATAATGTAAAAGTGCGAGGAGACGTTAGAATTTTTCAATCTTTGTTCGATATCTGTGGCTGAAGTTATAGCAACAAGAACTTTAAAATGGGTTCTTTCAGAACCTGTTATTTTGAGAGGTTTTAACAGTTAGGTTACACTGAAAAAACCGGAAAGTGGAAAACCGCTTGTTTCAGAGATAACCGCCATCCCTCAGAGACATGCAAGCCACCCCACCTCAGAAAGTCCGTGGTTTAGGGAGAAATACAAAAAATTAATTACGTCGTTTCATTTTTTGTGGTATAGACTTAGAGAAAGCTTTTGACAATGTTGACTGGAATACTCTCTTTCAAATTCTAAAGGTGGCACGGGTAAAGTACAGGGAGTGAAAGGCTATTAACAATTTGTACAGAAACCAGATGGCAGTTATAAGAGTCGAGGGGCACGAAAGGGAAGCAGTGGTTTCGAAGGGAGTGAGACAGGGTTGTAGCCTGTCCCCGATGTTATTCGATCATTATATTGAGCAAGCAGTAAAGGAAACAAAGGAAAAATTCGGAGAAGGAGTTAAAATCCATGGAGAAGAAATAAAAACTTTGAGGTTCGCTGATGACTTTGGAATTTGACAGAGACAGCAAAGGACCTGGAAGAGCAGCTGAACGGAATGGACAGTGTCTTGAAAGGAGGGTATAAGATGAACATCAACAAAAGCAAAACGAGGATAATGGAATGTAGTCGAATTAAGTCGGGTGATGCTGAGGGAATTAGATTAGGAAATGAGACACTTAAAGTAGTAAAGGAGGTTTGCTATTTGGGGAGCAAAATAACTGATGATGGTCGAAGTAGAGAGGATATAAATTGTAGACTGGCAATGGCAAGGAAAGCATTTCTGAAGAAGAGAAATTTGTTAACATCGAGTATAGATTTAAGTGTCAGGAAGTCGTTTCTGAAAGTATTTGTATGGAGTGTAGCCACGTATGGAAGTGAAACATGGACGATAACTAGTTTGGACAAGAAGAGAATAGAAGCTTTCGAACTGTGGTGCTACAGAAGAATGCTGAAGATTAGATGGGTTGATCACATATCTAATGAGGAGGTATTGAATAGAACTGGGGAGAAGCGGAGTTTGTGACACAACTTGACTAGATGAAGGCACCGGTTGGTAGGACATGTTCTGAGGCATCAGGGGATCACAAATTTAGCACTGGAGGGCAGCGTTGAGGGTAAAAATCGTAGAGGGAGACCAAGAGATGAATACATTAAGCAGATTCAGAAGGATGTGGTTGCAATAGGTACTGGGAGATGAAGAAGCTTGCACAGGATAGAGTAGCATGGAGAGCTGCATCAAACCAGTCTCAGGACTGAAGACCATAGCAACAACAATTAAAACTTCATGACTGCTTGTCGCAGATATAACGTGACGACGATGCTCTAGAAACAAAGGTGCCGCGTCCTGGCGCATCCGTATGGGGCCAACGGGACGGAGCCGGCGGCGGCTGTGTGGAGGCACGCGTGCTGCCGCGCGCGCTGTTTTGACTCGTGGAGGACGTGCAGTGCCGGTGCTTGACCCAGCGCGCTGGAGAGGCAGGCAGCGGCGGCGCCTTTTGTATCCGCCCACGCCAACGCCCACGTGCCGCTGCCACCCACGCAGCCGCGGATGCCACTGTTAGGGGGCGCCAAGGCGTCGCTGCTGCAGCTCTTCCGCAGACAAAGGACGCGGCTCTCTTTGGCAGGGCGGGCCCGCGTGCTCCGCCGCTGCGATTTTCGGCACAGCGAAAGGAAAAACACAAAGAGCGCCCGAGTAATACCGGCGCGTCCACCCTCCGCAGCAATGACGTGCGCACCATTCTCGGCAGCGGGTTCCGTTTTTAAACTCATTACCGGCACATGTAAATCGTGTTTTTTTTTTTTTCAAATCGTCTCCTGTGGCTGTCGCTTCCCGTGGTACGCAGGCATTTCACGAAGGATTGTTTCTGTTTCTAGTTCGGCCCTTAATCTCTTTCCAGTTTCTACTTTCCTCTCGGAGTTCCTATAGAACATTACGCTTCCAGGTGTATCTTGCTCTGAGACGATATCTTCTACCTGCTACTCAGCTCTCTCGTCTCAGGGTCTTCTGATTTTCTTAAACTACAACGTATCTTCACATAATTAAATTAGAATTATATTAATACCTTTAGCTGCTGACGGGCGTTGATACATATCAACTAGACAGCTGCAGGTCACGTCCGAAAGAACAGACACCATATTCGTATATGTATATAGTTCTGGCAATAACGGCCATGACCTTCTTCCTCTGTGCGGATGCACACACGTTCCCCGAACTCTTACGGGTTTGGTAAGAATGTCTTCCACGAGTAATGAGTGTGTTGTGGTGGGACACTACGAATGTAGTGTGTGGGTCTCGCGGGAAACGTGCGCGAGATAGTCCCTGCAGTCGCGCTGTCCCCTGTGCCCTCGGTGGCTCACACGGATGCCGGCACGGTAGCTCAACGTGTTCGGTCAGAGGGCTGCGTGCTCTCTGTAATAAAAAAACTGAATCAAGGAATCAACGATCAAGTTCAACGGATGTCTTGTGACGTCCGCCCAGACCAAACGCAACGAACTGTATCGAACAAAATGAAAAAAAAAAAAGATGGATAGAGCGTCTGCAATGTAAGCAAGAGATCCCGGATTCGAGTCCCAGTCTGGGCACACATTTTCACATGTCCCCGTTGATATATATCAACGCCCGTCAGCAGCTAAAGGTATTAATAAAATTCTAATTTCGTTCTAGACAGCTGCAGGTCATCAGTGGTGTCTTTTCATTCGGACATGTTCGAAAGAACAGACACCATATCCATATATCTTCACATAGGTCGTTCTAGATACCGACAGGTTGCTAAAGTTATCATTCCGATGACTAATTTGATGCATTTCTCCACGCTACTCTCTTCTGTACAAGTCTGTTTTTCTCTGAATAACTACTGCAATCTACACCTTTTGAAACTGTCAAGTCACGGTTTCCCTCTGCAATTTTTGCTTCCCACATTTCTTTCCGTTGCTAAATTAACCATTCCTTGCTACAACAGGGTGTATCCTACTAGTCGAGCTCTCGCTATGGTCACCTTGTGCTCTCTTTTGCGTTCTCAATTCCTAGCAATACCTCTCCGTTATTTTCACGAGCTACTCATCTAATTTTCTACTCTCTTCTGTAACTTTACATTTGTAAAGCTTCTACTCCGTTCCTGTCTGCACGTTTATAGATAAAACGCTGCACTTGAATGATGCTTACTAACGGCACTTTCAATTCACTCATAGTTTTGTTATCTTTATACCGCGAAAATGTCTTTGTAAAATTTCGCAAAGATTTTCTGTAGTCGGTAATCGACTGGTTGTGCAAACTCTGAGTTGTTTCTCTCTAAGGCACAACTAACAGCTAACGTGTTTCATGTCTGGCAATTTTCTCTTGCTTTCAGCCAATGAGGGTAACGTGTCATGTGACTGAGACTATTTGAATTTGCGTTTTGCTTTGGACGTCGAGGCGAGGTAGTTGGAGCAGCTCGGAGGAGGTAGCAACAGTTTTGGAGATTTTCGGCGAGATCGTTTCAGTTATTTGCAGTGGTTGTTAACAGGCAACGTTTAAGACATTTCAGTCACATGATCGTCCTATGGGCATATGAATTTTGCTGTTCAAATGTGTGTGAAATCTTATGGGACTTAACCGCTAAGGTCATCAGTCCCTAAGTTTACACACTACTTAACCTAAATTATCCTAAGGACAAACACACACACCCATGCCCGAGGGAGGACTCGAACCTCCGCCGGGACCAGCCGCGCAGTCCATGACTGCACCGCCTGAGACCGCTCGGCTAATCCCGCGCGGCTATGAATTTTGCTATCATTTCGCGTTCTGAACTCGTGATGAATTGCGAACATGATATGGCATTTAGGCGCGAGATACTATAAAGACACAGAGGTAGTTTATTGTTGCAAGTTGCCTACAAGCAGTCGCGTAGCGTGGATTTTCGCCACACGGTGCGTGTCCTAAATTTGCCTCCGCCTCACCCTATTTTCGCAACTAAGCAAAAAATAATAGACATCTTGGACAATGCGAACCAATATTTGGTTAATGCTTATCAAAAGAAGATAGGGACATAATTTTTGGGTGTCTTCCATGATTTCGATTTTATCGAAAAAATCCTTTTCGAAAATTATTTATAAGACTTATTTGTGTGATTTGTCCATAACAGCAACAAAAGCGTGATATATTTAAGACAGTTTCAACAAACAAAATATATACATTCATGCATTAAGCTTAAATAATTTGTAACACCTGCACCTATATGGAATGGGCTTTCTTAGCAGTAAATTATGCTATTATGATTTTAGTTTGTCGAGTTCGGTTACTTACGTTAAGTCTGTAATAATCTGTTCTCAATAGGACCTCGGCAGGCATTTCCACTGCTCATTACACGAGGTCAATCTAGTCTGAGTATGGACTGGCAGGCCTCCACTTCGTCGGCACTGTCTGATGGGCTGCATCAGGTAAACCAGACTTTGTTGGGTTGAGAAGAATTCCACCACTCACAACGGCTTACCTTGACTCTCAAACTTTTCGTAACGTTAAGATGAAAATAATGGTAACGAGTAGCTATGCCAGGAAGCGACTGGAAGTAGGAAAGTGCTAGTAGCAGGGAGGGAAGTACTACAGTAAATGTTCAAATGTGCATGAAATCCTAAGGGACCAAACTACTGAGGTCATCGCTCCCTAGACTTACACACTTACACAATGACGCTCTGGAGCACATCGGTTCCATTTTCCCGCAAGACATCACAAAGCTCTTCCTATCATGTCTCACCACGGGCTATTTCACGTGGAACGGCAATTTCTACGAACAGTTGGAAGGCGTCGCCATGGGTAGTCCTCTTAGTACAGTGGTGGCCAACTTCTTCATGGAACATTTCGAAGCACAGGCACTGGACTTGGCGAGTTGCAATCCGAAGGTGTGGTACAGTTACGTCGATGATACTTTCGCTGTGTGGAGCCATGGTGAAGAACAGCTCGGTGACTTCCTAAGACACTTGAACAGCCTCCACGCCAACATAAAATTTACCATGGAAGTAGAAAAGGACAAAAAACTGCCATTTCTAGATGTGCTGGTCACAAGGGATGACGAAAATAAGCGTGTATCGAAAATCGACACACACGGACAATTCCTGCACAAACTATCAAACCACCACCCGAGCCAGAAAAGAGGCTTGATTAGTATAGTATAGTTAAGGCTAACCGGCCATTGACTTTCTTCTTCTGTGGGGATGCACACGTATTGCCCGGACTCTTACGGGACTCGGTAAGATTGTCTGCCGCGAGTAATGAGGGTAATGGGCAGGGGCACTACGAATGTAATGTGTGGACATTAAGTTGGAAATGTGGGTCTCACAGGGAGCGTGCAGGGGATAATTCCCTGCAGTCGCTATATCCTCTGTACCCTCGGTGGCTCAGATGGATAGAGCGTCTGACATTTAAGCAGAACATCCCGGGTTCGAGACGCGGTCGGGGCACACATTTTCAACTGTCCCTGTTGATGTATATCAACGCCTGTCGGCAGCGTAGGGTCTTGATTTAATTATCATTGCATGATTAATAAGCTCGTAACGCGAGCAGGACGAATATGTGAGCCGCAGCACCTCAGACGCGAAGTGCAACACCTGGAAAGTGTACCCCATAAACTATATTAGAAGTGTAACAGAGCCAAGTAAGGAATCAGAAAAATAAATGTCGGGTATGGTCTTTCTGCCATATATTCCCAGAGTGACGGACAGAATCGGTCGTACATTGCGCAAACACGGCGTGAATACGATTTTCAAACCGACAAGGAAGATCAAAGAGTGTCTTAGATCGGCAAAGGAGAAAGGGGACCCATTTGCAATGTCAGGAATATACCGTATACAATGCACATGCGGAGAAGTTTATGTCGGAATGACTGGGCGATCAATCAACACCAGGATCAAAGAACATAAGCGACATTCCACGTTGGGGCAGGTGGAGAAATCGGGCGTGGCAGAGGACGCACTGAGTGAGACCGACCACGTAATAAAAATCACCGACACGGAAGTTCTGGCTGTAGAGAAGCACTATCATACCCGCTTGTTCAGAGAAGCTGTAGAAATACAAAAACACGCTAACAGCTTCAACAAGAAAGAGGAAAGCCTTAAGGTAAACGGATCCTGGCTTCCCGTACTGCAGCGAACGACCGTCGCAGGTAGCAAGAGGAGAACCGCACCGGAAATGACCGCCGAGAAGTCCTCGGACGTTGGCGCGGCAGGTACACATAGTCTGCGGCCGCGAGCTCGGCTCCAGTTCACAACCGGCAGTGGAGGGTGTAGCTTTGACAATGCCAGCCACTCGTGCTGGCGAATAGTCAGTAAAATCATCAGATGAACGTCGGCCGAAGATCCCGAGACAAAAACCAATAGGCAGTTTGACTTACACACTACTTAAACTAACTTACGCTAAGAACAACACACACACCCATGCTCAAAGGAGGACTCGAAACTCCGGCGGGAGCAGCCTCTCAATCCGTGACATGGCGCCTCAAACCGCTCGCCCACTCCGCGCGGCGTACTATAGTACTATGGTTTTATAATAAGTAATCAGTTTAGTAATAAGAATTTCCTCGACGGCTTCAAGCACTTCCTCATGGCTGCTTACCGACTTCGCGTACTGTGTGGAGGAGCTTATTTTCCTCAATCGTACTTCCTTATGTCATTTATCCATTACTGGATATTCAGAGGACAGTCCAATTGTCATGCGGCAATGAAAGTTAATCCAATACTTACAAAAATTTTGAAGATCTCATGTTTTATTTCGCTTCGTCAAAGTGAACTGAGTACGTTATTATTCCCCCTTTTATAAAAAATTTTGACTGAAGAATGAATATTATGCTATCTAACTTCGGTCTGATTTACGTATTCAGAAGTAGGAAGTGATTATAAATCAACAAAAAATATAAGGGGAGCATGAACAATTGTTTGTCTGAGTGAAACATTATAACCACACATGTTACTATCCTAGAAAATCTATAAATGTCTGTGATTTCCCTTATAAATAGGGTACTAATATGAGGACGTAAGACCTCACTTTGTAAATCCTAGAACTTGTTCGCAAATGAACCAGAACTACAGTAAACACTCTAAATGGATTTTGGGTTACCAAGAAGTCTCAAGTTTCACGAAGACACTAACTAATTTTCTACTGGTTGTAAAAAGCTGGCAAGGAACTAACAAAAAAGTCTGTGATACTCAGTCACTATTTCAAATGAATTCCAAATAAAACATCTTTTTTAAATAAAAATTTTATTGTGGATGTCTTAGCAACGCAAACTCTAAGCAGTAACAATTTGTACATCTTCTTCGATTGCCAGAGTATTAATCTTAACGTGGACACTGCAGATCTTAAATAATTTTTGATTAGTTTCAGTTGATAGAAGATGCTCTAACATCTGGCATTACTTAATGCAATATGAGGAATGTTCCCAGCATTGTAACTATATTAGGTAACTCTTCTTCAAGTTTGTTCTCAACAATAAACGTTAATGAAACCAGTGGGCAGGAATCAGTAATTTTGTTACAATCTGTTGTAGCTACGAAAGCTCGTAGACGCACATGCTCGCTTTTAAACTCCTCTCTGTCAGTATCTTGAGGACCTTGGTCGAGGTTGCAATTCTCATCTTCGACGCCCAGCATTACTGCAGACCGTAGGAAGACATATTTTCAGCCAAATTCTCAAGTTGGTAGAACCTTTTGAAACGTTCCCTTTGAACAATTATACAAGACTGTGCTTAAACTGACACACAATATTTTTAGCGCAACGCAATCTGACTTTCAAAAATCCCTACAAATGAATGGCCCTGACTAACATTAACCTATACCTTTCACAAATCACTTACTTCACCAAAAATCTTCGTTACTCGAACTACTGCAATACAGCGAGCGCCACTACTGCCAGCTAAATAAAAGATTCAAACTACTGAAGGCACTAACTACTGATAGGCATAGTTAGCAAATGAAAGATTTTGATAGAGAACAAACAATGTATTTACCTTAATAGTCATAATTGACATCCAGTCTTACAAATTTCAAAACTCCGCCATCTCTGTCCCCACATCCACCACTGCTGGCGGCTCACCTCCAACTGCGCAACGCTACGCGCTGTTCACATCCAGCTGCCTAACACTACAATGGCAGACGACAATGCAAACTAGCCACATACTGCACACAGCACAGCCAGTGATTTTTATACAGAGCGCTACGTAACGTTGCCAATAAGAAAACATAAACAGCCTACTTACATAGTCCCCATGCTCCCCACAAAAAATTTTACAAATTGTTTTGGGCAGTGGCCAATAATGATTTGATAAAATTTTTCATAATTACAATAACAAAGATATCAAATGCACACACTTATTCATACAATGTTGGTCAAAAGCTAAAATTTTCTCACAGTACATAAAGACAGCCCTGATCGTTCATCACAGTAAGATTGCAGTGTTTTTCTCAAAGTCTGAGCAGTAAAAGAAAATGCACATGGATGTAGAGGATTTCCATCCAGTCTTGAAGAAGTAGTGTTGTCCTTCCAACGGAAAGATAATGCTGACTCTTGACATGCAGACAGGTAATGGGCCACAACAGAGCAAACCCACAGCAGAGTCAGTCGAAGTTTTGAAGAATATTGGTAGGTAGGTCATCACAGAGCAGACCCACTGTAGTCCTGGTAGAGATTGCGGTATTGGTGGGCCACCAGAGATGCAGACCCATTGTAGTCCTGGTAGAGATTGTGGTATTGGTGGGCCACCAGAGGTGGAGACCCACTGCACTCCTTGTAGAAATAATGGTATTGGTGGGCCATTGAAGGTGCAGACCCACTTCAGTCCTTGTAGAGACGACCAGCAGCCATCTGTTGCGACTGTGCAGGTGCACAATCACCATCGGAGAGTCTTGTGGACAATATAGCAAGTCCATAACCACCACTTGTGCATTCACAAAGTTTTTTGGAATTGTCCTTAGAACCAGCAATGCTGTTATCCAGTCTCTTGCTGAATTATTAACACACGTGCAAACACTATCAGTCCCTACTTCTCACATATTGTCCATATACTGTGAGCAACGGAAACGTGTGCAGTGAAATGACACTTAATTTGATGAACTGGTGTCAATTCCAATTTTATAACATAAGAATACAATAACAAGGGTACAAAATACATCATTAGAGAACGTAACAGTACAGATAACATTTGAAGTAACGCAGACTTTACGAAAGAATAGAAATAAACATGCAGATCAGCGTTACAAAAATTATGACATAAGTAAATATATAAAATAATGAGTACATACATAAAAGATCCGAATAACTTTCGAAACATCAACTTCACACATGAGCATTAAAACAGAACAGAATAAATAATGTCTAAACATCTTTACAAAGAAAATAACATATTATCAGAAAAATTCTACAACATAACTCTTATTAGCTAAACACATAAAGACAGGAAAAACACAAATATGCAAGAGTACACAAACACATAGCAGAATAACACAAAAGCAAAGGACAGGGTTTGTTTCACTGCAGTATTTTGCATGAAGACCTCCCTTCGTTCATCATTACTCCCAAAAAGTCATATCTAAGCCTGCTTCCTGTATTCTGTTCACATCCTCTTTGAAAAACAGTTTTTCTCCACTGTACACTACTTTTTTTGGCCAAACCATTTTCTTATAGCTTCTCAATGCATTTCTTTCCATTCATCACAATCGTTCTCTTATATATCCTACCCCATCTTAAGCTAACTTAAATCTACTGAGCTCATATGCTAAACTAAGGGACGAGGCAATGTAGGAGCACAGAACAATTAACACAAATAGCAATAACAAAAAAATGCAGAGTGCAAAGCAAGCAGCAGTAAATCTAAATTAACAGGTAAAATGCAAAATTACAACTAATATGAGCCAATGTGCAGCAACAAGAAAAATAAATCAGTAGTAAAACTAGCTTAACAGAGTAATACAAAGTGAAATTTAGTAGCACTATGCATGGCAAACAGCAGCAGCAAATGCAATAACTTATATCTAAACATGACAAAGCTCAAGCAGAAAAAATATTACACTAAAGATGGCCATGTCTAATACCTATGTCACATCTTAACACTAGAGTGATGCATCACAATTTATTCTACAAAAAAATTACCAAGTACTTGAAATGAAAATTCTGTATGCAATTCCTGTGAAGGGAAATGTCTTTTTGTGCTCCTTTGTTTTTTTGAAGTACACATAAAGTTAGTCTTTACTGGGTCTGTAGACATAAAATATTTATATTAGTAAATCTATAAAATTTTATTTTAACCAATGCTGCAGGGTAGCTAGAAACTAGATATTAAATAAATTGAGCAATCTCTCAACTATAAAAACAATACATGTAAAAATGTTTCTCATCATTTCATTAGGCAGTTTAGCAAATATCATAAATTAAGAGCTCCAAAGTGTAATCATATGTTTTCAAGTTTAAGCGTGTCGTATATGCGACGGTTTCTACAAAGGAATGTCAATAGCGAGGATAATGGCCTCTTTTTTTTCTCCATCTGTGCCTCTGAAAGGCACACACTAATGGTTTTTTCCAGGTGACTGTCGCGCAGCTGGGTGCCCACAACGCATTATGTGCAGGTGGTTACTTAACTTTCTTACCACAATATTTATGACACCAGTTTGCACTACAATGACAGTCTCATATAAAAATTTCACAGGTCGAGAATTTGCATTTGAAGTCTGTAGAAACAAAATCCTGTAAATATAACAGAGTCCAAAAATTGTCGCCAGCATAGTGATACATTCACGCATATACACACATTTCATAACTTTTAAAGTACGATTCTCGGTTTCCAACATCCTTTTTCACAAACCAGAGTCCCTAACCACTGTTCATTACTCCTTACTTTATTACACATATACATATTCGTAGACACTTCTTCAATATTTCATCATAATAAATACGTAGCATAATCAAATTCCTCATATAGCATCAGCTCATTGATCATAAACAAACCGCAACAGCGTAATACACATTGTCATCCAGAATGTAGAAAATACACAGCTTTCCTTTGTTTTGGCGTTTGTTATCAGTTTCGGAAACTTCCTTTTGATTTGAACATTTCTTCGGCAGCATTCATTCGTGGGCTAAATGCCATATTACCTGAGTTCTTAAAACGTCACATCACTTTATATGTGGACGGTATTCTGATAGCAGTAGCCTCATAGGAACAACACAATCGCATCCTCAATAGTGTGTTACATATTTTTGCAGAATCTGGAATTACAGTTAACTTGGAAAAGTCTGAATTTGGTAGGACATAGGTGAAGTTTTTGGGACATATTATTTCTTCTGAAGGTATTCAGCCGGATCCTGAAAAGTTAGAAGCAGTAAGAGCCATTCCAGTTCCATCCACAAAAAAACAAGTCCACAGTTTTCTAGGTCTTGTAAATTTTTACCGTCGTTTTCTGAATATGCAAATTCTAGTTACACCAAAACTTTGTTCTCTCACTGGAAAAAATACTAATTGGAACTGGGATGAACAAGCACAGTTGGAATTCAATTCTTTGAAAGAATCGCTACTTAACGCACCAATACTAGCTCATCCAGATCTGTCACAAGATTTCTGCCTTAGCACGGATTCTTCTAAAGTCGGTCTTGGTGCCCATTTATTTCAAGAAGCCATAGAATATGACACTACTGTTCAGAAAACCATTGCTTTTGCTATCCGAGTGCTAACAAAATCTGAAAAAAATTATTCCATTACTGAATTAGAAGCTTTAGCTATCGTTTGGGCATTTAACAAATTCCGTTTCTTTCTTTCTGGTAAGGACGTAAAAGTATACAGTGATCATCGTGCATTACAATTTCTTATGTCTTCAAAATTAAATCATGACAGGTTAAAACGTTGGGCATTGTTTCTGCAAGAACTCCGCTTCACAATAGTCTACATTCCCAGCAAGGAGAACATTGTTGCGGATGCACTGTCACGCGCACTGGCTGGGCTTGAGAAAAGTAACACAGAAGGCAACCTCGAGAAAAATTTCAGTATTCTTTACATTCAGAAAGTCGCCTTTGAAAACTTCATCACCGCATTTTTAAAGGACATTGCTCATGAACAAGATAAAGATCCGATTTGGAAAGACATCAAGAGCAAATGGCATGAAAAGACACACACACAGATTCGGCATTATTACCTGGTTACAAACAACTTACTCTTCAAACGCTGCACTGTTGATGACAAGCTATGGGTACTTTGCATTCCAGACGATTTTGTTAATAAGCTCATTTGGTACATTCATTTCAGCTACGCACAATTTGGTCCACGAAAATGTTATCATATTATTCGAACGACTTGTTATTTTGACATTATGGAAAAGAGAATGCGAAGAGTCTTATCTATTTGTAAACTTTGTCAAAAGGCGAAACCATCTACTATTTCCCATCATGCTCTGCTGTTTCCTATCATTCCTTCTAAATTAAAAGAATTTGCTGCTGTTGATCTCTTGGGACCGCTTGCCAGAACATCTAATGGATTTTCGTACGTTCTAGTCGCTGTTGAACTTACTTCAAAATTTGTTTCTTTCACTCCGTTACGTAAAGCCACTGGACGGTCTGTATCCAACGCCTTTGTTAAAAATTTCTTACGTGAAGTTGGACACGTTAGTAAAATCATTTCAGATAATGGACCACAATTCAGATCTGCCGTTTGGTCACGCATGCTTCGGAATCATAAAATCAAACCTGTATTTATTTCATTGTACTCACCACATTGTAACCCCTCTGAACGGATTATGAAAGAAATCAATAAGCTTTGCAGACTTTATTGTCACAGAAAGCATCAGCATTGGGACAGATATTTACACTTATTTAAAAACGTCCTGAATGAAGTGCCTCATGACTCCACTGCTTTACCTCCTACTCTTGTACTAAAGAATGAAGAACCACCGAACAGAATCAGAGAGCTTGTACCTTTCCCGAATACACGTAAACTTCGACACAAAGACATAATTGATATAAATAATTTTTAGGATTATTCACCTCATGCAGCACCGATAGCCAGCAACTAAGGAAACATAGAAATGAAAATGATCGACTCCTGACTAGCAAAATTCCTGCGTCCGTTCGTGAGATCAAACTTTCGTCTATTTCTGTTAGCTTCTCTAGTGTTGTCAAAATTTCTTGGTAGAGATTTCGTGTCATGTTTACTGCATCGCCTCCTGGGCTCCAACATGTGTCCTGAATCCTCTTCAAAATCTTGCATGTAACAGCATTAGAACCTCCCATCGGTGTGTGATCATAAAAGAGAAAGCACACAAACGTTCCATTATGCCGAAGTAAGTCACTGAAATCATCTCTGCCGAAGCCGTGTCCTAGCAAACTACAACAGGTTCAACAAGTGGTTTGAGCAGGGCATAAATTCTGCATTATGATCATTGTTGCATATCTGTTTGTCTTTCAGCCATTGCAGCACAATTATCGTAAGCTTCCCCTCTACAGTTGATGATGTCAAGTCCATCATCGTCGAGCTTACTTAGCACCACCTCTCTAATATCTTCAGTTCTTTTGTTTTTTGTTTCACCAATTCGAAAAAGTTTCCTCTATTGGCACTTGAAACGTCTCTGTGAAGTCGTTTCTTAAGACGCTTGTCGAATTCGGTACAACTTATTCACTTCACTACCTGATTTTAGCTCAATTCATGAACTCTTCCAGAAAGACTGAGCACTCAAATAAGGCCTATTGAGTATTATATGTGTGATTTAATGTGGAGTTTCGGTTTTGTTTTGTGGGAAACGCTGAGTTGGTCATCGTCTGCTGGGAGCAGACGATGTTGCTTCTCGTTCGAAGGAGAGCAAGGGATGACCAACTTAGTTTTCAATACTTGAACAGAGAGGTTTAAGCATCTTAGTCGAAGGCTGTTTTTGTGTGTGAGGTTGGTGACGTCGTAAAGATAGTTATACGTTACAAACTGTCATCTTTCCTGTGGCCGAGTAACCCCATTTTTTTTTTGCCAGAATCTTGTTATATCAGACATTATGGTCAGAATCCATGCTATTTTTTAATTTCTTTTGCCACTAAATGTTGATCTTTTTTATCAGTAGTATGCAATTTTTTAAGACTTGCTTCCAGCTCCATCCATTTGCTAAAATTATGGCTGTGTGTAGGACTTGATTTATAGTTGGCAACGTTGGGGTTCACCATCTTAGAACTGCTATCTACTTTTTCAAATGAAAGTGTTTTACGGACAATTTGAGCGCACAGTAATACCGCATTTGAAGGTTAGAAATGTGATTCGGGATCACTTAAACCAAACCACACGAAAAAAACAATGGGCTCAAGCAGGCAAATTCTGCATTTACATCAACGTGTTTATGTGATTTACTTTATAAAATAGTAAACTGACTATGGATAAATTGTAAAAGGTATGAAACAAAAAGATCACTTACCAACAATCTATCCGTTGCTGATGCGAGTATAGATAAAAGTTGAGGAGTAAGCGAAACATTTTTTTCACTGGAAGATGCGAGGCAGAGTAGAGCCTCTGGTGGCCAGTATATGAACTAAAAAATCTATCCGTACCAAAAGCACTGCTGCTACCTAGCGGAAAAGCATACTACTAACACTCTTATCAGAAACTGTTGGCTCTGATAATAGACCGAAACTTTTTTGCCATTTTGGGCTGAAGATAACCGTTAGGGCTCAAGTAACCATGGTTTATGGTAGATTTGTTTAGGTCAAATATTAAAACTCTGTTTTGAACCGCTTCAATTTGTTCAGGTCCCAGTGGCAGTACAATTATCTGATCTAATGACCGGCCTGGCCGTCGGCCTCCGAGCTCGATATTTGGTGGAACTCAACAGAGTTGCTCCATTCAAGATTTGTGGCATACAATTGTTGAAGTGTTAGGACTTGCAGCAGGTGCAGCAGCAGTTACAACCAGCAGCCCAACAGCGATGCCAGTGCCCGGTCCAGTTCGAGTTCCAGCAGCGCCAGCAGCCCAGCCGGTTCCAGCAGCCCAGCTGGTTCCAGCAGCACAGCCGGTTCCAACAGCCCAGCCAGTTCAAGCAGCCCAGCCAGTTCCACCAGCCAAGGTGGTTCCAACAGCCCAGCCGGTTCCATCAGCCCAGTAGCCGAGCAGCCCAGCGGTGGTGTCAGCACCAGCAGCAGCAGCAGCAACAGCTGACGCGTTCCAGCCCATTGCCACCCCCTGGTGACGGATCTTCCCATTGCGGCTGCTCTCCTGTTGGCAACAGCAGAGTGGGGCTTTGGCCCCAGTCAGTGTCTTCATCCTCGTCTTTCCCATCGCATGTGAGTCATTGCTGTCCTCATCCTTTCTCTGCAACCATTTTCTGTTTTCCCTCTTCTGTTTCCCTTCTTCCCCTTCACCATGACTATCACCACCTCCCCCTCTGCTACCTCTACCACGATTATGTGGTGCACCCAATCCCCCCCCCCCCCAGTGCATCGCCCCACTTCTCACCCTTCCCACTCCTGCACCCTACATCGCCCCGGCCCATGCTCCCTCTCCAAACACTCACTTCTCCATTCCTGATCCCTTTCGTCTACTCCCCCACACTGTTCCATCCACTACTGCACCCCACCGTCAGTGTGGTCGCCTGCAGAGCCACGGCACACACCACCATCGCGCCGACGCTGGGACCTGCCACCTCTCGCCATCTCCCGGTTGCACACATCCCCCAAGCCTCCTCACACCCTTCCACTGCAGTTAAACGCCCCAGCTGCACCCCGGCCTCTTCAGCTCCCAATCTCTCTCTCCTCCCCCCTCCCAGATGCCATGGACATCTCACCATCTGTCTCTTCTGCCCCCCCTCTCCTATGCCCCCTCCTCTCCTTCTCCTTCCCATAAATACCGCCAATCAAATTCGGACCCATCCCTCCTGGAGCCTCAGAACTTCACCTGTCTCCTCTGCCAACACTTCCCAGGAGCCCCTATCTCCCTCCTTACCCCCCGTAGGGACTCAGTCCTCACCACCTCCCCTAGCCCCACCCTCCATACCAACATCCTTTCCAGAATCCCTATCACCCACTTTGGCCCAAATGCCGCCCTCGCTCTAGCTCCCTCACCTTCCTGTTCCCACTAACACCCACCCCCCACCAACCCTCACTGGTGTGATCACTCAGCTTAGTCCAACGATCACGGACGAGGAGGTGTAGGCTGAGCTCAAGGCGAATCCCTACCTGGATGTGTATGCCATCAGCCGGATCTCTAATCCTGCTGGCCCCACCCACGTCATGCAGGTTTTCTCTGAGCACGCTCCCTCCATCGACCTTCTCCTTAAGAGAGCGCCCTCCTCTTCCACCGCCAGTATAAAGTTGACCCCTCCCATTTCCCTCCCCAATCCGTCCACTGCCAGAGGTGTTTATGCTACAATCGCATCAAACATCTGAGTGCCATGAGGCCCCAGTCTCCCCGCACTGTAAGCAAGTGCACTTCCTCCAGCAGTGTCCCAGCCTCCAGTCCCCTCCTTCATGTAACACTTGCAACTTACTCCACCCCACCTACTCCCAAAAGTGCAAGGCCCAACACCCCGTCCACTCCTGACCTCATTGTCCCCATCTGACCTCTGGATGCTCCCAACCCTCCTGGCAACTCCTTCATCCCCCCCCCCCCCCCGCAATGCCAAGGTCATCATTCGATTCATTACCATTGTCCTTCAAAACATCCATCCCTTCCAATGGGCCCCCACCCTCCAACAGATATCCCTCGCCACCCACTCCATTTTCCACCTAAATACTTATGCCACCTACTCCCATAACCAGGCCCACTTCACCTTCTCCCATCTCAACACCTTTGTCTAAGTTCCCATTATGGTGTTACAGCACTGTATCTTGTTTAACAACATCTGCTCCCTTCTGTTAACAAGAATCTCCTCATGTGAACCCTCACGACCCACTGTGTGAATGCCTTCCTCCTGGCCCAAAATACCGTACACACATCGCCCTACCTCCTTAACTGCTCCAATAATCCCCTCCCGATAGCATGTGGTGGGGTAGCCATTGGCCACCACTGCCAGATCTCTGTTCGGGTACAACCCCTCCTTCTCAACGCTATGGAACACCTGATCCTCAGTCTCTTTTTCCCTGGCCTTGCCGCTATCTGAACCACCATCTATGTCCGCCCCTCTGCTCCTATTCCCTTCGACTTCCTTTCCCACATCGACTGTACCTTTTTATCCTACGTGATTGCCGCCGACCTCAACAACCATAGTCGTTCCGCCACGCAGTTATGGTGGTGGCATTGGTTCCTTGCCACCCTCCAAGGTGACCTCCTTCCCATTCCCCACCACACCTGCTCCAAATCGAATACTACTCCTGATGTCGTCCTGGCCTGCCCAAACCTCCTTGGCCACATTGTGGTGGATGTCGTCAACCCTATTGGCAGTGACCATCTCCCTGTCCTCCTCACTGTATCAGACAGTCGTTGGCCCCACACAGCGCAGCAACCCTCCCCTGAAATATGTCCATGACTATTCCTGCGCCAACTGGAATGCCTACTGGGATACCCTCACTACCTGGCTCGATAGCCACCCCCTCACCTACCACCACCCTGATAACATTTCCCATGCCACCTCCTTTCTACAGCAGACCTTGTCTGAGGCCATCGAGGCACATATCCCTACCGTCACCATCCACCTGCACTGCCCCACCTTACCCCCACAGACCGTCCTCCTCCTTCATAAATCCCGCCATCCGTACCATGCGTTCCTTCACACACAGGACTGGAACACACTACACCACCACCAACTCCACTACACCAACTCTAACAACATGTACGAAACTAACGCACAGCCACAAAATGCCAGGACTGGCGACAGACATGCACCCGCCTTAATGCTACCCTGCCTATTAACTCGTCTAAGTACTGGTCAGCCTGCTACCTTACCAGGTCTAAATCCTCCCCCCTACTACCCTCTTCTTCATGATGACAACCCCTTTCCTGATAACCTTAGTAAGGCCAACCATTTTGCTTCCTACCTTTCCAACATCTGTAACATCCCTGATGATCCCCAGTTCGATTACTCCTTCTTCCATCCATGATCGAATTGACACCTCTGCCTCTCCACTCGCTCCTGGGTCCAGTACTTGGACAACATTACACACACTGAACTCAACATCCCAATCACGACTCAAGATATCATCACTAAACTATGCACGAAATGCAACACCGCTCCTAGTCATGACCATGTTACCTACTGTCACCTCTGTGAAGCTCCCACCTCCTTCCTCTCCACCCTGGCCAGACTATATGATGTGGTCTTGTCCACCGGCTTCTACCCTGACCTGTAGAAAACTTCCCGGATCCTGATGTTCCTTGAACCTGACAAACCACCATCCGCTGACTCCTCCTACTGTCCCATCAGCCTTACCTCGGTCTTCAGCAAGGTACTAGAATCCATCCTCACTGGCCGCATCCACCAGCACCTCCACCAGCACCACCTCCTTCCCTCTACCAAATATGGCTCTTGGCCATCCTTCTCTACTGATGACCTTCTCCTACACCTCGCTCACCTCCTCTCCAAACAGTTAAATTCCCGTCGCTCCACCATCTTCCTCTCTCTCAACCTTGAGCACACCTATGACCATGTATGGCATTCTGGTCTCCTCTTCAAGCTCCAAAGCTTCGCCCTTCATGTTAACTACGTCCGTCTGATCGCCTCCTTCCTTTCTCACTGTCCTTCCTATTTTACCATCTATAACACTGATTCTTACACCTTCCACCCCACTGCCAGCGTGCCCCAAGGTTCCGTCCTCTCCCCTGTCCTCTACCTTCTTTATGCAGTGGACATGCCACCGCCTCCCCCCCCCCCCTTACACGTTCTGCAATATGCCGATGACATTGTCTCCCTTCCCCTCAGCTCCATCATACAACGCTCCCAGCACCTTCTCCAATCCTATCTTGACCAGTTCACCACTTGGTGTAACCAGTGGCTGCTCAAGGTCAATCCTTCCAAAACCCAGGGGATCATTGTAAGCAAAACTACCCCTTCCTTCTGCCTCCTTGATTTTTATCTCACTATTAACCTTACCCTCACTGTCAAGTACCCTGGCATCACCCTCGACTGTCGCCTCTCCTAGACCTCCATCTCCAGACGATCCAAGCCAAGGCACACTCCCGACTCTGCCTCCTCAATCTCCTTTCTGGCCACACATGGGGTCTGGACCCCTTCACAATCCTCCACACCTATAAATACCTCATCTGCCCCATTCTCTGCTATGCCTGTCCTGCCTGGATCTCCACCCCTCCAACCTTCTACAAGTCCCTTCTAATCCTGGAACGCCATGCGCTCCGCCTCGCCTATCGCATCCACCTCCCTTCCCCCATGCGGATCCTCTATGACTTAATTCCTTTCCTACACCTCCTCCTCTTCCTTGAACAGATACGGATCCTTTACACCTCTCATAAACTTGACCCCCTTCACCCGCTTGGCTCTCCCATCCTTTCCCACCTCTGTCCACTGCCACGCCTGTACACCTGCATCCCACCCACTCTCCATCTTACCACACTCCATACCCTTGCCCATGGTGGCATCCATCAACTCCCCCTCCCTGATGATCCCCTCATCCTCTCCGTCTGCCCCTCCTACCAGTTTTGATACTCCCCTTCCTCCTCCTGTGTTTTTCCTCCAGGGCACCCTATTTCCCTTCTCTCCCTCCTCACTTCCTCCCCCCTTCTCCCTCCCTAACCCCCCTCCCCTGGCTTCCACACACCCCTCTACCCTCTCCCCTCCCCCTCCCTTCTTTCCCAATGGAATTTCCCCCCCTTCCTTCCTCCCCTCACCTCTTCCCTGTGGCAGGCCCCCAGCTTTTTCATGTGCACAGTATGTTTTTAGTGCGCTGGAGATCGTCGCCACTATGATAGTGTTTGTCTTCCCATCAGTTACTCAGTGCCTCTCCTTCTGTGCACTTCCGTTCATATGTGAAACTCTGTGTCTCCGTTGTGTACAGTGCAGAACGTTTTTTTACGAACAGAGCATCCGTGGAAGCCTTCATGTATGTTTCCTGTTTTTATCCTACATATATGTTTGTCTATATGTCTTCCTGTTTTATGTATGTTTTTTCTGTGGCCGAAGAGCGTCATAGATAGGCCGCTGCCGGCCTACCTTTCTGTAATGGTGTTAAAATTACAATAAAGAAAAGAAAAGCCTCCGAGCTAGGGGCTTGTGTGATCCGTGTGAACCACTCAGAAGAGTGGTTGAGGTGTTTTACAAGGATCGCTATGTTTTCTTGAGCACTATTGCATGCTGCACAATTACTCGGTGTTTTTCAGCAACAGCGTAAGCAGAATTATTGTCTGATAGGACCGACATATATCAGGCAAGGTTGTGCGCGTTAGCCGCACAGATAGGATAGGCAGCTCAGGGTAAACTGAGCAGCACCCGCGGGTAGCCAGTACGCGTTCCTCTAGGCCAACTCAGAGCATCAGCACAGACCCTGAAAACCCTAGCAGGACTACACAGGATGCAGCCGAACAACGCAGTGGTGCAGGCAACACAGATATGACGAAACAATCGTGTTTCAGATCCATTCAAGAAAAAAACATTATACAACTCAGACAAGAAAGTGATATCAAAGCACAAGAAGCAGCGACGATCAGCGGACTTCAGGAAAATCTCTCAACATCAGATCCGGAATTCTCGTCAGACAGAAACGAACACCAAACGAACAACGCAGGCGTCGACAAATGACAACCCATGGATTTCGAAGGCGACTAGTCAGGGACCGAGCAGCCATTTCAGACCGTTAATCACAAAAATATCTACAGAAAATGGGACAAAATTCTTGGAATTTCCATCTGCCAGCAGGATAATCACACGGATACCAACAGCAAATAAATATGAATCGCTTCGAACTACATATACGAACGCTCCAGAAACTCAGCCAGTACCATCTACTTCAGCCACTGAGAACCACTTTTGACAGAAGCCAAAACTCCACCGATAACGATCAATTACACAGGAAAATACCTTTATATAACGCCGCACTCAAACAGAAAAAAACTGTACCTGTGAAAGCAACACATAAAATTAACAGAATTTTGAATCTCTGTATGATCAAAAATCCGGAATACAATTCTCTCAAGAGAGGAAGATGCAAGTATATACCCCTCAACGGGGAACAGATAGCGAATGCTAAGTTCTGCAAGAGGAACTTCAAAATGATTCAATACATGATATAAAATTTGTGTTTACTAGAGCAGTAAAAGTAGAAGATTACGAATAAAAGGATGGCCCTGCCCAAGGCAAGCACCGTCAGAAGTTCTTTTAACAGTATTTTACTGAACCATACCGACTAAATGTGTTAGATATTCCCAACAAACATAATAGGAACCTCGTGTCGATCACCGTTCTAAGAACTGCACGTACCCTCTTAACGAACAACCTAAATGTGCGCGGCTGGTGTGGCCGAGCGGTTCTAGGCGCTTCAGTGTGGAACCGCGCGATCGCTACGGTCGTAGGTTCGAATCCTGCCTCGGGCGTGGATGTGTGTGATGTCCTTAGGTTAGTTAGGTTTAAGTAGTTCTAATTTCTAGGGGACTGATGACCTCAGCAGTTAAATCCCATAGTGCACAGAGCCATTTGAGCCTAAATGTGCAAATTGCAATCGAGGTTTATTAGAAAGCAATAAAATCATACCAGCTACACCAGACACAATGACAATGGAAAAGTGCATATTGCAATCAATCAGAACATCCAGCTTCCTCGAGATGATGCGAGGAGTATCAGAAAACAGACAGATCATACTAGCTATCACCGGAAACCAAGAAGAAGCAACATCCCCAGCGCACAGAAACAACATTGCAGTTCCAAATAGAAGTGTTCCCACCACTACAAACATCCGCTGTAAATCGCTACAGCAATTCAAACCAAGGCAGAACCCAACACCGGGGAAAACTCAGTGACGTTATACAAGACAGAAAAGGAACGAAGGAGAACAAGATCAATAATCTGAACAGTCCCTGGGTCTATCAGAAATTATAAAAGCACTCTCCAAGATGGGATCTATTGTCTCCCTCTTTAAAAGACGCAACCCTACAACTACAATAATGGACACAGCAGACAGTTCAACAATTCATCTAACCTTCTCTCAAAAAGTCTTGTTTTGATAGAAGGTATAAAGATGATGTTCTCCGATGAGCAATGGCTCATACGCCTCAACTGCCAAAAATAACATTTTGCCTATAGAACACAAATGGCGTCAAAAATAAGATATCAGAAGTCCCAAATAAATGCCATAGAGTTGATGTTGTATTCGTATCAGAAACTCACCTAAGGCCAACCCAGGGATTCAGAATTAAAAACATGATTGGCTGTTGCACTGACAGACGTAACAGGAGACCAGGAGGTGTCGCAATATTTTTGGGGTTCTCACTTACACACAACTATGTAAGCATTCCACAGCTAACGTCCCTAGATGCAACAGAAATAACCATGACACACCTACTGGGAAAATTTCGTTGACAGCCGCCTACTTGTGACCAGGAATTCATCTTGAAGACGATGATTTCATCGTACTACGGGATCATTTCGACAAAATCATACTTTGCGTAGATCTAAATGTGAAGCACATAGCATGGAATTCAGGTCAGGAAAACGTAAGAGGAAGATACCTCTACGACATTGAAGAATGGCTACAAGCAAAAACTACTGGACCAGAACAGCCATCATAGAGAACCACCGATCAGATCAGATATGTTGAATGCAGACTCGTCAAGAACTTCAGCCCACACCTTCTCTTAAGAACCATCAATGATTTGACATCAACCAATACCGATAACAAAAACAACAGTGGACTGGGTTCATTCCCAACATTGCCAAAAATATAGTATTAGACCAACAGAAAACGTCACCGCAACGGAACTCATAGACCAAACAACTGAGACATTATCATCGAAAATCAAAAGAACATCCAGGAAAACTTCGACAGTGGCAACTTTTGAGAAGCCATACTTCGAAGCATTTCCGCATCTACTCCAAGAGAGAGAGAGAGAGAGAGAGAGAGAGAGAGAGAGAGAGAGAGAAAACAGCCAGGAAACAATGACAACAAACGGGTAACATAGGTTACGCATGATAAATGAAGCAGTTGTCATATTAACTGACTAGAAGAGCCACGGAATGGAGCTCTGAACTGTGGGAATATCGAATTTGAACCTTACGACTGTAACCGGGAAATGGGTGACAACTTATCCGCACTATTAGAAACCCACGACATTCAAAAAGGGCTCTACTGGACACCAACAGACTCGCGTTTGAACCCCGGAAAAGGCCGAATTATACGCCACAACGTTCGAAGACCAAATATTATTAATCTAAACGATTTACAAAGTGAGCAAATTGAGGAGAAGGGAACAGAGAATCAGTCTGCCCAACACGCAACGCCAGAAGCAGAGACCAGCCGGAACCGACCACGCCACATGAGCTGAAACGATTCAACAAGAACCTCAATACCAACTCAGCATTTGGTCCTCATGGTGCAACTAACGACTATGTCAAAAATCTGCCACGGAAGCCGCTAATATTGCTAATTAAAATTTGCAAAGGCGTTTAATTCATGAATAGTACTCCTTCAAACGGAGAACGGCAAATGTAGTACAAGTTCTCAAGTCAAAGACCTCAAAGAGCCAAGGAGTGAAAGGCCTATAAGCCTGTTATCAGCACTGGGAAAATCCTTGAGAGAATATTTCTGGTAAGAATCTGACTACCATTATTGGACAACATTATCCGTACCGTACAGTTCGCTTATCAACAGAAACTTTCAGCGGAAATATAACTCCTTCGCATATCGGAAAACCTAGCTTGTAATATGAATATCTCATATCTCCTGTATTCCTTCATGTAGAAAAAGCATTCGATGAAGTGTGGAGAGATAAAATACTTACAAGAATGAAAGACAATACAGTCCGGCCAGAGTGCTGTATAAATATCATAATAATAGGTTTGTTTATAAATAACTCATCTGCTGCCAGTCACGATTTTCTTTATTTTATTTTTGGCACGACGCATTTCAGGAAATGATTCCCATTTTGAAGTGCGTTTTTTGTGTTTGTTATGTCATTATTAGGTAATGTTGTCGATATGTGAGATTCTGCCAAGAAGACATCAACAAGAAATAAACACAGTGAAAAAGATTGCAGTTGCCAATGGGTACAATGCTTCCATGGTTGACACAATCCTAGACAAAGTGAAGAAAGATTGAGATACAAACTGCACCACAGAAAAAAAAGAGGAAAACAAATGTATATCTAGTATCCCATACATTGGCAATGTATCACAGAAGATTGCAAATATTTTCAAAAATCAGAAAGTAAAAATTGTGTTTTCTACATCTAATAAACTACAACAAAAGCTAATACACAATATAAAGTGTAAGCATGATCCATACTCCGACTCCGGAATATACAAGGTCACATGTCAGGAATGCTCCATGTTCTACCTAGGACAAACAGGCCGAAATTTCAACACCAGGTAGACAGAGCACATAAAAGCCTACACACACAACAGACACACTACATCAGCCATAGCAACACATGTACATAACACAGGACACCCATTTGGAAAAATAGAGCAAAATGTCAAAGTACTCCACTGATTAAATAAAGGGTATAAAATGGATTTGCTAGAAGAACTGGAGATATATTCACATTACAGAAAATATGAAGATAAAATATTAAACGAAAAACTTGAAAGTGAATCAGTGGATTTCTTCAGATGTTTCGATAGTATACTTAAATAAAAAGTAGAAGCACATAGAAATAAGCGCAATTGTAAAATAGACATAAGTAAATTATGATGCAAATGTTAAGGTAAATAACGTCTGTACAAAAGCATATAATACTCTGTGGAAGACCTATAATGTCATCTCTGTTGACTACTTGTAGGAACACCTGTGTCACTGTTTTGTTTATGTAAAATGTTTTCGATGTTTAAAAGTGTACAACAAGTTGTGTGTGATGTTTAGTGTGTGTGACACTCTGCACAAATGGACCATAAGGAAACTGTAAGTACAAATTCTTCTAATTTTCGCCACTAACTTCAGAATAATATCGACAACAAACTAAAAATCGCGTGTTTTCTTATATATTGCAGTAAAGTCAACGAAATGAAAAAGAATCTCTCACATCGATAACATCAGATAAGAATGACATAGCAAACACAAAAAAACGTACTTGAAAATGGGAATCATTACCGAAACGCATCGTGTGAAAAATAAAATAAAGAAAATCATGACTGGTAGAAGATGAGTTATTTATAAACAAAGCTATTGTTTTCGCAATCGCAGGGTTTCAGAACCATTTATAATGGATCAAATCAGATAAATGAAACTTCATGGCAGATTAAAACTGTGCGCCGGACCGAGACTCAAACTCAAATGAAACTTCATGGCAGATTAAAACTGTGCGCCGGACCGAGACTCAAACTCGGGACCTTTGCCTTTCGCGGGCAAGTGCTCTACCAACTGAGCTACCCAAACACAACTCACGACCCGTCCTCACAGCTTTACTTCTGGCAGTACCTCGTGTCCTACATTCCAAACTTTATAGAAGCTCTTCTGCGAATCTTGCAGAACTAGCACTCCTGAAAGAAACGATATAGCGGAGACACGGCTTATCCATAGCCTGGGGGAAGTTTCCAGAATGAGATTTTCACTCTGCAGAGGAGTGTGCGCTGCAGAGTGAAATTCTCATTCTGGAAAGGCAGGATTTACGGAGATGGGACTTGGATAAATTGAAAGAACCAGATGTAGCATAGAGTTACAGACGTAGCATTAGGGAATGATTGACAAGAACATGGGAAAGAAATACAGTATAAGAAGAATGAGTAGCTTTGAGAGATGGTATACTGAAAACAGCAGAGGATCAAGTAGGTAAAACAACGAGGACTAGTGGAAATCCTTGGAAAACACAAGCAATTGGATTTAATCGATGAAAGGAGAAAATATAAAAATGCAATAAGTGAAGCAGCCGAAAGGGAATACAAACGTCTCAAAAAAGAGATTGACAGGAAATGCAAAATGGCTAAGCAAGAATGGCTGGAAGACAAATGTAAGGATGTAGAAGCATATATCACCAGGGGTAAGATAGATGATGCCTGCAGGAAAATTAAAGAGAGAGCTTTGGAGAAAGGAGAGCTTCCTGTATGAATATTGAGAGGTCGGATAGAAAACCAGTCCTAAGCAAAGAAGGGAGAGCAGGAAGATGGAAGGAGTATATAGAGTACATATACACGGGAGATGTTGAGGTCACTATTATGGAAATGGAAGAGGACTTGGATGAAGAAGAAAGGGGTAATGTTGAATTGCATGAAGAATTTGACAGATCACTGAAAGACCTAAGTCGAAACAACGCCCCAGGAATAAACAACATTCCATTAGAACTACTGATAGCCTTGGGAGAGCTATCCATGACAAAACTCTTCCATCTGGTGAGCAAGATGTATGAGACAGTCTAAATACTCTCAGAATTTAAGAAGAATACGATAAAAAGCAGAAGCTGACAGGTGTGAAAATTATCAAACTAACAGTTTAACGAGTCATGGCTGCAAAATACTAACACGGATTCTTTACAGAGAAGCCGACCTCGGTGAAGGTCAGTTTGGGTTCAGGGGAAATGTAGAAACACGCGAGGCAGTACTGACCCTACGACTTCTCATAGAAGATAGATTAAAGAAAGCCAAACCTACAATTATAGAATTTGTAGACTTAGAGAAAACTTTTGACAGTTTTGATTGTAATACTCTCTTTCAAATTCTAAAGGTGGCAGGTGTAAAATACAGGGAGCGAAAAGCTATTTATAACTTTTACAGAAACCAGATGGCGTTTATAAGAGTCGAGGTGCTTGAAAGGGAAGCAGTGGTTGAGAAGAGAGTGAGATAGGGTTGTAGGCTGTCCTCGATGTTATTCAATCTGTATATTGAGCTAGTAGTAGACAAAACAAAAGAACAACTTGGAGTAGGAATTGAAGTACAAGGAGAAGAAATAAAAACTTTGAGGTATGCCGATGCTATTATAATTGTATCACAGACAGCAAAGGACTTGGAAGAACAGTTGAGCGGAATGGACAGTGTCTTGGGAAGAGGATATAAGACGACCGTCGACAAAAGCAAAACGAGGATAATGGAATCAGGGGTGATGCTGTGGGAATTAGATTAGGAAACGAGACACTTATAGTGGTAAATGAGGTTTGCTATTTGAGAAGCAAAATAACTGATGACTGTCGCAGTAGAGTGGATATAAAATGTAGACTGGCAATGGGAAGAAAAGCTCTTCTGAAGAAGAGAAATTTGTTAACATCGACTATAGATTTAAGTGTCAGGAAGTTCTTTCTGAAAGACATTTTATGGAGTGTAGCGATGTATGGAAGTGAAACATGGACGATAAACAGTTTAGACAAGAAGAGAATAGAAGCTTTCCAAATGCCATGCTGCAGAGGAATGCTGAAGATTAGATGGGTAGATCACGTAACTAATGAGGAGGTACTGATTAGAACCGGGGTCAAGAGAAATTTATGGCACAACCCGATTACAAGAAGGAATCGGATGGTAGGACACATTCTGAGGCACCAAGAATGACCAATTTAGCACTGGTGTGAAGTGTGCTGGGTAAAAATCGTAGAGGGAGTCCAAGAGATGAATAAAGTAAGCAGATCCAGAACGATGTATGGTGCAGTAGGTACTGGGAGATGAAGAAGCTTGCACAGGATAGAGTAGCATCGAGAGCTGCATCTAACCAGTTTTGGACTGAGTACCTCACAAACGAGGTCAGAGTGCATTATAAAATTGATTATTGTGTCATGAATATTAATGTAAGAAGACAAAATTTCAATAAATCATGGTTTAATCTACCAGTCGTGTTAGTAATCAGTTCTTAACACATTTTGAGGAGGCCACTTACACGCTGCAAACAAACACTTTCGCAAAATACTTGCCGGGACTGAAATATGTGTTAATACGTTTCTCTCTTCCAGAAGAACTTTTCTTGCCGTTGACAGTATACATATTATATTCTCTTTACTTCTGTCAACGTCAGTTATTCTTCTGCCCAAAATGCAAAATTCGTCAACTACTTTTATCATGTCAATTCATTATCTAATTCCCTCAGCATCGCCCAGCTTGCTTCGACTACACTCCATTAACCTCCTCTTGTTTTCGTTGATGGTGTGTAACCCAGCTCCCTTTGTTTGCCCACAAACCAGTAGATATAGGAGTGAAAATTCATGCCATGTTCTTTGACTTTCAGAAGGCATTTGATACACTTCCGCACTGTCACCTAATAAATAATATGGAATATCAGACCGCCTCTGTCACTGGATTGAAGAGTTTCTAGCAAACAGATCTTTATTCACACAAAATAATGAGTGCTGTCGACAGGAGATCTCAAATTGATTCCAATTTCTAGATTTCTAGAAGGCTTTTGACACCATTCCTCGTAAGCGACTTCTAAACAAATTGCGTGTCTACGCAATATCGCCTCCGTTGTGCGACTGAATTCATGATTTCCCTTCAAAGAGATCTCAGCAAATGATGGGAAGCCGTCAAGTAAAACAGAAATGGTATCGGACGTTCCTCAAGGAATTGTTACAGTCCCTCCGCTGTTCCACATCTGTATAAACGATTTAGGATACAGTCTGAGCAGACTTCTTAGGTTGTTTGCAGATGATGCTGTCATTTAATTATGAGAAGAAACTAACTGAAAAATGATGTAGATAAGATACCTGTATGGTGCGAATAGTGTCAGTTGATTCCAAATAACTAGATGTGTGAGGGAATAGACATGAGTATTAAAAGGAATTCGGTAAATTTCGGTTACATGGTAAATCACACAAGTCTAAGGGCTGTCAATGCAACTAAATACATAGAAATAACAGTTACGAACAGTATGTAATTGTTAAGGTCTTACTGGACACTTGTTGACAAACTGCCTGTTGGCTTCTGTTCGGTGGAGTCTACCACCAGCAATGGAGGGTGAAGCTTTGACGATGTCAGCCACTCGTGCTGGCGAAACATAAGAAAAATTATCAAACATCGGCCAAGAATCAGAAACAGAAGCCAAAAGGCAGTTTATAAATTAAGATCACATAGATAATGTCGTGGGAAAGGCGAACCAAAGACTGCCTGTTGTTGACAGAACAATTCGAAGATGCAACAAATCCATTAAGGAGACTGTCTAAACCATGCTTGTCCATCCTGTGCTAGGGTACTGCTGTGCTGTGTGGGATGGTCACTAGACAGGAGTGACTGAGGACATCGAAAAAGCTCAAAGAACGACAGCTCGTTTCGTATTACGGAAAAAAAGAGAGAGAACTGGTAAGGCAATCGTTAAAACAAAGAGGTTTCTTGTTGCAGCGAAATCTTTACACGAAATTTCAATAACCAAATATTTTTTTAACGCCAACCTACATAGGAAGAAATGGTCATCGTAATAAAATAAGAGAAATTAGAACTTGCTCTAAAGATTTAAGTTTTCGAATCTTCCGCACACCTTTCGAGAGTGGAACGGTAAAGAAATACTGTGTTCTGCCAGGAACTCAGTTGTGAATTGCCGAGTAGTCACGTAGTTGTAGATGTAAACAGAACACAGCATGAACAACGTCAGATGCAGAGATGTCACGTAGTCTCGTGAGACAGTGTTTGAAAGTGGTCTGAGTAGGGTCTCCATTTGGCCGGCTTGTTGAATCAAGCAATATTTGTGGGGCATTCGGTGAATATTGCGATGACTGGGGAAGAGGTGCCATTCTTCCAACATTTTAGAGGGGCACAGTGCTGTTATTGCTGGCGTCGTGGTGTGGGGAACCGTCGAGTACTACTTCAGGTAGCGGTTGGTTGTGATTGAAGAATTATGAAGGCACAACGGTACATCATGGACATCCTCCACTCTCATATGTTACCTCTTGTGCAACAGTATCGCGGTAGAATGTTTTAACAGGACAATGGTCACTGACACATGGTACATGTCTCTACGACTTGTCTCTGTGTTGTTGAGATACTCCTGTGGCCAGAAAGATATTCCAGATCTATTACTGACAGAACATGTATAGGAGCAGCTGACGACAACTTTGGTCCACTGCCGCTATTCATGTATAAAGAATTGATTGCAAGTGTTGTGGGCCAGCTCGGCGCAGGAGAGTATACAATAGCTTTATGAAGCAGTTCCCAACCGAATCACTGCGTACATCCAGCCAGAGGAGATGCAACACCAGAGCGATAAATGGGCTCATACTGCCAAGTTCTTTGAAAATTTCATTCGATTGTGTAATCACTGAAATAACAGCACATGCTCTTTCAACCCGTGAAGTTTCATTTCCTTTCCTCCTTCCTTTCGGGATGCTTCACTTTTTTTGTCGGGTAGTGTATGTCAGAATGAGCTGAGAACCGCTGCATGTATATATAATTCCTCATGTGCCTCCACTATCCCTCCCCCCGCCTCCCTCCCCCCATCACAACCGTAGCTTCTTTGAGCCCATCCGGTTGCCATCTAGCGAGTTCTGCACGACTTGAACACAGCTACGAAAAATTCATGTACGATGTGTGCGGCGGTTTGGCGGTTGTGGGTCAGAAATATGCCCACATGTTACCGTGCCTCGTGGAGCTTATGCGACGACGCATCGCCGCCGTCGACAGTGCCAAAGGTATACTGCTGCTGGTTTAATTCATAATGAGCGTACACTGGATGTGACTTGGAGCTGTCACGGTCTCACCATGAACGTGCTACGTAGCACTCTCGCTTTTATTCTTCTTTTAAACTGTGAACGATTCTCAACAGTTATATTTTTACTTTTTACCATGCTGTAATATTAGAACCATTGTTCCTTACGAGCCGGCCGAAGTGGCCGTACGGTTAAAGGCGCTGCAGTCAGGAACCGCAAGACCGCTACAGTCGCAGGTTCGAATCCTGCCTCGGGCATGGATGTTTGCGATGTCCTTAGGTTAGTTAGGTTTAACTAGTTCTAAGTTCTAGGGGACTAATGACCTCAGCAGTTGAGTCCCATAGTGCTCAGAGTCATTTGAACCATTTTGTTCCTTATGATACGCAATCCCTCGATGCCATGTTATTATACTAGGGGTGTTGAATGTGTAATGAAACATTTTTATTCTGTAAGCATGTTGCTTTTATTCAGGATTGCAATACAATATATTATTCACCACTGTTTTGACTAGAAAACCTCGTTTTTAAACGTAATCTCCGTTCAATATTACAACCTTACGCCACCTTACCGCGAGGGCCTGTGTAACACTCTACCGGCCGACGTCGGAGGCAACGTCTTACTGCATCAGTAACCTCCCCATCGTCCACACATTGCTTCTCTCAAAACCTTGGGCCAAGCAGATAGAAGTCTGAGTGTGCGGGATCCAGGCTACACCATCGACGAGGAAGAACTGTCCAATAAATTTCTGTGAGCTCCTGTGCATGAGGCCTTGCGTTGTCATGGAGAGCGAGAAGTTCGTTTGCATTTCTGTGGCGGCGGACACGCTGAAGCTGCTTCAATTTAATGGGGTAGCACAACACACTTTACAGTTGATCGTCGCATCATGAGGGAGGACATCAAATAGAATGACCCCTTCAGAGTCCCAGAAGACGATCGCCATGACTTTACCAGCTGAAGGTGCGGCTTTGTACATTTTCTTCGGAGGAGAGATGGTGTAGCTCCACTCCAAGGACTGCCGTTTTGTTTCCAAGTGATGAACCCATGTGTCATCGTCTCTGATGATATTCAACTAAAAATTGTGACGATTAGCTTTGTAACGGGCAAGAAATTCCGCACAGATGGTCCTTCGTTGGTCTTTTGTTCCTCTGTTAGGTGGCGAGAAATCCTAACGGGCAATCACCTTTGAGTACCCTAATTGGTGGGCGAGCGTGTCAGCACTACCAACAGAGATATCCAGTTGTGCAGCAAGGTGTTGGATTGTGATCCGTCGATCACCTCGAATGAGTGTGTCCGCACGTTCTAACACAGCAGTTGTCGCAGCTGTGGGCGCCGGCCGACACGCGAGACGGCAGACAGGTTTGTGCCACCTTGTTGCGATGACAGACGCCTCGCCCAACAATTCGCCGTTTCAGGAGGTATTCTGGAAGCGCCTATGAATATCTACGATGCCATGATTTTCCGCCAAAAGAAACTCAATGACAGCTTGCTGCTTGGAATGCACGTTCGTTACAGACGCCATTTTTAAGGCTGCGTATAGAGCCGCCACCTGTGGGAACTTAATGAAGCTACGGTATCCCACAACAAATTCTGAATTTTTTCAACCGGTATTGGCCGAGAAAAAAATGTGCTGCAATACTTATTGAAGGCGTGTCCTATTTATCACCTCAGTATGTATCACGCCTGTATTTTAAAACTTTGCAGTTTGTTTCTGCCCAATCTGTAGGATTTTAGCTGATGATGTTCGTCGCCCGCAGAACACTTTTTATGCTTCCTTTTCACTTTTTAGTTCCTTTCACGTGCTAATGAGCAGAATTTACCAAGGTGAGCTGAACGCAGCAAAACATTCGGTTGTGTCTCTTTACACGTGTTCTCAACTAAAACATCCATCTGTGAATGCAGCCACAGCTACGCTGCAATTTGAGACATCCGAGACACGAACTTCATCCCTTTTTTCCTTTGTTACGCTAACGGTGTTGGTTAGAATCAGTTTCCTGCAGCTAGTTAATTGGAATAGTTAGCAACATCTCTTAAGAAAGGCGCACGAGGTCGTTGCAGTTCGCAGTTCTGGAAGTTTTTGGTACCAGCCAGGCGCATAGAGTTAGTCGTTAGATGCAGTTATTGTAACACGCCAGCAGCAAGGAATCTACTAACTCTTTGCGAAGCGTCTGTTCATTTATGGCGGAAGCCTATAGAAACAAGTGTCTCAGTAATATCAGAAATGTGAAATCACCGGTGTCCGGGGTGAGAAATTTTCTTGGAAAGTAAGGAAGACAACTGAAATTCGTGGATCGACGACAGTTACTAGCTGTTCTTGTTACGTTATTCATCAGCCCTTCAGTTTACTCCTTATTTCGTCAGTCTTGTTGTCGTCGTTTCTTACTTATTACAGCATTGTTCTTTTGCAGTATCTAAAATTTCCATGGATTTGGAGTATTTATCTATACATGATGTCTGGTTGTGAGTGAACGGAGTAGTAGAGTTAACTGTGTAGAAATTACTGAAATTTGAACATGCCAGTCCCACTACTAGTAAAGGAATTTCGACCATGAAAGAGTTGCTTAAATATGGATAAGTTGTTAGAATTCATAATTAATTTGTCAGAACGATTCTCTCTATGGTCACTATGTTATAATAGTGATTTAATATTACTGTGGTGGTGGTGGTGGTTAGTGTTTAACGTCCCGTCGACAAGGAGGTCATTAGAGACGGAGCGCAAGCTCGGGTTAGGGAAGGATTGGGAAGGAAATCGGCCGTGCCCTTTCAAAGGAACCATCTCGGCATTCGCCTGAAACGATTTAGGGAAATCACGGAAAACCTAAATCAGGATGGCCGGAGACGGGATTGAACCGTCGTCCTCCCGAATGCGAGTCCAGTGTGCTAACCACTGCACCACCTCGCTCGGTTAATATTACTGTACAGTTAAGAATATAGAAGACTGCAAGCGATGAGTGTTTGAAACAGGAAAGAAAACTATAATCACGTAGGTTACGGCAGTTTAGCAAACGATCACTGGCCGAATTTCGACATGCACTTAGGTTAATCATACGACTGTTATGTGCAATTTTCACTACAATTTTCAACAAGTCTTAGTTTCACAACATTAAATGAATACAGTTCAAAAGAGGCCATACATTACTTGAATGAAAAGAAGCTCTGATAACCAATTTGGACCGTAATGAAATTTATTTTTATGAAATATGTTTATGAAATAATATATACTGCACCAGTAACTTATTACTAATATTTTATTGGGACGACGCATTTTGGTAGCATGCTGGGATCACCAGGTACATATACAGATTCTTTTAAATTGTAATTAATATGAGGTGGGGTTAGTTTCCATTCCTGTGCCTCTGAGGTTATGTGTCGAAAATTAGGTCTGTTTCAGGAATCTACATAAGTTTGGGTAAACATTAAGTGATGAGTATGATTAGTTATTTTGTTGGTGCATTTTCCTACATTTTTGTTAGTAATTACGTTTTCTGTCACAAAGATCACAGTACCAAGTACATCGGAACACTTTCAGAATCATTTGTTTACATCAATCCAAAGAGCCTGAAAAGCTAAGATAAACTAGTTTCTATTGCCGAAACAGCAGTATAAGTGAAGATGAAACATTTATATCTAGAAGTATTTATGTCATGGCAAATATTAGGTGAGTAGTTGGTGTAGACAATTTTTTAAATTTTTTTATTATTCAAAGTATGTACTCATGGTAATGTGTATTACTGTGACTCATTAGGCTTTTGCTAAATGATTTCTAATCTTACTCTTGATACATATTGTTAACCACACAAGGACAACGCTGATAAGTCCATATACAATGGCATATTCAGTAAGGTCACGTAACACGCAAGAAAGCAGAGTTTTAGAATTATTGATAAACTTGTTCGTAATATTTCCTCAAACTCCCACAGTCTAAAAAAAATACCGTTTCGCTTGTAAGCGTTAAAGTAGTAAAAAACTGTATATTCTACTTTTTTTTCATGTTACATTGGAAAACTTCTAACAGATAATGAACAAAAAATTACTTTAGATCTTTGCCACTCATTATTAAGTCCTTCCTTGTATTATCTTCCCCGTACAGTGACACTAAGATCCAAATTTCAGTATTTGGGAAGGGAACCTGACTCAGTCGGTACGGATTTGGTTAATCACAACCTACACAAGCGTTTGAAATAAAACAACTGCGTTCATACATTCGACACACATACTGATCCGCGCATTTACAATACTAATTAGTGATTTGTCTGAAGATTATAAAAAGATGCACTGAGTTGGATGTCGAGGTTTACACAGTCTACTGCAGCATCATAACGTGTACAACCCACGCGTAGCACCTTTTTGGGACAGGATTTCTATTCTTCATACCAGCGCAAGCACTTGTTACGTGCTTTGGATCCCATTATTCCTCCTTCGTCTACTACATACACAATTTCATCGTTCATCTAAGGCTTTTTCTTCATTTTCCCTTGCCATGTTAACTTCACTAAAAAGGCGTGTTAATTGTTTGGTAGCTCCTGTCTACTGTATCTGCCCTACCTAGGTTCGCTCTCACTACAGGAATGCATCCTTTTCCTCTGGTTCCAATCCGCCCTCCTACAACTTCCTTCGCTAAAATTTGAACATCCTTACTGTCAATCGATCCTATACAATTAGTTTCGAACCAGTGGGTCGCAGACCGCGAGTGACCCGCAGGTGCTAAAATCCGGTCCGTGAAAGAGTTAAAAATTTAAAACTTTTGTTCATTTCAGATTATTAACCCTTGTTATGCGGGAGGAGCAGCGCCTCACACCCGGTGAGTATAGGCGAGTGTGCGTGGTTACGGGGAGAGACAGTGATGAGTGGGTCCACGAGTTGCCGAGGCTTTTCCGACTACGCTGTAGACACTTTTCTACGCTTTAGCTTGTTATGCTATTATTCAATTGGTTTTCTATTTTATTTTCAGAAAACGGTACCTAAAAGAAAATCGGACTTTATTTACACTAAATTTGGATTTACATCGACAGAGAGTAATGGAGAAATAAAACCACATTGTGTTATATGCACAACCGTTCGCACGAACGTTTCCTTGAAGCGAGGCCAATTAAAACGCCACTTTTAAGGGAACTGTCTAATTCGACGTGTTGAAACCTGCTCTGAAATTTTTTATGCAGAAAGAATACAACGGAAGAAACACAATGTCCAAATTTTAGCTGCTAAGACACACTGCAAGTATTTTAAAAACATGTTGAAAATTGCCAAATTCGTAATTAATAAGGCGGCTGGAGAAATGTACACCCGTACTGTAGCTGTAGCAGACAGCTTTTGTGCAACACGGCAGGCGCTTAGCGTTGCTTGACGGCACATTGGTAAATAGAAAAAACTCCACAATGCAACCGTAATTTGTACAGCGACTTTTAGTATCCATTGATAGTTTCACTGTTGCTCATCGTTACAGTGGAAGTAAAAATGAATTACTTTTCTTTGTGTTTACTTCGAATATGCTTCCTAACAGCATCTGTCTTTGTGGAGTTTCCAGAGATTCACAGTAATGTGGTATTCAACTAACGTTTTCAGCCTCGGAAAGATAAAATATGAAGAACGTGGTACGCAATCAAACTTTACCTGAAGACTCTACAAGTGTGTTATTTATTAGTCAATTTCTTCGACATTCATTCGAAAGATGTCGACATGTTATTAGAAATTGTGAAAACATTAGAATAAAGATGAAGTAACTCTGACGATTTCTTGAACTGTACTTTGAACGATGATCGTTGAGCTAACTAAAGTCCAGAGCAACAATACAATTCCTTCCAAGCCCAAAGAAAGCATGGAGAGGAATAATAGCTTTCAGTTACTAAGAAAGGCTGTAAATTGTTTGGTCAAACGAAGGAGGAAGAAAATGCTTAAGGTTCAGCTGTCTGCAAAGCCGGTCTCGTTTCATAATACCTCAACGTGAATTATGTAAATGAAAGAGAGATTTGCACTACTGGTCATTAAAATTGTTACACCAAGAAGAAATGCAGATGATAAACGGCTATTCATTGGACAAATATATTATACTGGAACTGACATGTCATTACATTTTCGGTTCTAGGCGCGCAGTCCGGAACCGAGCGACTGCTACGGTCGCAGGTTCGAATCCTGCCTCAGGCATGGATGTGTGTGATGTCCTTAGGTTAGTTAGGTTTAAGTAGTTCTAAGTTCTAGGGGACTGATGACCACAGCTGTTAAGTCCCATAGTGCTCAGAGCCATTTGAACCATTTGAAATCATTACATTTTCACGCAATTTGGGTGCATAGGTCCTGAGAAATCAGTACCCAGAACAACCACCTCTGTCCGTAATAACGGCCTTGATACGCCTGGGTATTGAGTCAAACAGAGCTTGGGTGGCGTGTACAGGTACAGCTGCCCACGCAGCTTCAACACGATACCACAGTTAATCAAGAGTAGTGAGTGGCGTATTGTGACGAGCCAGTTGCTCCGCCACCATTGACCAGACGTTTTCAGTTGGTGAGAGATCTGGAGAATGTGCTGGCCAGGGCAGCAGTCGAACATTTTCTGTATCCCGAAAGGCCCGTACAGGACCTGCAACATGCGGTCGTGCATTATCCTGCTGGAATGTAGGGTTTCTCAGGGATAGAATGAAGAGTAGAGCCACGGGTCGTAACACATCTGAAATGTAACGTCCACTGTTCAAAGTGCAGTCAATGTGAACAAGAGGTGACCGAGACGTGTAACCAATGGCACCCCATACCAACACGCCGGGTGATACGCCAGTATGGCGATGACGAATACACGCTTCCAATGTTCACCGCGATGTCGCCAAACACGGATGCGACCACATGATGCTGTAAACAGAACCTGGATTCATCCGAAAAAAGGACGTTTTGCCATTCGTGTACCCAGGTTCGTCGTTGAGCACACCATCGCAGGCGCTTCTGTCTGTGATGCAGCGTGAAGGGTAAGCGCAGCCATGGTCTCCGAGCTGACAGTCCATGCTGCTGCAAACATCGTCGAACTGTTCGTGCAGATGGTTGTTGTCTTGCAAACGTTCCTATCTGTTGACTCAGGGATCGAGACGTGGCTGCACGATCCGTTACAGCCATGCGGATAAGATGCCTGTCATCACGACTGCTAGTGATACGAGGCCGGTGGGATCTAGCACGGGGTTCCGTATTACCCTTCTGAACCCACCGATTCCATATTCTGCTAACAGTCATTGGATCTCGACCAATGCGAGCAGCAATGTCGCGATACGATAAACCGCAATCGCGATAGGCTACAATCCGACGTTAATCAGAGTCGGAAACGTAATGGTACGCATTTCTCCTCCTTACACGAGGCATCACAACAACGTTTCACCAGGCAACGCCGGTCAACTGCTGTTTCTGTATGAGAAATCGGTTGGAAACTTTTCCTCATGTCAGCACGTTGTACGTGTCGCCACCGGCGCCAATCTTGTGTGAATGCTCTGGATAGCTAATCATTTGCATATGACGGCATCTTCTTCCTGTCGGTTAAATTTCGCGTCTGTAGTATGTCATCTTCGTGGTGTAGCAATTTTAATGGCCAGTAGTGTACATGAAGTAGCAAATATGAACCAAAGTAAAACTCACAAAAGTGTGGAAGAAAAACTAATTGAAAGATTTAGAATTGCTGAATTGCTCGTGATATTCAGTACAGCGTTACCAAGGGAAATCTACAAGTCTAGGCCCGCAGAATTGCAAGTGAGATGAACATCATTCATTTCTAGGCTTCTTCGACCTGGTTAAACGGATTCAGGAAATTATACGAAAGAGGAAGTCGCAAAATTAGGAAGTTTATTTCAAGTAAACGTGTAAAGGAGATGATATTAAATGGTATTATTGTGGATAAAATCGTACCTTTTTTGTTATCGCTAAAATGCTATTCGTATGTATAAAACTAATAAGTCAGGTTTTGTGCAAGCACTGTATGCAGACCGCACTTTATCATTTCGAGCGAAACAAAGGCAGAATGTCTTGTGGAGCCGATGAATACTACGACACATTCGTATATAGCAACGCCAGTGAAAAGTATCCATAGAATATCCGTACGTACTCTTCCGCAGCTTTCTATCTGTCTCCAGGAACCTCAAGACAAATTAGGACCAAAAACAAAAAAGGACTCTTTACTTAGGAAAATCTTGCAATCGACGTAGCAAAATCTGGAGAAATGGGAGAGAATAATTTTCAATAGTACATCCGAAATGTCTTCTTACAATTGCAGAAAATTATTAATTGGTTTTGTGGGTCTCTTGACCAGGACATAGCAACATCTCCGTCTGTAGTAGGAGAACAAAAAGACTGTTAATATAATTCGAATTCCACCCATGAACATTAGTGTGATTCAGCTTCACAATACGGAAATTTTTCGACAGTTCAAAGAATTTTTCAGAAAATTGTTGACTAATATAATTTCTATTAGCTCTTAGTGCACCAGCGTAACAGTATTTATAAATTTCAGTTATTTTGCATTGTCAGTTTGCATCATCACATTTTGCAAATTTGATCAAGTATGTCTGGTATGCAGCACATATGCAGAACAATGGCCAGGCCGATTCTTACTGTATCCAAGTTCTGCCTAAATAAAACTAGTAACTGCTATGAAGTACCTGAATGCATTGGATTTTCTTTCATCAGCCATGTCTTGTGTAAGAAAAATGTTTGTTTTCGTCATAAAGTGCACGCTTCCGAATTTTGTGACGATTACAGAGAACAGACAACGAACTGCCTTATTGTTACTAAAATATAAATTATTCAAAAAATATCATGATAAGTGCGCTAAAGGAATTTTTAAAAATATTTCGTGTCAATGAATTTAAGTGTCGATCGATGGAAGTTGTCTGTATTGTAAAATAATATCACGCCCTTGATTTTGTTTCCTCTACCAGTCACTTGTGTAACAGTTACATCTGCAACAGTTAAGTTGTCAATATGAACTACAAGTTATTCAAAAAATTGACAAGACATCTTTAGTATGGTTGAAGTGTTTAAAATCCGCGTGTTTGCATTTTGGTCCTTGCGCTACCCGCTCTTATCACAGCTGTGTCTGATTATTCGCCGGATCCCGGGATAGACGGGAATGGCTGTACAAACCGCTGTTATAAGTTATTATTCATGTGGCAAAACAGAGCAACTTTAAATTTTTTTAAAAACTTGCAGTGCGCCTTAGCAGCTAAAATTTTGACACTGCATTTCTATTGGTGTATTCTTCCTATGTGAAAAATATCATGTCGGATTGGACCATACCCTTGTTAGAAACAGTCCATTCTGTTTTCTCTGAACGACCACCAGAATTATTTGAAGGAAAGTTAGAGGATCTGAGAAAAAATGAAACTAATGTCTAGTGGTACAACATTCGTGTCATCGAATAAAACTTAAGTAACGTCGTTTGAGATACTGAAATTAATAGCGCAGTCAAAAAAGCCTCACACTACGGAAGAAACACTCGTGGAATCTTGTTTCATCAAAGCTGTCAATGAGGTTTTAGTGTTAGAAAAAAAATTACCTGAATTAAACAACACAGTAAAAGTCACACATTAAAAGCTAATGTCAAAAAGTATCTACCGAGAGAGGTGGCGCAGTTGTTAGCACACTGGACTCGCATTCGGGAGAACGACGGTTCAGACCCGAGCCCGGCCATCCTGATTTAGGTTTTCCGTGATTTCCCTAAATCGCTTCAGGAAAATGCCAGGATGTTTCCTTTGAGAGGGCAAGGCCGATTTCCTTCCTCGTCCTTACCTAATCCGAAGGGACTGATGTCCTCGCTGTTTGCTCCCAGAAACCATTTGATTCGCTGACTTGGAGAAGGGTCCCCAAATCAACCAACCAAATGATTTCTGGGAGCAACTTCTTTCAAGAGTTTAAAAATCACCATGCTTCGCTTTGCAGTGTAACGAACCGACTGACGTTACTAATTGTTATCAGTTACTTGCTGTTGTCCGTTTTTTACACGACGACAACATAATTAAAGAACAATAATAGATCTCGCAGTAACTGGAAACGACATCAAGAGGAATGGATGTCATGAAACATAACATTATGTGGAGAAAGTTCATCGATTTCTATGCGGACGTCGCTCCAGCTAAATTACGATCATACTTCGGTCTAGCGCCGTTAGTTAAAAGAAAGGTCCTTCGACATTGACAACAGATGGTGTTATATGTTGCCAGTCGTTTGCCCAAACACTTCCTGACTGCGCTAATAATTGAATAAAATTAACCATAAATGTGTTAAATGTTATCAACAGCGGCACCTTAAATGCCTAATAACTGTGCAATGAAGTATTCTCGTATCATAAGACCCGTTGTTTCACACCGAAGTTCGCTGGCTGTCGGATGATAACACGCTGAGAACGTTATGCGAACTCAGAGGAGAGGTTGAGTTGTTTATAGGTGACAAAAAAATTGAACTTTACTAGAGCATGTTTACGGTCTGATAGAGGAATCAGGCTTATGTTGCGGATATTTACACACGCTTAAACAAGTTGAACTTGCAACTTCAAGGATCCGGAAGCAGACATTCAAAAGACGTTGCAAATATATTTATCTTTGATGACAAACTTCCTGTCTTTATTTGCAACCTTCAGTTAGGGAGAGGTAAAAGTGGCGAAAATAATTATTCTGTATTCCGACATTAAAAATTCTTGTTGATGATAAAAAGGAAGACACAGTTAGCGCAAAGATAAAAGAAAACATCAATAGTCACTTCCTAATGTTGGCTGATCATTACTTCACAGAATATAACAAAACAAAAGCTACAGTTGACAAAGACTGATCCGAAACTCTTTGAGCCATTATGCTGGAGAAGTTGCCAGAAAAAAATCCAGGAAGAACTCTTGAATTCCAAAATGATAGAAACTGTAAGGACACATTTGAAGCAGATTCTCTAGAGCAGTTTAGGTGTAAAAAGCAATTCCATAAACTAAAATTTCAGAAATCACCCTGATCTGCCTTTTTCCACAACTTATTTATGCGAAAAATAGTTTTCTGCTTTGTTGTTAATTAGAAACAAGTGCAGGAATCAACTGAAAGTACGTGATCGTATGCATGTAGCTTTAAGCAATAATATCAGCCCCAGGAATACCGAACATGTGCGGATGATGGAAGCTGAAAAATCACACTGAAGGAAGCCGAATCTCATTTTCTACTGAAAAAGGTTGTATTTTTGGTTACAATAATACCGTTAATACACGTTGCTTTTGAGTTTAACGAATACGTTAAAAGTTTTGATTAAAGTTTTTTCTTAGGCTGACATAGTTTTTTTTTTTTTTTAATTTTGTGGTCCCTGCTTACAACAAAGAAATTAAAATGATACCTGGTCAGAAAAAGGTTGGGAATCACTGAACTATTCTCTAGACCAGGTGCACACCTGACTTGCAGTGTTGCGAAAGTAGTACCAACACAATCAAAGTAAAATTTTGTGGATGTCAGAGCAACCTACGAGCCAGGTGAGAACTGTGCTTCTTGTCGTAATATATGGTGCTTTGCTTTAGGAGTACGACACTTCAACAGACTGCCATCAAAGACGAAACATAAAACTGGCGTACGTCAAAGAAAGAAAAAGATTGAGAAATGAAAGAAAGCAACAAAAGCCTCAAGAGAGCAGCGCGGCATGGTGGGGTGGGGGTGAGGCCGACTCTGTTGCCCTGCCCTCCGGCGGAACAGTAAATAAAGGGGTTGCTGGCTGCAGGCGCGGCACAAAGATTCCATAAAGATATTCCCGCGGGATTTAGGGGCCACTCGGCCGCGCCGCATACTCCATCTGCTATAAAACAAGCGAGCGCTGCGCCAAACAGCAAATATCTCCGTTTCCAGCCAGATAGTGGACAGCAAATTCGTGCACGTGCCGACCGTCGACCGGATATCCGTAAACGGCCAATAGCCTCCCGTTCCCGACTGAATATAGCCATCAACGCCGACTGTCCTCTTTCGTCGAGGGCCAGGTGGAAGCACTCATAACAAACGATGCGGTTCGAGAACTGAAATGTCCCAGAATGTGCCAGTGGTGTTAGATATCTGTTAATATTCGAGAAAAAGTCTTGAAACCCGATGGAAAAGAAGAGTGCACGTCTATAAATCTTCTCAACTGACCCCCAGCACCTCTCGGCCCAAACTGAATGGACTAATCGATTATTCTTTGTCCGAAATTACTTTCGGACTGACAGCAATATACGCAGGCCAGAGTAGTAATACTCCATACATAATCTTGTAGTCCGCAGCTCGTGGTCGTGCGGTAGCGTTCTCGCTTCCCACGCCCGGGTTCCCGGGTTCGATTCCTGGCGGGGTCAGGGATTTTCTCTGCCTCGCGATGACTGGGTGTTGTGTGCTGTCCTTAGGTTAGTTAGGTTTAAGTAGTTCTAAGTTCTAGGGGACTGATGACCATAGATGTTAAGTCCCATAGTGCTCAGAGCCATAATCTTGTATTTCATTAAACTAGCTCAAACTCGCAAATGATAAAACGTTCGAAGATAGAACTGGTAACAATAACAGCTGCATTGTGCTTACATTTTATATTAAGTTAGGGTACAAAATTATTGAGAAGATACTTGAAAAATTTACGGAAATGCATTTCCTGACGATGTTACCGAATTTTCCACTTGTGGGAAACGTTTGGTTATTGGTCTCAGGGCAATAAGATCACCACCAGGACGGGAATCAGTCAAATGGTTCAAATGACTCTGAGCACTAAGGGACTTAACATCTATGGTCATCAGTCCCCTAGAACTTAGAACTACTTAAACCTAACTAACCTAAGGACATCACACAACACCCAGTCATCACGAAGCAGAGAAAATCGCTGACCCTGCCGGGAATCGAACCCGGGAACCCGCGCGTGCGAAGCGAGAACGCTACCGCACGACCACGAGCTGCGGACGAGAATCAGTCATCAGGAGTCGGAGTATGCAGGCGATGATTCGTTCCCGGACTAGGACGACGTAACACCGAGACGCTGTTTTCTGAAGGACGGAGCAATGTCGCAGAAGAACCTGAGTAGCTCCGTGATGTAGTGGTTACGGTAATAAACTGTTGCATGGAAAGTCGTGAGTTCAAAACTCACCTGGGCTGTGCAGTTTTAATTTCTATATTCGGTTCGAGTAAATTCTATAAGTATCCGCAAATGTTAAGAATCACTGTACTGGAATGTTCTGTAGCTGTATATACACTGTATGTGTTCTTGCCGGAGGCAGTTCGCTCCGCGCTCTTGTATGTGCAAGTGCTCAATAAACCTTCGTTAAGTGATTTTAGTGTTCGTCATTCATCTAATTACACCTTCTTCTACGTGACATTATTACATATGTAGTTCACATCGAGGGCGCCGTACAACCAACCGATGTGTTCTAGACAGCCTACTTTCTGTGTACAGCAGTATTCAAAGAACTGTGACTGACGCCCGAACAACAGGGACTTATATGCATTGAGAATAAAAAATAGAGGTATGTAATATACAAACCGTCAAACCATATAAGTTATGCCATTACTTATAACTTTATATTCTAGCATCTGACTATGTACTTTTTATATTTTTAGCATTGAGAATGGCTAGCTACTAATCGAAATCTGGATTTGCATAATAATATCTAAATAGGACGACTGATTGCTACACTCTGTAATTTATAAGTCACATACAGTCGCTGAGTGCATCCACTTTCCGAATGGAAGGTAACCTGGTTTACATTTGTGTAAAAATTTTTACCTGTTGCTAAATTTGTGCTAGTCATCGTTACATTTGACCTCCAAAAGTTTTGGACTGTAATTTAAAACCATTCTGTTAAAGTGTTTAAGCATCCTACCTACCGCGAAATTTGTGCTAGTCGTTGTTACATTTGACCTTGAAAAACTCTTATATGTAATTAAAGCCATTACGTTAGTTGGGGACATTTAAATCTGTTTAAACATTTTACTTTTGAGATGATATATGCTATTATATTTATGCTAGTCATTGCTACATTTGACCTCCAAAATTTTGAATGAAATCTGTGAGGACCGCTTTAAATCCTGAGTGTGTAGTTTAAAACCATTGTGTTAGGCTGGTATTCTTTCTAAAAGAATATTTTATTGTGTTTCACTACTATTGCCTTTTTTGAAAAAGGAAATTGGTTAGTAAATGTGAAGCACTTGGCTAGTAATGAATGATGTCGTAACCTGGGGCCTAGCCCTTCCATGAATCCTTTTCAACTGGCATCCCGGAGTGCAAGCAGTTATTCGGCTTGGTATTGATCGACAGAGTTTCTGAATGTCCTCCTGAGGGAGATCGTGCCAGATTCTGGCGCGTTAGATAGTCAGAATCCCTAGCTAGTTGGAGGGCCCTGCCCATAATGCTCCAAACATTCTGACTTGGGAATAGAACTGGTAACCTTGCTGACCAAGGTATGGTCTGGTAAGCACGAAGACAGTTCAAACTCTCGGCTTGTGCGGGCGGGCATTACATTACTGAAATGTAATCCCAGGGTGGCTTGTTGTGAACGGTCAGCAAAAAGGGAGGTAGAATATAGTGGACGTACTGTTGTGCTGTAAGGGTGCTGCGGATAACAGCCAAAGGGATCCTGCTGTGAAAAGAAAGGGCACGCCAGACCACGCCTGGTTGTCGCGTGGTATGGCAGGCAACGGTCAGGCTGGCATCCCACCACTGTCCGAGGCGTTCACAGTATGGAATATCATCGACTGGAGTGGAATTCAGTGATGAGTTCCACTTTGAACCGAGCGCCGATGACCGGCGTATACGTGTCTTGAGACACCCTGAGTGGGATAGCATACCAACCTAATTGTCGCCTGCCAAATAGCTCGAGAACCAGGAGTGATGGTCTGGAATACCATGTTCTTTCTTAGCAGGACGCTTTTAGTTGTTATGCGCAGCACCTTTACACTACATCGGCACGTGACGATATTCTACGTTCCGTTTTGTTACCCTTCATAGCAAACCATCTTGGACTCACATTTCAGCACGATAATGCCCACCCGCACATAACGAGAGTTTCTACTGCTTGTCATCATGCTTAGCAAAACCTGCCTTGGCCAGCAAGGTCGCCGGTTTTCTCCCCAATTGAGAACGTTCAGAGCTCCAACCAGCTCAAGACGTTGACGATCTAATGCGCCAGTTGGATAGAATCTGGCACGATATCGCTCGAGAAGACGTCCAGCAACTCAGTCAATCAGTGCTAAGCCTAATAACTGCTTGCTTCAGGACAAAAGTTGGACGAAAGCGTTGACTCACTCAAATAATGTAGCTGTTTCTCTTTAATAAATAATACAATTTTTCTGAAATTGTATTCATTTGTTTGTCTGTATAAGTACATCATATCTATTTCTGTACCATTCGGATGATTCCTTCGTGATGCGTCGAATTTCTCTCTCTCTCTCTTTTTTTTTTTTAATATCACTAATGGTGATATTAAAAATACCTGATGCTCCAATTGAATTTATTACTTTGCAGTGAACACATAGTGTATTGTGGGGCGATCATTCACAAGGCAGTGTGATGCAGACCGTTGTTGGTCGAGTTGCGGTCATGTGTCAACCTGATGGAATAGTATGACCATGAGAGCAGTTGTTTTTATTTTTTTTTTATTTTTGCTACAGTGATTTTATATCAGCTGGTCTGCCTCATGTATCGTTATATCCAAATGATTTATACATGTTAAGCTACATTCAGGTATGTGGTACAGTAATAATAGTAATGTATATAGTGTAACTCATGTAGGCCCTCCCTCAAACCTGTCATGTTATATCTTCACAGATCCGATGATGGCACCTTTAGTGTGTTGAAACCGGTCATCTAGTAAACAATATTTAAGCGATCTTGCTTTTGAATTCTTTCTGAATTTATTACTTTTGGGGTTCAATAAGAACCGCAAAAAAAATTTTCAAGATTACGATACACAATATTATTCCTCACTCTTTCGGCTACAAAACCCTATTTTACAACAAAAACGCCTTTTAACGCAACGGTCTTACGCCACCTTGCTGGAAGGGTCTGTATCCCCGCATGGCACCGCTCTACCGGTCGACGTTGGAGCCAACGTCTTGCCGCGCGAATATGCTCCCCATCATCCACGTGGCCGCAGCTCGTGGTCTTGTAGCTAGCGTTACTGACCCTGGATCACGGGGCCCCGGGCTCGATTCCCGGCCGGATCGGGGATTTTCTCTACCCGGATAATGGTTGTTTGTATTCTCTTCATTATTTCATCCTCATTCAGGAAAATGGCGAGGCTGGAAACTGAAAAGATTTGGAATTTGTACGGGCGCTGATAAGCACGCCGTTGAGCGCCCCACAAACCCACATCGTACTGCTTCCCGTGGAGTGCATTCTTCATTGGGCCAAAGAGATGGAAGTTGGAAAGTGCGAGATTCGGGCTGTGGTGTGGATGAGGAAGAACTGTCGAATGAAGTTTTGTGAACTCCTCTCGGGTACGCATATGAGGCCTTGCGTTGTCATGGAAAAGGAGAAATTCGTTTGCATTTTTGTGACGACGAACACACTGAAATCGTTTCATCAGTTTTGTGAAGGTAGCACAATACTCCTCAGAGAATATCATTGCACCATGAGAGAGGACATGAAACGGAATAGCCCTTTCAGAATCCTAAAAGACCGTCTCTATGACTTCATCAGCTGAGGGTGCGGCTTTGAACTTGTTCTTCGGAGATGGTGTGGCGCCGCTCCAAAGATTGTGGTTACGTTTCCGGGTTGAAGGGATGAACCCAAATTTCATCACCTGTGTTGATGTTCGACAAGGAACTGTCACGACCAACTTCGCAACGCTCAAGTAATTCCGCCCAAATGGTCTACTGGTGCTCCTTACGGTCTTCTGTTACGTGGCAAGGAACTCAGTTGGTGCACACCTTTGAGTACCCCGGCTAATGGAAGAGTGCGTCAGCACTACCAGCAGAGATGTCCAGTTGGCTATGATTCGTCGATCACCTAGAATAAGTGTGTCCGCACGTTCCAACATTGCAGGAGTCACAGCTGTGTGCGGCCGGCCGGCGCGCAGGAGATCGGACAGGTTTGGGCGACCTTGTTGCGATGATGACAGTCGCCTCGCCCAACGAATCAACGTTATTTTGTTCAGAGCTAGGTGTCCGTAGACATTCTGCAAGCACCAATGAAGATTTTCAGAGTTCTGGTTTCCACCTAAAGAAACTCAATGTAAGTTTTCTGCTTGGAATGCACCTCCGTAACAGACCCCACTTAAAAGCTATGTATAGCGCCGCCATCAATTGGAACTTCTGGAAACTACAGAAGCTGAAGTGGGAACATTCCACGATGTCCCACGAAATGGTGTAGGCTACGTTTACATGGAGTGGAATGGGTCCTCTGGCCCATCTGAACCGAAGATTGACGGAAACAGTTATGTTCGGCTACTTGGAGGCTACTTGCAGCCATTGACGGACTTCATGTTCGAAAACAACGATGTGCCATGGCACTGGGCCACAACTGTTCACTATTGGTTTGAAGGACATTCAGGATAATTCCAGCGAATGATTTGGACACCCACCGGAAACACTTTACCAAATATGGACGGCTATAGAGACAGCATGGCTCAATATTTCTGCAAGAGAGTTCCAACGGCCTTTTGAGTCCATGCCGACACAATATTAGGAGGTATCCCACAACTATTGTCGCATCAGTGTGTAATCAGTTCACCTGTATAATTTAGAATTCTAGTCCGTGTCTGGTCATGGCAAATTGTGTGACACACGAAGAACAAAAATCCCGACAGTGCATTTTAGAGGAAATCCTCAATAATCCGTCCGTAGAACAGCAGTCCAAAATATAATCCAGTTGAAATCCAGAAAACAACCAGTTCACAAAAGTAGGTGTAAGCGAGGTAGAGACTTAAGCACAGCATGATTCAAAGTGCCTTGCAATGCTTCGTCAGCCGGGTTTTAACTAGACGTCAGCAGCTAGGTCCATGCAACACCGCACTAGCGCCTCTTTCTGGTTACAAGAGGACTTATTGATAGCAGATATTGCAGAGTATCGATATCGCTGTCATATGTCAGGGATATGCAGGACTATACCCACACGATTTCGTGAGATTGTTGATTTCATGTCTGGGGAACTGAGGTTCATGGAGAGATAATAGTTCCATAGCTTCAACTTTTCTGAGATTGTCACCTACTTCGATGTTGCTATGATGGAGCCAGTCTGTGATTTCTTCCGTTCGGTTTGTGTCTTAGGTTGTCTTGTCTACAACAACAGAATCCTTCGGTGCACTACTAAGATCAGTATTGTTGATCGTGTAGGCACCTAATGCATAAACGATTTCCTTCGACTGACATTGTACAGCAATTCCCTGGTCAAGAGAAGGACTTCCCCACTAAATTACATTTGACGAACTTGACTCTGATACTGTCTAGTGTCACACAACAGTCAAAAAACAATAGTAATCACAGATAAAAAATTAGGCCTCAACTTCTGGAAATGAAGGGAATATAAATCTCTGCGTGAATTGCACGATCCTACAGGACAGAAAGCCGTCTGAAGCAAATGACAAGTGGTGCAGTAGCGGGGGGTGATGGCTTGGCAATGGCAGATGGTTGCTTCGCGTACAGGTTTCGTGGGATTAGATGGATGCGTATCACGTCTCCTATGGGAACCTTACTGCTTTACTTCATCCGCAGCTGTTAATCGTAAAGTTCTTTTGAACAAATTGTAGTCTCTAGTCATTATACCAAGTTATCTCTTTTTGTATCTCTACAGATACGCACAAACGCTGTTTGAGCGTACAATACAGAGAAATGCACGAAGTTCATAGTCTCATTCTTTCTCGGGAACCATGAAAAAATCAAAGTATGACTCTAATTCTTCGACGAAGTGTAAGAATAGCCAAGATATCGTGAGCTCACAACAACAGTTCAACACGATAACCGAAAGAGAATCCAAATACCGCAACAAAATCAATCCAGTATACCATAAACTCAAAGAAACTATAGATTGAGGCGAATAGTCTGACTGCGGCCAACACCACACCTATAATAAGGACAGCGAGAGAAGTTGAGGGACGGTCAGCAACGCCGTTGCCAGCTTTCAACCATGAAGCACAAGTGGCAAATCGCATGACGTGATTGGTTGTGATAGACGAGCAAAGTAGCTGCGCCAAGACCGCTGCAAATTCCAGGGCTCTTTCGCCAACTCGAATACAAATAGCGAGTCACCGCCTACGTCACACCACGTGGCTTTAGCATGCAGAGTTCTCAGTCGGCATGGCGCAACCTCTATCGCCATGAATCGACTCCGGTGTAATGTCTCTGGTTCTAAGCGTGAAAATTTTTCGTCGTTGTCATCCGTTGTTATTAAGTGATGTATGGGGCTTTCACGGCAAGTTCATGAACGTTCACAGTCTTTTCGTTCATTTAAGAAACACACTAAAGTTTTTTTTTTTTTTTTTTTTTTTAAATTTAGTCCACTGTTGCTACGAAGTTTTTGAATGACTTCATGCTGCCTGCAGCTGCTAATTTTTATTTTATTTTTATGTTATTAAATTTTGCCCTTTGGCCATTTTCAAATTCTCTGTTAAAACAGATAGAAATTTACAGACATCTTAGAGATCAGTCCTACAATGTTTCAAACGAATATAGAGAGCTAAAAAAAAGTGAGATATTTGCACTAGTTCTACAACCAGTTCGTGCAGGAGTTTAGACCTTGCCAGCATTGTCAGTGTGACAAGACACAGGAAGATAATAAGAAGGAATACCTCACATCTGTACAGTGTATTCAGTGCAGACCTTGTTTGTGCTACATTAGATGTTTGGGAGAGAGTTCATTGCCAGCTTTGGTATTTCGTCTTTTTAATCCATACACGTTTGGTAAACAAGAAGGATGACTGGCTTGATTTATTATTCCAGGTTTCTCAAATTTTGACAACGGTGGCGTTAATTAACATATTTTTTAAACCTAATGGTAAATTATTTGGCATCTCGTAGATTATAGATCCTAAGAATAAGAGTCAAGTCTGTGATGAGTGCTTGTGCATAGTGGGATTAGTTTTGTAAAGGATTTTCTGTGGAAAAAAGGAAAGGAAACCCAAAAATTAGACATTGACACGTAATTTACTCCCTTCAGACCCACAAAAATATACGTTTCCCGTCTACATATACACCCATAAAGCCACCACTTGGTGTATGATTGAGCGTATTTTATATGCCGATGGACGGATCGCCAATAACCGCTTTGCAACACCCACACTATGATAAACTGCTGAGATGTTTGATATTTAACTTGGGGATGTTGGCACACAGCTTAATGATCAGGAATTATACGATACCTTCTCTCTTCCGTACGCCAATCAAATTCTTCTAGACTTATCAGTGGAAGGCATCTGAGTAACAAACCCTTCAAGGGCATTTCAAACTCTCTAAAGCTTTCCAAGTTTACTGAACAAAGAGCAGACTCAATGCAGTAACGGACAGAGACCATCGAGCATCAGAGTGGATGCGAAAGATAGCAGGCAGTCCGACGGAAGAATTTGAGTTTGAAAAATGTCGGAAGGACATTATCTGCCATCACGTGTAGTGTCAACAGTGAGACATGGAGTAGGTGGTGTTACGGTATGGGGGTGTTTTTCTTGGTAAGGGTGTGGTCCCCTTATTGCGCTTAAGAAAACGCTAAATGCGGAAGATATGAACAAATTCGATTGTGGCACTGCGAACAGTAGAGTAACAGTTCGAGGACAAATACTATCATCATAACAGTGCACCCTGTCATAAAGCAGCATGTTTGAGGCAGTGGTTTGTGGGCGATAACATCGTGAAACGGACTGGACTATCCAAGGTCCCGAACGTTACACCAGAGCCCAGTGTCCGACGTCACTACCTTCTGTGGCTTCGGTTCCTGTGGAAGAATGGGCTGCCATTATTCCATAGACATTCCGACACCTTATTGATAGTGTCCCCAGTGGAATTCAAGCCTTCATAAAGACGACGGGTGGAGAGATCCCATATTAATGTCCACTAATAGGCATCTTTTCAGATGTAATTTGAAGTCTGAAATTTATATGTGCTGGCACGTAACCTACTCCTTTCAAAACCCAGTACATCCTGCACGAGAAGAAAAGGAGAGCAGCCGGGACCATAAGTGAAGGAGTCATCACGAAATTCGCCTGAAGTGATGAAAGAAAACTAATGGAAAACCTGGATCGGGATACCAGGCCGGAGGTTTGAACTGCGGTGGATCGCTATAAAGTACTCCGTCTTCAGGCCACAAGTGGCCCATCGGGACCATCTGACCGCCGTGTCATCCTCAGATAAGGATGCGAGTAGGAGGGCGTGTGGTCAGCACACCGTTCTCCCGGTCGTTACGATGGTTTTCTTTGACCGGAGCCGCTACTACTCAGTCGAGTAGCACCTTAATTGGCATCACAAGGGTGAGTGCACCCCGAAAAATGGCAACAGCGCATGTCGGTCCGGATGGTCACCCATCCAAGTGCCGGCCACGCCCAACAGTGCTTAACTTCAGTGATCTGACGGGAACCGGTGTATCCACTGCGGCAAGGTCGTTGCCGAGGATCACTATATAGGAGGAAAATATCAGACAGAGGGTGTGGTATTCCTTGCTTTACTGAACATACCGCCAGACGCGGTGAAGTGATATTTTTTCTTTATTGGTGAGGTGAACGTTTTCTAAGAGATGACGACACTTTTTAGTAGGAAGCTTGAACGGAAGCGATTTTTATAAGGTGAGCACGAACACACCGAAATGTTAAATGATAGCGAATCGTTCTTTCGCTATCTTGGATGGCCAGTTGTGGAGTTCGAGAGAGTTAAATTCACGTAGAATCGAGCACTCTGCCTCGGCCATAAATTCCCATTTTAGGACAAAAGAAGTTGGGGGGAATCGCAGGGATCTCCTAAATTAGAGACGCCGCCACAGGGGCCCCGCCCATGCATTCATCAGGCGGCGAGAGGCGTCCCGAGCCACTGTGCAGTGCTACTAGCATCGGGGGGTGAGTCAGTGCACGCCAGCACAGGCGGTGCTTTCTGCCCCGTGACGTCGCGAGGATGTGGTGGAGTTTGCGGGGGAAAACAAAACTTCTTACAGAGTAGCCACGAGGCGGTGCCATTTAGATCCACTCCAAATGTTGAAAGGTGTGTATACATAATTTTATAGGTAATTTTCTTATTTTCTGGTGTCTTAGGAGGCGCATGTAATAATTGTATCGTTTAATTATGTGCGTGCAGCGTCATCAGAGATGTTGCGCTGCCCAGAGACTAGTCAGATCATCTTTGCTCTGCGGAGATGCACGGGTGTTAAGTGCTGGTAGCCAGGAGAGGAGACAGGGGGTTGTCGTGCAGTGTTGTGGCATTGAGCTTGTGTGACGGTACGTCACATAAATATTGACATTTTATGAATATAATTAGTGTAAAAGATATACTTAATGTTCTTGAAACAACTGATATGCAGCGATAAATTAAGAGTAGCATCTTTATTTAATGTCTATGGAAATAAAAAAGGATCGAAAAGAGACGCGATTGTACGGCCGAGGAGGAAGGACGTATTTTGTGGTACACACACTGTTTTGTTTCGCGATACGGAAGGCAGCCATTGAGCGGCTACACATATTTGATGTAAGTTATTCTGTATTCTGCTAAAAAAACTAATTATAGTTAACAAAATATGAATTTCTTTGTAATAGTTGCCACCTCAAATGCTCGCAGTGGCTAGTTATTTTTCATAAGCATTTTTTCAGTAATTTGCGCTGCGGGAAGCTCATCCTCTGATACAGCCTCTGGTCGGCCATTACGCGCCGAAGAATTAATTTATTTTTTTAAGTGTTAACAGTAACTGTAAATGCGAAAGATTTCGTTGTAAGAACCTTTCTAAATTGCAACAGATAATTAATTTAAGTTAAAGTTCATATTTTTTTAAATTATACAGATTCCATGAGTTCAGTAAGTTTTATCTTGGCCGCTCCACAGCAACAATTTAAATTCTCTCGAGCCTTGATTTGCAATCAATAAATAGAAATTAACAAAATTACATTCAATTCAGTTAACGGCAACTATATTTTAGTCACCACGTTCAAAATCTCAAGTTGGTACATGAATAACTGCGGCCCTTCAAGAACCCGTTTTATATTTACTAATGCACGTAAGTAAGAGTGACATGAAAAGACAATATCCCCGAGAGAAAGAATCATGCTGCTAAATTAAAAATAAAAATATATAAAATTCATATGTAATTTCTTTTGTATATGACGTAACGTATGCCACCGACGTCACACTTGGTACAGGAAGGACAGAGAACACGATGCTCTTGGGAATTATTTTATTGGTCTGATACAAGATATTATTATCACAAAAAGAATGTTACCATGAAGCACTGAATGAGATGGTTTAACTAAGCTAGTTACTGGCTTGAGAAGATTGGGATTTAAGGTAATGAGCGAACATATTTTACTGTATTGTTTTTAGGCGCCATGTGACGGATTGCGCGGCCCTTCCCGCCGGAGGTTCGAGTCATCCCTCGGGCATGGGTGTGTGTGTTGTCCTTAGCGTAAGTTAGTTTGAAGTTGTGTGTGAGTCTAGGGACCGATCACCTCAGCAGTTTGTTCCCTTAGAAATTCGCACACATTTGAACATTTTTTTGAACATTTTTACTTTGTTGCGGCAGGATTTAGTTACGCATTCTTGGTTCAACACAGATACCTAATCAGAAATTTCTTGCAATTTTATAAAGTTTTGTCACAGTCAATGTTAATGGATTTAAAAAATCAAAGAGAATTTAATCATTAGTATGAGGACTTTTGCGTCACAATAAATTTTCTTGTCGACTTACATTTTTGTATTTCTTCAGTGATGATCACACGTAATTATAATTTACAATGAAATACTTTCTTATTGCTTGCTAACCTTCAATGGTGAAATTCTCTGAATGGAATAGTGTCATGAAATTTTTTGAGATGAATATTTCTAAATGCAATTTCTTGAGAAGAATTTTTGTCTTGAGAGTAGCTACGTCATTATCCACCTCCCATTACCTGATGAACATCCTTTTCTACAAGAGATTTCCTGAGAACCAAGTTTGCATTGCACGTATTTAACAGATTACACTGCACTACCACGATTCTCTGTAATTAGTAGCAGCTCAGAAACTGAGACGCGCCTTTTCTTCATTTTCTGTTGCACGATGTTTACCATTCCGCCGCAAGTAAGCCAAATACAAGAGATACGAGTTTTCAGTTTCACAGGGTCAGTTAACAGTACTGAATTTAATTATTGTCATTAAAATTCAGAGGTTTCTTTTTTTCTTTTATTTAAAAAAATGAGAAAGACAGACAGTGTTGTTCAGACAGAGTATTTCTCATTTACATTCGCGCAGTCATTGCTTCTGATTCTTGCAGACAGATTGAGTTCTTAACTGCAAATGTGAGGTTAGCTTATGTACATATTTCTTTTCCGTGAATGGAATTTTTTGGTATGCGACAGCTTACGTTCATCCTTTCGAATCTCATGATTTTTTTAAGACCCAAACATAAATTTGCTACATTTCTTGTGCTACAGTAACTCCTTTTAGGACGTTCAGATATCAGGAGTCCTGTCTTTGACAAGAGAACAATATAATCATCAACCGACGACGTTTCTTCCTCGGCGCTGGCCATTCTAAACATTTCTGGAGCCATGGAAAGTCTACTACATTCCTTGAGTTCATACAACTACTTTTAGCCTTGGCGGATATCGGAACACCAAAAGTTGTGTGGTAAGTAAGAGGTCAATCCGGGACTCAGCCCAGCTTCACTGTACTGGAAGATATATAACGCCTAGCACTCGATATAAACCACCTAGCATGGTTTTCAAACGTTCTGGCGAAATCGTACGAAATTTTGGGGTAGATCAACTGGGAGGAAGCAAAAAGTTTGAAAGAGCAATTACAGTTTCCATTACTTTTGAAATATCACGTTACTTCTGACCAGTCGCACAGTGATCATTTGTCACATCCACTGGCTGCCAAATACCGCCTGCCTGCAGCAAAATGTATATACTAATCAAAAAACGCCCTTCGTCACCATTAGAATTTCTCTTCTCTCAAACAAAAGCACGAAGTATGATTTTAATGCCACGACTGTTACAGGTAGTTGGACCTCGCTGGGAAAGGGTGGAGGGTTAATTCAGCTGGATTACATCTGCATTTTTTAAAAACGTTTTTTAAAGGCTGAATTTTCATAAAACTTCTGTCGCTGATGACCGCACAAAAATTCCTCTTTAGAGTGGTGTACAAAAACTGTGAAAGTATTAAATATCGAAAAACTGAAACCACAATTACTTTCAGAAAAAAACTTTAGTTCTGAAACAAACAATAGAAATGAACCAACAACCAGTCAGTTAAATCAATAAACATCACAATTTAGTAAAGCAACCGAAAGATTATCGTACAATAAATTTCAAAGGTGTTTACTTTACGGAAGTAGGAAAGAACTGCCTCTGTCACACTGACTACGAAGCCCACATAAACGTAGCAACTGACACCAATATAAGTCAGTGACTAATTAACAGTTATACATTTTAGAAAAGAATCAATAGCATTAGATGATAATGTTGACTGAGTAGTACATAATCTGACATCGAAGCTTCCCTTTTTTTAATAAATGGCTGGTCGTGTCGTAGTTACATCATCAGTAACAGATTCGTTAGAATCCAGAATTAGTCTATGTCAGTCCACAGAAATACAATACAATATCGACTCTTACACCTGAAGCAGCTCAGTATTCGACATTTGCATAAACAATCTCTCATCACACAACAGCGTTTCGCAAATATGTTCTGAGCAGCTGTCCAGCCTCTAAAATATAACCGCACTATTACAGAATACCAATTTTAATCACCGTGATCAGTAGCAAGAAGTGGATCCACCGTCTAACACAGTCGCCTAAAAAAAAAAGAGACCGTAATATTGCCGAGCGACTGTACCTGTAGCAAATATACTGTCAACACAACAGCTGCATTTCAGTTCACTCCTTCGGAGACATGTTACGTGCAGGCCGTCAGCTGCAAGCCAGTCTCCCACACACACCGTGCGAGCCGATAACCGCTCTGTCCTCCGCAACTTCCAGTAAACTAACAGCGGCTCTCCAAACCTGAGCTCCGCTTACGGCAACCAGCGTACCGCTCTCCAGTGTCCATTGGCGAAACCGTTACATACTCTGCCGCCAACTTCCTTCTCCCTCCTATGCTCACTCGGCCAGATGAACCAATTTGGAGCAGAGGGTTTCCGCTACACCGGGACAAGGAAGTCTCGTCAACATAGTTCGGCTGTTGCCAACCTAGATCAAAATGCTGTTCACGGCACTAGATTAAAGCACTTTCTACATAGACTTTATGTCTTTAACGTTTGTGCAGAATAGAGTCTTGTACATGAGCACACGTCATATAACAATCTGCTCATTACACAAGATCAGTAGCAAGAAGTGGATGCACAGTCTAATACTGTAGCCTAAAAAATGACCGTAATATTGCCGAGCAACAGTACCTGTAGCAAACATTCTATCAACACAGCAGCTGCATTTCAGTTCGCGCATCTGGCCTTCAGAGACAGGTTATGTGCAGGCCGTCAGCTGCAAGCCACTGTCTCCCACATAAACCGTGTGAGCCGATAACCGCTCTGTCCACCGTAGCTTCCAGTAAACAGCGGCGCTCCAAACCTTAGCTCCGCTTACGGCAACCAGCGTACCGTTCTCCAGTCTCAAATAATGGTTCAAATGGCTCTGAGCACTATTGGACTTAACAGCTGAGGTCATCAGTCCCCTAGAATTACTTAAACCTAATTAACCTAAGGACATCACACACATCCCTGCCCGAGGCATGATTCGAACCTGCTACCGTAGTAGTCGCTCGATTCCGGACTGAAGCGCCTAGATCTGCCCGGCCACCGCGGCCGGCTTTCCAGTGTCCATTGGCAAAACTGTTACATACTCTTCTACCAACTTCCTTTTCCCTCCTATGCTCACTCGTGCGGCCAGATAAACCAATTTGGAGCAGAGGGGTTCCGCTACACCAGGACAAGGAAGTCTCGCCAACATAGCTCGGCTGTTGGCAACTTAGATCAAAATGCTGTTCACGGCACAAGATTAAACCACTTTATGCAGTATTTGTGCAGTATAGAGTCTCGTACGTGATCACACGTCTTATATTAAAGGATTTGTTTTTTGAGCATTTGAAAAGCCTTGCGGAAAACGTAACAGAGTTTAAGAGTGAATTAAAGAACATTGTGTTGTCCAAATCCTCTTACTGTGTCCCCATTATCTTGGGTATGCAAAATAACTTCTTGTGCTGAAGCGAAATACACTCCTGGAAATTGAAATAAGAACACCGTGAATTCATTGTCCCAGGAAGGGGAAACTTTATTGACACATTCCTGGGGTCAGATACATCACATGATCACGCTGACAGAACCACACGCACATAGACACAGGCAACAGAGCAAGCACAATGTCGGCACTAGTACAGTGTATATCCACCTTTCGCAGCAATGCAGGCTGCTATTCTCCCATGGAGACGATCGTAGAGATGCTGGATGTAGTCCCGTGGAACGGCTTGCCATGCCATTTCCACCTGGCGCCTCAGTTGGACCAGCGTTCGTGCTGGACGTGCAGACCGCGTGAGACGACGCTTCATCCAGTCCCAAACATGCTCAATGGGGGACAGATCCGGAGATCTTGCTGGCCAGGGTAGTTGACTTACACCTTCTAGAGCACGTTGGGTGGCACGGGATACATGCGGACGTGCATTGTCCTGTTGGAACAGCAAGTTCCCTTGCCGGTCTAGGAATGGTAGAACGATGGGTTCGATGACGGTTTGGATGTACCGTGCACTATTCAGTGTCCCCTCGACGGTCACCAGTGGTGTACGGCCAGTGTTGGAGATCGCTCCCCACACCATGATGCCGGGTGTTGGCCCTGTGTGCCTCGGTCGTATGCAGTCCTGATTGTGGCGCTCACCTGCACGGCGCCAAACACGCATACGACCATCATTGGCACCAAGGCAGAAGCGACTCTCATCGCTGAAGACGACACGTCTCCATTCGTCCCTCCATTCACGCCTGTCGCGACACCACTGGAGGCGGGCTGCACGATGTTGGGGCGTGAGCGGAAGACGGCCTAACGGTGTGCGGGACCGTAGCCCAGCTTCATGGAAATGGTTGCGAATGGTCCTCGCCGATATCCCAGGAGCAACAGTGTCCCTAATTTGCTGGGAAGTGGCGGTGCGGTCCCCTACGACACTGCGTAGGATCCTACGGTCTTGGCGTGCATCCGTCCGTCGCTGCGGTCCGGTCCCAGGTCGACGGGCACGTGCACCTTCCGCCGACCACTGGCGACAACATCGATGTACTGTGGAGACCTCACGCCTCACGTGTTGACCAATTCGGCGGTACGTCCACCCGGCCTCCCGCATGCCCACTATACGCCCTCGCTCAAAGTCCGTCAACTGCACATACGGCTCACGTCCACGTTGTCGCGGCATGCTACCAGTGTTAAAGACTGCGATGGAGCTCCGTATGCCACGGCAAACTGGCTGACACTGACGGCGGCGGTGCACAAATGCTGCGCAGCTAGCGCGATTCGACGGCCAACACCGCGGTTCCTGGTGTGTCCGCTGTGCCGTGCGTGTGATCATTGCTTTTACAGCCCTCTCGCAGTGTCCGGAGCAAGTATGATGGGTCTGACACACCGGTGTCAATGTGTTCTTTTTTCCATTTCCAGGAGTGTAAAATCGGGAAAATCTTGTTTAGCTATCAGGGCAACAGAAGCCAACATTATTGCCTTTCTTGTAACTTTGTTATGAACATATGAAAAGCAGCACGTCTTTTCCAAATATCACATCATTTCTTTTGTCCTGTAATCCTCTTCCTCTCTCCAAGATCTGTCCAGAAACGCATCACATAGTCATGTAAAAATCACATTTCATTTAACAAGAAACAGAAACAGAGAACTTTAATACCAGTTTGTAGTACTGTAACCATTAGGGTGCAAAGAAGGACTGGACATCCAAAGGTGGCGACCATGGACGATGGTCCACAAGTTGGATGAAGGAATTAATCACTACTTCCAGTGTTACCCGCTACGCTGAACTGCAGGCAAATACGATACGTTCCGGCATGTTCTCTGAAGTGGTTGACATATCGCAATGGACAACATATTTTACTATTTTACACCTTCTCACCTTCCCAAAAACAGAGAGTCAGGAAGAGTAAAGTCAGGAGACCTAGATGGCCAACCCATCGTTCGTCATCGACAAATCAATCTGGCCAGATATCTTCGGTTCGGAACACCACGTGCACGTAATGACTCACGTGCTGAACATCCGTTGTGTTCGTATCATACAAGCATTCTGGCTCTGAGCGGCATTTCATTCAGAACACGAGGAAGAGTTGGCAGTCGTAGTGCCGATTAGATTACCATTGACGAAATAAATGCTAATAATTGTAGCCACAAGCATCCTGTGCAGGATACTATCTCTACACTGAAGCTGATTCTCCACTTTTCTAAGCGAATATGGGTTTTCGCTCGACCATTAATACATGTTCTTTGAGAAGAAACATTGATTGATAAAAAGAATATTGAATAAGTAGTTATGATTGGGGAGGGTTTGCTGGTGTACCTGCTGACAGAACTGTACGAAGTATTGGAAATCATTTCCATGCAATTCTTGGTGAACGTGTACTAGATGAGGATGGAGCTGGTGACGTGTTAGAATGCGATGTACAGCCGTGGACAAAACGAGCGAGACCCCTCGCCTATTCGTTATGCAGATCCGCACAGCTTTAAAGTCTGCTACACAGCATAACAGGCAAGGCGACGAAGTGCTACCAACACACTATGCACAGGTGTGAAATTGTAAAACCATCCGAACTTTGTCAGACGGTTTTCCGTCACGTGTAAGACTATATTAATGCTGGTTAGTGTGTTAAACAACACGTAAATATGAGATATAAATGAAAGAAGAAACGCTAACTAGTATGAACTGTACTAATAAAAATGAATTTCTTACACCACCAAGGGCCGGCCGAGGTGGCCGAGCGGTTCTAGGCGCTTCAGTCTGGAACCGCACGACCGCTACGGTCGCAGGTTCGAATCCTACCTCGGGCATGGATGTGTGTGATGGCCTTAGGTTGGTTAGGTTTAAGTAGTTCTAAGTTCTAGGGGACTGATCACCTCAGATGTTAAGTCCCATAGTGCTCAGAGCTATTTGAACCATTACACCACCAAGGGACCGAATACAGCAGGAAGTGCGATACATTTCCGCTTATTAGGTCTACCTGTACTCGAGGTAAATGGGTTTTAAGGGTTGGGTAGACACATGATAGTCAAGAAAGTGAGGCTAGTAGAGTTCCATTTTTACCGATTAAGGTGACGAAATCCTAACAACGAAAATAGCTACAACAGATACTGAAGATGAGGACCACATAAATAATTCCCCCTACTCTTTATTCGAAATGTTCTAGTTGCAGTCGATACATCAGCATATTAATCGTAGCTACGCTTTCGATCCAAATCACGTTTACAGGAATGCAAATTAAATACGTTTGCCTATACACGTGGTAATTCAGATCCCAGTATTAATGCCACCGCGTTTTAGAAGTGCGAGCATTCCCATTGCTAGCTAACTTAAGAAACACTTCGGATAATGAACGTTTTTGGCTGTGGCGAGTCTAATGGAGAATTCTAAACATTGTAGAATACGTTTGGAGCTATGTAGCCGTTTATTTCCTGGGTTGGTGCAGAATTATCCTACTAAATTTACTCGCTAATAACAGTATTTTGTTATTTCGACAAACATCCCGAATGATTGTCACATAAGCGGTGACATAAAGGTAGAAATTTTAGGTTTTGACTCCAGAAAGCTCTAAGCAACAGAAACTGCAGATCATTTTGCCATTTTAGTGCGATATTGCTGGCTTATTCATGTGTGGGGTAATAATAGACGGCTGTTTGCCTGGGTTGTCTGCTAGTGTAGTGAAAGGTGTTTGCTACTGCAAGGGAGGTCTGGTTTGTTTTCGGTTCCAACATCGATGGAGGCAGATAGACGATCAGTAAAGCAATTGTAAGAAATTGTCATGCCCCCCCCCCCCTCCCAATACGTTTTATTGCTACCTTTATTATGTACCGGCGCCCTGTGGATGTAAATACGAAAATCTTGTAGAATTTCATACTTGTTACTGCTTAATTTTTCCTCTTCTGTCAATAACTGAATTGTCTTAACTGTGGCAATGAATGATTTTTAACTGAATTTCGTTATGAATCTTCACGCATTGCTAAATTTGCAAACTTTCATGGTAGGTCAGCAACAGAAATCCAGCATGACTGGTCTGAACGTTGACACAGACCGTTTTGCGGCCGAATGCGCATAATATTTTGCTAATTCGTAACCATCTGGGGTACTTTGTCTTACTAAAACAGTAATGTTATCTCGATAAGCTGAAATTCATTTTTATTAGTACAGTTCATACTAATTAGCGTTTCTTCTTTCATTTATATCTCACATTTACGTGTTTGTTTAACACACTAATCAGCGTTAATGTAGTCTTACACATGATTGCTAACAGTCTGACAAAGTTAAGATAGTTTTTCAGTTTCACGCCTGTGCACAGTACGTTGGTAGCACTTCGTCGCCTTGCCTGTTATGCTGTGTAGCAGACTTTAAAGCTGTGCGGATCAGCATAACGAAAAGGCGAGGGTCTCGCTCGTTTTGTCCACGACTGTACATTGGTTTTAGCAACGACAGTTTCCTGTTCAAGCTGTCGTGTGCTCAGGTGTGGATTCATTGCAACAGGGGCAGGAACAGTAACTTCAGCCGCTTTATCTATGCGAACTCTACGACCAGTCAGTTGCCTTGGGTTGAAATTTCCCGTTTCCTACAGCGTCACTACAGGACGAGGAAACATCCGTCGGGAAGGTTGGCTGTCATCAGAATATCACTCTCTGCAGGCTTCCTCTACTTGAATAGCATGAAAGAAAGGTAATGATGAAACAATTTTTAATCAAGGACTACGTTTACGGTATACAGCATATTGCTTAGAAGTACTACAGTACTGCACTACACCTACCCCTATTGTGATGCAGATGATAAACGGGTATTCATTGGACAAATATATTATACTAGATTTGACATGTGATTACGTTTTCCCGCAATCTGGGTGCATAGATCCTGAGAAATCAGTATCCAGAACAACCACCTCTGGCTGTAATAACGGCCTTGATACGCCTGGGCATTGAGTCAAACAGAGCTTGGGTGGCGTGTACAGTATGAAACGTCCCCTTAGAAAAATTGTACATGACTGTGCTTAAACTGACACACAATATTTTTAGCGCAACGCAATCTCACTTTTAATAATCCCTACAAAAGAATGGCCCTGACTAACAAATAACCTATACCTTTCATGAATTCTTACCTCACAAAAATCTTCGTTAATCGAACTACTGCAATACAGGGAGCGCCACTACTGCCAGCTAAATAAAAGATTCTAACTACTGAAGGCACTAACTACTGATAGGCAGAGATAGCAAATGAAAGATTTTGATAGAGAACAAACAATGTATTTACCTCAATAGTGTTCAAAAGTCATAATATATATATCAGTTCATGACATCCAGTATTACAAATTTACTGTCTCTGTCCAGATCCTCCGCTGTAAAAACTCCGCCATCTCACTCCCCACATCCACCACTGCTGTCGGCTCACCCCCAACTGCGCAACGCTACGCGCTGTTAACAGCCAACTGCCCCCTACAATAGAGAGTATCTCAACAATGCCAACCAGCCACAGACTGCACACAGGACAGCCAGTGATTTTCATACAGAGCGCTACGTGGCGTTACCAATATAAAAACCTAAACAGCTTACTTACATAGCCCCATGCTCCCCACAAAAAATTTTACAAATTGTTTTGGGCACTGGCCAAAACAGATTTGAAAAATTTTTTCATAATTACATTAAAAAAGATATCAAATGCACACACTTATTGATAAAATGCTGGTCAAAAGCTAAAATTTTATCACAGTCCATAAAGGCAGTCCTGATCGTTCATCACAGTAGAATTGCAGTGTTTTTCTCAAAGTCTGAGCAGTAAAAGAAAATGCACAGAGAAGTAGTGGATTTTCATGCAGTCTTGAAGAAGTAGTGTTGTCCTTCCAACGGAAAGACAGTGCTGACTCTTGACATGCAGACAGGTAATGGTCCACAACAGAGCAAACCCACAGCAGAGTCAGTCGAAGTTTTGAAGAATATTGGTCGCTAGGTCGTCACAGAGCAGACCCACTGTAGTCCTGGTAGAGATTATGGTATTGGTGGGCCACCAGAGGTGCAGACCCACTGCAGTCCTTGTAGAAATAATGGTATTGGTGGGCCATCAAAGATGCAGACCCACTGTAGTCGTTGTAGAGACGGCCAGCAGCCATCTGTTGCGACTGTGCAGGTGCACAATCACCATCGAAGAGTCTTGTGGAGAATACAGCAAGTCCATAAACCACCACTTGTGCACTCACAATGTTTTTGGAATTGTCCTTAGAACCAGCAATGCTGTTAATCAGTCCCTTGCTGAATTATTAACACACGTGCAAGCACTAACAGTCCCAATTTGTCACATATTGTGCATAAACTATGACCAACAGAAATGTGTTCAGTGAAATGAATGCTTACAAGTTACTTAATCTGACGAACTGGTGTCCATTACAATTTTATAACATGAGAATACAATTACAAAGATATAGAAAACATTATTAAAAAACATAATAATACAGATAACATTTGTAGTAATACAGGCTTTACAAAAGAATAGAAATAAACATATATGACAGTGTTACAGGAATTATGACATAAGTAAATACATAAAATATTGAGAATAGTTTTCGAAACATTAATTTCACACATGAGAATTGAAACAGAACAGAATTAATAATGTCTAAACATCTTTACAAAGTAAATAACATATTATTAATGCAAATTATATTTGAGGATAACAGTATTCCTCATCATAGTGAATGTTGCATAGTACTAGAAAAATTCTACAACATAAATCTTATTAGCTAAACACATAAAGACAGGAAAAAGACGAATACACAAGGGTACATAAACACATAGCAGAATAACACAGGAGGAAAGGACAGGGTTTGTTTTCAGTGTAACATTTGGTACTGCAGTCCAACCCAAAACTTCATGCCATAGATCTTTCCTCTTATTTCAACATTTGTTTCCACCAAAAAAATCCTATCCAAGCATGCTTTCTGTATTTATATGTTCACATATTTCTTACCTCATTATTTATTTTCCATTATCTTACCTCATCATTTATTTCCGAGAAAATCCTACTTAAACCTGTTGTCCCTAAACCCTACTTTTTTGTTCATTTCCTCTTTCAAAATACTTTCTTGGCCAAACCATTTTCTTATAGCTTCTCAATGCATTTCTTCCAATTCATCACAACTCGTTCTCTTATATAGCCTACCCCATGATAAGCTAACTTAAATCTACTGAGCTCAGATGCTAAACTAAGGGACGAGGCAATGCAGCAGCACAAAACAATTAACACAAACAGCAATGACAAAAAAATGCAAATTGGCAAAGTTAGCAGCAATAAATATAAATTAGCAAAGCATATGCAACATTATAACTAATATGAGCCAATGTGCAGCAACAAGAACAATAAATCAGTAGTAAAACTGGCTTAACAGAGTAATACAAAGTGAAATTCAGTAGCACTACACCTGGCAAACAGCAGTAGCAAATACAATAACTTATATCTAAACATGACAAAGCTCAAGCAGAAGAAATATTACACTAAAGATAACAATGCAGATAAGGGAAACGTCTATTTACATCTTAATGTCTATGTAACTAAAGTGGTGCACCACAAAAACTTATTCTACAAAAAATTACCAAGTACTTGAAAAGAAAATTATATATGCAGTTACTGTTATTAGTCCCTTCTTGTTGTTCTTTCCTTTCCAAGTGCTCCTATTTCGAAGAATGTGGATCATATAATTATTATTTAATAGATCTGTTGACAGAAAGTTTTCACATTAACAAATACATTTAATTTTATTTTATGAAACCAATGCTGCAAGACAGCTGGAAACCAGATATCAAATGAAATAAGCAGCTATGTACAAAGCAAAACATAAAAATATCATTCAATAGTCATGTGGCATTTCATAAGTTAGTAGAAATTCTCTCAACTCTCGTAGAAAGACGCTTGTCATAATCAGGTGTGCAGATGTAAGTATTTTTCCAAGTAATGAGCATGTCTTATTTGCGATGCTTTCTAGAAACGAATGTCAATAGCGAGGTTAATGGCCTCTCCCTTTTTTTTGTTGTGCCGCTGAAATGCACGACTCTTTTTTTTTTTCGAGGCGACTGTCGCATACCTTTGCGCCCACAGCGCATTATGTCGTCACTTGGCTTTCTTACCGAAATATTTACTACAGTGACAGTCTCATATAGAAAATTTCACAGGTCAAGAAATCGCGTTACAAATGTGTAGAAACAAAATCCTATTAATATAACAGTGTCCAAAAAATTTTCGTCGGCATTGCAATACATTCACACGTTTACATACATTTCATGACTCTTAAAGTGCGATTCTTGGTTTCCAACAACCTTTTTCACAAACTAGAGTCCCTAACCACTTCTCATTATTCCTTACCTTATTAGACATATACATATTCGTCGACATTCTTCAATATTTCACCATTATAAATATGTAGCATAATCAAATTCCTCATATAGCATCAGCTTATTGATCATAAACATACCTCAGCAGCATAATACACATCGTCGTCGTAATAATAACGTCATAATACCTCAGTCAAATCTCAAAAACGTCGTAGCTTTCTGCAATAATTTCAAAACCTAAAAAATTCTCTGCTCATTTCAATAGTGTCATCTACCTCAAACGTACTTTAAAAATCATGGTCCCATACCTAATACATCATTCAAAGCTCTCATAGTATCACTATGGTTCCGAAAAAATGTGAACAGTTCACACAGTACAGACAAAATACAATTTCATAAGTGTGAAGTTATTCAACTGTGTAATTGCATAAACATGACTTTAGAACACTATTAAGGTAAACACATTGTTTGTTCTCTATCAAAATCTTTTATTTGCTAACTATGCCTATCAGTTGGTTGGTTGGTTGGTTTTGGGGAAAGAGACCAAACAGCGAGGTCATTGGTCTCATCGGATTAGGGAAGGACAGGGAAGGAAGTCGGCCGTGCCCTTTCAGAGGAACCATCCCGGCATTTGCCTGGAGCGATTTAGGGAAATCACGGAAAACCTAAATCAGGATGGCCGGACGCGGGATTGAACCGTCGTCCTCCCGAATGCGAGTCCAGTGTGCTAACCACTGCGCCACCTCGCTCGGTATGCCTATCAGTAGTTAGTGCCTTCAGTAGTTTGAATCTTTTATTTAGCTGGCAGTATTGGCGCTCGCTGTATTGCAGTAGTTCGAGTAACGAAGATTTTTGTAAGTGATTTGTGAAAGGTATAGGCTATTGTTAGTCAGGGTCATTCTTTTATAGGGATTATTAAAAGTGAGATTGCGTTGCGCTAAAAATATTGTGTGTCAGTTTAAGCAGTCATGTACAATTTTTCTAAGGGGACGTTTCATTTGTCGACCCTTAGCCGAGGATACCACACTGGAATCTTCTGATTTTTTTCTTGTAGTTTGTGTAATTAGTGTAGCCTTTGTTTATTGCTAGCGCGTAATTATAGAGAGAATTTTCTTTGTAGTTGTAGTTTTTCATTGTTGTACAGTAAAACAGTTGTGGCATGCATGTAGATTTGCACGAAGTATTTCGCAGCTGCACTTGCAATTAACGAGATATTATTTTCAATACTATGTTAATGTGTTTTCTTATTTTGCTCTTCAAATTGTGCTTTTCTGTGTTGTCGTGTGAAATATTGTGACAATAATGGCGTGTGGAAAACGTAATACTAGGCTCCAAAGTAAACTGAGAAAGGACAGTCAAGACGAAAGCAGTGAATTAACTAATGTTCAAAGTAGTAATCTGGTAATTGTGCATAGGGAAATAGAGCGGGATGCAAATAGTGGTGTAGGCAGTGAAACAATTAGTGAACAGGGAAGCATTATCGATCGATCGGTCGGCAACAGCTCGCCTCAGGAATCCGAAATGACAGGACACAATCTTGCAAATACTGTAGATTCAGGTTTTGCGTCCTCACCGTTTTCTCAAATAAGTCAAGACACATTTTCTGCTTGTCAAAATGTGAATGTTGCCGGTGCAAATGCACTGCCCAAAAGCATAGAGGTACAGATTCCAGACACTAATACATTATTATTGCAATTAATGCAACAAATGAAAAAAATCAGAGACAAACACAGCAACAGTTACACAAAATGGAACAAAATCAGAGACAAACCCAGCAAAAGTTTCAAAAGTTAGACACAATGGAACAAAATCTTCGGAAGTTAGACATAATGGAACAAAATCTTCATAAGTTAGACACCACACTTCAACAAACACGTGAAGACTTAACTACTGAGTAACATAACATTGAATCGAAATGTCAAAAAGTCTGTAATGACGTAAAAACACAAATTTGTGAGCATTTTCAACCTATTTTTTCGCGTCATGAAAATGCATTACAGAATCACGAAGCAGCCATGAAAGAACTGCAAACCATTGTTCATGAAAATCATGAGACATTGTGGGCTAAAATTGACTCAGTAGCATCTACCGATTCGGTTACGCTACTTGCAAAAACTCAGGAAAACGTAAAGGACACAGTAGATACTCTGAAAATTGGTTCAGAAAAACACATTGAGGAAATTAGTTCATTATCAGAGAAAGTAATCGAACTTTCGGATCAGCTAAGTAATTTATCTACGAAGGTAGATGATAATCTGAATGATGCAAGACCGGTAGTCTTTAATGACGTAGAAGAGTACGAACAAATTAGGAAATTCAAACAAAATCAGAATCAAATTAATACGCAACACCAAAGAGAAATTCGGGAAGTACAAGATCAGTTGGCACAAGTAATACAAGAATTACGTATCTCGGAAGACACTTGCGCTCCAACACGGGAAGAGGGACTTAGAAATACGGAACAGCCACAAAATAATAACACGGGGCACTTCGGAAATTATGAAAGAAATTGGTAAGGTACACCGAATTTTGAGATGGAACCGCCGAAACGAAGTAACAATGACCGATATGCGACTTGCCGACATGATGATTTTGACTATAAGCTGTTTATTACTACACGTAAATTCAAAACATTTAAGAATCCTGGCAGGATCGACATATGAAACGTCCCCTTAGAAAAATTGTACATGACTGTGCTTAAACTGACACACAATATATTTAGCGCAACGCAATCTGGCTTTTAATAGTCCCTACAAAAGAATGGCCCTGACTAACAATAACCTATACCTTTCATGAATTCTTACCTCACAAAAATCTTCGTTACTCGAGCTACTGCAATACAGGGAGCGCCTCTACTGCCAGCTAAATAAAAGATTCTAACTACTGAAGGCACTAACTACTGATAGGCATAGTTAGCAAATGAAAGATTTTGATAGAGAACAAACAATGTATTTACCTTAATAGTGTTCAAAAGTCATATTATATATATCAGTTCATGACATTCAGTCTTACAAATTTACTGTCTCTGTCCAGATCATCCGCTGTCAAAACTCCGCCATCTCACTCCCCACATCCACCACTGCTGGCGGCTCACCTCCAACTGCGCAACGCTACGCGCTGTTAACAGCCAACTGCCCACTACAATAGAGAGTATCTCAACAATACCAACCAGCCACAGACTGCACACAGGACAGCCAGTGATTTTCATACAGAGCGCTACGTGGTGTTGCCAATATAAAAACCTAAACAGCCTACTTACAACAGGTACAGCTGCCCATGCAGCTTCAACGCGATACCACAGTTCATCAAGAGTAGTGGCTGGCATATTCTGACGAGCCAGTTGCTCGGCCGCCATTGACCAGTCGTTTTCAATTGGTGAGAGATGTGGAGAATGTGCTGGCCAGGGCAGCAGTCGAACATTTTCTGTATCCAGAAAGGCCCGTACAGGACCTGCAACTTGCGGTCGTGCATTATCCTGTTGAAATGTAGGGTTTCGCAGGGATCGAATGAAGGGTAGAGCCACGGGTCGTAACACATCTGAAATGTAACGTCCACTGTTCAAAGTGGCGTCAATGCGAACACAAGAGGTGACCGAGACGTGTAACCAATGGGACCCCATACCATCACGCCGGGTGATAGCCCAGTATGGCGATGACGAATACACGCTTCCAATGTGCGTTCATCGCGATGTCGCCAAACACGGATGCGACCATCATGATGCTATAAACAGAACCTTGATTCATCGGCAAAAATGACGTTTTGCCATTCGTGCACCCAGGTTCATCGTTGAGTACATCATCGCAGGCGCTCCTGTCTGTTATGCAGCGCCAAGGGTAACTGCAACCATGGTCTCCGAACTGATAGTCCATGCTGCTGCAAATGTCGTCGAATTGTTCGTGCAGATGGTTGTTGTCTTGCAAACGTCACTATCTGTTGACTCAGGGATCGAGACGTGGCTGCACGATCCGTGACAGCCATGCGGATAAGATGACTGTCATCTCGACCGCTAGTGATACGAGGCCGTGGGATCCAGCACGGCGTTTCGTATTACCCTGTTGATCCCACCTATTCCATATTCTGCTAACAGTCATCGAATCTCGACCAACGCGAGCAGCAATGTCGCGATATGATAAACCGCAATCGCGATGGACTACAATCCGACCTTTATCAAAGTCGGAAACGTGATGGTACCCATTTCTCCTCCTTACACGAGGCATCACAACAACGTTTCACCAGGCACCGCCGGTCAACTGCTGTTTGTGTATGAGAAATCGGTTGGAAACTTTCCTCATGTCAGCACGTCGTAGTTGTCGCTACCGGCGCCAACCTTGTGTGAATGCTCTGAAAAGCTAATCATTTGCATATGACGGCATCTTCTTCCTGTCGGTTAAATTTCGCGTCTGTAACACGTCATCTTCGTGGTGCAGCAATTTTAATGGCCAGTAACGAAAATGAGAAAACATTGTTGTAATTACCGTCCCTCTTACTTACGTTCTCCGTGGATAAGTGGCATTCTGACCTACACTTCGTTGGTGTGCATTGTACCCACACAAGCCTTGAACTGAAGGCGATTGACTGCAAGACTGGTATGCTTTTAGCTCGTGTTTCCATTTCTTTATTGCGAACTCTAGGAAGTGGATGAGTTTCATTACGCCGGATACCTTCACTGTGAATTAGTGCGGGAGAATCAAAGTTAATTTTCTGTTACGTTCTTAATGAAGTCTTATTTACGTGAATGGTAAACTGTCATGTGGATTAACTAATGAAATACAGGGCGATATTTGTTTTAAAAAAAGCATACAGCTTTTCGCATCTTCATAACGAACAAAGTTACAAGAAAGACAGCGATGAAGATTAATATTCCCTTGCAACTACTCGACATTTGCTGGATACATATTTTATTTTGCTTCTGGACAAAAATATATTTGGGATGGTCAAGATAAATGAGAAACCCTATATAATACGATTCATTTAGTGTAAAACAAAATGACGTTATAAAAGTTACGGAAGTGCTTATCTGGAGGAGTTGACTATATATCAGTTTGAATAAGCTACTGGTGGTCTCTTGCAAATGCTGCAGTTTCTTTATGACGAATGTTGTCGGAACTGATTACAACGCTGAACAAAGGGGTTAGGTCGTCGTCGTGTGTAGAAAAGATACGAATTAGCTTAGATAATTTTTTAGTTTAGTTTTCAGTCAACTGAACGTCTTACACCCGACTACGTTACGTAACTTGTAATTGGTGCTACTCCAGTGTTGGTGAATAGGTTTGTTCGGTTGTTGTTCTGCATGTTGGTATTCTGGCTTCTATGGGTTTATTTACCGACTGTCATTTTTACTTATAGTTCACAGTTGCTATATGAGTTTACATATTGTCATTTTGTCATTTGGTGAAAGTGAGTGGAGCAGCAAATGTTAGAAAATGGAGTGCCAAGCGAAGAAATCGGAATATTTCCGACATGTTCTTCTGTTTGAGATCACTAGAGGGATGACAGCAGCGGAGGCAGCCAGAAACATCTGCTCCATATATGGGGATAATGTCACTGGACAGAGCACGGCAAGAAAACGGTTTCCTCGTTTTAAGGAGGATCATTTTGACGTTAGTGACTCTCCACGTTTAACAAGACATTTGGGTCTTCGGATCAATACCACAATGCCACGTCTTGTAGGCGATGACATCTCGATCGGCGAAGGATTCCACTCCAGGAAGGGATGCGTTTTCACAACGTACGATGGCTAGGGTAAACCAACTACTACCAGAATTTCCTGTAGCGACGTCCAGAGTAAAATTAACCCTGCAGCCACGGAAGAATATAGGTCCATTCAATATTATAACTTGAGTGGTCCCATTTCCTCCAGGTTTATTTTCGAGGCTAATAATATATTTGTGGACAGCCATGCGGTGGCGGCGTTGACGATACACATGTCGCCGAGGCATAGTGCTTCAATGCTGTTGCAGGAAGCGCTCATAGCGGAATGGTTCTAGATCTTTATATATCCTGGATCTTTTAAACGCATTAATACACAATGAGCCACGTCAATGTACTCGAGAACTGGCAAATGTGATGAACTGCGATTATTCCATCATCGACCAACTTTTGCATACAATGGGGAAGGTTCAAAAATCGGGTGTGTGGATATCGTATGCGCTAAGCCAAAAATTACAGAACTCAGCTTGTGGCCATTGTGCATCTCTGCTTGCTCGTCATCTGTTCGCTCGTGAACAACATCGACCATTCCTGCCCTGTATCATTACTGGCAGCGAGGAATGATGTGTTTATGCTAACATAAGTGAAAGAAAGGAGTAGCTGAGGCCAAACAAAATAACAACTTCCCGTACAAAGAACTACGCGCATACGTAATGTCATTCAGCTGTCAGAATAGCGGTGGTGTGGTGTACTACTGATTGCTTCCGGAAAGGTGTAACCATAACTGCTGACTTTTATTCTCAACAACTGAGGCGTCTTGCAGACGTAATCCAAGAACAACGACCAGGAAGACTGCGTGAAGTGATGCTAATTAGGAAAAATTACCGTCCGCATTCTGCTAGACTGACGAAAAACACTATACAGGACCTGGGTTGGCAAGTCATTCCGCATCCACGTTATTCACCTAATTTTCGCCCTCAGATTTTCACCTTTTTCGCTCTCTATCCAACAACTTTCAAGAAACTTTCTTTCAAGATGAAAATGCGCTTCGAACATGGCTCGACGAGTTTTTCTTCTCAAAACTGCGTGATTTATACAGTTGCGGAATCGAAAAGTTACTCCAGCGTTGGCAGATTGTTGTAAATAGTGATGACTAGAATCTGTCTTATGAGTATCTTTTGTGTTTATTAAACTTTTGAAAATACGCTACGAATTACGCACCAGACAATATTAATGTGGTAAAATGTACATAGTGTTTGATAGTTTTCAGTTTATAATTACTGTATCTAGTAAACGAGGCCTTGCTTAAGATGGAAAGCGAGAGCGACGTAGTACATTGCTTCAAGCGTAAGGGAATAGCGAGAAGAATTCTGGTATTTCCAGAATTAAAGAAATGGTAAAGAGGGCCGGTTGTTTTCGTCGCTGTGTTTCGCCACGGCTGGGGGTGGTGGGATGGCGCACAGGCGCAGCTTACCAATATTCCTGGGCGCTGGGGACGAGGGGGCGGTTTTTATGAAATTCCTTCCTCTGCGCGTGGCACTTACTGCGTGGCAGGCGACTTCAAAGACCGCGCGGGTGATTGTTTCCTGCCGGAAATTAGTTCTGGTCCAGAAGTCAAGGCTTCGATGAAGATCTGTTTAAAAGATTGTGGAAGAAACAGGACCGTGCAAAACACTCCTCAACTACTGAAAGTTGTCTTCGAAGCTGAATACCGGTTGGTAACTCCGTGCTCTTCGGCTGTGATGTGGAAATTGAAAAGAGAAGAAAATAATGGAGGGCCACACTCATAACGAAACCCTGTTTATGAGCGTTAATACTGTTTTTTCTGACGCAGATCGGAAAAAGGTAGCTAAAAAGGATATATTTATGGAACATAAACTTTGAGATCACCATCCGGAGATTTTGCGAACCGCGCAGGAATTGAAATCCAGGAAGCAAATGTCGTTTGAAATGAGCGTATCTGTAACTAGAATGGTCGTCACGAATTTAGATACCTCAAGGTCACACCCGCTCCCTGCAGTCGCCGGCGCTAAGTGCTGTGATTCGCGCGCCCCATAACTTTGTTGCCGCATGCACACTGCTGACGGGTGTGAATAGGTCAGCGCCGGCAGAACGATCTGTGTTTCCGTGCGATATCGTGTGTTCACGTGTACTTTCAGTCCTCAGTGGAAAGATGCATTGACGTGATAGTGAGCCCAATGCAGGTGCAAAGGTCTACCTGTATGTCTACTCCTGTAGGTGTGCGTAAAGGATGAAAATACATTCGAAAACCACCTAAAATTGTCCTGTAGAACACACTGAAAACTTTTTTCTGATCCGGCGAACGGTGAAGAAGCCAAAGAATAATATAAATTTTGCGCAAGTTCATAAAATGACTAAGAAACCTGGTGTTATTTCCAGATCGACTGTTTTTCGTATTACAGAGCAGTAAAATCGGCAGAATTTCTAGATGTCAGCCCGTTTTTGTTTCACATAGAAAGGAATATAAATGATAGCGGAAATAACAGAATCTGACGATACTGACAAAAGATTGGTGTGTAGAACTGAAAGACAGAGCAATCTGACGGCTAGAAAAATATATACTGATCTCCGTGAAAAAAATAACTATTCTGGCCCACTGATATTCGCCCGTTGTCTTCTCCGCTCACTTGGTTTTCAATTCAGAACAAAAAATTTTAATGGAATGCAAAGACATTGCAGCAGCAAGTACGAATTTTTTGTAACATCTAATTACAGTGTGCTGAGGAAGTAGTCGCTATAGTATAGTTTGTTCAATGATTACTAATGTAAATCAGTTTCTGACTAATGATATGCTAGAATGTTCACGCAACACTAGATTCTCATAAACGCACTTTGCAACAAAAAAAAAAAAAAAAAAAATTAAAAAAAAAGGCTCTGAGCACTATGGGATTTAACATCTATGGTCATCAGTCCCCTAGAACTTAGAACTACTTAAACCTAATGACATCACACACATCCATGCCCGAGGCAGGATTCGAACCTGCGACCGTAGCGGTCACGCGGTTCCAGACTGAAGCGCCTAGAACCGCAAGGCCACACCGGCCGGCTGCCACACTCCATGTGTCATATAGGTTTCACAAAGCCACACGCAAAAATATATTTTGCTCAACTTCAACTGAAATATCGACCTGAAAGTAGATATAATTACTTTTTGTAGCGTACGTCGGCGATCTGGATTGTTTGATTGTTTGTGCAGTGGCGAAGGTTCAGTAAGAGCTGAAAATTAAAAAAAATAAAACACTCAAGAAGTGGGGAACATTCTCGGTCATATTAAGGTGAGCCGACAGAACTGAAGTCCTGGCGGCGGCACGCTAGTATTCGAGCGCTGTCGTGCACTGAATTTTTCGTAAATAAAATGTGTTCAAACTTGAAACCTTACAGTAATGATGTCTGAGATGGTAGCAAAATTAATTTCATGGTTTTCTTAACAACTTCTTTCTGGAAGTTTCTACAAGGACACAGAACGTAAGTCCATCGGTGACGACATTTTTCGTTACAAAGGTGGAACAGTTCCACATCTTTTACTTTTTTATGTTTTTATGTTTTCAGTGCATCTATAAACTTTGAGAATGTTCATATATTATTTTCAGTTCAAATATACCAATGATTCTGTTTTTCCTACAGGTAGAAGTAACAGATAATTCTTTTTCCTTCAATATTTCTTGTAACGTCAGTTTTATTTTCTTTCGTAGTAGCTGTCAAGAAATGTCTTACGAAAGTACTCCATCACATTCCAGAGTAAAAACGGAGATTTCTAATATTTTGTTTGGAAATTTTACCAACAATTGAAATTATCACTAATTGGAAAGCTGTAGGGCAGTAAGATGGCCTTGAGATGGCTATTTTCATGACCGCCACTATAGTATAGTTTGTTCAATGATTACTAATGCAAACCACTTTCTGACTAATGACCTGCTCGAATGTTCACGCAGCACTAGATTCTCATAGACGCATCTTGCAAATGTATGCTTGTCAAGTCTTCAGTGTTGCGTATTGACACACTGCAGTGTCGCGTTGGAGTAACTGTTGTTGGTCGTGGCATTCGTACAAGTCGTTGATACGTTCTAAGAAGTAGGAGTAACTAGCCCAAGTAGTTTCTATAGTTTAGATTCGTAACTATGTGTCATATTTGCGATAAATCACTTCGCTAAGACTTTATTAATCTATAAAATCCTGATTTTCAAATCTGGTATTGAGAAATTCAGATATGCAATGCAAAAATATTTCAGAAAATGAGGTAGAAATGATTTTTGTGCTCTGAGATAACGGTTGTGGGATGTAAGTTATGTTTGATAGTGTTTATACACGGTGAAATGCAAATTGAATTCATTATTACGTTTCTCAAACAGATATTCCATGATTGTGTTATTGCGATTTGTGTGAGGTAACTTCCGTGTTTGTGGGGACTAAAATATCAGCCATGAAGGTGTGCAAGTGCTCGTTTGAAATATTCATGCTGGACACAGACTTACTGTAGCCGCCTCCTGTAACAGCCGCAGACACCGCGGAGACCCTGGTTCAAAAAATGGTTCAAATGGCTCTCAGCACTATGGGACTTAACATCTGAAGTCGTCAGTCCCCTAGACTTGGAAACTACTTAAACCTAACTAAACTAAGGACATCACACACATCCATGCATGAGGCAGGATTCGAACCTGCGACCGTAGCAGGCGCGCGGTTCCGGACTGAAGCGCCTAGAACCGCTCGGCCACAGAGGCCGGTGGAACCCCTAGTGCAAGTCCTCATGCATAATACTGTCCTTAAAAAAAAGTTGAATGTTGCTGGAGGCAAACAGAACCCTTGCTCTGACTACTGTATTACACGGCACAGCGCAGAAGTTCCGAAATTGGGTTTGAAGCTCATTTATGTGGGTTAAGACTCAACAGTTTTCGCATTAAAAAATTTGTCTACCACATAGTCTGTGTTACCAGCAAAACCAAGAATTTTAAGGACATGATGACACAGGGAAATACAGAAATATTCAAAAGTATTTACAAACTCTTGTGCCGAAGAAAAGTATATTACGAACGACACCACTTGCGCCGGCACTTTAACATCCCGCAGCGCCGGCAGCTGAGAGAAACGATCCTTCACAGCACGAATCGCGTTTGTCCACATAGCGAGCAGAGCGCTGTGTTGGGTGGCGTCTGCATCGCAGCCGCGGGCAGCGACAGGAAGCTCACTCGACGCCTTGGTCGCGACGGTGTCAAGATGGGTGCTCTGGACTGGTGTGGAGAGGGTAGTGAAAGCTGATTTCGCGGTTCTACTAAGCTTGTGGCCCGTTACGCCACAATTGTTATGTGGCAATTCAGCTTTGGATGGTAATATTAGGGACCTTAGATTTCACTGGAACAGGAAGTAAAGTTAGGTGACACACGCCTGAAGAGTCGTCTCATGTGCCAGGTCTGTCGATACCCTTTACAATTTGGTTCACTTTTTGCGCCAGAGATGCTCTTGGCAGACATGTTTCTCAACTAACACTCCCCCTCCCGAATCATGTGAAAACTGAAAACCGCCTTCAGAGGACTCCTCATCAGTGTGTTGCCAGGACGAAAAACTGGTGAAAAATGTGCAATAATGCCCGAGGAGACATATTCCTTACTGAGAGTCTGATATCAACCTTTACGTTGGAAGTACATGTCAAACATGAAATTTAATTATGTCTCTTTCCCATGTGGCGAAATCTGCACAATTTTTTCGTTATAAATAATATGCCACTCCACCTGTATTACATACACCAAAGAGCCAAAGAAACTGGTGCACCTGCCTACATTAGTGTAGAGTCCCCGCGAGCATGCAGAAGTGCCGCAACATGACGTGGCATGGACTCGACTGCTGTCTGAAGTAGTACTGGAGGGAACTGATACCGTGAATCCTGCAGAGCTGTCCACAAATCCGTAAGAGTACGAGGGGGTGGAGATATCTTCTGAACGGCACGTTGCAAGGCATCCCAGATGTGCTCAACAGTATTCATGTCTGGGAGTTTGGTGGCCAGCGGAAGTGTTTAAACTCAGAAGAGTGTTTCCGGAGGATTCTGTAGCAAATCTCGATGTTTGGTGTGTCACATTGTCCTACTGGAATTGCCCAAGTCCGTCGGAATGCATAATGGACATGAATGGACGCAGGTGACCGGACAGGACGTTTATATACGTGTCACTTGTCGGAGTCGTATCTAGAAGTATCAGGGGTCCAATATCACTCCAGCTGCACACGCCCCACACCATTACAGAGCCCTCCACCAGCTTGAACCGTCCCCTGCTGACATGCAGGGCCCATGGATTCATGATGTTGTCTCCTTACCCGTGACGTCCATCCGCTTATTAAAATTTGAAAAGAGACTCGTCCGACCAGGCAACATGTTTCCAGTCATTAACAGTCCAATGCCAATGTTGACGGGATCAGGCAAGGCGTAAAGCTTTGTGTAGTGCAGTGATCAAGGGTACACGGGTGGACCTTCGGCTTCGAAAGCTCATATCGATGATGTTTGGTTGAATGATTCGCACGCTGACACTTGTTGATGGGCCAGCATCGAAATCTGCAGCAGTTTGCGGAAGGGTTGCACTTCTCTCACGCTGAACGAGTACCTTCAGTCGTCGTTGGTCCCGTTCTTGCAGGATCTTTTTCCGATCGCAGCGATGTCAGAGATTTGATGTTTTACCGGATTCCTGATATTTACGGTACTCTCATGAAATGGCCGTACTGGGAGATTCCCATTTCATCACTACCTCTGAGATGCTGTGTACCATCGCTCGTGCACCGACTATAACACCACGTTCAAATTCACTTAAATCTTGATGACCTGCTTGATATTTACGGTACTCTCTTGAAATGGTCGTACTGGAAGATTCCCATTTCATCGCTACCTCGGAGATGCTGTGTCCCATCCCCCGTGCACCGACTATAACACCACGTTCAAACTCACTTAAATCTTGATAACCTGCCGTTTTAGCAGCAATAACCGATCTAACAACTGCGCCAGACACTTGTTGTCTTATACAGGCGTTGCCCACCGCAGCGCCGTATTTAGCCTGTTTACATATCGCTGTATTTGAGTAGGCCTGCCTATACCAGTTTCTTTGGCGCTTCAGTGTATGTGCCATGACTGTCGATACCCTTGACAGTTTGGCTACACTGTTTGGTATAGTTTGGTTTTATTGATATGTTTTGTCCACCCCACATGTTATTTACAATTACTTGTAGCTCGAATCAGGTCTGGCGTGTGGTGCATTAAACGGGGGCCATTGTATATTTTCATATTATTATGTCTTGTTTTTTGGTTGCTTTGAGGTTAGGTCTATTGATACGATTTTATGTGTTCAAATTTGTGTGAAATCTTATGGGACTTATCTGCTAAGGTCATCAGTCCCTAAGCTTGCACACTACTTAACCTAAATTATCCTAAGGACAAACACACACACCCACGCCCAAGGGAGGATTCGAACCTCCGCGGGGACCAGCCGCACAGTCCATGACTGCAGCGCCTTAGACGATATGATTTTATGATTTTTAGAAGATTCATTTCTATTATCTGATAAAGGCGTGAATTCTATGTGATTCCGAGACTTGAACTGCGATTTAACCATCGTCTGTTAATTAATTCCTGATCGTGTGCCGGCCGGAGTGGCCGAGCGGTTCTAGGCGCTACAGTCTGGAACCGCGCGACCGCTACGTCACAGGTTCGTAACCCACTTTGGGCATGGATGGGTGTGTTGTTCTTAGGTTAGTTATGTTTAAGTGGTTCTAAGTTATAGGGGACTGATGACCTCAGAAGTTAAGTCCCATAGTACTCAGAGCCATTTTGGACCTGTTCGTATAATTTCACCGTACTGTAACAGACAATCTCGAGTTTTAACGTATTGAAGCGTAATCGCCTGTCGCGAAGGAAGTGTTGTAGTTATTCAGGTGAGTTATTCATTATGAGTTTAGCAAAAATTTGGAAGTATTATTTCTGTTATGTTGTAAATACTCGAGTTTGGCTGAGTAGCCCTTGTGTAGTTACTGCTGTGTCGTACTCTCAATTAAATCATTCGATTCGAGGTGTGTAATGAAGCAATTACTGGGCTACTGCAGGTACTATCTACAACTTGGAGAATTTTCTTGAGATATTTACCATTTGTTACGTATATGTTTCACTTTTATCGTCAGCTACTATGTACGGGACAAAAAACAACATATTGGTGTGGTCGATGGACTATGTGAGGAACCTGTAATGCCATTAATGCCACTAACGGAGAAAAAGTAATGATTGATAACTTATATAATCAATATTTAGTTTCGTTACTGAAAGAGAATCGAATCGTTTAATTTTATCCCTTATAAAATTTCATTTCACCCCTCAGAGTGTAATTTCCCCCCTTTGGGAACCACTGACTTAACTGCTAATAATTTTTTAAAATGAAAACTTTCCGCCATTTAGCTGTCAGATTTTATTATTTATTTATTTCACTATCGCGATTTCGGCTGTAGAGCCATTTTCAAGTGTGTTCGATCATTATAAATTATTACGAAGAAAATGGTATATTGGCACACAGCGAGTTCAAAAATTATCGTTATTATCAAACACAAGTAGCTCTTTATTCGCACAAATAATGAGTGCCATAGACAGGGGATCTCAAATTGATTCCATATTTCTTGGCTTCCAGAAGCCATTTCTCACAAGTGACTGCTAATAAAATTTTGTGCCTATGCAGTATCGTCTCAGTTGTGCGACTGGATTCGTGATTTGCTGTCAGAAAGGACACAATTTCTAGTAATCAATGGAAAGCTATCGAGTAAAACAGAAATGATATCTGGCGTTCCCCGTGGAAGTGATATAGGCCCTCTGCTGCTCCTAATCTGATAAACAATTTACAGGACAATGTGAGCTGCCTTCTTAAGACTGTTTGCAGGTGATGCTGTTATTTACCGTATAGTAAAGTCATCAGAAGATCAAAACCAATTTCTAGGTGACTTAGACACGATGTCTGTATGGCGCGAAAAGTGGCAGTTGACTTTAAATAAGGGAAAGTGCCTGGGGATGCACGAGTGCTAATGTCTCTGAGCACTATGGGACTTAACTTCTGAGGTCATCAGAACGTAGAACTACTCAAACCTATCTAACCTAAGGACATCACACACATCCATGCCCGAGGCAGGATTCTAACCTCCGACGGTAGCGGTCGCGCGGTTCCAGACTGTAGCGCCTAGAACCGCTCGGCCACTACGGCCGACAAAGGAGAGCTAAAAGAAATCCATTAAATTTCGGTTGCCCGACAAATCACACAAATTTAAAGCTGTCGATTTAACTAAATACCTAGTAATTACGATTACGAAGGACATAAAAATTGTTCACGTGTACTTTCAGTCCTCAGTGGAAAGATGCATTGACGTGATAGTGAGCCAGTGCAGGTGTAAAGGTCTACCTGTATGTCTACTCCTGTAGGTGTGCGTAAAGGATGAAAATACATTCGAAAACGACCTAAAATTATCCTGTAGAACACACTGAAAACTTTTTTCTGATCCGGCGAACGGTGAAGAAGCCAAAGAATAATATAAATTTTGCGCAAGTTCATAAAATGACTAAGAAACCTGGTGTTATTTCCAGATCGACTGTCTTTCGTATTACAGAGCAGTAAAATCGGCAGAATTTCTAGATGTCAGCCCGTTTTTGTTTCACATAGAAAGGAATATAAATGATAGCGGAAATAACAGAATCTAACGATACTGACAAAAGGTTGGTGTATAGAACTGAACGACAGAGCAATCTGACGGCTAGAAAAATATATACTGATCTCCGTGAAAAAAATAACTATTCTGGCCCACTGATATTCGCCCTTTGTCTTCTCCGCTCACTTGGTTTTCAATTCAGAAGAAAAATTTTTAGTGGAATGCAAAGACATTGCAGCAGCAAGTACGAAGTTTGTGTAACATGTAATTACAGTGTGCTGAGGAAATAGTCGCTATAGTATAGTTTGTTCAATGATTACTAATGTAAACCAGTTTCTCACTAATGATATGCTAGAATGTTCACGCAGCACTAGATTCTCATAAACGTACTTTGCAAACGTGTGCCTGTCAAGTCTTCAGTGTTGCGTATTGTCACACAGAAAAAAAAAAAACCGCTAAAGAAGTAGGGAACATTGTCGGTCACATTAAGGTGAGCCGACAGAACTGAAGTCCTGGTGGCGGCACACTAGTATTCGAGCGCTGTCGTGCACTGAATTTTGAATTTTTCGTAAATAAAATGTGTTCAAACTTGAAACCTTACAGTAATGACGTCTGAGATGCTAGCAAAATTAATTTCATGGTTTTCTTAACAACTTCTTTCTGGAAGTTTCTACAAGGTCCAACAGAATGTAAGTCCATCGGTGACGACATTTTTCGTTACAAAGGTGGAACAGTTCCACATCTTTTACGATGTTTTACTTTTTTATGTTTTCAGTGCATTTATAAACTTTGAGAATGTTCATATATTATTTTCAGTTCAAATATACCAATGATTCTGTTTTTCCTACAGGTAGAAGTAACAGATAATTCTTTTTCCTTCAATATTTCTTGTAACGTCAGTTTTATCTTCTTTCGTAGTAGCTGGCAAGAATTGTCTTACGAAAGTACTCCATCACATTCCAGAGTAAAAACGGAGATTTCTAATATTTTGTTTGGAAATTTTACCAACAATTGAAATTATCACTAACTGGAAAGCTGTAGGGCAATAAGATGGCCTTGAGATGGCTATTTTCATGACCGCCGCTATAGTATAGTTTGTTCAATGATTACTAATGTAAACCAGTTTCTGACTAATGACCTGCTCGAATGTTCACGCAGTACTAGATTCTCATAGACGCACCTTGCAAACGTATGCTTGTCAAGTCTTCAGTGTTGCGTATTGACACACTGCAGTGTCGCGTTGGAGTAACTGTTGTTGGTCGTGGCATTCGTACAAGTCGTTGATGCGTTCTAAGAAGTAGGAGTAACTAGTCCAAGTAGTTTCTATAGTTTAGATTCATAACTATGTGTCATATTTGCGATAAGTCACTTCGCTAAGACTTTATTAATCTATAAAATCCTGATTTTCAGATCTGGTATTGAGAAATTCAGATATGCAATGCAAAAATTCTTCAGAAAATGAGGTAGAAATGATTTTTGTGCTCTGAGATAACGGTTGTGAGATGTAAGTTATGTTTGATAGTGTTTATACACGGTGAAATGCAACTTGAATTCATTATTACGTTTCTCAAACAGATATTCCATGATTGTGTTATTGCGATTTGTGTGAGGTAACTTCCGTGTTTGTGGGGACTAAAATATCAGCCATGAAGGTGTGCAAGGGCTCGTTTGAAATATTCATGCTGGACACAGACTTACTGTTGCCGCCTCCTGTAACAGCCGCAGACACCGCGGAGACCCTGGTTCAAAAAATGGTTCAAATGGCTCTGAGCACTATGGGACTTAACATCTGAGGTCGTCAGTCTCCTAGACTTACAAACTACTTAAACATAACTAAACTAAGGACATCACACACATCCATACCCGAGGCAGAATTCGAACCTGCGACCGTAGCAGGCGCGCGGTTCCGGACTGAAGCGCCTAGAACCGCTCGGCCACAACGGCCGGTGGAGCCCCTAGTGCAAGTCCTCATGCATAATACTGTCCTTAAAAAAAAGCTGAATGTTGCTGGAGGCAAACAGAACCCTTGCTCTGACTACTGTATTACACGGCACAGCGCAGAAGTTCCGAATTTTGGTTTGAAGCTCATTTATGTGGGTTAAGACTCAACAGTTTTCGCATTAAAAAATTTGTCTACCACATAGTCTGTGTTACCAGCAAAACCAAGAATTTTAAGGACATGATGACACAGGGAAATACAGAAATATTCAAAAGTATTTACAAACTCTTGTGCCGAAGAAAAGTATATTACGAACGACACCACTTGCGCCGGCACTTTAACATCCCGCAGCGCCGGCAGCTGAGAGAAACGATCCTTCACAGCACGAATCGCGTTTGTCCACATAGCGAGCAGAGCGCTGTGTTGGGTGGTGTCTGCATCGCAGCCGCGGGCAGCGACAGGAAGCCCACTTGACGCCTTGGTCGCGACGGTGTCAAGATGGGTGCTCTGGACTGGTGTGGAGAGGGTAGTGAAAGCTGATTTCGCGGTTCTACTAAGCTACGCCACAATTGTAATGTGGCAATTCAGCTTTGGATGGTAATATTAGGGACCTTAGATTTCACTGGAACAGGAAGTAAAGTTAGGTGACACACGCCTGAAGAGTCGTCTCATGTGCCAGGTCTGTCGATACCCTTTACAATTTGGTTCACTTTTTGCGCCCGAGATGCTCTTGGCAGACATGTTTCTCAACTAACACCCCCTCCCCGAATCATGTAAAAACTGAAAACCGCCTTCAGAGGACTCCTCATCAGTGTGTTGCCAGGACGAATAACTGGTGAAAAATGTGCAATAATGCCCGAGGAGACATATTCCTTACTGAGAGTCTGATATCACCCTTTACGTTGGAAGTACATGTCAAACATGAACTTTAATTATGTCTCTTTCCCATGTGGCGAAATATGCACAATTTTTCGTTATAAATAATATGCCACTCCACCTGTTTTACGTACACCAAAGAGCCAAAGAAGCTGGTACACTTGCCTACAATCGTGTAGAGTCCCCACGAGCATGCAGAAATGCCGAAACATGACGTGGAATGGACTCGACTGATGTCTGAAGTAGTGCTGGAGGGAACTGATTCCGTGAATCCTGCAGAGCTGTCCACAAATCCGCAAGAGTACGAGGGGGTGGAGATCTCTTCTGAACGGCACGTTGCAAGGCATCCCAGATGTGCTCAACAGTAGTCATGTCTGGGGAGTTTGGTGGCCAGCGGAAGTGTTTAAACTCAGAAGAATGTTTCCGGAGGATTCTGTAGCAAATCTCGATGTTTGGTGTGTCACATTGTCCTACTGGAATTGCCCAAGTCCGTCGGAATGCACAATGGACATGAATGGACGCAGGTGATCAGACAGGACGTTTGCGTACGTGTCACTTGCCAAAGTCGTATCTAGACGTATCAGGGGTCGAATATCACTCCAGCTGCACACGCCCCACACCATTACAGAGCCCTCCACCAGCTTGAACCGTCCCCTGCTGACATGCAGGGCCCATGGATTCATGATGTTGTCTCCTTACCCGTGACGTCCATCCGCTTATTAAAATTTGAAAAGAGACTCGTCCGACCGGGCAACATGTTTCCAGTCATCAACAGTCCAATGTCAATGTTGACGAGATCAGGCAAGGCGTAAACCTTTGTGTAGTGCAGTCATCAAGGGTACACGGGTGCACCTTCGGCTTCGAAAGCTCATATCGATGATGTTTCGTTGAATGGTTGACACGCTAACACTTGTTGATGGGGCAGCATCGAAATCTGCAGCAATTTGCGGAAGGGTTGCACTTTTCTCACGCTGAACGAATCCCTTCAGTCGTCGTTGGTCCCGTTCTTGTAGGATCTTTTTCCGATCGCAGCGATGTCAGAGATTTGATGTTTTACCGGATTCCTGATATTTACGGTACTCTCATGAAATGGCCGTACTGGGAGATTCCCATTTCATCACTACCTCTGAGATGCTGTGTACCATCGCTCGTGCACCGACTATAACACCAAGTTCAAATTCACTTAAATCTTGATGACCTGCTTGATATTTACGGTACTCTCTTGAAATGGTCGTACTGGAAGATTCCCATTTCATCGCTACCTCGGAGATGCTGTGTCCCATCCCCCGTGCACCGACTATAACACCACGTTCAAACTCACTTAAATCTTGATAACCTGCCGTTTTAGCAGCAATAACCGATCTAACAACTGCGCCAGACACTTGTTGTCTTATACAGGCGTTGCCCACCGCAGCGCCGTATTTAGCCTGTTTACATATCGCTGTATTTGAGTAGGCCTGCCTATACCAGTTTCTTTGGCGCTTCAGTGTATGTGCCATGACTGTCGATACCCTTGACAGTTTGGCTACACTGTTTGGTATAGTTTGGTTTTATTGATATGTTTTGTCCACCCCACATGTTATTTACAATTACTTGTAGCTCGAATCAGGTCTGGCGTGTGGTGCATTAAACGGGGCCATTGTATATTTTCATATTATTATGTCTTGTTTTTTGGTTGCTTTGAGGTTAGGTCTATTGATACGATTTTATGTGTTCAAATTTGTGTGAAATCTTATGGGACTTATCTGCTAAGGTCATCAGTCCCTAAGCTTGCACACTACTTAACCTAAATTATCCTAAGGACAAACACACACACCCACGCCCAAGGGAGGATTCGAACCTCCGCGGGGACCAGCCGCGCAGTCCATGACTGCAGCGCCTTAGACGATATGATTTTATGATTTTTAGAAGATTCATTTATATTATCTGATAAAGGCGTGAATTCTATGTGATTCCGAGACTTGAACTGCGATTTAACCATCGTCTGTTGATTAATTCCTGATCGTGTGCCGGCCGGAGTGGCCGAGCGGTTCTAGGCGCTACAGTCTGGAACCGCGCGACCGCTACGTCACAGGTTCGTAACCCACTTTGGGCATGGATGGGTGTGTTGTTCTTAGGTTAGTTATGTTTAAGTGGTTCTAAGTTATAGGGGACTGATGACCTCAGAAGTTAAGTCCCATAGTACTCAGAGCCATTTTGGACCTGTTCGTATAATTTCACCGTACTGTAACAGACAATCTTGAGTTTTAACGTATTGAAGCGTAATCGCCTGTCGCGAAGGAAGTGTTGTAGTTATTCAGGTGAGTTATTCATTATGAGTTTAGCAAAAATTTGGAAGTATTATTTCTGTTATGTGGTAAATACCCGAGTTTGGCTGAGTAGCCCTTGTATAGTTACTGCTGTGTCGTACTCTCAATTAAATCATTCGATTCGAGGTGTGTAATGGAGCAATTACTGGGCTACTGCAGGTACTATCTACAACTTGGAGAATTTTCTTGAGATATTTACCATTTGTTACGTATATGTTTCACTTTTATCGTCAGCTACTATGTACGGGACAAAAAACAACATATTGGTGTGGTCGATGGACTATGTGAGGAACCTGTAATGCCATTAATGCCACTAACGGAGAAAAAGTAATGATTGATAACTTATATAATCAATATTTAGTTTCGTTACTGAAAGAGAATCGAATCGTTTAATTTTATCCCTTATAAAATTTCATTTCACCCCTCAGAGTGTAATTTCCCCCCTTTGGGAACCACTGACTTAACTGCTAATAATTTTTTAAAATGAAAACTTTCCGCCATTTAGCTGTCAGATTTTATTATTTATTTATTTCACTATCGCGATTTCGGCTGTAGAGCCATTTTCAAGTGTGTTCGATCATTATAAATTATTACGAAGAAAATGGTATATTGGCACACAGCGAGTTCAAAAATTATCGTTATTATCAAACACAAGTAGCTCTTTATTCGCACAAATAATGAGTGCCATAGACAGGGGATCTCAAATTGATTCCATATTTCTTGGCTTCCAGAAGCCATTTCTCACAAGTGACTGCTAATAAAATTTTGTGCCTATGCAGTATCGTCTCAGTTGTGCGACTGGATTCGTGATTTGCTGTCAGAAAGGACACAATTTCTAGTAATCAATGGAAAGCTATCGAGTAAAACAGAAATGATATCTGGCGTTCCCCGTGGAAGTGATATAGGCCCTCTGCTGCTCCTAATCTGATAAACAATTTACAGGACAATGTGAGCTGCCTTCTTAAGACTGTTTGCAGGTGATGCTGTTATTTACCGTATAGTAAAGTCATCAGAAGATCAAAACCAATTTCTAGGTGACTTAGACACGATGTCTGTATGGCGCGAAAAGTGGCAGTTGACTTTAAATAAGGGAAAGTGCCTGGGGATGCACGAGTGCTAATGTCTCTGAGCACTATGGGACTTAACTTCTGAGGTCATCAGAACGTAGAACTACTCAAACCTATCTAACCTAAGGACATCACACACATCCATGCCCGAGGCAGGATTCTAACCTCCGACGGTAGCGGTCGCGCGGTTCCAGACTGTAGCGCCTAGAACCGCTCGGCCACTACGGCCGACAAAGGAGAGCTAAAAGAAATCCATTAAATTTCGGTTGCCCGACAAATCACACAAATTTAAAGCTGTCGATTTAACTAAATACCTAGTAATTACGATTACGAAGGACATAAAAATTGTTCACGTGTACTTTCAGTCCTCAGTGGAAAGATGCATTGACGTGATAGTGAGCCAGTGCAGGTGTAAAGGTCTACCTGTATGTCTACTCCTGTAGGTGTGCGTAAAGGATGAAAATACATTCGAAAACCACCTAAAATTATCCTGTAGAACACACTGAAAACTTTTTTCTGATCCGGCGAACGGTGAAGAAGCCAAAGAATAATATAAATTTTGCGCAAGTTCATAAAATGACTAAGAAACCTGGTGTTATTTCCAGATCGACTGTCTTTCGTATTACAGAGCAGTAAAATCGGCAGAATTTCTAGATGTCAGCCCGTTTTTGTTTCACATAGAAAGGAATATAAATGATAGCGGAAATAACAGAATCTAACGATACTGACAAAAGGTTGGTGTATAGAACTGAACGACAGAGCAATCTGACGGCTAGAAAAATATATACTGATCTCCGTGAAAAAAATAACTATTCTGGCCCACTGATATTCGCCCTTTGTCTTCTCCGCTCACTTGGTTTTCAATTCAGAAGAAAAATTTTTAGTGGAATGCAAAGACATTGCAGCAGCAAGTACGAAGTTTGTGTAACATGTAATTACAGTGTGCTGAGGAAATAGTCGCTATAGTATAGTTTGTTCAATGATTACTAATGTAAACCAGTTTCTCACTAATGATATGCTAGAATGTTCACGCAGCACTAGATTCTCATAAACGTACTTTGCAAACGTGTGCCTGTCAAGTCTTCAGTGTTGCGTATTGTCACACAGAAAAAAAAAACCGCTAAAGAAGTAGGGAACATTGTCGGTCACATTAAGGTGAGCCGACAGAACTGAAGTCCTGGTGGCGGCACACTAGTATTCGAGCGCTGTCGTGCACTGAATTTTGAATTTTTCGTAAATAAAATGTGTTCAAACTTGAAACCTTACAGTAATGACGTCTGAGATGCTAGCAAAATTAATTTCATGGTTTTCTTAACAACTTCTTTCTGGAAGTTTCTACAAGGTCCAACAGAATGTAAGTCCATCGGTGACGACATTTTTCGTTACAAAGGTGGAACAGTTCCACATCTTTTACGATGTTTTACTTTTTTATGTTTTCAGTGCATTTATAAACTTTGAGAATGTTCATATATTATTTTCAGTTCAAATATACCAATGATTCTGTTTTTCCTACAGGTAGAAGTAACAGATAATTCTTTTTCCTTCAATATTTCTTGTAACGTCAGTTTTATCTTCTTTCGTAGTAGCTGGCAAGAATTGTCTTACGAAAGTACTCCATCACATTCCAGAGTAAAAACGGAGATTTCTAATATTTTGTTTGGAAATTTTACCAACAATTGAAATTATCACTAATTGGAAAGCTGTAGGGCAATAAGATGGCCTTGAGATGGCTATTTTCATGACCGCCGCTATAGTATAGTTTGTTCAATGATTACTAATGTAAACCAGTTTCTGACTAATGACCTGCTCGAATGTTCACGCAGTACTAGATTCTCATAGACGCACCTTGCAAACGTATGCTTGTCAAGTCTTCAGTGTTGCGTATTGACACACTGCAGTGTCGCGTTGGAGTAACTGTTGTTGGTCGTGGCATTCGTACAAGTCGTTGATGCGTTCTAAGAAGTAGGAGTAACTAGTCCAAGTAGTTTCTATAGTTTAGATTCATAACTATGTGTCATATTTGCGATAAGTCACTTCGCTAAGACTTTATTAATCTATAAAATCCTGATTTTCAGATCTGGTATTGAGAAATTCAGATATGCAATGCAAAAATTCTTCAGAAAATGAGGTAGAAATGATTTTTGTGCTCTGAGATAACGGTTGTGAGATGTAAGTTATGTTTGATAGTGTTTATACACGGTGAAATGCAACTTGAATTCATTATTACGTTTCTCAAACAGATATTCCATGATTGTGTTATTGCGATTTGTGTGAGGTAACTTCCGTGTTTGTGGGGACTAAAATATCAGCCATGAAGGTGTGCAAGGGCTCGTTTGAAATATTCATGCTGGACACAGACTTACTGTTGCCGCCTCCTGTAACAGCCGCAGACACCGCGGAGACCCTGGTTCAAAAAATGGTTCAAATGGCTCTGAGCACTATGGGACTTAACATCTGAGGTCGTCAGTCTCCTAGACTTACAAACTACTTAAACATAACTAAACTAAGGACATCACACACATCCATACCCGAGGCAGAATTCGAACCTGCGACCGTAGCAGGCGCGCGGTTCCGGACTGAAGCGCCTAGAACCGCTCGGCCACAACGGCCGGTGGAGCCCCTAGTGCAAGTCCTCATGCATAATACTGTCCTTAAAAAAAAGCTGAATGTTGCTGGAGGCAAACAGAACCCTTGCTCTGACTACTGTATTACACGGCACAGCGCAGAAGTTCCGAATTTTGGTTTGAAGCTCATTTATGTGGGTTAAGACTCAACAGTTTTAGCATTAAAAAATTTGTCTACCACATAGTCTGTGTTACCAGCAAAACCAAGAATTTTAAGGACATGATGACACAGGGAAATACAGAAATATTCAAAAGTATTTACAAACTCTTGTGCCGAAGAAAAGTATATTACGAACGACACCACTTGCGCCGGCACTTTAACATCCCGCAGCGCCGGCAGCTGAGAGAAACGATCCTTCACAGCACGAATCGCGTTTGTCCACATAGCGAGCAGAGCGCTGTGTTGGGTGGTGTCTGCATCGCAGCCGCGGGCAGCGACAGGAAGCCCACTTGACGCCTTGGTCGCGACGGTGTCAAGATGGGTGCTCTGGACTGGTGTGGAGAGGGTAGTGAAAGCTGATTTCGCGGTTCTACTAAGCTACGCCACAATTGTAATGTGGCAATTCAGCTTTGGATGGTAATATTAGGGACCTTAGATTTCACTGGAACAGGAAGTAAAGTTAGGTGACACACGCCTGAAGAGTCGTCTCATGTGCCAGGTCTGTCGATACCCTTTACAATTTGGTTCACTTTTTGCGCCCGAGATGCTCTTGGCAGACATGTTTCTCAACTAACACCCCCTCCCCGAATCATGTAAAAACTGAAAACCGCCTTCAGAGGACTCCTCATCAGTGTGTTGCCAGGACGAATAACTGGTGAAAAATGTGCAATAATGCCCGAGGAGACATATTCCTTACTGAGAGTCTGATATCACCCTTTACGTTGGAAGTACATGTCAAACATGAACTTTAATTATGTCTCTTTCCCATGTGGCGAAATATGCACAATTTTTCGTTATAAATAATATGCCACTCCACCTGTTTTACGTACACCAAAGAGCCAAAGAAGCTGGTACACTTGCCTACAATCGTGTAGAGTCCCCACGAGCATGCAGAAATGCCGAAACATGACGTGGAATGGACTCGACTGATGTCTGAAGTAGTGCTGGAGGGAACTGATTCCGTGAATCCTGCAGAGCTGTCCACAAATCCGCAAGAGTACGAGGGGGTGGAGATCTCTTCTGAACGGCACGTTGCAAGGCATCCCAGATGTGCTCAACAGTAGTCATGTCTGGGGAGTTTGGTGGCCAGCGGAAGTGTTTAAACTCAGAAGAATGTTTCCGGAGGATTCTGTAGCAAATCTCGATGTTTGGTGTGTCACATTGTCCTACTGGAATTGCCCAAGTCCGTCGGAATGCACAATGGACATGAATGGACGCAGGTGATCAGACAGGACGTTTGCGTACGTGTCACTTGCCAAAGTCGTATCTAGACGTATCAGGGGTCGAATATCACTCCAGCTGCACACGCCCCACACCATTACAGAGCCCTCCACCAGCTTGAACCGTCCCCTGCTGACATGCAGGGCCCATGGATTCATGATGTTGTCTCCTTACCCGTGACGTCCATCCGCTTATTAAAATTTGAAAAGAGACTCGTCCGACCGGGCAACATGTTTCCAGTCATCAACAGTCCAATGTCAATGTTGACGAGATCAGGCAAGGCGTAAACCTTTGTGTAGTGCAGTCATCAAGGGTACACGGGTGCACCTTCGGCTTCGAAAGCTCATATCGATGATGTTTCGTTGAATGGTTGACACGCTAACACTTGTTGATGGGGCAGCATCGAAATCTGCAGCAATTTGCGGAAGGGTTGCACTTTTCTCACGCTGAACGAATCCCTTCAGTCGTCGTTGGTCCCGTTCTTGTAGGATCTTTTTCCGATCGCAGCGATGTCAGAGATTTGATGTTTTACCGGATTCCTGATATTTACGGTACTCTCATGAAATGGCCGTACTGGGAGATTCCCATTTCATCACTACCTCTGAGATGCTGTGTACCATAGCTCGTGCACCGACTATAACACCAAGTTCAAATTCACTTAAATCTTGATGACCTGCTTGATATTTACGGTACTCTCTTGAAATGGTCGTACTGGAAGATTCCCATTTCATCGCTACCTCGGAGATGCTGTGTCCCATCCCCCGTGCACCGACTATAACACCACGTTCAAACTCACTTAAATCTTGATAACCTGCCGTTTTAGCAGCAATAACCGATCTAACAACTGCGCCAGACACTTGTTGTCTTATACAGGCGTTGCCCACCGCAGCGCCGTATTTAGCCTGTTTACATATCGCTGTATTTGAGTAGGCCTGCCTATACCAGTTTCTTTGGCGCTTCAGTGTATGTGCCATGACTGTCGATACCCTTGACAGTTTGGCTACACTGTTTGGTATAGTTTGGTTTTATTGATATGTTTTGTCCACCCCACATGTTATTTTCAATTACTTGTAGCTCGAACCAGGTCTGGCGTGTGGTGCATTAAACGGGGCCCTTGTATATTTTCATATTATTATGTCTTGTTTTTTGGTTGCTTTGAGGTTAGGTCTATTGATACGATTTCATGTGTTCAAATTTGTGTGAAATCTTATGGGACTTATCTGCTAAGGTCATCAGTCCCTAAGCTTACACACTACTTAACCTAAATTATCCTAAGGACAAACACACACACCCACGCCCAAGGGAGGATTCGAACCTCCGCGGGGACCAGCCGCGCAGTCCATGACTGCAGCGCCTTAGACGATATGATTTTATGATTTTTAGAAGATTCATTTTTATTATCTGATAAAGGGGTGAATTCTATGTGATTCCGAGACTTGAGCTGCGATTTAACCATCGTCTGTTGATTAATTCCTGATCGTGTGCCGGCCGGAGTGGCCGAGCGTTTCTAGGCGCTACAGTCTGGAACCGCGCGACCGCTACGTCGCAGGTTCGAATCCTTCTTTGGGAATGGATGTGTGTGTTGTTCTTAGGTTAGTTAGGTTTAAGTAGTTCTAAGTTCTAGGGGACTGATGACCTCAGAAGTTAAGTCCCATAGTACTCAGAGCCATTTTGGACCTGTTCGTATAATTTCACCGTACTGTAACAGACAATCTTGAGTTTTAACGTATTCAAGCGTAATCGCCTGTCGCGAAGGAAGTGTTGTAGTTATTCAGGTGAGTTATTCATTATGAGTTTAGCAAAAATTTGGAAGTATTATTTCTGTTATGTTGTAAATACTCGAGTTTGGCTGAGTAGCCCTTGTGTAGTTACTGCTGTGTCGTACTCTCAATTGAATCATTCGATTCGAAGTGTGTAATGAAGCAATTACTGGGCTACTGCAGGTACTATCTACAATTTGGAGAAGAGGTTTTCTTGAGATATTTACCATTTGTTACGTATATGTTTCACTTTTATCGTCAGCTACTATGTACGGGACAAAAAACAACATATTGGTGTGGTCGATGGACTATGTGAGGAACCTGTAATGCCATTAATGCCACTAACTGAGAAAAAGTAATGATTGATAACTTATATAATCAATATTTAGTTTCGTTACTGAAAGAGAATCGAATCGTTTAATTTTATCCCTTATAAAATTTCATTTCACCCCACAGAGTGTAATTTCCCCCCTTTGGGAACCACTGACTTAACTGCTAATAATTTTTTAAAATGAAAACTTTCCGCAATTTAGCTGTCAGATTTTATTACTTATTTATTTCACTATCGCGGTTTCGGCTGTAGAGCCATTTTCAAGTGTGTTCGATCATTATAAATTATTACGAAGAAAATGGTATATTGACACACAGCGAGTTCAAAAATTATCGTTATTATCAAACACAAGTAGCTCTTTATTCGCACAAATAATGAGTGCCATAGACAGGGGATCTCAAATTGATTCCATATTTCTTGGCTTCCAGAAGCCATTTCTCACAAGTGACTGCTAATAAAATTTTGTGCCTATGCAGTATCGTCTCAGTTGTGCGACTGGATTCGTGATTTGCTGTCAGAAAGGACACAATTTCTAGTAATCAATGGAAAGCTATCGAGTAAAACAGAAATGATATCTGGCGTTCCCCGTGGAAGTGATATATGCCCTCTGCTGCTCCTAATCTGTATAAACAATTTACGGGACAATGTGAGCTGCCTTCTTAAGACTGTTTGCAGGTGATGCTGTTATTTACCGTATAGTAAAGTCATCAGAAGATCAAAACCAATTTCCAGGTGACTTAGACACGATGTCTGTATGGTGCGAAAAGTGGCAGTTGACTTTAAATAAGGGAAAGTGCCTGGGGATGCACGAGTGCTAATGTCTCTGAGCACTATGGGACTTAACTTCTGAGGTCATCAGAACGTAGAACTACTCAAACCTATCTAACCTAAGGACATCACACACATCCATGCCCGAGGCAGGATTCTAACCTCCGACGGTAGCGGTCGCGCGGTTCCAGACTGTAGCGCCTAGAACCGCTCGGCCACTACGGCCGGCAAAGGAGTGCTAAAAGAAATCCATTAAATTTCGGTTGCCCGACAAATCACACAAATTTAAAGCTGTCAATTTAACTAAATACCTAGTAATTACGATTACGAAGGACATAAAAATTGTTGTGGGGAAGGCAAATCGAAGATTGAGTTTTATTGATAAAACACTTAGAAGATACAAAAAGACTACTAAAGAGACTGACTACACTACGGTTGTCCGTCCTCTGTTTGAGTACTGCTGTGTGGCATGGGATCCTTACCCGATGGGATTGACGGAGGACATCGAAAAAGTCCAAGGAATGGCAGCTTGTTTTATATTATCGCGGAACAGGAGAGAGGGAGTCACGGATATGATAAGTGAGTTGGAATGCCAATCATTAAATCAAAGTCGGTTTTCGTTGCGGCAAGGTATTTTCCGCAAATTTCTACCACCAACTTTCTCAAATGGCTCTGAGCACTATGGGACTTAACATCTGAGGTCATCAGTCACCTTAGAACTTAGAACTACTTAAACCTAACTAACCTAAGGACATCACACACATCCATGCCCGAGGCAGGATTCGAACCTGCGACCGTAGCGGTCGCGCGGTTCCAGACTGAAGTGCCTAGAACCGCTCGATCACAACTGGCGGCCAAATTTTCTCCTCTGAATGCAAAAATATTTTGTTGACGCCACAATACATGAGGAGAAATAATTAACGAAATAAAATAGCGGAAATCAGAGCCCACGTGCTGTTCCAGAGCGGAACAGTAGTGAAGTAGATTGAAAGTAGTTCGATAAATCTTCTGTGAGGCACTTAAATGTGAATTGCGGAGTAGTCATGTAGAAGTAGATGAAGTGCAAAGGCAAAAATTCGGTGAATATGAGACATGTCTGAATGATATGTTGCTGTGGTAGTACTATGTTCAAACATGTCTCATATTTACTGACCTTTATTCACCTTCACACTTGAAAATTGCTTTTGTAACTCGCCGAGACATGCCTTTGTACTGGGTTTCTGTTTGGTTGAGCGCAGCGTTAAGTCAGACGCGCGCAGTGTGTGTGAACAGCGTTCGTGCCGCTAACACAGACGAATGAGCGATGACCGGGCGACGCTGGCCAATGGCTCCTTCAATTGGGGACAGCGTGGCTCTATGTGCGTTTTTCGTAAGCCGGATGTGACGTCAGTGTCCTAGAGCCGTTAAGGCTTTCAAGCTGCATTGTACTTACTTACATGTGTGCAGAGCGAACCGTGCTGAGGACTGGGAAGCACGATGTGTCAAATGAAAGAGATCCTGACTACGAATCCAGTGATATAAAGATATGATCTGGACGTGACGTATGACAGGAGATACAGAGACAAACATATTTGAATCTAACTGATGGACTGAATAATTTATAACTTTTACAAAGTTCATCCCACCAAAGAGATCGCGCTCTCAATTTGCATATCTTGAGGAGACCCATCGACGTGACTACTTTTATGATCATCAACTTTAATAAGTAAACCGTGAGACATGTTTTTATTGGAAAATGAATTAAAATCATCATATCGTATGAATGACAGATACACTAACAGATGGCAGTATGAGTTAACAACAAGTACTTTTCATTGCACACGTTATTTAAAAGTTAAGATTTAATATTTTATTATCAATTTTTATTTTTAATGCTAAGTTTGCATAGTTTTGCCCATAAATTAAATTTAGTTCGAGGTACATTAACTTTAATGACAGCAGTGGAATGAGCAGACAAAATACTTTAAAACTGATGCACCATTCATATTTGTACCATAAATAGTACAGGTACCATAAGAATAAACAGTTCTCGCCATTGGAAGCATAAGTTGTAAATACTTAATCTTTAAGATGAGTGTAAACTATAGAACCTACAAATTATTGTTACATATGTTCACAACGTGAAATTTCAGCGCGTAGCTAACGGCGTAAACAGAATTTTGATCAACCATGTCTATTATATATTGTATAAAAGAAATTGTGATCACATGAGACCCTTATGTGTTATGTGACGTCACAGGACGCGGTTCTCGAGGGTGACGGTGTCGAGAAGTGGAGAACTTTTCTGGAGAGGCTTACCGAACTTTTGTTAAGGTCGGCGTCCAAGATCCTCAGGGTCTTTTTTGTTTTGTTTTATGTTTTTTGGCAACAGTCTTTTGACTGGTTTGATGCTGCCCGCAACGAATTCCTCTGCTATCCCAACCTCTTCATCTCAGAGTAGCACTTGCAACCTACGTCCTCAATTATTTTTTGGATTTATTCCAATCTCTGTCTTCCTCTACAGTTCTTACCCTCTACCGCACTCTCTAATATCACGTAAGTTATTGGCTCTAAGCACTATGGCACTTAACATCTGTGGTCACTAACTAACATAACGACATCACACACATCCATACCCGAGGCAGGATTCGAACCTGCAACCGTAGCAGCAGCGCGGTTCCAGACTGAAGCGCCTAGAACCGCTCGGCCACAGCTGTTAAGTTATTGCGTAATTTCTTAACAGATATCCTAAAATCCTGTCTCTTCTTCTTGTTAGTGTTTTGCGTATATTCCTTTCCTCGCCGACCCTGTGGAAAACCTCCTTATTAGTCCACCAAATTTTCAACATTCTTCTGTAGCACTACATCTCAAAGGCTTCGATTCTCTTCCGTTCCGGTTTTCACTGTCAATGTCTCACTACCACATAATGCTGTGTTCCAAAAGCACATTTTCAGAAATTTGTTACCAAATGAAACTCTTTATTTGATAATAGTAGACTTATCTTGGCCGGGAATGCCCTTCATTTGAAAATGCTATTCTGCTTTTGATTTCTTCCTTGCTCCGTCCATCATGTGTTATTTTGCTGCCTAGACAGCAGAATTCCTTAACTTCATTTACTTCGTGACCATCAAGTTGCTCACTGTTCTCATTTCTGCTGCTTCTCATTACTTTCTTTTTTCTTCAATTTACTCTCAATCCATATTCTGTACTCATTAGACTGTTCATTCCATTCAGTAGATTCTGCAGCTCTTTTTCACTTTCACTGAAAATAGTAATGTTATCGACGTATCTTATCAGTGATACCATTCAAATTATACTTTAATTCCACTCTCTTACTTTACATTTATTTCCATCATTGCTTCTTTGACATACAGATCGAATAGTATGGACGAAAGACTACATTCCTGTCTTACACCCTTTTTATTCCGAGCTCTTCGTCCTTGTCTTCCTCTCTTATTGTTCCCACTTGGCTCTTGCATGTATTGTATACTACTCGTCTTTTCCTATAACTTACCCCTATTTTCCTCAGAATTACGAGCATCTTGCACCATTTTACGTTGTCGCACGGATTTTCCAGGTCAATAAATCCTATGAACGTGTCTTGATTTTTCTTTAGTCTTGGTTCCATCATCAACCGCAATGTCAGTACTACCTCTCTGGTGCCTTTACCTTTCCGATAGACAAACTGATCGTCATGTAACACATCCTTACTTTTCTTCTCCATTCTTTGTATATTATTCTTGTCATCAACTTGGATGCGTGACTGTTAAGCTAATTGTGCCATAATTCTTGAACTTGTTAGCTCTTGCAGTCTTCGGAATTGTGTGGATGATATTTTCCCGAAAGTCGGCTGGTATACCGCTAGACTAATACATTCTGCAATCAGCGCGTATAGTCGCTTTGTTGCCACTTCCCCCAATGATTTTAGTAATTCTGATGGAATGTTATCTATCCCTTCTGCCTTATTTGATCTTAAGCATTCAAAGCTCTTTTAAATTCCTATTCTAATATTGAATTCCCTGTTTTTTCTACTAAAACATCAGTCAAATCTTTCCCTCATTGTCGCCTTCAATGTATTCTTTCCCTCTCCTCTGCATTTAATAGTGGAATTATCATTGCCCTCTTAATGTTACCACCCTTGCTTTTAATTTCATCTGAGATTACGAGATTACTTTGACTTTTCTATATGCGAGTCAGTCCTTCCGACAACTGTTTAATTTTCGATTTCTTCACATTTTCCCTACAGCCATTTCACCTTAACTTCCCTGCACTTCCTGTTTATTTCATTTCTCAAAAATGTTCAAATGTGTGTGAAATCTTATGGGACTTAACTGCTAAGGTCATCAGTCCTTAAGCTTACACACTACTTAACCTAAATTATCCTGAGGACAAACACACACACCCATGCCCGAGGGAGGAATCGATTCTCCACCGGGACCAGCCACATGGTCCATGACTGCAGCGCCTAAGACCGCTCGGCTAATCCCGCGCGGCTTATTTCATTTATAAGTTACTTGTATTTTTGTATTCCTGAATTTCCCTAAACATGTTTCTAACTCCTTCTTTCACCGATCAGCCGAAGTACTTTTTGTGCTTCTACACAGTTACCTTCTTTGAATCTATGTTTTTCTCTCCAGCTTCGGTGATAGCCCATGTTAGAGTGTTCCTTCCTCTTCATCTGAACTGCCTTTAAGCTATTCCGTACGGTAATATCTATAGCCTAAGAGAACTTCAAGCATATCTCCTCATTCCTTAGGAGTTCCGTAACCCATTTCTTTGCAAATTGATTTTTTCTGACTAATCTCCTAAACGACAAACTGCCTATTGGCTTCTGTCTCGGGTTCTTCGGCCGACGTTCATCTAATGATTTTTCTGACGTTTCGCCAGCACGAGTGGCTGGCATTGTCAAAGCTTCACCCTCCATTGCCGGTGGTGAACTGGAGCCGAGCGCTGCTGCTGCTGCTTACATCTAATACTTTCCCCTCTTTGGGGAAGTGTGAGGGGGAGTTTGTAGCCTTTCGGCTTTTACTCCCCTGTGTACTTGTGTGTGTGATTATTTCTGTACTTTTTTGATGTCTGTGATTTGTGATGTTTGTTCTGTGTGGGTCTGGTACTTGCCTGAGGTTTGGCGAGATAATTGTAGCATTTTGGGTAGGAGTAGGATTTGGGAATGGGTATTGGGATTTTTCTCTTCGACTTAGTCGTCGAAGATCGTCATGGGGCGATTGTGTTTATCGCGGGACATGTCATACCGACCTAGGGAGTGGATGAGAGCATTTCCCGACCTGGAAGTACCTTCATAGAAGGCCCTTGCCAGGTCTTGAAAACGCTCTCTCAGTAGTGGGATTTCCGCAGCGGCATGCAAATCGTCGATAGGGAATCCAAGGGGTAAACGCAGTGCCCTCCTGAGGGCGCGGTTCTGCAGCCTCTGGAGATTGTCCAGGTGCTGCTTCGCCGCGTATCCCCAGACAGGACACGCGTATTCCATGACTGGCCGGATCAGGGCCTGGTACACGTTCACTCCTACTGAGCAGGAAAGGGAGCTGGATGAGTTGAGGATTGGGTACAGGATGGACATTCTGGCACAGACCTTCCTATGGACCTCGTCTATGTGGGGTTTCCACGTAAGACGAGAGTCCAAGGTTACGCCAAGGTACTTGGCGGTTCTGCGCCAGGGGAGTTGGGTTCCGTTTAGGTGAAGGTGGAGGGGGGGCCGTTGAGGAGGTTCGCGCCTTCCGAGCCTACGGGTGATCAGCATCGCCTGCGTCTTTTCAGAATTGATGGTGATTCGCCAGCGACGGGCCCAAGTTTCTGTGTCATCTAAAACCCTTTGTAGCCTACGGATGACCAGGTCCTTGTTCGCGTTTCTTGTGTAGAAGGCTGTATCGTCAGCGTACTGTGCAGTGTGCACCAGGGGGGCCGTTGGAGTGTCCGCAGTGTACAGACTGTACAAAACGGGCCCCAGGACCGATCCCTGTGGCACCCCAGCACGAATACGCCTTCTGGTGGAGGTGGACGTTTCTACTTTGACAGAGAAAGTTCTGTTCGAGAGATAGCTTTTAATCTGTTTAACTATACTCCCGGGGAACCCTTGGGTGTACAACTTGTAGAGTAGCCCTCTATGCCATACTGAGTCAAAGGCCTTGGCTACGTCAAGTAGCACTATCCCGCAGTAGCCTCTGTGGTTGAAGCCCTCTGTGGCTGCTTCAACCACTCTCATGATCTGTTGTGGGGCAGAGTGGTTCTGCCGGAATCCGAATTGGAAATCCGGCAGAATTTGCTCTCTGGTGATGTGTTCTTGTATGGGTCTTAGCAGGAGGCGCTCGTAGATCTTGCTGAGAGTTGGCAAGAGGCTAATCGGCCTGTAGTGCTGCGGGAACAGAGGGTCTTTCCCTGGTTTGTGTATTGCGACCACTTCCGCGTGTTTCCAGCAGGCTGGGAACTCGCGGGTACGAGTAATCTCGTTGAAGACGTTCGCGAGGTGTTCGATCGCCGTGGGTGGGAGGTTTTTGACCAACTGGTTGGTGACATTGTCATGTCCTGGCGCCTTTTTGGAGGGGAGGTACCTAATTACTTTTGCCACGTCTTCGGGGGCAAAAACTGTGGGTTCGTCTTCTGGGTCCTCCTCAGCATTGAGGAAGACAGCCAGTTGACGACGGACCACTCTTTCATGCTCATCATCCTGGGGTTCAGCCGCTTGGAACTGCTTCTCGAAAGTGTCGGCGAGGGCGTTGGCCTTTTCAGCATTGCTGTAGGCCATACCCCGCTCGCCATGCAGTGGCGGCATCCTAGCGCGTCTTCTTGTGAATTGTTTGGTTGCTTGCCAAAGTGTGTGATCGTCTACTTTGAGGGCCGAGAGGCGGTTTTGCCATTGCTGGTTTCTGTGCTCATTGAGCGCTACCTTCAATTCTCTCTGTAGACGATTGAGCAGCCTCCTTGTGGCCTGGTTTCTGGTTATCTTCCACTCTTTTGCCACTCGGGTTCTTCGGCCGACGTTCATCTAATGATTTTTCTGACGTTTCGCCAGCACGAGTGGCTGGCATTGTCAAAGCTTCACCCTCCATTGCCGGTGGTGAACTGGAGCCGAGCTCGCGGGCGCAGACTATATATACCTGGCGCGCCAACGTCCGAGGGCTTCTCCGCGGTCATTTCCGGTGCGGTTCTCCTCTTGCTACCTGCGACGGTCGTTCGCTGCAGTACGGGAAGCCAGGATCCGTTGACCTTAAGGCTTTCCTCTTTCTTGTTCAAACTATTCGCGTGTGTTTGTATTTCTACAGCTTCTCTGGACAAGCGCATGTGATAGTGCTTCTCTACAGCCAGAACTTCCGTGTCGGCGAATTTTATTACGTGGTCGGTCTCATTGAGTGCGTGCTCTGCCACGGCCGATTTCTCCACCTGCCCCAACCTACAATGTCGCTTATGCTCGTTGATCCTGGTGTTGATGGATCGTCCAGTCATTCCGACATAAAATTCTTCCGCATGTGCATGGCATACGGTATATTCCCGACATTGCAAGTGGGTCTCTTTTCTCCTTCGCCGATCTAAGACACACTTTGATCTTCCTTGTCGGTTTGAAAATCGTCTTTACGCCATGTTTGCGCAATATACGGCCGATTCCGTCCGTCACTCTGGTAATGTATGGCAGAAAGGCCGTACCCGACATTTCTTTTTCTGTTTCCTTACTTCGCCGAGTGTTTGGCTCTGTTACACTTCTAATATAATTTTTGGAGTACCCATTGCTCCTCAGAACAGTTTCCAGGTGTTGCATTTCTCGTTTGAGGTGTTGCGGCTCACATATTCGTCCTGCTCTCGTTACGAGCGTACTAATCATGCCGCTTTTCTGGCTCAGGTGGTGGTTTGACAGTTTGTGCAGGTATCGGTCCGTATGTGTCGGTTTTCGATACACGCTGTGTACCAGGTTTTCGCCGTCCCTTGTGACCAGCACATCTAGAAATGGCAGTTTCTTGTCCTTTTCTACTTCCATGGTAAATGTTATGTTGGCATGGAGGCTGTTCAAGTGTCTTAGGAAGTCACCGAGCTGTTCTTCTCCATGGCTCCACACCACGAAAGTATCATCGACGTTCCTGTACCACACCTTAGGTTTGCAAGTCGCCGAGTCCAGTGCCTGTGCTTCGAATTGTTCCATGAAGAAGTTGGCCACCACTGGACTGAGAGGACTACCCATGGCCACGCCTTCCAGCTGTTCGTAGAAATCTCCATTCCACGTGAAATAGCTCGTGGTGAGACATGCATGGAAGAGCTTTCTGATGTCCTGCGGGAAAATGGAAAGGATGTGCTCCAGAGCGTCACTGAGTGGCACTTTCGTAAATAACGAAACAACATCAAAGCTGACCAAGATGTCGTTTGGTGCAAGTTTCAGTTTCTTCAGCTTCTCAATGAAATGTCCTGAGTCCTTAATGTTTGTGTCGGTCTTCCCCACGTGTGGCTGGAGCAGAGAGGCCAAGTGTTTTGCCAATTTATATGTTGGTGATCCAGGAGCGCTAACGATCGGTCTCAGTGGAACGTTGTTCTTATGGATCTTGGGTAATCCATACAGCCGAGGTGGTAGGGCTTCTGTGTTGCGCAGGTTTCTCTGTATGTCCGCCGGCAGAGAAGACGCCTTGATTAATCGATTCGTATTCCGTGTGATACGCTGCGTCGGGTCTGCGCTTAGTTTTCGGTACGTCGTCGGATCTAATAGGTCTCGGATCTTTTGCTCATAATCTTCGGTCTTCATTACGGCGGTCGCATTCCCCTTATCGGCAGGCAGTACTAATATACTCTTGTCGGCGTTGAGATTCTTAATGGCTTGTACCTCTTCTTTCTTCAGGTTGCAAGCTGGTGGTTTTGCTCGGCGCAGAATCCTGGCTGTTTCCGTGCGTATTTCCTCTGCCCTTTCACAAGGAAGGGTCCGAATGGCTGCTTCGGTGTTGGCAATGATATCCTCCATAGGTATAGTTCTCGGGATGATAGCGAAATTCCCTCCTTTTTGAAGAACAGACACTTCCTCTTCGGTCAATTGTCGTTCAGCGAGGTTGACCACTGTGTGTGACATGTCGGGAATCGCCTTGTCGGTCTGCTTCCGGCATCTTTCAAACTTTTTCTTCTGTCGCTCGGTGCAGCGCTCGAGTTCGTTGTGCATGCTCCTGTGAGTGATGCTGTCGATCTTGTCCCAGTCGTCTCGATGCATTCTGCTACTTAGTTGATAGAAAATGTCTAGAAGTTCCTGATCCGTTCTTGCCAAGTCTCTCCGTGTTGTATGTATTCGCTCACGAAGAAAAGCTCGTTCCATACTGTCTTAGATACGATGTGCTTGGGCGGTAGTGAATAGGGGCTTACACCTCAAGAACTTCGGTGTAGCACATTCATCTCGGCACCGTGACAGAAAGGCGAGAGAGGACATCAGTCGCGCTTTCTTCTTCCGTCGTTGGTCAAGGCGTCGGTACAATCTGCAAATCTCCTCCCCGTAGAGGTGCGATACAAAATTGCTAAGGCTTTCGTGGCCACTTGTTGGCAAACTGCCTATTGGCTTCTGTCTCGGGTTCTTCGGCCGACGTTCATCTAATGATTTTTCTGACGTTTCGTCAGCACGAGTGACTGCCATTGTCAAAGCTTCACTCTCCATTGCCGGTGGCGAACTGGAGCCGAGCTCGCGGGCGCAGACTATATGTACCTGGCGCGCCAACGTACGAGGGCTTCTCCGCGGTCATTTCCGGTGCGGTTCTCCTCTTGCTACCTGCGACGGTCGTACGCTGCAGTACGGGAAGCCAGGATCCGTTGACCTTAAGGATTTCCTCTTTCTTGTTCAAAGTGTTCGCGTGTTTTTTATTTCTACAGCTTCTCTGAACAAGCGCGTGTGATAGTGCTTCTCTACAGCCAGAACTTCCGTGTCGGCGAATTTTATTACGTGGTCGGTCTCATTGAGTGCGTGCTCCGCCACGGCCGATTTCTTCACCTGCCCCAACCTACAATGTCGCTTATGCTCGTTGATAAAGGTGTTGATGGATAGTCCAGTCATTCCGACATAAACTTTTCCGCATGTGCGTGGTATACGGTTTACTCCCGACATTGCAAGTGGGTCTCTTTTCTCCTTCGCCGATCTAAGACACTCTTTGATCTTCCTTGTCGGTTTGAAAATCGTCTTTACGCCGTGTTTGCGCAATATACGGCCGATTCTGTCCGTCACTCCATGTGCATCTCTTTTTTCCTAAGAAATGTATTAGTATTCTTAAACTGGTTGAAGATCGTAAACTTAATTCGTCATCGTTTTTATTGGTGCGTTGTTCTCCAAATATCCCCACATCTCCTGAGACAGGTATGTTACCGAGTCTGGCATTTAAATCACAACAGATGAGAAACTGATATATGTAATTTACTCTGTTTCGACAACGTGTTGAAAGCCTGCAGCATATGATTCTTGGGATGGCTTCCACGTCTAACTAGTGACCTGACAGGCTATAACAGGTTTATTGCGTTCCTTAAATTGCCGCCACCCTCAGACCGATGTCACGTGAGGGTGGCGAAGTACCCCCCGACGCGGAACCAATGTGCAACCACTGGATAACCAAGGCGCCCAGGATGCTCCTTGTTTGTGACTTTTTTATATCCTTTCCTGAATTCCTGTATCCAAGTGGAACGCGGCTCTAACCGTGTACGAAACGAATTTAGCTATACACGTTCTCTGTGGACAGTCCCTTGGCTCACAAAAACCGCGTTGTCCTTGTCGATACACACTTACAGTACACCCGCCATCTTGGCCTGACTGCAGACCACGGAATACTGTGTATCGGCTACTTTCTATGCAACATGTGCAACCAATTTCTTGACACATATAGGAGAGAAATTTGAAGCAGTATGCGGTATTCTGGCGTTTACGACTTATTTATTGATTCATTCTCATAATTCGAGCATGAATTTAATGGCTTTGATTTTAGCTCAAGAGCTAGAAATACCGGGTGATCAAAAAGTCAGTATAAATTTGAAAACTTAATAAACCACGGAATAATGTAGATAGGGAGGTAAAAATTGACACACATGCTTGGAATGACATGGGGTTTTATTAGAACAAAAAAGAGTTCACAGAATGTCCGACAGATGGCGCTGGACAGCAAAACGTCACTGACTGCGCATGACAATTGTGTATAAAAGGAGCTGTTACGAGAGAGAGAATCAGATGCGCCAGCAGTCGCAGCATGTTGGCGTTACCTGAAAAGGCGCTTTTAGTGAAGCTGTATTATAAGAAAGGGGGAATGTGCTAGTTCAGCGTTACGATCCTATCGCCATAGGAAGGGGATTCGAATGGGTAAAGGTCCGTTGACAAATACAGCTGTGGCGGGAATGGTTTCGAAGTTCGAAGCCACGGATTGTTTACACAATAGACTCCATAGTGGCCGACCAAGCACAAGGCGTAATGCTGCTGACACAGTTCAGGAAGAAATGGAGACTGTAGCGGGTTCGTCTATGCACGGGGTAGTCAGCGCTCGTGCGGTCGCACGTTTCACCGGCATTCCATACACTACTGTTTCGTTGGCACTGAGGCGTACCCTCCGATGCTATCCGTACAAAATCCATCGGCATTATGAACTGTTACCTGGGAATTTAGTGAAGCGGAGGGCATTTGCGGTGGAGGCGTTTCAAAAGATGGCGGAAGATGACGATTGGTTGAGTAACGTGTTGTGGACCGACGAAGCTCATTTCACGCTCCGAGGTTCTGTCAACGCCTACAACTGCAGAATTTTGGCTACCGAAAATCCTAGAACTGTCGTGGAAACTCCATTGCACGACGAGGAAGTCATGGTATGGGTTGGATTTACCACATCTAACGTTATCGGACCTTTTTTCTTCGAGAAAATGCGTGATTCTGGTTTTGTAACTGCTACCGTGACGGGTGAGAGGTACATCGATATGTTACAGAATAGCATCATCCCCAGCCTGGCTGATAAACACCTGCTGGAACGTACGATGTTTATGCAGGATGGCGCTACACCCCGTATTGCTAGACGCGTGAAAGATCTCTTGAGCGCGTCGTTTGATGATGATCGTGTGCTCAGCTGCCACTTTTGTCATGCTTGGCCTCCCAGGTCTCCAGACCTCAGTCCGTGCGATTATTCGCTTTGGGGTTACCTGAAGTCGCAAGTGTATCGTGATCGACCGACGTGTCTAGGGATGCTGAAAGACAACATCCGACGCCAATGCCTCACCATAACTCCAGACATGCTTTAAAGTGCTGTTCACAACATTATTCCTCGACTACAGCTATTGTTGAGGAATGATGGTGGACATATTTAGCATTTCCTCTAAAGAACATCATCTTTGCTTTGTCTTACTTTGTTATGCTTATTTTTGCTATTCTGTTGAGATGCAGCGCCATCTGTCGGACATTTTTTGAACTTTTGTATTTTTTGGTTAAAATAAAACCCCATGTCATTTGTAACGTTCCCTGGCAAACTCACGCTATTAATGAACAAGAGTTTATTTGTACCATATACGCCGCTCTGAGCAAGTTGTATATACCGTAATTATTGAACAAACAATATTATTGAATTTTGTGTAAAAGACATTTGTTATTATCGTAATATTTTTTGTAGTAATATTTAGGATAGTAAATTTTCTATATTTGTTATGTGATTGTGAAATGTGTCAGTATCTGCGATAACAGAGATGTGAAATTTAGCCAGAGGAGAATAATATTGTCAAAATACAAAGAAATGTTAATAGTCAGCAGTAGTATAAAAGAACCATGTACAGCGTATTCTTTGGTCTTCTCTGTGTAGAGCTGAATGCGAGAGGAAGCTGTGTTGAAGCGATTTATGAATGTGTAGACTTCTTTTGTCTCTGTCTAGATTTAGCCGCCATTAGAGCAGAAGTTACAAATTAATGTGAGTTGAATTATTGTTTGATCTAAATATATTAGAATTTATCAAAAGTGTGTATTATTAATGTAAATTAGCTTGCCCATGTCATCTATAAAATTTCTTTAAAGAATTTTCAGCATTTTTAGCGGTGTTGCTGGGCTGTGCCGCGACCGATCGATTTGCAGCGGCGGCACATTTAAAAAATTGTTCCGCTAAAGGAAAATCAACCAAACCCGTAAATCGGGAACAGAAAGATAAAAATTAACAGTGAATTAAGAAATTGTTCTTCTTTTACAGTGATCCTGAGACTGATGAATTTTAAACTAATTATACGTTTGTGCATTCGTAGGCGGATAGTTAATGTTAGTTAACATTGAAATTTAACAATTTTGGTTCTTTCAAATAACTTAAATGTATAGCGAAGTAGGTTTGATCAGTGATAATTAAATGTCGGCTTGGCAATAATTAACTATTTTCTGCTAATAGAGATAATCTTGTGTTCCATAGTTAACGCCGGGATAGAATTCAGTAAATATTTAACAAAAAATCCACTACATTTAGAAAATGTGTGCCAAGGCCGAATGATGTAAAGGATTTAATTCTCAACTAAATATTCTTAATCAGTCAATATGAGTTCACGTAATTTTTAAATGTACGTAATTCTTTTGAAAGTGAATTTTTTTATTACCACACGTAAATAAGAGAGAGGTTCTACAACAAAGTTCGTACTTACAGAAGAAAGTTAAAGAAAGGCAAATTAAGTAACTAAAAGCAATAATAATTATTATACTATCTTTAACGAAAATAAAAGCAATTTCGTTAAATTGATACCTGACAAGTGCTCCAGCAAACATGCAACAAGTTCACAAACAGTGTACTATCCTTATGGGCATTTTTCCTGCTGTGGAAAAAAACGCACACAGTTATTGGCAGTTATTATTCAGTAGGCCTTCACTAGTCTGGTTTGCACAATGTTTCGTTGTCACAGTAACACGTTTTATGGGCACACAATATTTTTCACTATGTCATGACTTGTCATTAGTCACACGCAAGTTTTCACCTTAGGACAAAACGTATCACTGTAGTCAATGCGCTTTCCTAGCGTCCCTTGACACACAAAGAATTAAAGTTTGACACTAACTTGATCCACCGTCCGTTATCGGCTCACTGTTCGTGTCGTGCTAGTTCCTTGTCCACTTGCACACACGGCGATGATACAGTTTTTTATTACTTATACACAACAACTTCGTGACGTATTGCTGCAGGTTTAACAGTTACTGTCTGTCTCTGCCACACAATACTGCACTTTTGTTTAAGTTCCTTTATTTTTATTTACAATGCCCGCTGCGCAATTTTTGTAACAGCACATTCGTAACTGTTTACCAAGGTGTGTGATATTTGCGTACATGGTAACAAATATTAAAATTTCGTATTAGTTTGCCCAAAAATCATCTATATTCCTGTTCGAGTAGATTTTATTTGTGCATTCCAGCCGGATTCAGGCATATTGTTCAATAACTCCTTTGAAATTATGTCTTACTTCAATTGCAAGGTCCTACGTAACTACAGTGTAGTCTCTGTAGGCTAAAATTGACTTGGACTGTATCAGGCTAGCTCCTTTTTTACTGATTGAATCTGCACATGCTTCAATTGGAGCTTCTTTGTGCGTAACTTTGCGCTACTTAAATTTGCAATAAGTTTGCCTCCCATGGTGCCCTCGGGTCACTACTGGGTGCATTATTCTCTCTGATAACATTGGTTAGATAATAAAGTTCTCAGGGCCTCATATTATTGATATTATTCTGGGTTCGAATCTGTCAATCTGACAGCTACACATATATACATATATACACATATAATAGAAAAGATTGTACGAGAAATATTTCAAGTTTGACACACATATAGAATATTATGCAGTACACAAACTAATCATTACTAAAATGTTCCTCCTGACTGATCTCTGTCACAATTTAACACTATAAATAATTGCACTAATCAGGTTATCTGTGCAGACATTTAGAGCATGTTTAAGCTAACATTAATTAAAAGAAGACATAACACAAATATTCATAAACAAAAGAGAAAGTCAATCATATTCTTATAACTAAATACTTCTACACTAGTACATTATGTCTACAGATCACACATCATTAATGTTCATTCATTTACAAAAGAATGGTGTCCACATAGGACTATTAGTCTTTTACTGTAGGAATATTTTTACATCCTTACGCGGATACAGTCCCCGTACTCTCCCTGAGTGGGGATCTGCTAAGAGATAGCTACACTCATGTGGCACACTTACTACTCTAAAAGGTCCATTGTACACCAATTGCCACTTGCTATTCTGTTTCAAGGATGCCGAGGACTTAGGATGATTGCGTAAGAGTACCAAGTCCCCAACACTAAATTTTTGGTTATTCGTCACATGTCGATTATATTTTTCTTTCCTTTTCTGAGCGCACCTGGTAAGGTTGCACCCTGCTTTTCTTATCTTCTCTTCCTTAGGCTCAGGAATGACTGGGACCTTAGGCAAAGGTGCCAGCCACTCATTCAGAACTCTATTATTATTCATTATAATCTCGTTTGGTGGATACCCCGTAGAAGCATGCGGGGTTGCGTTGTGAATTTCCACAAACTTAGGTATCAGATCTGGCCATCTTGTGTGCTTATATGCAATGTATAACCTGAAAAATTTATTTAACTCTCCAAATGTTCTCTCTACTAAACTTGCTTGTGGGTGAAAACGGGATATTAGTATGTGCTTTATATCATGTTCATGTAAATAGTTTTTCCAGGTATGGCCTGTAAAATAGGAAGCATTATCCGATATTATCGCTTCAGGCTTACCCACTTGCGTAAAATATTCTTTCCCTAACCATTTAACTATTCCACGAGCAGTGGCTGATTTAAGGCAGTATATTTTTAAGTATTTAGAGAAAAGGTCATACACCGCTAAAATGTACTTTAATCCACCCCTGGCTCGTGGGTGGGGTCCTGCTATGTCTATAGATACTAACTGAAGTGGCCGATGAGGCACTATAGGATGCAGTTCAAACCTTGTGGACTTATTTTGAAACTTAGCTTTTTGGCACAGAGGACAAGTCCTGATAATGGTGCGAGTCTGCTGGCTTATTCCCTTAAAGTAACAGAATCTGGATAAAATCCTTATTGTTTTGCCTATCCCAGCGTGATCCCATGCTAAATGCGTGTGCCACACTACAGCTGGGATAGCCTGTTGCGGTATACACACGACTCCATGGTCATTTGACACACCTGTTTTATAATACAGAATATTATCTATTATTTTGAAATTCTGAACACTTTTAAGATTGGTTCCTTCTTTAATTTTGCTAATGATATCTCGCCAAATCGGATCAGTTTCCTGCAATATAGACATATTCTTACACATATGTAAAAAGTCCCTCCTATGTACCTTATCTTGTACTAAGAGTATGCGATATTCCTCCGATTGTTCCAAAATCTTTGACATTGAGGATTGCCTTAGTGGAAGCCTCGACAAGGCGTCAGCTACAACAATATCTTGTCCTTTTAGGTACATAATCTTAATTTTATTTTCCTGCAATGCTAACCTCCATCTTAGCAAGCGGGTATGGTATAATTTGCAAGACATTAAATAGCTCAGAGCCTGGTGGTCACTGAATACTTTGACTTCTTTACCATTGATGTAATAATTGAATTTCTTTACCGCCCAAACCACTGCAAGAGCCTCTAATTCGGTAGCGGAATATGCTCTCTCACAGCTGTTTAGTGTGCGGCTGGCAAATCCGATTACATTGATTGTTGTGGGGTCGTTGCTCCTGTCCCACTGAAATAAACAAGCGCCCAGACCGTGTGAACACGAATCCGTCGCTATGCAAAAATCTTTTGTCATGTCTGGGTGTCGCAGTATGTTTGCATTCACCAAGGCGTTTTTGATAGCGTCAAATGCGCGTTGACATTCTTCTGTCCACACCCAGTGAGCATTTTTACGCAACAGGCTCAATAAAGATTCGTTATTCATTAATTGGTTCGGAACAAACCGTCTAAAAAAGGATGCAAGACCTATAAACGCTTTGAGTTGTCTCTTAGTTCTCGGACTAGGAAACCCACGAATTGCGTCAAGTTTTTTGCTGTCAGGTTTGATGCCTTGTGGTGTTATTATGTGACCTAGAAATTTAATCTGATTACGTCCAAATTTGGATTTCTCAAGATTCGCTGTTACCCCCGCTTGCTTAAACCTTTCTAAGACTCTACCCAGTAGTTCTACGTGCTCCTCCCAGGTGGCAGTAGCAATCACCAGATCGTCTACATACACTGTTACCCTTTGCAGCAAATCCGACCTAAAACCGCGTCGAGGGCTGTTATGAAAACTCCTGCACTTACATTTAAGCCGAAAGGTAGTACCCTAAATTGGTAGCTCCTTCCCCCAAATATAAATGCAGTATATTTCCTCGACTCGGGTGTGAGCAGGATTTGCCAGAATGAACTTTTCATATCAATAGATGTCAAATATTGCACTCCATGAAATTTTTGAATTTCCTCATCTAAGTTTTCCGGATGAGTCCTGACAGGTACAATAATTTCGTTTATGTCTCTCGCATCTAATACTAACCGTACCTGTCCGTCTGCTTTTGCTACCGCCACCAAAGGACTATTATAAGGGGACAAAGATGGTTCTATTATTCCCCACTCGATCAGTTTTCTTATTTCTTTAGCTACTATTTCCTTCTTGGACCAAGGAATGGAGTATGAGGCTCGACAGTAGGTTTTGTGAGGCTTCACCTCGATATTGTACTGATATCCCTTAACAATTCCTGGTCGTTCTGAAAATACATCTGCATAGTTAGTTAATAACTGTACCAAATCCTGCTGTTGCATTGAGTTCAAATTTTCGGACTGTGATACTTTGTCCACTAGTGCGTCCACATTTGTTTTTAATTGATCACTTTCTACGTCTGGATAATAGAGATTTTGTCCTTGACAATGATTGTCTAACTGTAGTATCCACTGATTCCTACACTTTATGTTAATAGCATTACAATTAGGCACAGGTACCTCTTCAGATCTGAGCATGGACAATTCTATCCTCCTACCAGCGTTCATCAAACTTAATTTTCCCCGAGAAAGGTCGATTACTGCGTCCCTTTCTCTCAAAAAATCTACCCCCAAAATGCAGGCTACCCTTAAACCCTTTACTACCAGGAATGAGCACGCTATGGCTTCTTCCCCTATATACATCTCTACCCGCACTTGGAGTTTAATTATTTGTCGCTGTGCACTTATGGCTCCAGTGACTTTACAATTCGAAGGTTCAAATGGCTCTGAGCACTATGGGACTCAACTGCTGAGGTCATTAGTCCCCTAGAACTTAGAACTAGTTAAACCTAACTAACCTAAGGACATCACAAACATCCATGCCCGAGGCAGGATTCGAACCTGCGATCGTAGCGGTCTTGCGGTTCCAGACTGCAGCGCCTTTAACCGCACGGCCACTTCGGCCGGCGACTTTACAATTGTTCACAGGAAAAGTCAGCATACGCCTTTCTTTCCCCAGTACTTTGAATAAGTCCATACTCATGACACTGACAGTAGCACCTGTATCTACGATCGCTTGCACATCAATATTGTTAATTTTGATCTCTATTATCGCTTGTACTTTGTCTTTGTGCTCCTTTATGCACGTGGATGGTTCAGTTATCAATTCATGTCCCATCTGTAACCCGTCATTATACCTGAGGATACAGATTCCCAATGTTTTGTTCGGTGTCGGGCTGCTCTCACTCCAAACCTCAGCCGACGATGGAGAGCGTACCTCGGCTGAATCTACACTCCTGGAAATGGAAAAAAGAACACATTGACACCGGTGTGTCAGACCCACCATACTTGCTCCGGACACTGCGAGAGGGCTGTACAAGCAATGATCACACGCACGGCACAGCGGACACACCAGGAACCGCGATGTTGGCCGTCGAATGGCGCTAGCTGCGCAGCGTTTGTGCACCGCCGCCATCAGTGTCAGCCAGTTTGCCGTGGCATACGGAGCTCCATCGCAGTCTTTAACACTGGTAGCATTCCGCGACAGCGTGGACGTGAACCGTATGTGCAGTTGACGGACTTTGAGCGAGGGCGTATAGTGGGCATGCGGGAGGCCGGGTGGACGTACCGCCGAATTGCTCAACACGTGGGGCGTGAGGTCTCCACAGTACATCGATGTTGTCGCCAGTGGTCGGCGGAAGGTGCACGTGCCCGTCGACCTGGGACCGGACCGCAGCGACGCACGGATGCACGCCAAGACCGTAGGATCCTACGCAGTGCCGTAGGGGACCGCACCGCCACTTCCCAGCAAATTAGGGACACTGTTGCTCCTGGGGTATCGGCGAGGACCATTCGCAACCGTCTCCATTAAGCTGGGCTACGGTCCCGCACACCGTTAGGCCGTCTTCCGCTCACGCCCCAACATCGTGCAGCCCGCCTCCAGTGGTGTCGCGACAGGCGTGAATGGAGGGACGAATGGAGACGTGTCGTCTTCAGCGATGAGAGTCGCTTCTGCCTTGGTGCCAATGATGGTCGTATGCGTGTTTGGCGCCGTGCAGGTGAGCGCCACAATCAGGACTGCATACGACCGAGGCACACAGGGCCAACACCCGGCATCATGGTGTGGGGAGCAATCTCCTACACTGGCCGTACACCACTGGTGATCGTCGAGGGGACACTGAATAGTGCACGGTACATCCAAACCGTCATCGAACCCATCGTTCTACCATTCCTAGACCGGCAAGGGAACTTGCTGTTCCAACAGGACAATGCACGTCCGCATGTATCCCGTGCCACCCAACGTGCTCTAGAAGGTGTAAGTCAACTACCCTGGCCAGCAAGATCTCCGGATCTGTCCCCCATTGAGCATGTTTGGGACTGGATGAAGCGTCGTCTCACGCGGTCTGCACGTCCAGCACGAACGCTGGTCCAACTGAGGCGCCAGGTGGAAATGGCATGGCAAGCCGTTCCACAGGACTACATCCAGCATCTCTACGATCGTCTCCATGGGAGAATAGCAGCCTGCATTGCTGCGAAAGGTGGATATACACTGTACTAGTGCCGACATTGTGCATGCTCTGTTGCCTGTGTCTATGTGCCTGTGGTTCTGTCAGTGTGATCATGTGATGTATCTGACCCCAGGAATGTGTCAATAAAGTTTCCCCTTCCTGGGACAATGAATTCACGGTGTTCTTATTTCAATTTCCAGGAGTGTAGTTTGTTGAATTATTACAGGTGGATGGGTGTGGCTGCTCTGTGTCACTGACCTCCACTATGTGTAAGTTGTGTTGCGTCGGCCGCCACGGTTGCGCAATTGGCGCATTTTGTGGTGGCGGTCGGTTATTGTCATATCCTTCACTGTTTGGCCGGTCCGTACTGGGCCTCTGGTTCTGTGCCCAAGTTCGGTTTGCATCATTATAGGTATTAGTGTTCCACGGCCCCCTGGCATTTTTCCATCTACTATTGCTTGGTGGGCCTGTTTCATATCGGTCATCAGACCTCCTTCTCCGGTCATTATTCACCGACGGACTATTGCCGTTCCGATCTCTACCTCTATTCCCGTTTTGTACATAATTTTGTCTCCTATTGTTACCTCCGCCGTTTCCATTATTTGGTGGAGGCGTGTTATTTCGACCATTTCTGTAACCGTTTCCGTTACTTCTAGCCTGTTCAGAGGCTGCTTTAACATCCTCCTGAATCAGGTCAATTGAGTCCAGAACAGACAAGAAATGTTCCATGTCATTTTCGGGCACGTGTATAAGTTTTTCCTTTACGTGCATCGGCAAGTGTGACTTCAAAAGTCTGATCAAATCCCGGGATGAAATCTGCTCGTCCCAATAACAGGTCTTATTAATGTACTTCTCAAAATATTTTCGCAAATTGCCTAATCGTGGAGAATACGGCTCTGGATTGTATACCTCCTTCCGTAATCTCTCCTGAATACATGTTGACCAGTATTTGGCCAAGAATGCCTTTTCAAATTGCTCATATGTATGGCAACTGTCAGCTGCTTCGGTTGCCCATAATGCAGCATCTCCTTGTATGTAAGACATAACGAACTGTATTTTCTGTGTATGACTCCAAACGCTAGGCAAAATGTTTCTAAATCCCTTGATAAACACTACAGGGTGAACAGATTTCTTCTCCGTTGTAAATGTCTGAAACTGTCGGTTTCTAATCAGGCTTTCTTCAATCACTACTTTGGAATGACATTTATTTATTTCGCTTACATTGGTTGCCTGTTCTGTCTCGCAGTCGCAGTTTTTTACTGCTGTATTTATATGCCTATCATTGTTGGACCTGGCTGGCGTGACATACAGCTGTAAGTCGTCATGCCGCAAGCTGATTTCTATTTCGGCAAGACGACGGTTGACATTCCGCTGCCACAGCGGAATGTCAGTGTGTACCACCTCTTTCAGGCTCTGCACTTCCGCATTTGAGCCCACATCTTTGGCTTCAATCGCGGCGTGCACTTTCTCGTCTATTTCCTTTATAAATTCGGAATGTCAGTGTGTACCACCTCTTTCAGGTTCTGCACTTCCGCATTTGAGCCCACATCTTTGGCTTCAATCGCGGCGTGCACTTTCTCGTCTATTTCCTTTATAAATTCGCTTTCCATTTTGTGCACTTGTTCGGATACTTTGTGCTCAATTACTTGATTTGTGTCAATCTCTAATTGTTCCACCCTGTTGGTCAGTACACTGATTTCCTCTACGATACTGGCGTTAGCCACTTGGATACTATCTACTCTTTCGCTTAGTTCTTGCACCGTTTTGGGTATGGTTTCATAGTTTTGTTTCAAACTAACTATCTAACTTTGCATAGCTTCCAAAGATTGCATTAACTGCAAGTCTCTCTCATGCAGGCGTCGGTCACGCTCTGCTTGTTTAGCATCACGTTCTCTTTCGCGTTCTGCATGCATACGGGCAAATTCAGCTACCAATCTCTGGTGACGCTCTGCTTGTTCAGCATCACGTTCTCTATCACGCTCTGCTTGCGTACGTACAAATTCAGCTTGGAAATTGAGTATGCGCTCGAACATAACTCTTAATGATTGCACTTCTGACACCTCACCACTCTCTGGTCCGTGTCCAGTGCCTGCGGGTGGCACAGTATTTCCGCTATCAACTGAATCACTGGGTGGCAGTGGCAACATTTCTTGCCCTTCTGCCCCCAGACTCTCACATTGCACTTCCTGAACTACGTCACTAACATTACTTTGTGTCCCACTTTCTAACTCGGTATCACTACTTACTAACTGTTGTTCATTATCCATGTTGATATCCTTCTGACTACGCAATCTAACCATAGTAAACAAAAGAAATAAAATCTGAACTAAATATCCTAACACTCAGGTTTCACTGACATAATCACACAAGAAATGGTCATTTGTTAAAACACACTTATTATATACTACAGTGACTAACTACTCAAATGTCCTGTTATTTTAAAACAAAGCACTAACAACAAGCACACCACTAATGATCCGAGAACACTGCACTGAGGCTACTTTACCACCCACAGGACAACTACACTGTAGCTTTACCTTTTGGTGATCTATCTTGGGTGCAGCTGCCCCCTGATATTGTGGTAGGTAATTAATTTTTCGAAATAATGAGCTCTCTTCTTCAGCTTGCCTCTGGGTATATAGTGTTCTCATGCAAAAAATCATATACAGGTATTACCACACAATATTGGTTATGCAATACATACAATACATGGAAAAATTATTAAATGTTCTCCAACAAAGTTCGACTATAATAATTCCCTAGTTATCTCATGGGTATTTAGTGGCCACTGCATATTCGAGCCCTACGTTGGGCGCCAATTTAACGAAATTGCTTTTATTTTCGTTAAAGATAGTATAATAATTATTATTGCTTTTAGTTACTTAATTTGCCTTTCTTTAACTTTCTTCTGTAAGTACGAACTTTGTTGTAGAACCTCTCTCTTATTTACATGTGGTAATTAAAAAATTCACTTTCAAAAGAATTACGTACATTTAAAAATTACGTGAACTCATATTGACTGATTAAGAATATTTAGTTGAGAATTAAATCCTTTACATCATTCGGCCTTGGCTCACATTTTCTAAATGTAGTGGATTTTTTGTTAAGTATTTACTGAATTCTATCCCGGCGTTAACTATGGAACACAAGATTATCTCTATTAGCAGAAAATGGTTAATTATTGCCAAGCCGACATTTAATTATCACTGATCAAACCTACTTCGCTATACATTTAAGTTATTTGAAAGAACCAAAATTGTTAAATTTCAATGTTAACTAACACTAACTATCCGCCTACGAATGCACAAACGTATAATTAGTTTAAAATTCATCAGTCTCAGGATCACTGTAAAAGAAGAACAATTTCTTAATTCACTGTTAATTTTTATCTTTCTGTTCCCGATTTACGGGTTTGGTTGATTTTCCTTTAGCGGAACAATTTTTTAAATGTGCCGCCGCTGCAAATCGATCGGTCGCGGCACAGCCCAGCAACACCGCTAAAAATGCTGAAAATTCTTTAAAGAAATTTTATAGATGACATGGGCAAGCTAATTTACATTAATAATACACACTTTTGATAAATTCTAATATATTTAGATCAAACAATAATTCAACTCACATTAATTTGTAACTTCTGCTCTAATGGCGGCTAAATCTAGACAGAGGCAAAAGAAGTCTACACATTCATAAATCGCTTCAACACAGCTTCCTCTCGCATTCAGCTCTACACAGAGAAGACCAAAGAATACGCTGTACATGGTTCTTTTATACTACTGCTGACTATTAACATTTCTTTGTAATTTGACAATATTATTCTCCTCTGGCTAAATTTCACATCTCTGTTATCGCAGATACTGACACATTTCACAATCACGTAACAAATATAGAAAATTTACTATCCTAAATACAGAGAGAATATTACTACAAAAAATATTACGATAATAACAAATGTCTTTTACACAAAATTCAATAATATTTTTTGTTCAATAATTACGGTATATACAACTTGCTCAGAGCGGCGTATATGGTACAAATAAACTCTTGTTCATTAATAGCGTGAGTTTGCCAGGGAACGTTACACATTCCAAGCATGTGTGTCAATTTGAACCTCTCTATCTAAATTATTCCGTGATTTATTCAGTTTTCAAATTTATACTGACTTTTTGATCACCCGGTATATCGGAGAAGAGGAAACAGCCATGTAGCTGATAACTATGAAAGCGAAATTTTCATAGAAATCTCTAAGAGGCACTGAGAACTCTAAAAAAAAGTGACTACCGATGATGAAATGCTGTCAGCAAACCATTTTAGAATGGAAAAAAATAAAAGTATAATGAAGTATTTGATTACGTCAGTGTCACTGAAGAGGATTAAGACAAATAAATCAGTGGTGTTAGAAAATATTTATTGCACTAGCGAAGCAGTGTGGTCAGTATAAATGTCTGGGACAGAGCTATTCCGTTCCTGGTACCGTCTATACACTATTGCTTCAGCTGTGTAGCTGTGAGCTGTCTATGCCGCGTGTAGCGGGGCAGAAGGTACACGCCAAGCCACTCCAGAGGGGTCCCCGCGGAAGGACGGGCCCCGGAGACACAGCCCGCACCTGCGCCGTACGTTGACAGCCGCTGCTTGCCGCTTCCTACCCCATCGACAAACCCCCTGCCGCGCCCCCGACCGGCGAGATTAAATGGGGTGAGCCTGTGCCAAGCGATCGATGCCAATCGCGTCGCATAAATCTCGGCCCGGAAAGAAATACCGACAGGCTTTCTTGTGTCGGCGACGAGCGAGGACGTCTTCTCTCACGGGGGCCGGCGATCGGGGGTGCGGTAGCCACCAGCCAGTAGTCTAGAGGCCAGCCAGCGCCAGGGGTGGCGCGTGGCGCGGCTGGCGACTCGCCTTCCTAGCTTCACGCTGGTCTATCCGGTACTCCTGCAAATTAGGATGGCGTGCATATCGGTGCTGCTAAGTAACAAAGAGTCGTCTTAGCGTGCACGGGCAGTGCCTTTGTGAGTGACATCCGTTTTTAATCTAAAAGCTTGTCTGCACAGATCAGCAAAGCGCTAAAATGAAAATGGACGAAGGGGAGCCAAATTTGATATGGCCATATGGCTTAGAACCTCTTGCGCACTTCCTTGAACATATGAACAGCACGCATCCGAGCATGCAGTTCACTGTAGAGACTGAGAAAAAAGAAAGGCTGCCATTTTGAGATATTTTGGTCCAACGAAAGTCGGATGGACGTGTCGGCCACTCAGTGTACGGCAAGCCGAAGCACGCTGATTTACATCTTAGTTTTCATCTACCAGCCCAGAAGAGGGCAGTTTTAAATACATAAGTACACAATGCAAAACTGTTTCTGATGAGGAACACTTGGTTGGTTGGTTGGTTTGAGGAAGGAGACCAGACAGCGTGGTCATCGGTCTCATCGGATTAGGGAAGGATTGGGAGGGAAGTCGGCCGTGCCCTTTCAGAGGAACCATACCAGCATTTGCCTGGAGTGATTTAGGGAAATCACGGAAAACCTAAATCAGGATGGCCGGACACGGGATTGAACCATCGTCCCCCCAAATGCGAGTCCAGTGTCTAACCACTGCGCCACCCCGCTCTGAGGAACACTTGGATTCCGGAATTAATCAAATGTACATGCTCCGAAAGAGCAGCTGTGGTTCACGTGATATGAAGTCAGCGTTCTCCAAGAAACTTGAAATTTGAAAATGTTCAACTTTCACGTGATGAGTCACTGACTGCATTCCTTCCTGATTGCGGAGCTGCATCCAGCAAAATAGGTAGAGTCCTAGGAGGACGAGGTATAAGACCTATTTTCCGACCTCCTAAGAAGATAAAAGAGATGCTACGCCCTATTAAGTACAATGTCGGCCTCAGGACCATTAGAATTTATAACATCCCACGTGAGTTTGAAACCAATTACATCGGTCGTTTCATCTGTGGCGTTTTGCAGAACATCAACAGCATGCTAAAAATCGAGAACTGGAGAAATCGTCAATTGCTGATCGGAGCCTTACAAGCAAACACAAAATGTTGCTTGGCGAAACCAAATTTCTGTCACAGACTCCTACATAACGGGATTTTGTAATTGAAGAGGCTGTAGAAATATAGATGTGTGAGCAGAACTTCAACCGTGACAGCGCTACAGTCTGGAACCGCGCGACCGCTACGGTCGCAGGTTCGAATCCTACATCGAGCATGGATGTGTGTGATGTCCTTAGGTTAGTTAGGTTTAAATAGTTCTAAGTTCTAGGCGACTGATGACCTCAGAAGTTAAGTCCCATAGTGCTCAGAGACATTTGAACCAAAAGCCGCCTAAGGGGCCATTGACGACACCTCAGCAGCAGTTTGGATGACGGAGCTAATCTTCGAAAGCTCCAGATTTTGCCGTGAACTGATGCGGCAAGAAGTCCGAGAATCTTTTACTTGATGCTAAATTAAGTAAAAACAAGATAACACAGCTGTTTTGTTATCTGTGGTTTTCATTTCGAGAACTAGTCTGATGCAGCTCTCCATGTCAGTGTATCCTGTGCAAGTATATTTATCGCTATAAAATAACTGCAACCTGCAACTTCCCTCCATTACCAGACCGACTATTGCTAGATGTCTCACGACGTCTCCTATGAATCGATCCCTTCTTTTAGTGAGGTTGTCACATAAATTTCTTATGGCTCCAGTTTGGTTCAGAATATCCTGATTAGCTACGCGGTCTGCCCATCTAATCTTCAGCATCCCTCCGTAACACATTTCAAAATCTTTTATTCTCTTCGCGTCGTAACTGATCACGTTCACGTGGCTCACGCTTCATTGCCGTGCAAGCCTTCACCTTCAGAAAGACTCCTTAACACTTACAATCATGTTATTAACAAATTTCACTTTTTCAGTACTGGACTTCTTGCTCCTGCCAATTTACATTTTATATTATTTCCATTTCGGCCAGCGATACGAACTTAATAAGCAAACTCGTCTACTACTTTTAGAGTCTCATTTCCTAATGTAATTCCTTCAGCATCGGGTGACTGAAGTCGACTGCACTACATTACCACTGTTTTATTTTGGTTGATGTTCATCTTACAATCTGTTTTACAGACACCGTCCATTCCGTTAAACGGCTCTCCCAAGTTTCTTGCCATTTCTGACACAATTACAAGGTCATCAGTTAACCTCAAAGTTTTAATATTTTCTCCATCATCATCTGCATCTTCCTTTCAAGAATTACGTGGTTTCCCGTTCCGAACTCCCCAAAAAAATCATTTCCATCTCTCTCGATGTCTTCCAGAATCTATTTTCCCATTCGGCTTGTAGTCCAGGAGCTTCTGGGGAATTCTGTGACCTGACAGTCTCATGAGGTGCGTCTAATATTCACGACATTTTTGAATTTTTTCATTCATGTTGAAAGTATTTAATTCTTTTCTAATATCTTCGTTTCTAATCATAATCTCTTCCTGTATAACCCTTCGTCTTTCTTAGGAACCTTATATCTGCCGTTTAAATTTTACCTTCTTTCCTATTGTGGTAACTTAGCTATCGCTTCCATGAGATAACATAGGAACCGCCATTATTTTATAGAATTTCATGATGGTTTCTGTTTGTACTTCAAGCCCCAATGTTATGCTAATGGTACCACAGAGAGCTTGGAATTTGTGTATTTTATTTTCGATATCAGAGTCAAAATCGAGACTTATATAGCACAGCCTAAATAAGAGATTTGAGACATTTGTTCTAAAACTGAATTATCCAAAACGATATTTATCTGACTCGATATTTTCCTCGGAATGCCATTGTTTCTGTTTTGCTGCTAGAAATTTTAAAGTTGTACTTCTTGCAAATTTCGTTCAGCTGGTGTAGTATATTGATCTTTGGAAGCCATCTTCATTCTTTTGAATGATAACGATATCATTACAAAAGTACGTTCACGTATTTCCCATTCGTTATTTTAATTCCTTTGTTTACTTCCATTTTCATTTGGGAGGCATGAAGTCAATGTAAATATTAAAAATATTTCGAAGTATCTGCTTGGTTTCCTTTATTGCTTGCTCAATATACAGATTGAATAACATCAGAGCTAGGTTACAACCCAGTGATACTCTATTCTCAACTACTGCTTGCCTTTAACGTCCATCGATTCTTACAAGTGAAGTTTGGTTTCTGTACAAGTTCCAGGTAACTTCTCGCTTCCTGAATTGCATCCCTGCTACTTTCAGAATTTCAAAGAGTATAGTCTAAACAACATTGTCAGATTTATCTCTAAATCTGTAAATGCTATAAATGTAGGTAAGACTTCCTTCAGTCAGTGACTCAAAGAGTCAGTATTGCTTTGCATGTTACTATTTTTCCCCAGAATCCAAACCGTAACACGCACGTAATAGTTTCACTGTATTATTTATTACTACTAGGAGTAAGCATAAAATTTTAAATACCACCTTCAAAATTAAAATACTTTTTGCTTGCCTTAGCTCTACGTAATCTACCCAGTTTGTCTAATGTGGGGGTATTTCAATTGTCCCTGTAATGCAACATGGATCAGTTAGACAGGACACATCCCAAAGTAATGAATTACGAACTCAATGACTACTAAATGAAACAAGAATCAGAATTAGTTCGGTTTATTACCTTTAAAGTGACGCATGAGTCTTCTGACAAGCAGTAATAACACTCGAGTACGACCTTGGTACATCTGAAAAAAGGTCTGGGGTAAGATTCTATTAAGTGTGTATAAAAAGAAACAATTGCAGTCGTGAAGTTGTACCTTGACTGTACTGAATTAGTGTACTAGAGAAGGGAATGCATTGCACCTATGGCCGGAGATGAAAGCAAACTGGTCGTTTGAACCTGAAAACAAGACTTCAGATTAAAGCTTGAGCTTACGGAAACTATAAAAATGACTTTACTGTCCCAATGCATCATCATGTGGTTGAGGCTTGCTCTCAACGTATCAAACGGAAGAGGGAGGCTGAAGCGGCTGCAAAATCAGTCGTTGGCAGTGCATCAAAGATCTTTTCCAGAGGCTAAGTGCAAATGAGCCTCAAATCTTTCTAAACCCTCAACTCATCTACTCAGAGATGGACTCTGACGGCAACGAAACGGTCGCATCTGGGCGGGAGAACTTCCTGCGATGAAGATGTTTGGAAATAAAATAATTTTGTACCGAATGCTTACTAAAAAGGAAGACTTGCAATTCTGCGGTTTGCTTTCTTTATCTGTTTAGGCTGACTGGTCTAAGGATATTCTGTGTGCCGAGAGGGAAAAATATTCCTTTAACGATGCTGATCCCCTTCGCTGAGTTTTTCTTCAAACGGTTAAGCAGTAATGTGCATCCCACCGCTTCATGTAGAAAAACGGCATCTCACTCTCCACCTCTCTCTGTGCCCAATGAAGTGGGTCGCTGGAAGAGGAGTTCAGTTTCCCTCTCGGACTTCCAGTTTATTTGAATTTGCTCATTCCAGCAGTTCTTGTATTGCGTTCACATTTAGCTTTTGTGACGTCAAAATTCGGTGACACCCCACACTTTCAAAGGCACCGCAAACTACGGGGTTCTCACTCCATTTTCTAGATGTTATCTACAGCGTCTGGTGTGTTCTAAAGAAACACAGTTTCCTACTTTTTGTGCACAATAATGATGTCCTGCACCTTTCTAAAACCAGCGATCCTTCTCTTTCCACTTCTGAGTTGTAAAACAGTTGCTGCTGGAGACCTTACGCCACACGAGATCGTATCTGTGTTGTTTGGGGTGTGTCCGGCGGCCAATCATAGCACTACGAAATAAAGTCCAGTGGTCTGCACAGCACTGACCTGTCCCCGTCTCGGCGCGTACTTCTGAGACTTCCTCTACGCAGGTTCCTCTCCCCCTATGTGCCACCGCTCTTCGCCTGAACACTGTCACCTCATCTCAAAGTGCTTCCAAAGTATTCTCACTTCTATAACGCATGCAGTTTACAATAAAAATGTACACTACTGGCCATTAAAATTGCTACACCACGAAGATGACGTTCTAGAGACGCGAAATTTAACCGACAGGAAGAAGATGCTGTGACATGCAAATGATTAGCTTTTCCGAGCATTCACACAAGGTTGGCGCCGGTGGCGACACCTACAACGTGCTGACATGAGCAAAGTTTCCAACCGATTTCTCATACACAAACAGCAGTTGACCGGCGTTGCCTGGTGAAACGTTGTTGCGATGCCTCGTGTAAGGAGGAGAAATGCATACCATTACGTTACCGACTCTGATAAAGGTAGGATTGTAGCCTATCGCGATTGCGGTTTATCATATAGCGACATTGCTGCTCGCGTTGGTCGAGATCCAATGACTGTTAGCAGAATATGGAATCGGTGGGTTCAGGAGGGTAATACGAAATGCCGTGCCGGATCCCAACGGCCTCGTATCACTAGCAGTCGAGATGACAGGCATCTTACCCACATGGCTGTAACGGATCGAGCAGCCACGTCTCGATCCCTGAGTCAACAGATGGGGACGTTTGCAAGACAACAACCATCTGCACGAACAGTTCGTCGAGCAGCATGGACTATCAGCTCGGAGACCATGGCTGCGGTTACCCTTGACGCAGCATGACAGACAGGAGCGCCTGCGGTGGTGTACTCAACGACGAACCTGGGTGCACGAATGGCAAAACGTCATTTTTTCGGATGAATCCAGGTTCTGTTTACAGCATCATAATGGTCGCATCCGTGTTTGGTGACATAGGGGTGAACGTACATTGGAAGCGTGTATTCGTCATCGCCATACTGGGCTATCACCCGGCGTGATGGTATGGGGTACTATTTGTCACACGTCTCGGTCACCTCTTGTTCGCATTGACGGCACTTTGAACAATGGATGTTACATTTCAGAAGTATTACGACCCGTGGCTCTACCCTTCATTCGATCCCTGCGAAACCTTACATTTCAGCAGGATAATAGACGACCGCATGTTGCAGGTCCTGTACGGGCCTTTCTGGATACAGAAAATGTGCGACTGCTGTCCTGGCCAGCACATTCTCCAGATCTCCCACCAACTGAAAACGTCTGGTCAATGGTGGCCGAGTAACTGGCTCGTCACAATACGCCAGTCACTACTCTTGATGAACTGTGGTATCGTGTTGAAGCTGCATGGGCAGCTGTACCTGTACACGCCATTTAGGCTCTGTTTGACACAATGTCCAGGTGTATCAGGGCCTTTCTCAGGATCTATTAACCCAAATTGCGTGAAAATGTAATCACATGTCAGTTCTAGTATATTTGTCCAATGAATACCAGTTTATCATCTGCATTTGTTCTTGGTGTAGCAAATTTAATGGCCAGCAGTGTAAATTACTTTATCTGACTACCAACAATTACTGGTAATGACATGCATTACTTTTCAAATAATATACCAATAGTCCAATCTAATGGGTCTTTATATTCCGATTTTATATTCGTCTTCCAGACAGTTTTTGAAAATGCAGTCTCGTAACATCTGGTACATAGTGAAATACCATCACTAAAATCTCCCCACCAGAACACTGTGACACGACGTTAGAGGAGCGAAAGAAAAAGAACGGTACACCACATTTATAAAATGTGGTGGTGTGAGGTAATTAATTTTCTATGTTGAAGGAGAACAAAGCTACAGGACTCTATACCGCGTAGGTGGAAGTGCACGGAGACAATGCATCATAATACAGCACTGTGATTAGGGGCAAACATAGTACCAGCTTAGCTGGGTGATAACGTGCTCACCTCTCGTGCAAGTGGTCCTGGGTTCGATTCCCGGCCGAGTTGGAGAGTTTCTCCTGTCGGTGACTGGGTGTTGTGTTGTTATCATCATTTCATCAAATGGCTGGCTCTGAGCACTATGGGACTTAACATCTGAGGTCATGAGTCCCCTAGAACTTAGAACTACTTTAACCTAACTAACCTAAGGACATCACACACATCCATGCCGGAAGCAGGATTCGAACCTGAGGCCGTAGCGGTCTCGCGGCTCCAGACTGGAGCGCCTAGAACCGCTCGGCCACCCCGGCCGGCCATCATTTCATCCTCATCACCGATGCACAAGTCACCCGTTGTGGCGTCGAATGAAATGAGACTTGCACTTGGCGGCCGAACTTCCCCTAATGGGACCCCCCGGCCAACGATGCCATACGCTCATTTCCATTTTTGATACTACCAGTGTGGTTAAACGCGTCTGAATGGTGAATGACGAAGAACACAGTGGCAGAGCGTCTGTACATCTGCATCTAAAACATACTCTCCAAGCCACCTTACGGAGTGTGGCAGTGGCTATTTTGTATGCCAGTGTCACCTGCCGCCTTTCCACTTGCAGTCGCGTGTGGTTTGCGGGAAGAACGATTGCTGGTAAGCCTCCGTGTGGTCTTTTCGAGAGACATACGTAGGAGGAACCAATATACTGGGTGACTCTTCTAGAAGTATACGTTTCTGAATGTTGACAGTAGAAGATAACGTGATGCAGGACGCCTCTCCCGCAGCGTCTGCCAATGGAGTTCGCTCAGCCTCTCAGTGACGCTTTCCCGCTTACTAAATGAGGCTGTAACGCTCTTCTTTGGATCTTAAATAACTGTGAACCGCAAAATAAGTGGAAGCTCTGAGGCTTGAAGAGCGCTGTGTGACAGTCTAAGCCGTGGTAGAGAAGTGGAAATCGGTCATGAGTAACTTGTCAGCGCCTTGCACTACGAACGTCGCCGCCCGCTGGCTTCTGCGACTTCTCACACCCACCTGAAAACCCTGCCGAACCGACGCTGCAGCGGTAATTGTTGCATGTGTGTGAGGTCAATGTAGATGACTTCTGTAGCCGCTTAATCACCACGAACTAGCACTGAGTACAGCACTTAGTCATAAGAATTACATGCATATTCGTATGACACATAGCTCATTAATTAAAGCATGTTTTATTTTGTGGCTGTGCACTTGCATTTTAACTAAACGTTTTACATGGTGTGTTGAAGTGACCAACAGCAGGCAGCCAACACCGATACACTACATCGACGGTGATAGCGTGACTCCATCAACAAGGTGTACAACGCAGCTGCCTCTCTGTATGTGGGCTTAACGAACACACCTTCTTTCAATTTCGCATAGCTTCGAAAATTTGTTATGCAAATATCGAAAAGCGCCTGATCTTTGGAGTTTACGGAATTCTCATTATCCCCATTTTTATATGAAGCGATGTCTTGAGAACTTTTTACTTCTTGTCTGTAACCTACGCAGTGTCCTACAATCGTTGCGGCAAACTTCTAGGAGAGATGGGAAATTTTTGGAAATTTATGGTAAGATCCTATGAGACCAAACTGCTGAGGCCATCGATCCCTAAGTTTACACACTACTTACTCTAACTTAAGCTAACTTACGCTAAGGACTTGAACCTCCGACGTCCGACGGGGGGAGCCGCGCGAACCGTGGCAAGGCGCCTAAGACGGTGCGGAAGGATTGAGGACTGGATGGCAGGATAGGGAGAAATGATCATCACGAAAAAATAAGAGAAATCAGAACCCGCACAGAAAAATTTAACTGCTCTTTTTCTCTCGTGTGCAGTTCGAGAATGGAACGGTAGAAAGACAGCTTGAAGGTGGTTCATTGAACCCTCTGCCAGGCACTTCATTGCGAATAGCAGAGTAATCACGTAGATCTAGATGTAGATGAAAGGCAGATAATTCCTAAAGCCTACCTTCTTCTGGTGAGTAAACCACAGTCAGAATTAGGTTTTACTTGATTTTTCTTTCTATTGTACTCCAATACACAAAATTATATTTCTTCCAACATATTTATTACCTTTTAACTTCATCCTAGTTCCTGAGATATTTCCAAAATCTATTTGTTATGAGAACATCTTAACTATTTCTTCTTCTGTGTAAGCAACTCCTCTTGCATTCCATGTAGCTAACCTTACTTTTCCAAATATCCTTTTTCTCTTGTCCTTCTCAGTGTTTAAGAAGGGTAGTAGGAGTAATCCATCGAACTACAGACCTATATCATTGACGTCGGTTTGCAGTAGGGTTTTGGAGCATATACTGTATTCAAACATTATGAATCACCTCGAAGGGAACGATCTGTTGATACGTAATCAGCATGATTTCAGAAAACATCGTTCTTGTGCAACGCAGCTAGCTCTTTATTCGCACGATGTAATGGCCGCTATCGACAGGGGATCTCAAGTTGATTCCGTATTTCTAGATTTCCGGAAAGCTTTTGACACCGTTCCTCACAAGCGACTTCTAATCAAGCTGCTTCGGGAGGGCGACGGTTCAATCCCGCGTCCGGCCATCCTGATTTAGGTTTTCCGTGATTTCCCTAAATCACTCCAAGCAAATGCCGGGATGGTTCCTTTGAAAGGGCACGGTCAACTTCCTTCCCCGTCCTTCCCTAATTCGATGAGACCGATGACCTCGCTGTTTGGTCTCTTTCCCCAAACAATCCAATCCTAATCAAGCTGCGGGCCTATGGGGTATCGTCTCAGTTGTGCGACTGGATTCGTCTGTCAGGAAGGTCGCAGTTCGTAGTAATAGACGGCAAATCATCGAGTAAAACTGAAGTGATATCAGGTGTTCCCCAGGGAAGCGTCCTGGGACCTCTGCTGTTCCTGATCGATATAAATGACCTGGGTGACAATCTGAGCAGTTCTCTTAGGTTGTTCGCAGATGATGCTGTAATTTATCGTCTAGTAAGGTCGTCCGAAGACCAGTATCAGTTGCAAAGCGATTTAGAAAAGATTGCTGTATGGTGTGGCAGGTGGCAGTTGACGCTAAATAACGAAAAGTGTGAGGTGATCCACATGAGTTCCAAAAGAAATCCGTTGGAATTCGATTAATCGATAAATAGTACAATTGTCAAGGCTGTCAATTCAACTAAGTACCTGGGTGTTAAAATTACGAACAACTTCAGTTGGAAAGACCACATAGATAATATTGTGGGGAAGGCGAGCCAAAGGTTGCGTTTCATTGGCAGGACACTTAGAAGATGCAACAAGTCCACTAAAGACACAGCTTACACTACACTCGTTCGTCCTCTGTTAGAATATTGCTGCGCGGTGTGGGATCCTTACCAGGTGGGATTGACGGAGGACATTGAAAGGGTGCAAAAATGGGCAGCTCGTTTTGTATTATCACGTAACGGGGGAGAGAGTGTGGCATATATGATACGCGAGTTGGGATGGAAGTCATTAAAGCAAAGACGTTTTTCGTCGCGGCGAGATCTATATACGAAATTTCAGTCACCAAATTTCTCTTCCGAATGTGAAAATATTTTACTGAGCCCAACCTACATAGGTGGGAATGATCATCAAAATAAAATAAGAGAAATCAGAGCTCGAACAGAAAGGTTTAGGTGTTCGTATTTCCCGCGCGCTGTTCGGGAGTGGAATGATAGAGATATAGTATGATTGTGGTTCGGTGAACCCTCTGTCAAGCACTTAAATGTGAATTGCAGAGTAATCATGTAGATGTAAAATGTCTCGGCTGACTTCCTGTCCCATCCTTGTCATACTTAACATGTTAGTATTCAAGTGCCTGCATACATGAATTACGTTACTTTCGTTGTTCTTAGTACCAATACATGTTCAGGATCCTTGTAAAAGTGGTATATGGATGAAGAAAACTATTACCAGTGTATCACTACTACTGCTGGTACTGTCGTGTAGAAATATGAATACTGTTCTGTCTTCGTTGCCTCTCATCTAGTAAATACGTTTTCCTGTTTTTTTTTCTGTTGGTTACACATAAAATTTACAGTTAAATACGAAGTTTATGATTTAACTGAGGAAGAGCCCTCTCTCCTTAACATTAACATGTTGCTGATACCAGTTTTCTCTATTGAGAAGGAAGTTTCCTGCTTATATCTTCATGCGTGGTGTGTTAGTATTTCCTCTGACTGCCTGCATCTCTTATGGTCAGCTTCTGTGCTGCTGTCCTATTGGTAACCGAGAGAGGATCACTTCTACACGCAGAGCAGGTGGCGAAAATTGTGCCAGGGACAATTGGATCGGCCTGCATTTAAATGGACGCCCCCAGCAAAGTCCCTGGGCACTCCTTCAGCCTCCAAACTCCTATATCTCCCCACCCACTCTCTCTCTCTCTCTCTCTCTCTCTCTCTTACACACACACACACACGCACACAAACACATACACAAGCACGCACACACCAGCCGTGACCTCTAATGGGCTCGTTGCTCAGCCCCTCTCCTGGTTTTCAGTTCCACTTACAAGCCTTTTAGCACTTCCCAGTGAGATTTGTCGATCACACCCGCCGCTCAGTTTGCGTTTCCTCACGTGATTCACGGCAGCCTCCTAGATGACCTCTAAGAACTTCATTCCTATAATTTTCCTGCGCCGTTAATTTAGCAGTGTAAAGCATAACATCAACTGAGTTCATTTCATAATGACTACCTTTTTTAAAGACACGCGCGTTGTTAGTTACATTATCCGTACATCATTTGAATGATTGCTTTATCGAAATGATACGGAACGAATTAGTTAGCATGATATGTAAAACAGAAATTTGTTTAAGGAATAGAAATAGTTGACCAGGAGTAACTGACATCTTAAACAGTGGGTAATAGACTCATTTTTCCCTGTAATATGACATCTGTTCTTCTGAAATTGTGATGGATTATTCATGACGCATTTAATTAGCAAATATATGTATTATGACGGCGCAGCTGTAATGCCTAGTTCCTTGAAGAGGTGCCTACATGACGGCTGTGGGTGAGCATGAGTGCTCGCTTTTGTGCAATCAATACTTTCTTTCTCAGTGATACGTTATGCTAGAAAATTATGCTACAAGACATTGTTTAGTGGAAATATGCAAAAAATATGAGGAAGTTAATTCGATTGTTTCCAAGATAAGCAGTTACAAGAAGCGCAAAAGCATCTGAACTTAATTGTTTCAGAGACTCAGTAACATGCTTCTTCCAGTTCATATTTTCATCACTACGTGCACCCAAACATTTAGAGCATTCTACTCTATTTATGACTCATACACATGTGCTCCATCAATTGTTGGTATAATTCTGTGCGTTGTACAGAACTGCATATAAATCGTTTTTTCAAAATTTAGGGATAGTCCGTTTTCTGCAAAGCACTTAATTTCTTGGGAACTATCGTTTACAATCTCTTATGTCGCTTTCCCTCTAATGGGATTTATTATAACACTACTATCTTCTGCAAAAAGTATCAATTCTTTCTGATGAATGTTAAATGGAAGGTCATTCACGTATTTAATGGATAGGGGTGGCCCCAAAATTGAGCCCTGTGGAATTCCCTTTGTGATTTCTTCCCAGTCACAACAGCCCAACAATGTTTGGATTATACGGAACAGCCTTTTCAATTCTCTTTGTATGATTCAAACAAGTTGTACATAAAACTACCAGTTCCCTAAAACTGGAGTTTTTGTAAGAGAGGTCCATGAGCTACACTATCATATGCCTTGGAAAAAAATCAGAAAAAAAAATTGTTGGCGAATTTTATTATTTAAGGCTTGTAGTGTGATGGGTGAATGTATAAATAGCATCCTGAGTCGAAAGACCCTCCTGGAATTCAAACTGCGCTATACTAAGTACATTGTTTCTACTTAAGTATGAGACTACTCCACAGTACATTACTTTTTCAAATACTTTGGAAAAATAGGTCACTAAGTAAACTGGATGACAATTGTTTAAATCTGTCTGTCACATTTCTTGTTAAGTGGTTTTACAATTGCGTATTTTAACCTGTATGGAAAAATTTCTTATGCCAGTAATGCATTACAAGTATCACTAAGGACGTTACTTACTAAACTGGAACAACTTTTCATAATTCTGTCTCAAATTCCATCAGCAACTTATGATCTTTTGTTTTCTTAGAATTTTTATAATTGTATTAATTTCAGTGAAGGATAGTGGTATTACTTCTAGTTGCATAAAGTCCTGCAGAATCATGTTTCTCATATATTCTCTTGGTTCTTCAACTGAACCAACTAATCCTATATTTACTCTTAATTTAGAAAGCGATTGTTAAAAGTACTTGCAACTAATGAGTTATCAGTCATGACACTGTCATTTAGTCTAATTGTTATGGAATCTTGTTCGCGACGGTTTTTCTGTGTACTGTTTGACACTGTCATATATAGTTTTTATTTGATCATCAGCATTAATTATTTCTGCCAGGACATGCATATTTCCAGACATTTTAATGACTTTCCTGAAACTACTAAGTATTTTTTTGTAATATGCAAGACACGTCGTATCTTGAATTACTCTGGCCCTCTTCCTTTTACATTAAATTTTAATTCTCTTAGCTACCCAAGGCTTACCTTTCTATGGATCTTTTGGGTAATTTTTTAGTTGATCAATTTTCAAATATTGACGCAAATTTCTATGGAATAAATTGAATCTGACATTAGCATCTCTTCCTACATACCTGTGTACCTCATTCCACACCATCCCTATTAGCTTACACTTAAAATACTGTATCCTGTTCCCACTCATAAGCCAACTGACTTGTATGCACCTGACACAGGATTGTAGGGTGCCTTACTGTTTATTTCCATTAATTATGTATCATGATCAGAGAGTCCGTTAGCAACTGGGCACACATTGTTCGTTTCACCCTGAGCGTTGTCTATAAAAATGTTATCAGTCAGTGTCCTATTATTTTGTTGTACATGAGTTGCAAAATTGTCAACTGAAATTAAATTTAAACACCCAAATAATAATTCTACTCCATTTTCTCTGTGTCTGTCTTTCAAGAAATCTACACTGAAATCTCTACAGACTGCTAACTGTTCTTGTTGTCTGACAGGTAGCTCAATAATGCACTTAGATTTCTCATAAATAGCTGAAAGTTTCCTATTAAGGAATTCTAGACTGTCAGAAGTATTCTACAGTAACAACTCACCAGCACATTCTTCTGGGTTCTGATGAACACCAGGGCCGGACGTGTGGCCGAGAGGTTCTAGGCGCTTCAGTCTGGGACCGCGCGACCGCTATGGACGCAGGTTCGAATCCTGCCTCGGGCATGGATGTGTGTGATGTCTTTAGGTTAGTTAGGTTTAAGTAGTTCTGAGTTTTAGGGACTGACGACCTTAGATTTTAAGTCCCATAGTGCTCAGAGCCATTATTTGTTTCAAATTTTTGACTTTGTGTCCAACTTTTACATACAGTATGTGATCAAATTGTACGGACACCTCCAAAAACATACGTTTTTCATATTAGGTGCATTGTGCTGCCACAAACTGCCAGGTACTCCATATCAGCGACCTCAGTAGTCATTATTCATCGTGAGAGAACAGAATGGGGCGCTCCGCGGAACTCACGGACTTCAAACGTGGACAGGTGTTTAGGTGTCACTTGTGTCATACATCTGTACACGAGATTTCCGCACTCCTAAACATCACTAGGCCTACTGTTTCCGATGTCATAGTGAAGTGGAAACGTGAAGGGACACGTACAGCACAAAAGCGTGCAGGCCGACCTCGTCTGTTGACTGACAGAGACCGCCGACATTTGAAGAGGATCGTAATGTGTAATAGGCAGACGTCTATCCAGACCATCACACAGGAATTCCAAACTGCATCACGATCCACTGCAAGTACTACGACAGTTAGGCGGGAAGTGAGAAAACTTGGATTTCATGGTCGAGCGGCTGCTCATAAGCCATACATCACGCCGGTAAACGTCAAACGACGCCTCGCTTGGTGTAAGGGGCGTAAACAGTGGACGATTAAACAGGGTAAAAACGTTGTGTGGAGTGACGAGTCACGGTACACAATGTGGCGATCCGATGGCAGGGTGTGGGTATGGCAAATTCCCAGTGAAAGTCATCTGCCAGCATGTGTAATGCCAACAGTAAAATTCGGAGGCGGTGGTGCTATGATTTGGTCGTTTTTTTCACAAAGGGCGCTTGCACCCCTTGTTGTTTTGGGTGGCACTATCACAGCACAGCCGCGCGGGATTAGTCGAGCGGTCTAAGGCGCTGCAGTCATGGGCTGTGCGGCTGGTCCCGGCGGAGGTTCGAGTCCTCCCTCGGGCATGGGTGTGTGTGTTTGTCCTTAGGATAATTTAGGATAAGTAGTGTGTAAGCTTAGGGACTGATGACCTTAGCAGTTAAGTCCCAAAGAATTCATACACATTTGAAAAATTTTTTTTATCACAGCACAGACCTACATTTTTGTTTTAAGCACTTTCTTGCTTCCCACTGTTGAAGAGCAATGCTTGGATGGCGAGTGCATATTTCAACACGATCGAGCATCTGTTAATACTGGACGGCCTGTGGCAGAGTGGTTACACGACAATAACATCCCTGTGATGGACTGGCCTGCACAGAGTCCTGACCTGAATCTTATAGAACGCCTTTGGGATGTTTTGGAACGCCGACTTCGTACCAGGCCTCACCGACCGTCATCGATACCTGTTCTCAGTGCAGCACTCCGTGAAGAATGGGCTGCCATTCCCCAAGAAACCTTCCAGCACCTGATTGAATGTATGCCTGCGAGAGTGGCAACTGTCATCAAGACTAAAGGTGGGCCAACACCATATTGAATTCCAGCATTATCGATGGAGGCCGCCACGAACTTGTAAGTCATTTTCAGCCAGGTTTCCGGATACTCTTGATCACATAGTGAATGTTGCAACTCCTCCATTTTGCATGTTAACTCTACATGAAAACGATGATGCTCTGTAATCCCCGATATTAAGTTATCCTTCGCTGTGGTTACGTGGTGCTCAGTGAGGTGCAGAACATCTATCACTTGGGAATTTTCCACCTCTTCTAGGCACAGGTGAAGCTCATCTTGGTAGTTTTAGATCTCTCTAATGATCTAATGAAACAAAATCAATTTTGTCTGGAAATTGTTACACATCTTACGGCGCTGTTCTGATCTACTTTCTTTCAGTACTATCTGTCTACCACCTGACTAAGCTTGGTGCTAGGTTTCACGACGCGGTTACCAACTATTCTACTTCCAGCTTTTCCTGTAGCAATTGGTCTACACCTCTCCCATGACTGCTCCCTAGCAGCAAGACTCTTCTTTCTACGTGACTTTTCTACCGCCCCAACCTTAAAGTAGTTTCGACGAGTCTGCTGCACTACTTAGCTCAAAAACCTGTTGAGGAGCTTCCACTTCACGAAAAAAGTCAGACTGACTGGTAACCGGAATCTGAAATGTGATTTCTGAGATTTTCTCCTTTTGCTCATTACTTGTCACATTCTTACAGACCCAACTATCTCTTCCCCCTTCAACGTATCTAATTCAAAATTTGCCATTTCTGATTCTGCCTGCAGGGTACAAATCTTACTTCCCTGTTCCACGATTTTCTTGTCCCAACTACATAATCTACAACTCAGTGGAGAAGCCCCATTTTACTCTTTATTGTCTGCACCGCCGCATTCACTCCAGTGAAACACCAACCCACATTCCTGAGATGTTTCTCCCATACCAATTAACCAACGACAACGTCAAGGTTTGTCGCATTTGAGGCACTAAACTAAAAAGCATAGCAACACATTTAAAGTGTAATAGAATAAAACTTAGTAAGAATTTATCTTTTGGTGAGTTGTGCAGCTAATTCCCAGGCGTCTGGCGGACGTAAAATAAGACGAATAATGTTCACTTAACTTAAGCTTTAGATAGCAGAAGCCGAGAAGTGAATGAAAAACAAAAAGCACGATATTTTTGAAAAATAATCTTAAATCGATACTATCAGAAAAATAAGTAAAGCACTATAATGAATCCATAACTATTAGACGGAGGGTAGACGTAAACACTAGCTTGTAAACACGCGACCGCTATTTACTGAACTGATGTTTTGTATCACAGAAGGCGCGAGTAGAATAATACAGCTTGTCATTTATAACAGTATTAAACAGACAATAGCCGGGAATTATGAAAAGCACTGCAACGCATCCAAAATAACGCATAGCGCTCCGCAAATCTGTTGTCATTTAGCGTGAAGTATGGACTCGCAGCTGAGCGAGAACTACGGTTTATTGATTGAGTAAGTCAGTACCAACTTTTTCATATGTGCTTATTATCCATCTGTCGTTAACAACTACTTTTAACACATCAACAGTCGATATCGTTAATAACTGGAAGGGTTATATAACTATTTAGAAAAGTATTTCAGGAAACTCGTTAAAAAAGTAAAAACCATTTGTAGAAGAGAAATTATCAGACTTTGGGTGTGGACATAAACTACACATAATTTATTTGTCCTTGGGTATATTTGGAAATTACTGGCTGTTTAACAGACATGTTTTGTCAACTTTTATTGAATCTTCCAAGTCGTTTGATAGCTACCAAACGATGAGCCAGTAGAACATCTTGAGGATATATACCAGATACCAAAGAAATTTTGTGGATTTGGCAAAAATTCGCACAAAGGACAAGCGGAAAAGTAAAATATCGCGAAGTTCTACAATGCCTTGTGACGAGGTGATGCTATTACGTCAATTCTGTTTGCCATAACGCCTGTGAAAGTAATGCGCGAAATAGTAAAAAATGGGAAAAGTGTCTACCTGAATGGAAAAAATCAAATGTGAGCACAACCAAACGACTCCCGAGAACTGCAGCAACAGTAACCATTATAAGTCATTAAGAAAAAGTAATTAATTTTGTTTATATACTCAAGAGCCAAAGAAACTGGTACACTTGATATATATCGTGTAGGGCCCTCGCGAGCTCGCAGAAGTGCCGGAACACGACGTGGCATGGACTCGACTAATGTCCGAAGCAGTGCTTGAGGGAACTGACGCCATGAATTCTGCAGGTCTGTCCATAAATCCGTAAGAGAACGCGGGGGTGAAGATCGCTTCTGAACAGCTCGTTGCAAGGCATCCCAGACGTGCCCAGTAATGTTCATGTCTGGGGAGTTTGGTGGCCAGTGGAAGTGTTTAAACTCAGAAGAGTGTCCCTGGAGCCACTCTGTAGCAATTCTGGACGTGTGGGTTTTTTGCATTGTTCTCCTGGAACTGTCCAAGTCCGTCGGAATGCACAATGAACATGAATGGCTGCATGTGATAAGACAGGGTACTTACGTATCTGTCACCTGTCAGAGTCGTATCTACGTGTATCACGGGTACTATATCATTGCACCTGCACACGCCCCACACCATTACAGGACTTCCACTGGCTTGAACAGTTCCCTGCTGACATGCAGGGCCGTGGATTCATGAGGTTGTCTCCATACCCGTACACGTCCATACACTCGATACAATTTGAAACGAGACTCGTCCGACCAGGTAACACGTTGACCGTTATCAATAGTCTAATGTAAGTGTTGACAGGGCCAATCAAGGTGTGCAGTCATCAAGGGTGCATGAATGGGCCTTTGGCTCCGGAAGCCCATATCGATGATGTTTCATTGAACGGTGCACACTGACACTTGTTGATGGCACAAAATTGAAATCTGCAGCAATTTGCGGAAGGGTTGCACTTCTGTCACGTTAACGATTATCTTCAATCGTCGTTGGTCCCATTCATGCAGGATCTTTTTTCCAGCCGCAGCGCTGTCGGAGATATGATGTTTTATCGGATTCTTTATACTCACGGTACACTCATGAAATGGTCGTGTGGGAAAATCCCCACTTCATCACTACCGTGGAGATGCTGTGTCCCATCGCTCTTGTGCCATCACCACATTCAAACTCATTCACATCTTGGTAAATCGCCATTGTAACGGCAGTAGCCGATCTAACAACTGCACCAGACACTTGATGGCTACATAGGCGTTGTCGACCGCAGGGCCATATTCTGCCTGTTTACATATCTCTTTATTTGAATACTCATGTGTATAACAGGTTCCTTGGCTCTTCAGTGTAGTTTAAATTAATTAGCATTCATTATATTGTAGTGAATAGACAGGTTGCCGAAAAGTAGCTTTCACTGAAAATAATTATTGTGCAGGGACATTCTAAATATTGGAGCCTACTTTAGTACGACATGTCATCGTCGTCGTCGTCGTCACCATCGTCATTGTCATTCAGAAACTTAAATTTGTCCTGTAGCGGCACCACCGTTTAAGATGGGAAAAGGTTAGCTTCAGTGTAATATTTCTGGGCGCACGAGTTACAGCCAGGCGTGGGCCTGTTGACAGGAAGTTGCGCTACCAGCGGTTGCAAAGTATAATGGAGGCCACAGGGCCGTAGACCCGCTGAAAAGAGTAAGCGCAGCGGTTTGCATGGCGCAAGTTACAGGCCCAACCCAGGTGTTATGAGTACATGACTTGGAGCAGCACGTCAGAAAAACAGAGGTGCTGGTTCACTAACAATGCATTCTAGTGTGACAGCTCTCCTGGACGGCTGGGCGTGTCACACCACTGGCTACACACAACAGCAGATGGGGCGCCAGCGTACCAGTCCATGGTAGGTCGCTGGTTCCACCCTCTGAGGCCAATGCGGGGGGATTCAAGAGTGACAGCTCTCCTGGATGGTGGGGCATGTCACACCACCAGCTTCATGCAGCAGCAGCTGGGGCGCCAGTGTTGCAGTCCATGGCAGGTCGCTGGTTCGAGCCTCTGAGGCCAACACGGGGTCTGCATCCAGCCAGTGGCATGCCACGCCACGGCTCACTACTGCAGGCAGTCTTGTTAGCTCCCAACATTGCCAGAGGCATCCCGAGGTGAGGGCTGCAGATTCGCATGCCAGATCACGGGCACTTGTTGTCGCCGTGATCTTAGCCACACAAGCGAGGAAGCACGCCATGGGCATCTTGAAGCTCCCAGTGGAGCGGCACTGAGGCAAGGGACGGAGACCGGTGAGTCGACTGCCAGTGCAGCCTGACGTCACCACAACTCCGTGGCCATACAAGGCCGACACAGCACAGGGCATTGCATGGGTTGCTGAGGCAGCCGTTCCACGCCAGGCCGTTTTGCAGACAGTGACGTGGTGCCCTCAGCATTACAGGAGCCGGTGATGCAGACCGAGAATGGGGGCACTATAGCTGGATGTAATAAATCACTTGGGAAACTCAGACGAGTTTTAATACGGCGCATCCTGACGGACGGTTTTCATCCTTGTTCAACATCCATCTACATTTGGTGTCAGAACAGTGGGCATCGTCTGTACAGTACGATGTTTGAGCCCACTGCCTGCATTACAGTCACAAAATGTGGTGAGTGTTGACCAATTTTTTTTTTGAGTGTTGGACGTTTTCTTTCTTTTTTTGTTTGTATTTTGAGTATGGCAGACCATTTTAGATGTTTTACATTCGCATATTATTTTTTTTTGTCAGAGTATGTGTTTGGGACAGTAAGATCTTTTTCATGGCATTTGATTACTTTTGTTTTGGTTTATGATGAGACTGATTATGATGATACGGAGCTGTAGGAAATCTGATTATTCTTGTACTCAAATGGTTTGTGTTGGGACTAACTAGGAACGAAAGCAACACTTTGGCAGATCAGTGATGCAAGGTGTGTCGGACCAGAAGCGGTACGGATTTTGTTGGAAAAGGTAGCACAATTGACAGCGTACAATATACAGTTGAGAAGCGAATGAGCGGGAAACCGCATTGGATCAGTCGTTTTTGCCTAGGGTGCCACAGGAGAAGATTGATCCAGCTGCAACGAGTTAGATTATTCAGTTTTCTGGCAACGTATCTGAGGATGTACGTTCGTTTGTGGAGGATTTGGAAACTTCAGCTGTGATGAATGGTTGCTTATGAACAGTTGTTACATGTAGCCAAGATTAATGGGTGAAGCGAAGGTGTCCTGAGGCCTTAAGGAAGGCGGGACAGTTTAAGCAGTTGAAGGAGGGGCTTTTACAGAAGTACAAGAAACAGAATAGTGCTCGATACTTCAGGGAGAGGTTGAGTACAATGACGAAGAATCTGGAGGAGACGGTAGAGAAATTTGCAGACAGGATAATAGAAATTAACGAGTATACTTACGAGTTGGGTCAGAGCGATGAAGCAAATTGTGTTGTGTTGCAGGACGCCGAGCAAAGGGCGCTTGATATATTTTTGAGGGGCTTACTGGGGCATGTGGCGCGGAAAGTGCGTGAAGGGACTCCGAAAGATTTGTATTCGGCATTCATCTGGCAATTCAACATGAGGAAATAGACATGGCAGCGGGGGTAAGTGATAGACAAGCGTCCGCAGCTCGTGGTCGTGCGGTAGCGTTCTCGCTTCCCGCGCCCGGGTTCCCGGGTTCAATTCCCGGCGGGGTCAGGGATTTTCTCTGCCTCGTGATGACTGGGTGTTGTGTGATGTCCTTATGTTAGTTAGGTTTAAGTAGTCCTAAGTTCTAGGGGACTGATGACCGTAGATGTTAAGTCCCATAGTGCTCAGAGACATTTGAACCATTTTTGATAGACAAGCAGTGTTTACAACCGGTATAAAATGTTACAAGTGTGGTCGTATGGGACATGTGCAAAGGCAAAGTACCCAGTCACTGATGAATAGAGGAAGGCATGGAAATCATTAACGTGGAGGATGGAGAAGTGGATTTATTAGAGGTGGACAATCGTTAAAAGGCAGGGGGGGGGGGGGGATGGGCCCAAGACCCACCTAAGGGAGTTTCCATTTAATTTCAATGCCACAAATACATATGCAGAGGTGGGATGTTTTAGTGGTAGGAGCCATGGGAATTAAAACGTGTAAGATGTTGTTGGTCACAGGGGTGCAAGTGTCAGTAGCTGCTATGTGTTTAATGGGACGAAGGAAGTTAGACCCACCGACACATCACGTTATAGGTTGCGTGGAATGTGAGATAAGGAGGTCACACCTTTGAGGTCAGTGAAAGTTGAATTTCGCATAGGGAAAGTCCGATGTGATACGTGCTTGGAAGTAGTACCATGGCTAAGCGAGGGTTACGACATGATCCTAGGCGTAGGTTTCTTACATCAACATCATGCCAAAATTGACCTTGGACAACGAACTGTGGAGTTTGGTGGAATGTTATTTCAGCTAGGGCAAACTTTTGTCGATGCAGAGCTGTCGCGAGGGGCGTTCAACGTAATGTACAAATCAATTGAACCGTGTACATTAGCATTAAGGCTTAATTCGCATGAGTGTGAAGCTTTTGGCACCGGGAAGTCGCTTTGGGTAAGGGTAGAGTCAAATCTACCTGTGGGTACTGTATGTTTTACTGAACCATTGGAAGATAATGAATTTTTGAAACCATTAGGCTGTTTTGTGAGACGTAGTATTGTACGCATACAAGAGGGAAACGACAGGCGAGTAGTCCCCGTGATAGTGGATAATTTTAGCGCTGTAGACGTGAGTTACGGAAAGGGAGTTATAGTAGCGAATTTGGATGTACCAGATGACGAAGACTGGTGTTCGAGAGGTAGGCATAGCGATCAACCACTAAATGCCGATAGAACTGCATTGTGTAACAAAGTTAAGCATTTGAAAGGAGGAGAAAAAGAGCATATGGAAGAATTCTTGTGGGAATATAAGGATTTGTTTTTTCCACAAGTTTTCATCCTCGTCTAACATACCCTCTACATCCACATCTACATCCATACTCCGCAAGCCACCCGACGGTGTGTGGCGGAGGGTACCCTGAGTACCTCTATCGGTTCTCCCTTCTATTCCAGTCTCGTATTGTTCGCGGAAAGAAGGATTGTCGGTATGCTTCTATGTGGGCTCTAATCTCTCTGATTTTATCCTCATGGTCTCTTCGCGAGATATACGTAGGAGGGAGCAATATACTGCTTGAGTCTTCGGTGAAGGTATGTTCTCGAAACTTTAACAAAAGCCCGTACCGAGCTACTGAGCGTCTCTCCTGCAGAGTCTTCCACTGGAGTTTATCTATCATCTCCGTAACGCTTTCGCGATTATTAAATGATCCTGTAACGAAGCGCGCTGCTCTCCGTTGGATCTTCTCTATCGCTTCTATCAACCCTATCTGGTACGGATCCCACACTAGTGAGCAGTATTCAAGCAGTGGGCGAACAAGCGTACTGTAACCTACTTCCTTTGTTTTCGGATTGCATTTCCTTAGGATTCTTCCAATGAATCTTAGTCTGGCATCTGCTTTACCGACGATCAACTTTATATGATCATTCCATTTTAAATCACTCCTAATGTGTACTCCCAGATTATTTATGGAATTAACTGGTTCCAGTTGCTGACCTGCTATATTGTAGCTAAATGATAAGGGATCTTTCTTTCTATGTATCCGCAGCACATTACACTTGTCTACATTGAGATTAAATTGCCATTCCCTGCACCATGCGTCAATTCGCTGCAGATCCTCCTGTATTTCAGTACAATTTTCCATTGTTACAACCTCTCTATACACCACAGCATCATCTGCAAAAAGCCTCAGTGAACTTCCGATGTCATCCACAAGGTCATTTATGTATATTATGAATAGCAACGGTCCTATGACACTTCCCTGCAGCACACCTGAAATCACTCTTTCTTCGGAAGACTTCTCTCCATTGAGAATGACATGCTGCGTTCTGTTATCTAGGAACTCTTCAATCCAATCACACAATTGGTCTGATAGTCCATATGCTCTTACTTTGTTCATTAAACGACTGTGGGGAACTGTATCGAACGCCTTGCGGAAGTCAAGAAACACGGCATCTACCTGGGAACCCGTGTCTATGGCCCTCTGAGTCTCGTGGACGAATAGCACGAGCTGGGTTTCACACGACCGTCTTTTTCTAAACCCATGCTGATCCCTACAGAGTATATTTCTAGTCTCCAGAAAAGTCATTATACTCGAACATAATACGTGTTCCAAAATTCTACAACTGATCGACGTTAGAGATATAGGTCTATAGTTCTGCACGTCTGTTCGATGTCCCTTCTTGAAAACGGGGATGACCTATGCCCTTTTCCAATCCTTTGGAACGCTACGCTCTTCTAGAGACCTACGGTACACCGCTGCAAGAAGGGGGGCAAGTTCCTATGCGTACTCTGTGTAAAATCGAACTGGTATACCACCAGGTCCAGCGGCCTTTCTTATTTTGAGCGATTTTAATTGTTTCTCTATCCCTCTGTCGTCTATTTCTATATCTACCATTTTGTCATCTGTACGACAATCTAGAGAAGATTCAAATGGTTCAAATTGCTCTGAGCACTATGGGACTTAACATCTATGGTCATGAGTCCCCTAGAACTTAGAACTATTTAAACCTAACTAACCTAAGGACAGCACACAACACCCAGCCATCACGAGGCAGGAACAAGAGTGGCAGCATGTTTATAGTGCCGATAACGTAGACGAAAAATATCGTGTTTTCCGGAACACATTTCACACGCTCTTTGAAAAGTCGATTTACATTACAACTTTCTAAACAGGGTTCTAGCAGTAAAAGGCAGCCTGGGTGTCTGACTAGTGGGGTAAGGATATCCTGTAGAACAAAATGGGAATTTTATCAAAATGTCAGAAGTAGACACAATGAAGCAACAGTAGCCCATTACAAACAGTATTGTAAGGTGCTGAAAATGTTATTAGAAACGGGTATGTGGTACGCAAACAGCATAGCTAATTCACAGGTTAAAATTAAAACCATGTGGTCAGTCGTGAAGGAAGTGTCTGGTCGGCAGCTCAAGGTCGACGATATAAAGTCAGTTCGTAGTAAAAATATTTCTGTTACTGATAACTCAGGTGTATGTACACTATTTAACAGTCGCTTTCTGAGTATTTCTGGTGAATTAAATAATAACTTAGTTCCTACAGAGAATCATATAACTCTCTTGGAAAATGCCTTTTCGAGATTGAAGTCTGACATACTCCTCTATAATAATGACAAGGGGGACATTGTGTCAATAATTAAATCACTGAAGACTAAGGAGTCTCATGGATATGATGGAGTGCCTAGCAGAATATTAAAGTTCTGTGCTCCACATTTTAGCGCTGTATTTAACCATATTTGTAATTTTTGCTTTAAGAATAGTCAGTTTCCTCAACGATTAAAGTACTCATTAGTAAAGCCGCTTTATAAAAAGGAAGAAAGGGATAATGTAGACTATTTGAGACCTATTTCTAATCCATCAGTGTTTGCTAAAGTTATTGAAAAGGCTGTCTACGTAAGGATAATTGATCATTTTATTTCACATAATTTGCTGTAAGATGTACAGTTCCGAATTAGAAGTGGTTTAACAACTGAAAAAGCTTTATTCTTTTTTCTTTGCGAGGTACTGGATGGATTAAACAAAAGGTTTCTAATGCTAGGCATCTTTTATGATTTAACTAAGGCGTTTGATTGTGTTGATCGCAAAATATTGCTCCAGAAGTTGCAGCATTATGGAATACGGGAAGTAGCTCACAATTGGTTCACCTCTTACTTTAACAACACACACAAAAGGCCATTATTCACAGTGTTGAGAGTGGCTATGATGTGGGGTCTGAGTGGAGTACTGTCAAATGACGGGTGCCGCAGAGTTCAGTGCTGGGGTGACTCCTGTTCCTGATTTGTGTAAATGATATGCCCTCTAGTATTACAGGTAATTCTAAAATATTTATGTTTGCTGTTGACACTAGCTTGGTAGTAAAGGATGTTGTGTGCAACATTGGCTCTGTTTCAAACATGCAGTTCATGAAATAAGTTCATGGCTTGTAGAAAATAAACTTGCGCTAAATCACAGTAAGACTCAGTTTTTACTAACACACAATTCAACAAAATCTGACGTTTTAATTTTACAGAATGGGCGTATGATTAGTGAAACTGAACAGTTCAAATTCGTAGTTGTCCAGATAGATAGTAAACTGTCGTGGAAAGCCCATGTTCAGAATCTTTTTCAAAGACTAAATGCTGTCACGTTTACTATTTGAATGGCATCTGAAGTAAGCGGTAGTTCGACACGAAAAGTAGTCTACTTTGCTTATTTTCGTTTGCTTGTGTCGTATGGTGTTATATTTTGGAGTAAGTCTTCCCATTTTCAAAGGTTTTTTCTATCCAAACACGTGCGGTTCGGGCAATAATGGTGCAAGTTCGCGAACCTCTTGTCAACTGCTGTTGATTAGTCTCGGTATTCTCACATTGGCCTCTCATTCTTTACTGTCGTTTCTTGTTAACGATACCAGCTTATTCCCAAGAATTATCAGCTTTCACTCAATTAATACTAGTCTAATCCAATCTGCATTTCGACCGCACTTGCTTGACTTTCGTGTACAAAGGTGTGCAGTATACTGCTGCATCCATTTTCAATAAGGTACCACAAGAATTCAAAAACCTTAGCAGTAATCCACGCGCTTTCAAATAGAACCTGAACCTCATGAGTCACAGGTTCTATTCTGTCGAGGAGTTCCTTCAAAAATTAAGTTGATTCCTGTGTTACACTGTTGATTGCGTTTACATAAACTTATGGCTTGTCATTTTTTGGGTTCATAAACGTTTTATTTTATCTGTTATTACTTTTATGTTGTTATTTCATGTACTGATACGGTCCATGACCTCAGTTTGGTCGTACGGAACTAGACCTGTAAACTAATAAAAAAAGTTCGAATGTCGAAGAGTAAATAATTTTTGTTTCGCTGGTTTGTGTAATATCTTCAAATCAATAAGTGTCATGTACTATACACTTTGTAAAGTAGCCTGTGTTCTTCGTCAGGGTTCAAGCAATCTCCTTACGAAGTTTCTTCGAATTCTGTTTATCAGGTTAGTAATAATAAATTTAAACGTCACGCACGATGTGCAGCTTTTCATGCAGCTCAGTCGTCATGACGTCATACATCTTAAACTGTATGTCGCACAATGATATAATTTTGCAGGTATATTCGGTGGTGTATGTCTACAACATCCGTCGGAATACAATTAGTGAAAGAAATAAGAAATTAAATGTCAGGTTGTTTTACTGAACAGCGAAAACCTAGTAAGCGATAAACTTTTTCCCCTTTTGTGGGGTTTGTCAACGAGAGATAGTTTCGAAAGGTTTATAATTATGAGTAAAGTTTATTTTAAGCCACTAAATGCTCTTGCTCTCAAATACTGGAAGAATAAAATGTGGGTATTCGCATTTCATGGCCTACATTTGTTTTTCACCCCCGCTCACACCCTTTTGATAACTAGGTGGTTCTTATCCCTACAGCGATTCTTCCCATATAGTATGTGTTCTGTGTATCATGTTTGGTTGAAGTCGATCCAGTGGTTTCGACGGAGATGTGGAATATACTTACATAAATACATACATATATACATGTATATCCATTTTCATAATATGTGTGGATATTATTTTGTGATCCGATTTTGATGAAATGAGGCCTGTATGGAACCCAAAGCTACACTCAAGTTGCCTGCGAAAACCACATGAAATTCGCTTAATAGTTTTGGAGATTAGCGCGTTGAGACAGACAGTCAGATAACAAAGTTTTGCTAAAACTCTAAATCATCACAACTTTTTTTCCGTGATCCGATTTAGATCATTTTGGAGATTAGCACTGTTCAAGACAAACTGACACTACGGTTTTATTGATTTATTATTAGCTTAGATATAGGCATATTAGAAAAAAAACTAAACTCCTCCCGAATAGGCCATGAAGGCCCAAAGGTACCGACCGTCCGCCGTGTCATCCTCAGACCACAGGCGTCACTGGATGCGGATATGGAGGGGCATGTGCTCAGCACACCGCTCTCCCTGCCGTATGTCAGTTTCCGAGACCGGAGCCGCTACTTCTCAATCAAGTAGCTCCTCAGCTTGCCTCACAAGGGCTGAGTGCACCCCGCTTGCCAACAGCGCAGACCGGATGGTCACCCATTCAAGTGCTAGCCCAGCCCCACAGCGCTTAACGTCCGTGATCTGACGGGAACCGGTGTCACGACTGCGGCAAGGCCGTTGGATACAATAAGAAACTTAGTTGTAAATTACTGTCACGTTAACATAACATAGCTGGATAGTATCCTTGTGTTGTAGAACAGAATGCAATCAGTTAAAAATTTGTAACAACAGATGTAGCACGTCTTGTTATAGTAATTAAGCAGCAGGTCAGAATTCAACTTCGGAAAATAAAAATAAAGAAAATAAAACTTGTGGGCAGAAGTAGTGGAGTTCTCTCTCGTGACAGGTGTGAGAACAGCCTGCTGTTGCCGAGGCCGGAGACTGGGCGCCTCCGTCTCTGGGAGCTTAGAGTCTGTCTGGCAGTGGCCGTGCAGCGCCCAGCGCAGCAGGGAGCTCGGCCTGTGACCCCGGCTCTGGCTCTGGCTCTGCATCCAGCGGTCCTAATTCCACCTCACGCCGGCGCTGCCCGCGCATACTGATTCCGGACTGCGCCTCTGCAAATGTCGCTCAGACTGCGCGCCCTGAGGACAGGACACAGTTCTCTAGATGGGGCCTACTTCTTGACGTCGTTCAGCCGAGTCCTGACAACGATGGCGACATTCCTGATTCGGTCAAAGTAACTTAGTGGACGATATTTCAGCGTGTCCAGCAGTAAGAGCAAGCTATTACAAAAGCAGTCTTCTCCGTGCCCAGGCACTTACTATTCAGCGTGCAGGAAAGGAATATAAACGGAAAGTTTACATGTCAGCCACCCTATGAACTCTACTGTGTGGTTTTGAACATCAAGTTCGTATACCCACCCGAAGAGTTCTTCTTCTTTTTCTTCATGTCGACGAGTAGACACCATACCTGCTTCCAATTTCCTTTTGGTTTGTAATTCAATACTTTTTTGTCAGTTTCCCTTCTACCATCCTATCGATATGTTTTGGCCATTTTACTTTCTTTTTCGTGGCAGCTATCGTGGCTATTCTTGGCTAACCGAGACAATGAAATAAATGGAAAAATTAGTTATAAAATCCATCCACTATCTTTATAGTGTTTTTTTTTCTGTGCCAAAGCACAGCTCTGTCAGAAAAGCTTCTGCTGTTATGCAGCGAGCTTCTTAGCGACGATATCACGACAGATATGCGTATCTGATAATTTTGTTCGGTTTTTGTGATTACAAAAAACGGTCTCAGTTGCTTTTAAATAACTTGAATGGTGTTAGCGCTTTGGATCGGTATATCATCATCAAACAACATTTAAGGCAGTGGCGAAGTGGGTTTCTAGGTATTACCTAATGTCAGTAGTCTCATGCTGAGAGTAAAAAAAAATAAAAATAGACATTGAGACTCAAAATGTCTCAGCCCAGTCCAGTTTGCACTTCCGCTGCGATCAGAATACAGTTTCTTGGCGAAGTAAACAAAACACTGCCATAAAGACCCAAATTGCACCTGTTTTCCAGAGTGTAATCCATTGAAGCCTCGAGGGAGGTAAGAGGCATACACCGGTATCAGAGACTGGATTGTGCCACATAGTGTGTCAGTACCTTTTAATGGGTTCAGAGAAAGTTCCTAGCACGACAGTGCAAAGCTGAACATAAGTGACTTCTCCCAAAGAGAACCAACATATGATCCTATCTGTAAGGCGAAACCGAATGATTTCTGCAAAATAGTTAATCGGAGAACATGTACCAGAGTCAACAGTTAAGATTTTACCTGACAATCGATATCTTCGCCACTCGCAGCACCTGCAGCACGGTGTGGCCACGTGGTTAGGGGCGCCGTCACACTGATTGTGCAGCTCTTCCCGCCGGAGGTTCAAGTCCTCCCTCGTGCATCAGTTTGTGTGTTGTTCTTCGCATAAGTTAGTTTAAGTAGTGTGTAAGTCTAGGGACCGATGACCTCAGCAGTTTGATCCCTTAGGAATTCAAACTCATTTGAACATTTTTGTATTTATGACAGTAAGGTTATATTAGTATTATTTTTAATATTATTCGTTATTATTACAACCATAGATAACGTACATTCATCTCACAGGGAATCATGTCATGTACTAAGCCATGAAAAAACTTCACTGTTGAGTTACCACAGAACTTTATGAGACTCATAATATCGGGGTACGGCCTGAGTCTTTAAACAAGACTTAATTACATATTTCTTTAAGAAGTATTTCTGATCATATACTTTTTCCTGACAGATTCTCCGCAATGAAAGGCGACTGTTGACTTTTTTTTTTTTTTAAATTTAGGTGATTTAACTGCCATCTCTTGCGCCGTCGATGACTTATTTGGTTTTTCGTATTAACAGAATTTTTCGTCGGTTCTTGGTAGAACAACATAATAATAATTAATGAAAAGCACCAGTTTGCTTTTGTTCTACAATATTACTTTTATTGCTAACCGGTTTTCGGCTTACAAGGCCATCTTCAGACATTTACTGACACTTAGTTATCACCAAAGAAGTTAAACGTTAGCAGACAACATTGGAAAAGAAGTAACACATCTAGAGTGAAGTAGAAACATACAGTATGATGTGTTACTTCTCTTCCAATGTTGTCTGCTAACATTTAACTTCTTTGGTGATAATACTCAGTAAATGTCTGAAGATGGCCTTGTAAGCCGAAAACCGGTTAGCAATAAAAGTAATATTGTAGAACAAAAGCAGACTGCTGCCTTTCATTTATTATTTGGTTTTTCGTTGGCGCGTTTGACTTACCTGCTTCTTTTCCAGCCTGACAAAATTTTCAAGCTAATAAACCCAGAACTAACTTTCCCCTATCTCTGCTTGGTACCTCTAAATCATAGTACCTTCGTTGGAGAATCTAATGGCACTTCTAACTTACTGAGAAAAGAATGGCGACTTACCTGGTATTTTCCATGTTCCCTTCGTTTATTGTCGAGTCAGAAGCATCGAAATTAGAACACGTGTTCTTCACAGATGACTTCTATCGCACATTTAACTAGAGGGAAACTGGTATCTACAATGTGATAGATACTTTCTCTACTTGAGCCAGCGTAGACGGAAAACTATTCATGGAAATGATATTCAGACTGTTCGCTATACGATTTGCCTTGTTAGCAGTTGTACTGTCACGATTTTGCGTTGCTCCCGTACTGGTTACGGCGACATAGCGTTGAAACATAAGCATCAGTGTACATTTCGACACGCAAGTCGCCAAAGTGGCGTAAACTCTAAAGACTTGCACCAGCCGAACGGTCTACCCGACGGTAGGCCCTAGCCACACGGCATTTACATTTTAGTGTACATTACAGTTGCAGCCGGTGAACATGGCCGGCCGAAGTGGCCGTGCGGTTAAAGGCGCTGCAGTCTGGAACCGCAAGACCGCTACGGTCGCAGGTTCGAATCCTGCCTCGGGCATGGATGTGTGTGATGTCCTTAGGTTAGTTAGGTTTAACTAGTTCTAAGTTCTAGGGGACTAATAACCTCAGCAGTTGAGTCCCATAGTGCTCAGAGCCATTTGAACCGGTCAACATGGGTCTGGACTGGGTGATCAGGGCTTTTGTTTTATCAAAACAACAGCGAGAGTGTTGCTGTTACTAGCCAGTAGCAACGCATCACAGGAATACGGGGAGGTCGTCTTTCCGCACCGGGGTTGAAGAACATGATTTAGAAGTTCGAATTCAATGGCGATTTGGCAAGTGCTTCTGGATAAGGCCGTTGGCAAATTGCGCGACAAATTGACGAGCAAGTTACTGTTGCCATCGCTGAGAATGCTGGACATAATGTGAGATCTTCTAGCAGTGCACGAGCTGTGTCACGACATCTGGACATTCCATGGTCGACCGTTGTTTTGGACAGTGGTAGAACAGTCCCTAGTGCGGTTCCAGGTTATTGTGCTTGCAGATAGTCGTTACACTGAGTAACGTTTGTAACCTGAAACGTAAACGTGGTACGCAATTAAGAAATTTAACGCCGATGTTGGCAGGACCAGGCGAGGTCTAAAACCTTGTGTTGTGCAGTCATCAATGGTACACGAGTGGGCCTTCGGCTCCGTAAGTCCATATCGATGATGTTTCGTTGAGTGCTTCGCACTCTGACTCTGAAAGTCGTCGTTGGTACCGTTCTTGCAGGATCTTTTTCCGGCCGCAGCTATGTCGGAGATTTGAGGTTATACCGGATTTTTTTTCATTTTTTTTTTTTTTTTTTTTTTTTTTTTTTGAATGCCTAAGGGACCAAACTGCTGAGGTCATCGGTCCCTAGACTTACATGCTACTTAAACTAACTTAAAGCTAAGGACAACACACACAGTCATGCCCGAGGGAGGACTCGAAACTCCGGCGGGAGGGGCCGTACGATTAGTGACATGGCGCCTCTAACCGTGCGGCCATTCCGCGCGGCGACCGTATTTCTGATGTACACAGTACACCTGAAGTGGTCGTACGGGAAAATCCCCACTTCATCGCTACCTCGGAGACGCTGTGTCCCATCGCTCGTACGCCAACCTTAACACCACGTTATAACTCACTTAAATCTTGATAACGGCAGTAACCGATCTAACAACTGTGCTACACACTTATTGTCTTATACAGGTGCTGCCGTCTGCCGGCCCGTATTCTGCCTGTTTAGGTATCTCTGTATTTGAATGCGCATGCCTACACCAGTTTCTTTGGCGCTTCAAATTAGGCTAATAACATCAGTAAATTCTAAAGGGGAAAAATTCGTCTCGTGCTAGTTAGATCCCCCGACTGGGTTTAACAGAACTTGTGGTGAAGCTGTTCGTTGAACAACACTCACATGAAGCTTATACTGCCTCTGACGACAGGTCGATCGACGGTTACTTCTTTTGCTCAGTCATCACGATTAACTTTCTCTTTTGTGGTTTCTTCAAATTATTTCAGACTAGTGCTAGTGATTATTGTCGATTTCTTCCCGACACGTCTCCAAGAAGCAAATGTTCCTTGTTAAAAGACCATTCTGCCTGTCCCGTTTCGAAGAGTGCGGTGTGACCATGTTTAATAAGAAAGGCAGAACACTAGTCCTATTTTTCAGTAGTGCATTGATCATAGCATCCAGTTACAGGATTTAAATGACGTTTCGATCAGAAATCGTAATTAGCGAGATTACATACACAGAAGCACTGATCTCTGGAATGAGGAACTGTCGGAGATGTTCTACGTACAATGGTGTCTGCGATATATTTCAAAGAATCACGAACCTTAAATTTCTATTAACAGTCTATACTGTGATTAGTAAAATGCGTCTCCTCAACGCAAATTTCAATGAGAATTTCCACGCCCACCTGCGTCAAAGAGTAGCTGAAACTCCTAATTTAGACAGAGGTATATTTTTCATATCGTCCCCATGTACAGCATATGTTTACTTCTGTTGTTTTAAAGTATTAATTCAACTTAACGCACCTGACAGAAATCGCATGAGTTAAAGCACTAATAAACCTAGACAGCACAGTGTGCAGGAGAATACTTCTGCATACCATTTCTTCGACACGTTGCAGGTACATGGGGATTTATTCTCATCCATAGATTTATTCTCGTCTGTGCAAAATGATGCGCCGGCACGCGTGTGTTTTCGGTATTAGCGTTCATTTACCCCTATTCATATCGCAACTCTGTCAGACAGTGGTACCTGGTTCTGACAGTTCCTGCGTGCGACCGGTTGAATTTCGACGATTCAGCAAACTCTTCCGGTTGGTTTTAGCTGCATCGACTGCTGGTCGCATTAATTTATAGCTCATTTATCATTCTACTCGTAGCTCTGGGGGATTATGCATAACGTCCTTAGTTTGCTAAAGTATTCATAAATTCGAAAAGTGACACTAGGGACGAGTATAAATACCGGACGCACAGATTTTGAAGTATTTATTATCACATCGCCTCCGGAAAATCACTCTAGACAGGCAATAAATCATCGGTTCCTACAGGCAGGAGCGTAAGCGCACTAGTGCTCTGGACTTGATTGTTCTTGGGGAAGTTGGAAGTTCAGGCACACCAGACGTCTGCAAGAGGCAACATGCTGGTCGTTCCACTCTTGTAGTAGTGGAAGCCCAGCCTAAGGAAAATAAATTTAAGAAGCTTTCGTGGCCTTTTTTTCTGCAGTTAATTGTGCCACAACTCAATTGCGTTTCGGTAGCTGATAGAACAGACCATGATTATTCCAGGGGGAAACAAGATTCATATTACAAGACAGACAAGTTGACCATTTGAATTGATACGGATTTGTTTACGAAATGAAGCAGAAACGCTAACATTATGTATTATATTTCAATGCCTAAAGAGCACAATATTTTTTTTTTCTTCATTGATCATCTGTTGATGTATGTGAAGCATACCTTGATATCAGCTCACGCGGTATTGATCTACATCTACGTCTACGTGATAGCTCTGCTATTCACAATAAAGTGCCTGACAGAGGATTCAATGAGCCACGTCTATCGTTCAACTCTCGAACGGTGCGCCAGAGAAAAGAGGACTGAAATTTTTCTGTGCAAGCCCTGATTTCTCTTATTTAATCGTGCTGATCATTTCTGCCTATGTAGGTGGGTGCCAACACAATGTTTTCGCAATCGGAGGAGAAAAATGATGATTGAAATTTCATGAGAAAGTCCGGTCGCAACGAAAAACGCATTTGTTTTAATGTTTGTCACTCCAATTCACGTATCATGTCTGTGGCACTGTCTCCCCTATTTCGCGATAGTACAAAACGAGCCGCCTTCTTTGAACTTTTACGATGTCATCCGTCAGTCCTCCCTGATGCGGATCCCACACCGCACAGCAATACTCCAGTATAGGGCGGACAAACCTGGTGTAAGCTGTCTCTTTAGAAGACCAGTGGCCGGCCGAGGTGGCCGAGCGGTTCTAGGCGCTACAGTCTGGAACCGCGCGACCGCTACGGTCGCAGGTTCGAATCCTGCCTCGAGCATGGATGTGTGTGATGTCCCTACGTTAGTTAGGTTTAAGTAGTTCTAAGTTCTACGGGACTGATGACCTCAGAAGTTAAGTCCCATAGTCCTCAGAGCCATTTGAACCATTTTTGAATTGAATACTGTCTCCTAAAAAGGCGTTAAGAACATTTTTATCAGCTTTTTTGAAAGAGCTATACTTTGCGTTTCTTTTTGATGGTTGTGGGTGTTACGGTATTCAACCTAGAAGCAACTGCCTTGTGGTCGCTAATCCCTGTATTCGTTACGATACTCCCTATTTGTCCAGAACTATTTGTTATTAAGAGATCAAGTATGCTTTCGCAACCATTTACGCTTCGTGTGGGCTCATGAGTTAATTGTTCAAAATAATTTTCAGAGAAAGCATTCAGTACAATTTCGGATGACGTTTTATGCCTGCCGCCGGCTTTAAACGTATAATTTTTTTAGCATATCGAGGGTAGATTGAAGTCACCATCGACTATAATTGTATGAGTGGGGTATCTGTTTGAAATGAGACTCAGGTTTTCTTTGAACTGTTCAGGAATTATATCTTCTGAGTCGGTGGCCGGTAAAACGATCCAATTAATAGTTTAGTCCGATTCTTAAGTGTAATCTCTACCCATACTATTTCGTAGGAACTATCTAGACTACTTCAATTTCACCTGAAGGTAAACTACATCTAACAGCAATACATACCCCACCGCCAAATGTTTTTAATCTATCCTTTCCTGACACTGTTAGATCGTTAGAAAAAAAACGTCTGCTGAACTTATTTCCGGCTTTAGCCAGCTTTCCGTATCAATAACTTTGAGCTTCAGTGCTTTCTATTAGGGCTTGGAACTCTGGTTCTCTCCCAAGACAGCTATGACGATTTACAACTGCAATACCGAGCGTTTCTACAACTAACTTAATGTGTTTTACCTGCCCAATTTTAGACAGATGTCCTTTCTATGGTATCTGAGACCCTCTAACCTAAAAAACCGCCCAGTTCCTTCCACACAGCCCCGGCTACCAGAGTAGCTACTTCCTGTGTATAGTAGACTCCTGACCTCTTAAGCTTAACCCGGAAACCCACCACCCGATGGGGCATGTCAAGGAATTTGCAGCCTACACGGTCACAGAATCGCCTGAGCCTCTGATTCAGACCCTCCACTCGGCTCTGCGCAAAGGATCACAGTCAGTTCCGTCGACGTTGCTGCAGATGGTGAGCTCCACATTAATCTCGCAAGCAAGACTGGTTATCTTTACCATTTCCGCTAACCCTCCGAAACCAGAGAAACCCTCCTCTAATCCAAAGCGACACATGTCATTGGTACCGACATGGGCTACCACCTGCAGTTGGTTGCACCCTATACTATCTTCCCCTTCTTGGCAGCCATATTCCTAAGGGGCCCCATTACGCGCCTAACGTTGGAGCTCCCAACTACCAGCAAACCCCCCATCTGTGAATGCCCAGACCTTGCGGGCCAAGAAGCTTCCTCTGGAACAGGGTGGACGACTGCATCCAGTTTAGAGACATCGTCAGCCATAGATAACGCCCGAAACATATTCGTCAAACGAACCGGGGAGGCCCTACGATTGGCCTCTCGGAAAGTCTCTTGCTGCCTGCCAGATTTTGGAATGATCTCCCACTCGACCACGGGTGAGGGTTCAACCTCAGTGCAGGCAGTACCCTAAGCGTTACATTAGAGAACCAATCGAGGGACATGTGGGATGTGTTCGACGCTCCTCGCATACCTAATTCAGACCACCCACAGTGATGCCCCTTGGCAGAAACCTCAAACTCTGTGACAGAAGCCAACACAGACTGGAGCTGTGAGCAAAGGGTCAACAACTCAGCTCGCATCTGTACACAGCAATCACAGTTCCTATCCATTACTGGAGTCGCTCCAGTTTGAAGTTCGTAAAAATATGTAATAAACGAACAGTGTACTCGCCTTATTAGCAGCAGGAACTTGTGGTGCACTCTTACTGACGGTCTAGCCGACACTGATGCACCGTTTACCCATCAGATATCTTACAGTAGAGGACAGAATGTGTGCTGTCGGGCCATCAGTACTTTAAACGTGAAACTGTATTTACGGGAATCAATTGCTACAATACATTCCCATACAGAGAGTAGAATATCTGAAACAGGTGCAATATTCTGAGAAAAAACGTGATGGTCGCTGTATCAAAGGAGCTAAGTTCAGATCGATGTATTACCGAATCATCGGTTTAATACAGTGAGGTAAAAAAAAAGTCGTGGGATATCTCTAATATTGTGTTGGACCTCCTTTCGCCTGATGTAGTCCAGCAGCTCGACGTGGCATGGACTTAAAAAGTCGTTGGAAGTCCCCTGCAAGAATATTGAGGCATGGAGCCGCGACAGCCGTCCATAATTACGAAAGTGTTGTTGCAAGAGTTTGCTCATGGACAGCCTCTCTACTATGTCCCGTAAATATTCTATGGGATCATGTCGGGCGATCTGAGCGGCCGAATCATTCATTTGAATTGTCCAGAATGTTCTTTAAATCAATCCCTAACAACTGTGACATAGTTAAATGGCACGTTGTTATTCATAAAAATTCCACCGTTATTTGGGAACACGAAGTCCTTGAATGGCTGCCAATGATTTCCTTTCCAGTTAATGATCAGTTCTGCTGAACCAGAGGACCCAGTCCATTCCATGGAAACATAGCCCACACTATTAGGGAACCACCACCAACTTGCACAGTACCTTGTTGACCATTTGAGCCCATGGCTTCGTAGGGCCTACCCCAAACTCGAATTCTGTAATCAGCTTTTTTCCGGGCCACAGTTATACAGTGCAGGCGATCATTTTCCGTTAAAAAAGACACTCACTTGGGTCGTCTGCTGCCACAGCTCACTAACGCTAAGTTTCGCCGTACTGTCCTAACAGATATGTTCGTTGAATATCCCCATTGATTTCTGCCGCTCTCGGTCGCTAAGTGAAGGCCGTCGGCTATAGCGTTGTCAGTGATGAGAGATGATGCCTTAAATTCGGTATTCTCGGCACACTCTTGAAATTGTGGATCCCGGAATACTGAAATCCCTAACGATTTCCGAAATGGAATGCCACATTCATTTAGCTGTAAGTGCCATTTTGCATGTTGTTGTTGTGGTCTTCAGTCCGGAAACCGGTTTGCTGCTACTCTCCATGCTACTCTATCCTCTGCATGCCTCTTCATCTCCGAATAACTACTGCAACCTACCTTCTTCCGAATCTGCTTAGTGTATTCATCTCTTGGTCTTCCTCTAAGATTTTTACCCTCCACGTTTCCCTTCAATACTGAATTGGTGATCCTTTGATGCCTCAGAACGTGTCCTACCAACCAATCCCGTCTTGTAGTCACGTTGTGGCACAAATTCTTCTTCTCCCCAATTCTATTCAGTACTTCCTCATACGTTACATGATCTGTCCCTCTAATCTGTAGGACCACATTTTCAAAGCTTCTATTCTCTTCTTGTCTACAGTGTTTATCGTTCATGTTTCACTTCCATACAAATACTTTCAGAAACGACTTCCAGACAATTCAATCTGTACTCGATGTTAATAAATTCCTCTTCTTCCGAAGCTCTTTCCTTGCAATTGCCAGGATACATTTTCTATCCTCTCTACTTCGTCCATAATAACTTATTTTGCTCCCCAAATAGCAAAACTGATTTACTACCTTAAGTGCCTCATTTTATAATCTAATTTCCTAAGCATCACCGGATTTAATTCGACTACATTCTATTATCCTCCGTTTGATTTTGTTGATGTTCAGCTTATATCCTCCTTTCAAGACACTGTCCATTCCGTTACGCTGCTCTTCCAGCTCCTTTGCTGCCTCTGACAGAATTACAATTCGTCGGCAAGCCTCAGAGTTTTTATTTCTCTCCATAAACTTTAAGTCCCATTTCAAATTTTTCTTTCGTTTCCTTTACTGCTTGCTCAGTACACAGGTTGAATAACATCGGAGGTAGGCTACAACCCTACCCGTTGTCCTGCTTCTGCAGTGGTTCCTTAAAAAAAAAAAAGAGTGGCTAGCGTTGCTTAAAAAAAGGGGGGAGAGGGTAGCGTCTTTGCTTAGTAATCAAAACGTCATCCGTCTTGGGTTAGAATCCCGCCACTGCCTAAATTTTGATTAATAATCAACATTGGTGGCCGAAGACTCCGGCATAAGAAGTCACCATCGTTCTGGCAACGGCCTTGTAAAAAAGGGCGGAGGAGCAGACAGAGGTTGAGGGCACTTTCTTGACCTACAGGTGGGAAACAGCCCTTAAAGATGGAAGAATCAGCAGAGATCAACGGCATGAGGATGCATAAAAAACACGTAACGTATACCCACAGGACATGTGGCCTGTAATTGAAAGGTGTCCTGATGATCTCTCCATTGGCAAAAGATTCCGGAGTAGCCCCCTTCAGATCTCCGGGAGAGGACTGCAAAGGAGGAGGTGACCAAGAGAAAAAGATTGAATAATCAACGAAAGGATAACGTTATACGAATCGGGGCGTGGAATGCCAGAAGCTTGAACGTAGTAGGAAAATCTGAAAAGAAAACTGAAAAGGCTGTCTAGATATTGTAGGGGCCAGAGAAGGGAATTGAAATGGGGAAGAAGCCAAGGATTTCTGGTCAGATGAGCATACGGTAATATCAACAGCAGCAGAAAATGGTATATCGGAAGTACGATTCGCTATGAATAGGAAGGTAGGGCAGAGAGTGTGTTACTGTGTATAGTTCAGTGATAGGGTTGTTCTTATCAGAATCGGCAGCAAACCAACACCGACCGCGATAATTCAGGTATATATACCGACGTCGCAAGTCGAAGATGAAGAGAGAGAGAAAATACGTGAGGGTATTGAAAGGGAGATAAAGATTTAATAGTCATGGGAGACAGGAATACAGTTGTAGACGAAGGAGTAGAAGAAAAGGTTACAGGAGAATATGGGCTTGGGACAAGGAATAAGAGAGGAGAAAGACTAATTGAGTTGTGTAACAAGTTTCAGCTACTAACAGCGAAGAGGAGGTATACTTGGGAAAGGCAGGGTGATGCGGGAAGATTTCAGTTAGATTACACCATAGTCAGACAGAGATTCCGAAATCAGATATTGGATTGAAGGCGTACCCAGTAGCAGATATAGACTCAGATGACAATGTAGTAGTGACGAAGAGTAGGTTGAAGTTTAAGAGATTAGTCAGGATGAATCAATACGCAAAGAAGTGGGATTCAGAAGTACTAAGTAATGACAAGATACGCTTGAAGTTCTCTTAGGCTATAGATACAGCAATAAGGAATAGCTCAGTATACAGTACAGTTGAAAATGAATGGACATCTCTAAAAACGGTCATAACAGAAGATGTAAAGAAAAAATGTTCCGGGAAACTCAGGAATACAGAAATACGAGGAGGAATGAAATAAGCAGGAAGTGAAGGGAAACTCAGATGAAATGGATGCATAAAAATGTGAAGAAATCGAAAAAGAAATCATTGTCGGAAGACAGAATCAGCACACAGGAAAGTCAAAACTACCTTATGTGACATTAAAAGCAAGTGTGGTAACATTAAGATTGCAACGGAATTTCACTGCTAAATGCAGAAGAGAGAGCGGATAGGTGGAACGAAAACATAGGCCTTAATTTGAGGAAGAAATTTATAAAAACGTACGTCTGGAGTACTGCATTTTATAATAGTGAAACATGGATTGTGGGCAATCCGGAACAGAAGAGAATCGAAGCATTTGAGGTGCAGTGCTACAGACGAATGTTGAAAATTTTGTGAACTGATAAGGTAAGGAATGAGGAGGTTCTACGAGTATGGGAGATGGAAGGAATATGTGGAAAACACTGATAAGGAGAATGGACAGGATGATAAGATATCTGTTACGACATGAGGGAACGACTTCCCACTGTACAGGAAGACAGAGATTGGAATACATTCACCAAATAATTGAGGACGTGGGTTGCAAGTGCTACGCTGAGATGAAGAGGTTGGCACAGGAGAGGAATTCGTGACGGGCCGCATCCAACCAGTCAGAAGACTGTTGAAAAAAAAAAAAAAAAAAGCCAAGCCACCGATCGATGACCTCAGCGGTTTGGTCCCATAGGAACTTATCACATTGCATTGCATTTTGAACAGGAGGATGAATTGTAGCACCTTCCCTGGACACGACAATCTCCACATCTCAATACGATTGAGCCTTTGTGGTCTACTTTGTAGAGAATGGAGCTTGATCATCATCCAAATCCATCGTCGTTACCTGAACTTGCCACTATTCTGCAGAAAGAATGATATAAGAGTCCCTTGAAAACCATGCAGGACCTGTATTTATCCATTTGGATGTCAGCGAGTTTACGACTCTGTCTTAGACGTGGTAATGTGTTGTGTTTTTCGTGTTTCCAGGTTTTTGTGCAACCTCTGTATGAGGTAGTTCCAGTTTAGGTCGCTATTGATGCGTGCTGTATCTTGGTGCAGTGTTCTGTCGCTGAGACAGTCCTAGTGTAACACCATGCGCCACAGCCGTAGCATAGCGTCATAACTTGGGACATACTGTGACTTCCTGTCTGTTCCACTCAGCACTGCACTGATGACACTGCCGTCAATTGCCGTGCTGGGCCTCGAACCACCGACTACCAAGTGATCGTCTGGGCTTCTAGCAGCTAGCACGCTGCCACCTTCATATGTCTACAACCCTAGGTCCTAGCAATCTCTGCATCTGCCGAGTCACAGTCTGTTCTAGTATCAGTGGCGGCAGCTGATGCCTGGCAGTCCACCAACGAACCGGTAATGCGTGACATCCATTGGCACCACAGCAGCGGCGGCGATGCACGGTCTATGCTACAGTTGAGAAAGCCAGGCGCGGAGGTCGACACACCAGGAGACTTCATGTCGGTGTATTTGCCACTATCGCCAAGGATGAACAGTAGCAGCATTTAAGACTGAAAAATGTAAAATAAAGAGAAATAAAACGAATTTGTGTTCACGAGTTGCCTTCTTCTACCGTATCATCAGTCTCCGGCAGAGAATAACCGTCCACACCAAGACATCCTAGACACCCTGTTTGTGATGTTCAAAGCTTCCGGTGTTATTCACCACACCATTTATAAATATAGCGTGAATAGTGACAATTATGCAACACTCACTTGGGATACTTCGGAAGCTACATTTTCATCTGAAGATTTCGCTCCGTAAAGAATGACGTGTTCTACTTGCTAGGAAGTCGTTATTTCAGCTATACGTCCTATCACACAACTACAAGTCTCCGTAAATGGCTGTAAGATGACTATCAAGTAGACACTGTACTTTTGTGACCCTTACGTTCCTCTATATTAATCGAACTGTAATTTCGGTGTACTCGTCTGCAAACAAACCTTCGGGCGCTACATGAAGCGATGCAGACAGTTGCTATGTTAGCTGCAGAATGCTGCGCCTCTGGACATCTGCAGATGGTCACACTAACTGTGCCTAGAGAACATGTCACTGCGTTGCTTACGTGCAGTGTGACCAGTACTTCGACACATCTCAAGCGTCAACATTTGCGGCCGTAAATACCACAGACGACGACTGTGAAAGGCGACCGTCCGGTCTGCATCTGAGGACACTTATGGCGGTCAAGCGATTCGGCGTCACTTTTATGGCGGAAATAAAACGAGGCTTCCGTTCACGGCCTCCACGGCCTGCTAAGGACAGCCGAGAAAAGCGGGAAAATATGCCGGGAAATGTTCCGCCGGCCGCCTGTGCGGAATGAAGTAGTCTCACTTTATGGGGACTTCGTGACGCGGGAGCTAACGCTTCCGTCGCGAGAGCGGACCGCCGCATAAAAAAATATGTAAACAAATCCCCCGCTCGCTGTATGTCCACTGTCACCGGGCGCCGTTCTTTATCCGGCTGGCTGGGCGCCAAGTAATTCGCAGGACAGACAAACAACGGGACAAGGGCCTAGTAAATCCAATACAACAAGCGCTTCCGCAAAAATTCAGCATGCACTTGTTATGGCAACAAAAAAAAAACCAATATACAGATCAGGAACCACACACGAATACATACTACAAACTTCTTTATTAATTATGGAAAGGATTGAGCTTTGTTGTATTCCCTGTACTGGAGAGTTTCCATAAATATTAGGAACAGCATAATTTAGTACACATCTGTGCTTATTATTCACTTTAGACTATATATCTCGGTCAAGTTCAGAACAACATCGAATTACAAAAGATTTATCCAGTTGTGCATTCCACAATTGTAGTACCTAACCGTAAGTGAATTGTGTGTAATTGTGTTGGAAAAAACATTTATTCTGTCTTCCACAGTAAACATTAATCTGTCCAGAACAAGCTTATTACCTAGTTTACTGCTTTAACTTATTGTTTCATTTCACTGTCAATCGACAGTTTAGAAAGAGAAAAAAAGTGATAGAAGTTAGGTCAGACCCGATAATTTCAATAAATGTTTGTTTATAACATATTATTTAACTGAAAAGACATCAGAAAGTTAAGAAATGAAATGGAAGAAGAATTTGAAATTTTTATAAGGTGAATTAGATTTTGTGACTCCGCTTTGATAAAACTGAATTTTAACAGAATTTTTTCGTCTCGTACCGACGACATGCTTTGGTTAGTCCGTTAGATGGCAGGTTTCATAGCTGAAGTATTAAGACATCTTCATTGCTCTACTATTCCTGCACGTAGCAAACGTGAATGATCTACAGACATTCAGTTTAACATTGTTCTGAAATGCAGTTGTTGCCTTATGCGTTACGTACCATGTGCTCTCGGAGACTGCATTTTGCGATATTCCTTAGAAATTTCATTTATGCAGCTTGAAGCTCGTTCTCATTAACTTTCGGGGGATTTGTATTTCAGAATAATAAGTCGTCTCAGAAATTCCACGCGTTTAACTGTGGCTGTGTCCATGTTTCGCCTTTTCAAGTTTTTTATTATCTATTTCCTATTTTATTCTGTATCTTATCCCAAATATTTGTAAGGCGAGAATCGTCTGAGTGACTAATTCTCTTTGGCAATTCCAGATCTTATTTGTTATTTTCCGTTGCATTTTACCTCCAAATTGTATCTTAATTGTAGAATGGCTATTACATTTATGGCACTGCCGGCATTGATAAATTTGAGTAATCAGAAGTAGATCCGATTCGAGCATAATGTCCTGCACAGTACGCTCAGTGAAATTTGCACCCAGAAAATGCCAACGAAGTTAAATGATGGTATGGCGTTATTGGGCGGGAGACCCCGTCTGGGGCTGTTAAGTCACCCAGTGCAAGCCTTTGTATTTGATGCCACTTTGGCTACTTGAGTGTCGATGATGGTGAAATGATGATTAGGACAACACAACACAACATCCATTCCCCGAGTGAATGAAACCTCTAACCCGGACGGGAGTCGTATGGGCGCCCTGCATGGCAGTCAACAGGTCTTATCGGTAAGGTATAGTGGCGGACAAGGTCAAGGAAAGTTGCACTAATCTCCCTGTGCGAACCCTCGCAATTTGCCGAGGGCGCCTATGTGTGTACTGATGAAGAGATGCTCCTAAGCAGGACTGTAATTCCAATCTTTTTTACAATAGGAAGCGACTATATGATTTACTTCTGCCGGAAGCAACCACAAATTTTTTGTTGCGAACTGATCTCTAGAAACTGCGATGAAAACATAAAAACGACAATAAAAGCACGGTATTCAAAAATCATATCTCTTCTGGTCGACAAAAGTATACTTTAAAACGAACATAAAATAACATATGAATGATACTCATTGATCAAACAGATATAAAATAACATATAAACCATACTCGTGCATCAGCATATGGTCCGTGTAATGTACATAAGATTCGTTGTGATACTAACTAAAGGGCTGGGATTAAACACGTATAGACGTGACATACGCTGTACCTAACTTTTCTCCCCACTTCTACCGCCACATGTGTGCCTCTTCAATATATGACTTAGAAATATGAAATCAACTTTTTTATAATTATACCTTAATAAATATATCATTGCCATTATTGCCAACTCGGAGGTATAGGAGATTATAGGCAAATATTAGTTATGATATTCTTAAACAAGACAGAGTTTGCATAATAAAATAACTTACGTAAGATTCAAAGGGATGTTGGTTGCAGTAGTTGCTCTGAGATTTTCACAGGATAGAGTAGCAGGGAGAGCTGCATCAAACCAGTCTTCGGATTGAAGACCACAACATCAACAATGAAAAATTACAAAAAATGGTTTAGGTGACGATCCATAACGTGATATCTCATATTACGGTAGAGTACGCATCATAAAAACTGGAAAAAATGAATTTAAGCGGTAACAGAACTAGAACCAGTGCAAATGCGTATGTAAGAGGGCATATCATAGAACGCCATGTCGACCATTAGTGGTAATCTCCTTTCGGTTGCGGGACGTTTGCGTTTCTGGTTATTTGCATTATTTATTAGTAGGTAATCCGTAACTTAGTGAGCAGGTACCGGCTGGTTATAATTAAAATTCAGTTTTCTCACGAAGGTCCAGTGTGGGCTGCAATTATCATACGGCATCGAAACTTGGTAGATATACTAATGTGTTAATGTGGACGAGATTTACGCTGGAAAACAAACTAGTTGTAATTATGGCCACCAGGTGCAAGTCTGGCACTGTACGCTTCATGACGGTATGGCATCGATGTTGTCAGCTGACAAGCAGTGACGTAAGTGAACAGTATGGCCATCGAGAAGAGATAGTGTGCTTTTAGTGAAACTGTTTTATGTGAACGGCAGCACTTAAGGAGCTGCACTGAGAGAGTATCGCCGACTGAAACGTCGGAGGCAAGGAGCGATGTCGTTAAATGGTTTAAAAAGATGATAATGATATTCGAAAATACGGCTGTGCTTTTTGCTCCGAGGATATCTAAAAGGATGCGTTTACTAGCGATGTGTTCGGTCTCTACCTGCACTGAGGCCAGTACACAGAAACACGTTGCTGAGATTTAATCGGAAATACTAGTAACTGTTGATCACGTCGTTTTACGGAAGCAGCATCTCGTCGACGTTCCGGTCCTCATACTGAACAAATTGTGTAAGCGGCAGTTAGGAATGAAATCAAAATTGTGCCTCCCCCACTTGTTTGATCCTCCCTGCCCACCACCAGTTCCTAATTCATTACATATGGAAACATTTAAGAAAACTTACAGTTCGTAGTAAATGACGGAAAGTCAATGGAGTAAAAGTGAAGTAATATCTGGTGTTGCCCAAGGAAGTGTCAGCGGCCCTCTGCTGTTCATAATCTACATAAACGATTTAGGAGACAATCTATGTGGCACTTCTAGATTCTATGCAGACGACCGTGTCATTTACCGTCTTATAAAGTCATCAGAGATAAAAACAAGTTGCAAAACGATCTACAGAAGGTATCTATATGGTGCGAAAAGTAGAAACTGATATAAATAATGAAAAGTGGGAAGATGATAATGATGTTTGATTTGTGGGCCGCTGAACTGCGCGGCCATCAGCGCCCGTAAAAAGTCCCAATTTTTACACAGTCCATTTGTTGCACGCACTCCCATCTAACTACCGTCATGAATTATGATGAAATGATGAGGACAACACAAACACCCAGTCCCCGGGAAGAGAAAATCCCCAACCTGGCCGGGAATCGAACCCGGGACCCCGTGATCCAGAGGCAGGAAAAGTGTGAAACCATCCACATGAGTACCAAAAGGAAGCGGCTAAATATCGTTTTCACGATAAATCATACAAATCTAAAGGTTGTAAATTCAGCTAAGTACTTAGGAATTACAATTACGAATAAGATAAGTTGGAATGATGAAATAGATAATTTTGTGGGTGAAGCAAAGCAGACTATGATTTATTGGTAGAAAATTGAGCATATGATACAGGTCTACTAAAGAGATTACATACACTACACTCTTACGTCCTATTCTGGAGAGATGCTGAGTGGTGTGGGATCCACATCAGATAGGATCGACGCAGGACATTGAAAAAGTTCAAAGAAGGGCAGCTTGTTTTGCACTGCAGCGAAATAGGGGCAGAGCGCAACGGATGTGAAACGTAGGATGGCAGTCATAAAAACAAAGATGTTTTACGTTGTGGCACGACCTTGTAATGAAATTTCAATACCAACTTTTTCTTTAGGGTGTGAAAATATTCTGCTGGCGTCCACCCACATAGAACGGAATGATTATGATAATGAAATAAGAGAAATCAGATAAAAAGATTTAAGTGTTCGTTTTCCTCCACTAGCAATGAGGACAGACGTAGGCTTTGCTCATGAAACCACAATGTGTGTTAACAGCTCCGCTTCTGCAAAAACTGCCCATCGCCCTGGGGAGTCTGTTCTCTTCTACTGTGATACACTCACTGCTTTCTGGCCTCAAACAGGAGCCTATGACCATGCTGGGAGTTCACATACCCAGTGAGAAAAACACAAGCTTTCCTCTGTAGAAAATATGCCCAGTATGGGCGCAAATTTCTTTGATCACAGTCGGATTTGCACCTTGTGGTCAAAACTGGAAGTATTTTTACAGCGTAGATTGGTTCCCTATTAACACGTTAGCATATCTACCAAGTTTCGGTGCCATACGATAATTACAGCCTACAGTGGATCTCCGTGAGTTGATACACTTGAATTACAACTACTCGGTAGTTTATGTGAAAACTGGGCGCAAATTTCACGGATCTGAGTATGGGTACAAATTTCACTGTGTGTAGTTATGACAAGTCCTTAAAGTAGCGGTAATGTAACGTCCGACAGCCGGCTGCAGTTTGGAGTACAGCCCGGCCAGTGAGTGACGCCCCCTACGCGGTGCGCTGCCTGGCGGCCAGTAGCCGCGGCCTCCCCCCCGCGGCCGCGCGCCTCCAGCGCACGACACGGGCTCGCGTGTGTCTGCTGCGGACGCGGGCGGTCGCCGTCACTTCTTCGAGTTCGGCAGGCGGCAGGCGGCCGGCGTCGTATTGATCGGCGGGACGGCGTCTTTGTGTGAGCCGCCTCCACCCCCCCCCTCCCACCCTCCTCTTCCTACTCATGCGGAGGCACGTCGGCTCTGGGCCGAGTCGTCGACGGAGCCGCAGGAAGCAGCAGGCGACCAGTTGCAAGCGCCCGCTCACCGCATAACCACCGTCTCCGTAGCGAGCTGCTATTTTGTTTTGGAATTTAACAGTAATAATCCCAGCTGTCATACAGTACAGTGTCTAGTATTGGTTACAGCGCACTTGTTGGAAATGGTCATCCACACGAACTTTACATGGTTTCGCTGACTCGCCATGTGGAAGGAAGCTAGTTGCAGAGGACAACTATTCGTTCGCTAGCACCCGAATAAAGCCTCTGGAAGTGGGAGGTAAACAACCTTGCCTCCAGATAACAAGGTAATCGGTAAAAGAGTAGAATGGGGCCATAACGTTCGAAGGTGAAACTACATTCATCTACCGTGTGATTAGAACTAAACTGGCGGTGTACACATCTCAGGACGCTGCAATATCGTAGGTATGCTCAGTAAACAGTGCGCTTAAGGAGTATGGTGAAAAAAACACTGACTGTTCGATTTTCTGCCATCAGGCGAAAATATGGCGCTGTAAACTGTCAGAATGTGGAGTGGGTGCAGGAAAAGGGGAGGAACGATCAAACACAGGAGGCTCTAGCACATTTATTAGGACATGGTCACAAGTTACAACGTATGTTCCATATGATCTCCCAACTCAGCAACATGCTGCGTCTGTAACACCACGTAGTCGACAGTTGCTGGCCGCGTATCCGGTATAATCAGAGCGATGTCTAGTCGTATGCTATTCTTCAAGTTAGCAAGCGTCCGGATATGTCCCTGATAGGTAAGATCTTTCTGATGTCCGAGCAACCGGAAGGCGCATGGATTTACGTCGAGGGATATGGAAGGCCACACATCTTGAAATTTCTTAGAGGTGATGCGGACGTTATCAATGGTTTATCGAAGAAAATCTTTCACCTGGCAAGCGACGTGTGGTGTCGCCCCATCTGGCATGAAAACAGTGCTGTGGACACAGTTGCTTTCTTGCAAAGCTGGAATCACTTGTTGCACAATGAGGTCCTTGTAACGCGCAGCTGTTACTATACAGCTAACAAATGTCATCTCATCGAAGAGAAATGGACCGAGAATAACGGAGCGTGTAAAATCAAACTACACAATCACATAAGCTGAGTGCAGTGAATGTTTCAAATGGTTCAAATGGCTTTGAGCACTATGAGACTTAGCATCTGAGGTCATCAGTCCCCTAGAACTTAGAACTACTTAAACCTAACTTACCTAAGGACTTCACAGGATTCGAATCTGCGACCGTAGCAGTCGTGCGGTTCCAGACTGAAGCGCCTAGCCGGCCGAAGAAGCCGTGCGGTTCTAGGCGCTGCAGTCTGGAACCGCGAGACCGCTACGGTCGCAGGTTCGAATCCTGCCTCGTGCATGGATGTGTGTGATGTCCTTAGGTTAGTTAGGTTTAACTAGTTCTAAGTTCTAGGGGACTAATGACCTCAGAAGTTGAGTCCCATAGTGCTCAGAGCCATTTGAACCATTTTTGAAGCGCCTAGAACCACTCGGGCACAACGGCCGGCAGGGAATGTTTCTGCACAACAGGTGGCTGTGTAGGGCACTATATGTGAAAGTTCTGTGTGATTACGGCAGCGGGTAGATTAAAATGTACTTCGACCACAAGCCATATATTTTCATGCGTTCCGGAAAACAAAGGGCAAACTCACGGCGTTGTAGTCTATCCTTGGGCTTCAGCTTGTGCACATACTGAATCTTTTAAACTGTTGACCAGGGGAGAGACAATTGCCGTGACACAGCTCGAGCACTGGCTGCAGAATTTGTGGCATGTAGCTAGAGCAACTTCATCAACAACTGTCATGGGAACGGGCCTGCTTCATTTCCCTGCTCCACCACATATTGCACCTGTTTCTTCAAATTTCCTGCTCATATTCTTTAGCCCATTTATTGACACGGGGCATGCTTCTGACGGCGATATCCCGCATTGAAGCACTACTATCGTTGTGATAAAACTAGTTCACCAGCAGTGCATGGTCTTTCTTCTGTATAACTATTTCTTTCCGTACGGAAAACTACGACCTTCCTAACACTTTACACTAACCGTCACCTCAAAAAAGAAATCAACACGCATAGCCAGGCGAGAAACAGCATACTGACGTCAGAAAGGAAACATTTTACATTTTCACTGGTTGCAGCGCCATGTTTGATAGAAGCTGCAATTATTTTTTTTCTTCAGCCAGCGTACCGATTAACGAACATACGTATGACGTTTCAGCGTCCTACGATGTATACAGCCCGCTCTGCAACAATCAGAACACCATTAGTTTAATTAATTATAAGCCTTAAGTAGTTTCCGTATCCTTTGTCAAAGGTGAGTCTATCGATCCTTTCGCTGTCGAAGGAAGGCAAATTACCGTTTAACTTTCCTTCGTACAAGTGTTTCATTTAGACGTCTTCGGAGACTTGTTGGTCCTTAAACTACCTCAATTACCCAAACGGGGAAAGGGACCTACAGTTTAACGTGGAAACGGAACCACGTGTCATTTCCCGCGAGCCCTCGTCTCGTTGCAAGGTTAAGGTTAGACCAGAGACAGGCTGAAAATTCCGTAGTCTGACGGGGATTCCATCTTGCTTCCTCTTGATTTGCAGGCGTGCCATTAACTAGTAGACCAGGACGCCCGGCAAACATTCCGTTGATAATGAGGTTAGCAAAGGCAGACCGCAAGCACGGATACGAAAGAAAATCGGTCGCATCCCGGTATATATTCGAATTGATCGATTTAGGGTAAGCATGGAAAACCCAAATTTGGACTCTCAGATGACAGTTTCAACTCCACTTATAAGGAGAGTGAGTCCACTGTGTTACCCAACGTACCACTCACTCCGAGTTCGTATTTTACTTATGGGTCGCAAGAGCTGATTCTGTGATTAGCAACAACACACGCCTCGCTCTTTGTACTACTACTTAGTCAAACCTAATGCAGAGATATCGACATCTGTTCACATAGTCTGATACTCTTTGTTAAAATTTGTCTATCTAATCTGAAGCTGAACACCTTCAAAACTAATTTCTATCATTCTGTCAAAAGTCTCCCTGCGCTGCAAGATAGGCAATCATTCTATCACTTGCTCTATCATCGAGCGACATGGCGCAGATGTAAGGAACTGGACTTGCATTGGAGAGAAAGACAAAGTTAGATTTTCTGATCTTTCCCTTAAACCATTAACGCAAAACCCGGAATGGTTCTTTCGAAAGAGCACGGCCTCTTTCCCTCGCCAGCCTTTCCCAGTTTGAGGTTGTGCTCCGTCTCTAGTTATCTCATCATCGGCGGCACGTTAAATACCAACCTTGTTCTAACTGAGATAGCCATTTACTACCAAGAAAATAGCCATTTCGAATTGGGCCGCTGCCTGCTGTCGTCTTGAGTCTACCTGCTTTAAAAAGTCGTTGTCTCCCTGTTAGGCTGCTGGGAAAAGGCAAGACTATCTCTCCCTCCCCGAATATCTGACATTACCCATAGCAACCTTTATAAGTGCCTCGTCACAGAATATCGCACGTTGTCCTAATGGCATATATACACTCCTGGAAATGGAAAAAAGAACACATTGACACCGGTGTGTCAGACCCACCATACTTGCTCCGGACACTGCGAGAGGGCTGTACAAGCAATGATCACACGCACGGCACAGCGGACACACCAGGAACCGCGGTGTTGGCCGTCGAATGGCGCTAGCTGCGCAGCATTTGTGCACCGCCGCCGTCAGTGTCAGCCAGTTTGCCGTGGCATACGGAGCTCCATCGCAGTCTTTAACATTGGTAGCATGCCGCGACAGCGTGGACGTGAACCGTATGTGCAGTTGACGGACTTTGAGCGAGGGCGTATAGTGGGCATGCGGGAGGCCGGGTGGACGTACCGCCGAATTGCTCAACACGTGGGGCGTGAGGTCTCCACAGTACATCGATGTTGTCGCCAGTGGTCGGCGGAAGGTGCACGTGCCCGTCGACCTGGGACCGGACCGCAGCGACGCACGGATGCACGCCAAGACCGTAGGATCCTACGCAGTGCCGTAGGGGACCGCACCGCCACTTCCCAGCAAATTAGGGACACTGTTGCTCCTGGGGTATCGGCGAGGACCATTCGCAACCGTCTCCATGAAGCTGGGCTACGGTCCCGCACACCGTTAGGCCGTCTTCCGCTCACGCCCCAACATCGTGCAGCCCGCCTCCAGTGGTGTCGCGACAGGCGTGAATGGAGGGACGAATGGAGACGTGTCGTCTTCAGCGATGAGAGTCGCTTCTGCCTTGGTGCCAATGATGGTCGTATGCGTGTTTGGCGCCGTGCAGGTGAGCGCCACAATCAGGACTGCATACGACCGAGGCACACAGGGCCAACACCCGGCATCATGGTGTGGGGAGCGATCTCCTACACTGGCCGTACACCACTGGTGATCGTCGAGGGGACACTGAATAGTGCACGGTACATCCAAACCGTCATCGAACCCATCGTTATACCATTCCTAGACCGGCAAGGGAACTTGCTGTTCCAACAGGACAACGCACGTCCGCATGTATCCCGTGCCACCCAACGTGCTCTAGAAGGTGTAAGTCAACTACCCTGGCCAGCAAGATCTCCGGATCTGTCCCCCATTGAGCATGTTTGGGACTGGATGAAGCGTCGTCTCACGCGGTCTGCACGTCCAGCACGAACGCTGGTCCAGCTGAGGCGCCAGGTGGAAATGGCATGGCAAGCCGTTCCACAGGACTACATCCAGCATCTCTACGATCGTCTCCATGGGAGAATAGCAGCCTGCATTGCTGCGAAAGGTGGATATACACTGTACTAGTGCCGACATTGTGCATGCTCTGTTGCCTGTGTCTATGTGCCTGTGGTTCAGTCAGTGTGATCATGTGATGTATCTGACCCCAGGAATGTGTCAATAAGGTTTCCCCTTCCTGGGACAATGAATTCACGGTGTTCTTATTTCAATTTCCAGGAGTGTATTTGCGAGACACCAACGAAACACAGACCACCAGAATATTTCCGAAAGGTGTCACTGTGATCTGTGACTCATACACACACCGCTCACTCTCTTCTGGGGAAAGTGGGAAAAGCAACTCCACCTGTCTTGGTCTCGTTGAACAGGTACCCATGCCTTCATGGTACCAAGAAGCGTCGTGTGACAAATTCCTGAATGATGGAAATTATTCTTACAATAAATAACTGCATTCACTATAATTGCACAATTAAAGGCAATAAACACGAATTGCCTATTTCTTTTAAATAACATGTTTGTAGTAAAGTTCGGATGGGTGATGAAAAATAAGTGTGTTTCCAGTACCGACTGAAAGTTGATGATTCATCTATACATAAATCAATCATCGACAGTGTAGCGCTGCTGGTAGCACTACTGAAGTGCACGTAGTCCGGTCCTGGGTCTAGTGATAAGGTACGAGCCTGGCAACCGGGAGATGGTGGTGAACGATTACCTGTCGGGGCATGGAAATTTTCAGACTGCTTTTATTCTAGACGTGTGGAGTCGCCAGGATAGATACGAGTTGGCTTTCCACTTTCAACTGTGGTCCGCCTTTCCTCAGTTGGGTTGTTGTGTTAGATTAGCGACACGTAAGTCGCTGAAGTGGTGTCCAATTGAAAGACTTGAAACCAGCCATTGAGCCACACGAAATTATCATCATCATCTGTACGTAAGCACTCTAAACTAAATTCTGTCCGAACAGGCCTCCGAAGGCCCATCGGTCCCAACCGACCACTGCATCATCCTTTGCCGAAAGGCGTCACTTGACGCGGATGTGGATCGGTATGTGGCAGGACTCCGCTCTCCCAGCCGTTGTCAGCTTTTGTGAACGGAGCAGCTCTTTCTCGATCAAGGAGCTCCTCAATTGGCCTCACAAGGGCTGAGTTCACCCGTATTGCCAACAGCGCTCGGCAGAGCCGAAACATCACGCATCCAAGTGCTAGCCTAGCCCCACAGCACTTAATTGCACCGATCCGATGGAAACGCTGTTAACACTGCCGCAAGGCCATTTTCATACATAAGCAAACCGGACAAATCATTAGTCACCCCTGGAGACACACGCTAATACCATGTAAAAGGGTTTTGATCATGCTGTCAAGTCGGTGAGAAGAAGCTCTACAACTATCGAGTTAGAGTCGCTCATTGATGATTAGATCCCGCAGAGCTGCCAAACTACGGCGGTGTACACTTCTACATTTCGTATGCTGTTCCAAATAGTTCCAGACATTTTCTATGGGATTAAGACCGGTTGATTTACTGGGGCCAGTCGGGGTGCAAAAGGGTACCTAAGTGTTTCTCAAGCCAGGATCGTTTGCATGCAGCCCTGTGAACGCAGCTGATGTAATCTTAGGAAACAGAGGGTCCACAGCTTACTCGCCATGAGTATATAGATATATAGACGAAAGTGTAACGCCTGGGAACCGAGAACGTTGAGATAAAACCTCTGGTTCATGTTGATGGTAACCTGAATGAGGAAGCTACATGACAACAAACACCATAAGATATGACACAACCACCTCTGGCCTGAACTATATGTAGCACACGCTGAGGGTTAAATGTCTCTCTGGACCATCGGTGCAGTCGACATCTTATTTCATTTGGCAAAGAAGTAAAACTCACAGCTCATCGGTCGGTACTATAAGCTTTCAGTCAGTAACTCCGATTTCTGAGTTGTAGGACCACTGCAGAAGTGTAGCTTCTTGTGGGTTTGTGACAATGGCCTATTGGAGGTGTCTCCGGAGTATTTGCTCGGTAACAGGTGGAGATGGACTTACATTCACTGACAGCAGTAATTCCTGACCGCTTTGAAATCAGATGTCATTAATAAAGCGTGACACTGCTCTCCAGTCCCTGTCGCTTATGATATTTTTACGAAAACTGCTCTTACACCATGTTACACGGCTTCTAGTGGTACTCACTATTTCTTGCATACACTTTTTACAGTAAACATTTGTACACCAACTAATCGGGTAGATTCACTCACGATGTGGTCGTGGGAAAGTGCAAATACGATATCTCTTTTCTGCCATTCTGTTACGTCTCTATGCCGACTCATCTCAGTGCATTGATTCCATGTAACAAAAGGAAGAACTATTAGTGTTTATCGCCTGTCGACAACAAGGCCATTGGAGCACAGGCGCGGACTACGGAAGTGTAGGCGAAGGAAATCGGTGCTGCATTTTCTAAGGAACCATTCCAACATTTGCCTGGAGCGGTTTACGTAAATTACGAAAACTTAAATCTGGATGACCGGACAGGGATTTGGACCGTTGTCCGCCCGAATACGAGTTCAGTGTGATAACCACTGCGCCACCTCGCTCGGTCCCATACAATAGACTCGCCACTTCTCTGCAATGACTTACGTTTGCGGTGGAAGCTCATATGACTGAATGAGACCAGTTCTACAACCTATACAGTGCTCGAACCGACCAGTGTGCTCTTTTAATGGTGCGAGTAATGTGCAGACCGATTAGTGCAGGTGATGAGCGCAGCAAAGCTTGTCTGTGTTGTTCTTATTTTCACTACTTATTGTTATTACTATTATGATATGTGTCAAAACAGTATGTTGCTGATAATATATGTTGACGCGTAACAGTTGCTGTAGGCTGAAAAACACTGTAATCTTCATTATTTGTGAAAATTGATGTTGAAATCCCCATTCTACCGTAAATAGAAATGTTTGTCGTGGGTCCACCAACCAGTTCGGGATAATACGCGTATGGATACTTCAATAAGCCCACGGCCGAGTACCATTGCATGTTTTCTCAGTTCTGAATTTTTTCTGTTTGTAGTGATCACAAAGCTGCCGAAACATTAAGCTCTGCAGATAACCGTAGAGAATCGGTGAAAAGTGCAGGCGACAGCCTTCTATAACGAGGGTATTGGAAAATTGGCACGACGCTATGACAAATGTCTCAGTCGGAGCGACGACTATGTAGAGAAGTTGCTGGAAGGTGTGGCTAACTATTGCAAATAAAACGCTTTTGATTTTCACTGTGGCTACTTTCGGAACAAGCCTCGTGCATACCCACGTACGAAGTTACATTAACATCTGACTATGTTTTCTGAGTACTCAGCTTCTGTATCAGTTAGTGGATTTTCAGTCTTGAAGTCAGATAAACTTATCATAATCTCGAAATATTTATCGCGTTTTGTTGGGGATGTGACCAAGAACACTTCAGCGGTATTAATCACTTCGGACTACCTCGATGGCAATAGTTGTTATATTCTAATTTTACATTAGAAAGCCCGTAGCAACCTTTCGTATATTCTAAACCTTCCATTCCTCACTATGCCTGAACGGAGAAAAGTGTGTAGTATCCTTCTGCTGATACAGTGTCATTTATAATTATTAATATGTGACCATTGAAAGTTCCATCCACAACGGTACAATTACACTTTTGCTGTTTTCACAAAATAGAAGAAAGGTACTGTCCATAAATGTTGATGAGAAACCAAATAAATCATTCGTCTGGGCTGATGGACGCCGAATAATCAAAACTTAATCAATATGCATCTTTAGCTTACACATATCCTTAGTTGTATGAAGTTAACAGTTGCAACTGGATCATTACTCTTCGTCGACTAACATGTTACAAGAGAATACTAAACATGATAAGAATTTTCGGCATGGCTGGTCCTATCTGTCGTGGAATACAGTGGACGGGCACACAGTAGCATCTTTTTATTTTACGACGCGTCGAAAATAAACTTCGATCGTCGAAATAAATGAAGTGTTGAGAGTAATTTTTTGCACTAGCACGGTGTGGAAATGGAAGGAATGGATAACATGTTAAAACAAAAGATTATAGTGATGTGGATAATCAAACAACAGTACATAGACCTCTAAATGGTCACAGACTGTTCTTGAAAATCGTGAACAAGATCTACACTCCTGGAAATTGAAATAAGAACACCGTGAATTCATTGTCCCAGGAAGGGGAAACTTTATTGACACATTCCTGGGGTCAGATACATCACATGATCACACTGACAGAACCACAGGCACATAGACACAGGCAACAGAGCATGCACAATGTCGGCACTAGTACAGTGTATAACCACCTTTCGCAGCGATGCAGGCTGCTATTCTCCCATGGAGACGATCGTAGAGATGCTGGATGTAGTCCTGTGGAACGGCTTGCCATGCCATTTCCACCTGGCGCCTCAGTGGGGGACAGATCCGGAGATCTTGCTGGCCTGGGTAGTTGACTTACACCTTCTAGAGCACGTTGGGTGGCACGGGATACATGCGGATGTGCAGTGTCCTGTTGGAACAGTAAGTTCCCTTGACGGTCTAGGAATGGTAGAACGATGGGTTCGATGACGGTTTGGATGTACCGTGCACTATTCAGTGTCCCCTCGACGATCACCAGTGGTGTACGGCCAGTGTAGGAGATCGCTCCCCACACCATGATGCCGGGTGTTGGCCCTGTGTGCCTCGGTCGTATGCAGTCCTGATTGTGGCGCTCACCTGCATGGCGCCAAACACGCATACGACCATCATTGGCACCAAGGCAGAAGCGACTCTCATCGCTGAAGACGACACGTCTCCATTCGTCCCTCCATTCACGCCTGTCGCGACACCACTGGAGGCGGGCTGCACGATGTTGGGTCGTGAGCGGAAGACGGCCTAACGGTGTGCGGGACCGTAGCCCAGCTTCATGGAGACGGTTGCGAATGGTCCTCGCCGATATCCCAGGAGCAACAGTGTCCCTAATTTGCTGGGAAGTGGCGGTGCGGTCCGCTACGGCACTGCGTAGGATCCTACGGTCTAGGCGTGCATCCGCGCGTCGCTGTGGTCCGGTCCCAGGTCGACGGGCACGTGCACCTTCCGCCGACCACTGGCGACAACATCGATGTACTGTGGAGACCTCACGCCCCACGTGTTGAGCAATTCGGCGGTACGTCCACCCGGCCTCCCGCATGCCCACTATACGCCCTCACTCAAAGTCCGTCAACTGCACATACGGTTCACGTCCACGCTGTCGCGGCATGCTACCAGTGTTAAAGACTGCGGTGGAGCTCCGTATGCCACGGCAAACTGGCTGACACTGACGGCGGCGGTGCACAAATGCTGCGCAGCTAGCGCCATTCGACGGCCAACACCGCGGTTCCTGGTGTGTCCGCTGTGCCGTGCGTGTGATCATTGCTTGTACAGCCCTCTCGCAGTGTCCGGAGCAAGTATGGTGGGTCTGACACACCGGTGTCAATGTGTTCTTTTTTCCATTTCCAGGAGTGTATGTCTCACTGTACACAAATTTTTATTAGAAAGACTGTGTTCTATAAGCGAAGCTGTTCGAACTGGACGGATCAACATACAGTAAATTTTAACTTCATGTTTTGTGCGGATAAATGGCTTTTTAGGTAGGCTGATAGCACTGTTTTTAATAATTAAGCTATGTACCTCAATCGATATGTAAAAATTATAATGAACGAATTGAGGTACGGTCTGGGGTGGTTCACGTTTCTGATGTAGAGACGCAAACTTGTATCACAAAATATAGTAAATGTAGCACACTGAAAAAGTACTGAAACAGTCATAAAGTGTCTACAAGCGTTTTTAGAAGCCTGCTAACTATTTCAGTATTTTCACTTTTGCTAACACCTTCCTTTCTTTCCCAAGTTCGCTGTGGTTGAGAATATTGGGATTCTGTTTCAGATGTCTGTGCACCCTTAGGAAAAATATACAGTTTTTAAATGGTCGTACCTAATTGTTTGTAAGTTTTACACAGCTGTTAGACTCTCTGAGTTTTATCTACGTTTTTAACTCCTCGCCGACAGTTCCACACTCTTATTAACAGGAAGCAGCAGTTATCCTGGATAATTCATCAAAAACGCTTTTGACGCGCAGTGCACGCCCCATTTGATATTACTGCTCGTATCCACATTAACAGCTATGCTTCACACGACTGTTTCATGCAGAATGGGCTACAAAATACGCTATTCATTACGCTGGAATTGCCAGAAAAATTGTGTGCGGCGCGAAGGGGGGACGCGGCAGCCATGTTAACACGCACCGCGTTAATAACTGACGACCTTCCGGTAGCTGCAGTGGCTGGAAAATGTCCATCCAACTCGACAGCTGCTGATCAACCACGTGGGCTCTTACTGCTCCACTGCAACGGGATCATATTCGCATTTTCTTCTTGTTCCATCGCTTCTCGGAATTTTCACAGAATGAAGTGATCAGTACCTGTGTTTTCCTTCCAGTTTATACAGGGTGGTCAGAAACAGTCTGAAAGACTTGTAAGGGTGTTGCAGGATAGGTTCTTCTGAGAAATAATTGTTAAGAAAAAAAATTTATACTTACGCCATTTCAAAGTTAATTAGGATTGAAGTTAGCCAATCGGGCTGTGCACACTCAAATTCAAACGGCCCACCAGATACAGTTGAAGACATGCACGGTGAAACGGGATAATCCTTAAATGTAAAAGCTTAGAGATAAGTTTTGCCATCTGTTGCTGGGTACGAGAACTATCAAGATTGACATTGGTCTCAGCACTAAGTGATATTGAGTTGTGAGACCAATTTTCATAGTTCCCATATTCAGCAACAGATGGCAGCATTTATCTCCAAGTTTTTTACATTTAAGGGTCAGTCCATTCTCCCACGCATATCTTCAGTTAGTGTCAGTTGCTCGCATAGCGTAGATGGTAACGCACTAGAGTACTCAGGTTCCATCCTTACCACCAAGACACGATCAATTTTTGTATCATTCTTCTGTTCGGCTTTAGAAAACCAAACGGAGAACACGTTTGGCGACACCATCTCTGGCTCAGAACGGAGCACTGAATCGAATTTCTTTCTTGACAGTTACTTCTCAGCGCAACCTATTCTGAAACATCCTTACAGACTTTTCAGACTTGTTCTGACAGCCTTCTACATAAGGTGATTCAGATAAGATTTTCATCTCAAATACTTATCGAACTGTTTAAGATATAGTTTTTTCACAAATGAATTATGAAAAACTCCTGACAAAGTGACGTACAGTCTCTTTTCGTAGCTACGTTAATTATAGAGCTTGGCTTTTTCAAATAGGAATACGTTAATGTATGCTGCTTGTACCATAGTTCCAAAAGAGACAAATCCAACGGCATTACACTCTTCACAGTCCGATTACTAGTTTCCAGTAAACTGCAGAGTTTGCAACCAGTAGTTTATCTAATTTAGACATGAAACCGATTGCTATCTTATGCAGAAATTATTGATATCACACTCAAATAATGGAACACATAGCGTCGGATAAGGAGGAAACGAAGTGTTGCCCCGCAGCGAACAAAATAAAAAAAAGGGAACAGAGGAATGAAGTAACTGAATGCTACTATTAATTCAGCACAAAAATCCACAGTGGCAGAAAAGTGTTTCCTTATTACAGTTCCTTAAAGCTGGCTGATGTCCACACTTACTAACTGAACAATCGGTTGACAGGTTCGCACTGTAACAGAAACGTGACAACATAATAAGAAATAACCAAAACATCTATTAAGAGGATTTTGAAAGTTTTAATTAACTTTGGTACAGTCTGATGTCCCACACCTTACACAATGGAGACTAAATACGATGCTGCAGTACCTGTGTTGTTCAAGAAGAGCGATGCAATGTACATTGTATTTATTCGCCCACACCAGTCAACGAATTTCAATTAAAATGTTCTGCCCTGTACGAGGTTTACATAACGCGTGTACGAGCACAGGTTGTGATGCAGGAACAACGACATATGAAAGTTTGAATCTTGTGGTGAGTCATGCTCGGGTAGCCTAGTGGTAAGCCGACTGCTCAAGATAACTGGGAAATCCGATTTAGAGTCCTGGTCTGGCACAAATTTTCACTGTCGTCAGTCCCCTGTGCAGCTGATGGTTATACGTATTTGCAACAGCAGTCTGAATAACTTCGCTATTTCTTTGCAGCCTATGAAATTGTTATTACAACTGACGGTATTGATTACACACACTCCTGATAATCCAGTTACTCCATAGACAGCGACTGCTAAGTCTGAAGGTAGTCTTCTGAATGGTCTACTGAGCTGGCTGCAGGCACTGAACTGGACAGTCGAACTGCTGGCTCGCAACTGTCAGAGTGTCCGCAGCGCCTCGTGTTGTGAATCTTGGCGGCAGAATTTCCATGTCCACCAGTAGAGGCAGCAGCAGTGTAATCCACGGTTGACAGTGCTCTGTGGCGGCTATCCGCACTATCAGTGGACGTGTACGACACGCTGATGAAAGCGGGGTGGAAGCAGGAAAAGGTTTGGGTTTGTGAGCGCCATTTGGAGGCAGCTGCCTGGAACTGACGTGAGAAGCGCGAGGCGAGTGGTTGTGACTGGCACACAACATTTACAAATGGTTCAAATGGCTCTGAGCACTATGGGACTTAACTTCTGAGGTCATCAGTCCGCTAGAACTTAGAACTACTTAAACCTAACTAACCTAAGGACATCACACACATCCATGCCCGAGGCAGGATTCGAACCTGCGACCGTAGCGGTCGCGCGGTTCCAGACTGTAGCTCCTAGAACCGCTCGGCCACTCCGGCAGGCACAACATTTACAAACCAAGAATATAGAGAACACGTTTAAATTGTACATATTAAAACTTCGTGCCGCACTGAGACTCGACTTCGGGACCTTTGGCTTTCGCGGGCAAGTGCTCTACCAACTGAGCTATCCAAGGACGACTCACGACAACATCTCACAGCTTTACTTCAGCCAGTACCTCGTCTCCTACCCTTCAAACTTCACAGAAGCACTCCTGCGAACCTTGCAAGACTAGCACTTCTGGAAGAGAGGATATTGGGGAGACATGGCTTTGATGAGTGAATGTATAAATAGCATTCACAGTCCAGCAACTTCTCTGGAACTCAAAGTGTAATGTGCTAAGTGTATTGTTTCCACTTAAGTGTGCGACTACTCTCGAATATATTATTTTCTCTAATTTTTGGAAGAAGACGACACTAAGAAAATTGGACAGTAATTGTTTGTCTCTCTGTCAGCTTTCTTATAAAGTACTTTAATAATTGGATATTTCAACCTGTCTGCAAAAATTCCCAGTCCCAATGATGCATTGCATCTATCACTAAAGACATTGCTTATTAAGTTGGAACAACTATTCAGATTTATTTTTGAAATTACATCAACCCCATAAGAGCTTTTGTTTTTTGGAAGTTTTTAACTGTTTTAGTTTCGTTGAAGGATGTTGTGCTACTCCTAGTTCCTTAAAGTTTTGTGGAATGACATTTTTAATATATTCTGTTGCTTTCTCTACTGAACCATTCAATCCTCTATTTGATGCTACGTTTAGAAAGTGATTGTTGAAAGTGCTTGCAACTTGTGCATTATCAGTCGTAACATTTTCATTTAGTTTCATTGTTTTGGAATCTTATAAACTGACTGGCTGTTTGCATTACTTATTTCTGTCAGGACGTGCATTGTCCAGAATATTTTAAAGATTTTATTTAAAATACGACAGTACTTTAGTAGTAAGCATGTAATCTCGGATCTTGACTTACTCCGGCTGTTACATAAATTTCCCTGTTTCTCTTACATGAGATTTGAACAAAACTAAATAAATAAATTGTGCGTCATGGTCAAACAGTCCACTAACAGTTGGGTCACATTAAACTTTTCAGCCTGAGCACTGTCTATAAAAATGTTGGCAATCAGTGTCTTACGTACTATTTTGCTGCACACGAGCTGGAAAATGGACTACTAAAATTAGATTGAAACACCTAAATAACAATACTAGTTCGTTTTTTTTGTCCTTAGTACAGGGAATCTGCAGACTGTTACAGTTATCAGAGTAGCGTTCTGCAGCAACAACCCACAAGAACATGCTTCTAGTTTCTGATCAACACAAAAACTGTTTTTTTCAATTCTTCACATTGTGTCCAACTTTTACATAAGCTCTATGTTAGCTCTACACGAAAATGATGAAACACTACAGTCCCCATTATTTAATTCCTCCATCCCTGTGCTTACATGACGTTCAGAGAGGCACAGAACAGACACCCATTCAGTATCTTCCACATCTTCTAGGTATAAATAAGCTCATCTAACTTGTTTCTCATACCTCTAGTGTTGTGGTGAAACAAATTCATTTTATTTTTCTAGAAAATGTTGTTCGTATTATGGTCTTGTACTGCCCTAATTTCTTTCAGTACTCTCTGTCTGTAACATGAAACTAACCTAAAAAAATGTGCCTCTTTGATTCCAGTAATCACAGGGATTTTGTCTTGTGTGCTTGTGGCCCCACTTACACTTCCTGCTAGGCGCTCAGCTAATCCTTCCTTTCTCCTTCTATTTAGGTGCTGGACATAGTTTATGTATTCCCATCTCCCAATCGCAGCAAAAGGCACAGTACAGATATGAGACTTTCTTTCAATCAAAAACAAGTCGCTCACCTGTTTATTCACACAACTAACAGCCATGTAAACCCACGGCTGGTCATGTCTCTGCTAAATTTCGACAAACCCCACACGAGTGTATGCTGTTGCTTTCCTTATTTTCTCCAGGTCTCCTTTAATCCCTCAAGCGTGACGCTGCCCTCCACCTGACTGCACCTGCAGCGTGGCATCTGTTGTGCACGTCTGTGGGTGCTGCGTTCCTCCCATGCTATATCCAATACAGTACTGGAAATAAAATTCTGGAAAAATTAAGGTGAACACTTAAAACTATAAGAATGAAATAGACGAAATCACTTTAGACACAAAAAGTTTAATTATGTTATAAAAGTTAATTGTTTACTAGGTTTTTTGAGAGTGATAAAGTTCAAAGACGGCACAATACATAATGCTGGGTTTGCAGGCAGGTTTTGCATATATATGATCTCTCTCTTCTTTGCAGTTTTGTTGCACACAGCACACATCTCCTTAGGTCCACTATTCTGTTTTTTGTTGCTGGATTTTCTTCTGGGAAGTGTCTGCCGGTAAGTCGGTGACAGTCACTGACAACATCAGAAGGTCTTCCTTACTTCTGTTCAATGGCACAGTGGTGGTAATTAGTTATGAGCTCATCTGTGAGCTTTACTCTAAACTCTAAACGGTCCTTCTTATTTCCATTCTGACAATACAATACGTAAGCATTTAAAACAGCCAGATTCAATAAATGCTTTTTGTACCACATCTTGTTTTGCTTTCTTTCCACAAGGAACGATTCCAGTAATTGGTCATTCAAGTCCACTCCCCGCATGTTCTGGTTGTAGTCAGAAACACAGAGTGGTATTTCGGTCACTTGTGCCTCTCCACTTTTACTCTTCTTTGCACGTCTACTGTTGATGCGCCATGCTTTGTTGTTAGCACTGTAACTTCCATTTTATCCTTCCATTTCAGAATCACCAATTTCCCCTTTTGTGCACCAATGATCCGTCCTTTCTGTAACTTCCTATTTGCAATATATGACATTCCATTCCTAGAAGTTTTAACTGTTCCTACTGCATCAGTATTCCTGTCCACAAGTCTTTGGAAGAAGGCAGGACTTGAATAGTAATTGTCCATTTATACACATCTACCTACATCTAACTAATTTTTACACAAATTTAAAACCACCTTTGTTGACTGTAGATCATCGTCTTTTGTTATTTGACAATTAATATCAGTATTTCTTCCAGTGTACAAAATAAAGTTCCATAAATACCCATTCTTATCACACAGTTCGAAAAATTTCGTCCCAAAGCGTGCTGCTTTCAAAGGTATGTACTGCTTCCAAGAGAATCTCCCGTTCCACAGCAACAGTGATTCGTCAACACTGAAGTTACATCCTGGCTCATAAGCTCTCTGAAATCTTGCTTTCAAATGCTTTATCACAGGCATAATTTTATAAATGGTTTTACTGCCACGTATATTTTGGTGTTCTGTGTTGTCAGCTAAATGTAAAAATCTTGCCAGGAGATGAAATCTTTCTTCACTCTTAACATTAGGGAAGAAGGGCGTTTCTAGCATGTTCCTTCTGGTAAAATACATTTTAGCCGATGTTTTACACACAATCTCCATCAGTAAAACTAGAGCTAAAAGAGCTCTGACTTCATCAGTAGCAGCTGCAAACCACTTTACAAATTGTGTTTTCTTCAGATAAAGTATTTTTTCACTTTCCTTTTGTAAAAAAATTCCGTATGTTTATTTGTTTCTTTGACAATCATTTCCATTATTTCACTGTCAAAGAACAATTCAAAATAAGCTAATGGCCCTGCATTACCAGGAATTCGGAGTTTCAGCATACTTTCAGCAATACTCCATGTGAACGCAGTAGGTGCACAAATAGTGTCACATTCCCTCCAGACAGGCGAGACTGCATGCTGCACAGTAGATTCATCATCTGAAGAATCATCAGAAGACAACGAAAACTCGTCTTCCTCAATATCACTCTCCATCAAAAGTTGCAGAACTTCATCTTCCGTCAGCCTAGCCATTGCGCACGACCTACGGAGAATCGTCATGCACATAAAGACAAAAACATTCGTAACCCACGTGAATGAGAAATGCCAACTCCCGTACTTCGTCAACATGAAGCTAAGGAACGTATGGCACTGCCATCTAGCGGCAGTTATTCAAACTGCATCGGCCGAGAGGATAAATGAATACAAATGTCGCGGACGACATTTGATATCGCTGGTCGAGCTATCGGCGATGGACAGCATATGCCGTCGCACACGCTTGAGGGGTTAATGCTGTATTCTAACGTGTTAGCAAGACTGTTTCCTGCTCCTCCTACAATAAGTAGCTTATCTTTGCCACCGAGCTTTCTACGCGAGGCCCCTATGTTCTCTGTCAAGTGGCTAAGAATGGCCCTAGGTTTCACGATGCTTGTACCTGGTATCCTATGCCTAGCACTTCCTATAGCAACTGACCTGCACCTGTTTCCTAATAGCAGGAATATTTTTCTTTCTACCTGACTTCTACCGACGTAGCCTTAAACTCGTTCCTACGAGTCTGCCGCACCATCTTCAGCTCCAGTAGTGGTTGAGGCTCTTCCCCTATTTCAGGTAACAAGCCAAAATGATTTTTAACCGGAGTTTGAAGTGTGATTTCTGAGGTTTTCTCCTATTGCCTGTTACTTGTCACCTTCCCCCAACTTAAATAATAATATATTGCCACTTGGTATTTTCTGTGATGCCTCCACGGCCTTTGATTGTATAGATCATGACATTCCCTTACGAAAACTCAGGTTTTATGGAATTGACGGCTTTACACACAGCTACATAACTTTAGCCGTACTTGACAAATAGGACGCAAAAGGTTGCGCTGAATAATTCACACAGTGTCGAAGAGGTAGAAAATTTTAGTGACTGGGATTAAAATCACTAAGGGTGTCCCACAGTGATCAACTTCAGTCCACTCCTATTCCTTATATATGTGAGGAACTTACACGTAACATTTAACAAGCAAAATTGGCACTTTTTTGCAGAAGGTACTAGTGTTATAATAAATCCTATTAGAGAGAAAGCTACAGAAGAGTTAGTAAACTATATTTTCAAAGAATTATTAAGTGGATCTCCGAAAATTTTTGGAAAAACGCAACATTCAGTTCTTTACAACAAATAGAGTCATACAAATAATTGATGTGGCACACGAGCAGGAGTCAGTAAGTAGGGTAGAATGCTCCACATTTTTGGGTATACATATGGATAAAAACTTAAACTAGTAGAAGCACTTTATTGAGCTTCTCAAACAATTAAGTTCAAGTACTTTTGCTCTTTGCATAATTGCTAATTTTGGAAACAAACGTATGAACCTCCTTACATATTATGCATATTTCCACTCATTAATTCGGTAAGGAATTTCTGGTGTAACTTATCACTTAGAAAGGAAGTGCTGATTGCAGAAAAGCAAGCAGGGAGAATAATACGTGATGTTCACCCACAGACGTCATGTAGGTACCTCTGCAAGGAACTAAGCACTTTAACTGTGCCGTCAAAATTTATATTTTCGCTAATGAAATTCGTCATAAATAATCAATTACAATATGAGAAGAATAGTGATGTACATACCTACAATACTGCAGGGAAAAATGACAACAATATCAAAACTGAGAGTGTGCCTTGTTTGCTCATTTGTTTACTCATTTATTTCCCAAACTAATTTCAGTGACAAATACCACCATCATCAGTCGGTTTTTTAAATCTAAAACACGCAGAAAAATGGCAGACGTATACAAACACAGTAACACATTATTACATGTTTACTGTTCGTTTTCTGAAATATAGTTTCCTATGGATACTTTCATACTACCTTATTTATTGTATGTTATGGCATGTTTTTAAGAATTATTGTCGCTGTTTACAGCATACTTTCTGTGCTTTTTTCTATTGCCGTTTTTTTCTCAGCGTACATCAGTGGAACATTAGCCAACATTTTCGTGGATCGTATAGAGAACACAATATTCAATACCATTTTAAGACAAGGAGGATAGAAAATAATCTACTGGTACCGATACGTGGATGACATTATCTGCCTTGTAGATGAAACAAAAAAAGGTAGAAGAGCTACACAATAACATCAACAAAGTACACCCACAAATCCACTTCACAATGGAAATAAAAAAAAAAAACAAGAAACTAAATTTCTTGGATCTTACAACCACAAGAAACAATCACCAACATGCATTCTCCATTTATAGAAAACCCACATGCTCCACAAAATACACTGAGCACCTCTTAAACCAGAAAACTACACACAGGAGCTAAATATAATCAAAGAAATTGCTGTTGAAAACAAATACAAAACGGGCATCGTAAACAAACTCAACAACAAGGTTAAAATGAAACATAAGAATAGCGGCCAGCCATTCAAGAGCACAACCACAGGATCTGAAAACCCAGCGGCAGTACACACAGACAATACAACAGACCACACCACATCAGGAAAAATAGACAGATGGTACACACTAACATACAATAACAAAATATCACATAGAATGGGAAACGTCTTACAAAAAGCAAGGGATCCCAATAACATTCAGAAGAAAAAACACAGTTCAGAAAAGGCTGACCTGAGACAAATTCAGCAGCGCTAGAATATATCAACTCACCTGCAACTCCTGTCAGGCTCAATACATGGGACAAACAAGCAGAAATTTCCAAGCGAGGTACACAGTGCACGAGAGAGCTCTAAAAAGTGACAGCACACACTCAACTTTCGCGGAACACCTAATGAACTGAAACCATAACCCCACTAGTATCGAAAACGATCTACACATTCTGAAACACAGCAACAGTCTATACCGACAACTAACAATAGTAGAAAATTACCACATACAAAAGGCTATAGTGGAAGGGAAAAATGTAATAAACGAAAACACAACACTTTGCAACAACACACTCTTCACCGTTCTGAGAGAACTGACCAAGGACACAGACCATAAAGCAAACATCGCAAAAGAACCACTTCCCCATCACACACAGAGACATAAATAAGGAACAAAAGTCGTCGTAACTCCGGCTACAGTTTTCATAGCCTTCTCGCAACATGTGATACATCTCTCGCGACGCAAGCGAACAGCAAGATGGCGTAATGTTCTTGATCATAACAAAGTGCGAAAGTTTTGTTTTTCTATGTGTAGAATCAGGCACATGCCGTCGAAAGAACGTGTGTGCAGAATAACTAACAGCCCAGTACACACAAAAACTGTATTCCACAACACTACCGCAACCCCAAGTGTATAACGCTGACATGCTATGTCCACCTTTTATTATTTGCTTAGTAACAGACGCTCACACGATTGCAGATGACATGATGTAAGCTGAGAGAAAACGGCAACAGAAAAAAAGCATAGAAAATATTCCGCAAACAGCGACAATAGTTCTTAAAAACATGCCATAATATACAATAAATAATATAATATGAAAGTATCTACAGAAAACTATATTTCAGAAACCGAATAGTAAAAATGTAATAATGTGTTACTCTGTTTGTATAACTATGCTACTTTTCTGCATCTTTTATGTTGAGAAAACCCACTGATGACGGTGATATTTATCGCCGAAACTAGTTTGGGAAATAAATAAGTAAACAAATAACGAGATGTTTTGCATCAAGGCGGACTCACAATTCTGATATTGCTGTTTTGCTATGCAAACACGGACCAAATGGAAGAGTTCCAAGTTAAAATTATTGGGAAAAGTGACCTTTATTACCTACTGTTAAAGCTGTCAGCGGCTCAGAGAGAAGTTCCGTATCCAGCAATGATTTTTCTTTTTTTGGTCATTTGCTCATTAAAATCAAATTTCTGAGACGCAACGAAGCAAGTTTTAAATCCAGTTTAAATGCATTTGTCCCGAAAAGAATTGTTTTTAACTGTAGCTGCACGAGTAGGAGTTAAATGACAATGTCTTCATTAATATTAATAGTGATCATGTATACGTATCCTGTAAACTGACTCGTTCCACATCATTTCTATAAAAGAATCCTTCAAATGATGTGTGGGACATGTAACTGACTTTTTCATTATGTTACTGTTCTACTGTCAAAGGTGGTATTTGCTCTATTTCTGTACCTCGCTTATCATGTGTAGTATCTTTTTCAACTTTGTTCACTCTTACTGTACGCTCTCTGATTTTCGGTAATAGATGATGGACTTGCAAGCCGAATGTCAGTTCTACATAAACTTCCCCGCACCACAGAGTGGATATTTCTGCCCTGTACCGATACAGTTTTGCACCAGTGCGTGCCGCACTTTCAGCAACAGGGCCTCTCAGTGACGAGGCTGTAACACATGAGTCAAGAAACTGGAGAATATTTGACTGCTGTCATGAGTTAATGGAAAATGTCAAAACATTCAGCAGATAACACAGATCAGATGTTAACATGTTATCTACAGAGTTCATATTTTTCCCTCTGTAGCAGTTCTAATGGCGACTAAAAAGTGCTCTGGTATGCTGGACGAGCGAAGTTACATATTTTCGGATATTATTTCTTATAGTTTGAAAACCGCATGACACAGTGCTGTCTTGTAATACTTATTTACTACAAAACAGAAGAAAACGTAAAGTGCCATCAAAATAAAATACAAGACCCTATGAAACTAGGCAGTAAATTTCAAATACTTACAAAAAATAGAATCACATAGCATGTACATGTCTTCAACCAGTTTATTGCTTGCCACAGATTGAGTCACGATGCCTTACTACTGTAAACTTATGATCATTATATTATACATTTGGCTAAGTTTAAATTGTTCTTAGTATGTGAAACTGTGAAGACAAGTACGACATGTGATGCGATTGTACTCTTTCCTAAATATTTGAAAGTGACTGTTCAGTTTCATATGAGTTTGAATTTTATTTTGAAGCTACATTACATTTTCTTCTCTTTTGTCATTGTGCACTTACCACAAGGATAGTCAGTATTCTAAACCGGTCGTAATAAATATGTACCACAAGACAGCATTGTATCATGTTTTTCCCAAGTATATGTACGCTGTTAACTGTCCCCTGAAAAAAGATGTATTATACCTTCCGTTTACGATGGCTTCTCAATATCACATGAGACAAATGTCAGGATGGAGTCTCTGAGACTGACATAGATGATTTCCTACCTGTTTCGTTGTCTAATCCGAGCTTGTCACCCCAATATCTAACGAACTCGAAGCTGGCATTCGTTTGAATCTGTTCCTTCTACTGATCGCCAAAGAAATATGCAAGGTAAATTAAACTTCACTGAGAAAATTTCTGAGGTTGTTCAATGACATTTTCTCGGTATTTTGGTGTAGGGACTCCTGGTCTTCAGTAATTCCTTTTGGAGTGACATATTAATCGTGATTTATTTAGTTTGTTACCCCAGTTTCCATTACTTATGCAAAAAACTGAACAGTTTCTTTGATTGCAGTACATCTGATTAAAGCTGATGTGTACACACATCTGACTTACATTGAATATAAAAGTACATTTGGTAGATACTGACTACAAAAGCACATCTCATTCCTCTCCTCTTTTTCCTGGCCTTTATCCTGTATCTTCATGGGGCCATCATGTTTATTATTGGATGTGGCAACGTTAGCGGTAGAGGGAGGTCAGATGTCAATCTTGTCACAGGTGGCTTTCATTACCTTCTTAAAGAATGTACTAAGTAGTCATCAAAACATGCAGCACAAAACAGAGAATAATAAATTACCCATCAGATCCAAAAGTACTTTAAAGTTGTTGCTGACGCTGCAGAAACAGCTCAGAATAGTGTTGTTGTGCCACTTTGCCAGTGCATTCAGTGAACCCACACAAGAGGTGCATGTTGGACACTTTTCATCAGTAAACCTACTCGTTATGTTGTGCATCATCATGAACGTACAGCACTGCTGGAAAAAAACAAACCCAAGTAGTAAACGCAAACTTAAGGACTGAGAGTAAAAAAGGCATTACCCTTGTTAACAGCAGTTACGGCGAATGAATGGAAAATTTTTTTTCCAGTCAATACGCACAGGGAATACTCTCGACATATGCACTGTTCTTCGGATATTTCGAGTGAAATACAGATCCAAAGATAAATGATAATGAGGAATCAGAGAAGATGCAGTGACTCTGTAACGGGATACCTGAGGCCAAAGGTTCCTTACACCAAAATACTCAGAAAATATCCGTGAACGACGTCCGCCATCTGTCGGTGAAGTTCGCGTTCACTGTATATATCGTATATCTGTATAACCAGAAAGTGTGAAATTTTGATTTAAATATGGAGCGCCGTGGTTAATTTCCAATTACATACCCACACAAGGGCTTTTCCGAACCTCAGCATATTCTGAACTCCGCTAACTGTGGTGAGTGCCAAATAAAATGTGCAGGAATGATGGTACTTCAGACCGCGATACACTTAGTATATCTGAAGTAATGACATACAGTGATATCATGCAAATATACTACACATTTATGGTGTAAACGGCAGAGCGATACAGATGAAGCTGCTCCGGACGGGATTAAAAAAGTTTTCGTGCCGCCGGAACAAACAGGAGAGGGACCCGGCGTAGCAGACGGGGGTTGAGTGCCGCTTAATTGACTAATCTCCCGTCTGCAGATAGGCCGCGTCTCCTGAGATCTCGTAGTCTGTTATGCTTTCCTCGCCGGACGCAGCCTGTCCGTGAAACCCTTACTGGGTGAGATGCGACGGTTTGCATTTTCCACCGGTCATTCCGTTGTTAATGACGATATCGACACGCGAGTTAAGATATTTTGAGCTAAACGGATTATAGATTCCAAGTAACTCTGTTGACCGTTGAGGCAAACAGTTATGAATGATATGTCAACCATACGGGGGCTGGACAAAAATGTGAGAAAAACGCGAGTAATGCATGCCTGAACATAAATGCAGATGCTAGGCAATACTCCAGGTTGCGCTGTTGTATTTGACGGCACCTGTGCAATGTCCTCTATACGTAGCAACTGTCAGTTGTGATCAGAACAGATTTCTGTGTTTGAGTGCGTTATGTCGGAGCTAAGTAAATTCGAAAGTGTGCAAATTGTTGCTGCTCCTATGATTGGTGCTTCCGTAACCAAGACAGACAAATATGTTTGGCGTTTCAAGAGGCACCTCATCGAAGATTTACACTCATCAAATGTTCAAATGTGTGTGAAATCTTATGGGACTTAACTGCTTAGGTCATCAGTCCCTAAGCCTACACACTACTTAACCTAAATTATCCTAAGGACAAACACACACACCCACGCCCGAGGGAGGACTCGAACCTCCGCCGGGACCAGCCTACACTCATCAGCAGAGCATTATGATCACTTGTGTAATAGCCGGTATGTCCACCTTTGACACGGATAACAGTGGTGAAGCGTCGTTACATGGAAGCAATGAGGCCTTGCCAGGTCGCTGGAGGTAGTTGGCACCATATCTGCACACGTAATTCTCGTAAATCCCGGGGAGGGGTGTATGAGCTCTGACGCCATGTTCAGTCACATCCCAGATGTGTTCGATCGGGTTCAGATCTGGCGAGCTCGGAGGGGGGGAGGGACAGTACAACAATCGGAACCCGTCACTGTGTTCCTCGAACCACTTCATCACACTCTTGGCCTTGTGACATGGGGCATTATCTTGTTGAAAAATAGCACTACCGTTAGGGAACATGGTCGTCATGAAGGGGTGTACGTGGTCTGCAGCCAGTGTACGATACTCCTTGGCCGTCATGGTGCCTTGCACGAGCTCCATTGGACCCCATGGATACCGAGAAGAGAATGGAGCCGCCGCCAGCTCGTTTCAGTCCCGCACTACAGGTGTCAAGGAGCTGTTATCTGGAAGATCCGCGCCCTCTTATGTGCATGATAAACAAGGTATTGCTATTCGTCAGACCATGCAAAGCTCTGCCGTTGGCCACCGTCCGTGCCGATGGTCACGTGCCCATTTCAGTGTAGTTGCCGATGTCATGGTATTAAAATTGGCACATTCGTGCATCGTCGGTTGCGGAGGCCTAGCGTTAGGTGTGTTTGGTACACTGTATCTTCAGTGTTCAGACACACTTGTACTCTGTCCATTATTAAAGTCTGACATTAGTTCCGCCACAGTTCGCCGCCTGTCCTGTTTTATCTGTCTGCCGTCCGCCCCGATAGCTCAGTGGTCAGCGTGACGGATTGCCGTCCTATGGGCCCTGGTTCGATTCCCGGCTGGGTCGGACATTTTCTCCGCTCAGGGACTGGGTGTTACGTTGCCTTCATCATCATTTCATCCCCATCCGGCGCGCAGGTCGCCCAATGTGGTGTCGAATGTAATAAGATCTGTACCAAGGCAGCCGGACCTACCCCGCAAGGGGCCTCCCGGCCAATGACGCCCAACGCTCATTTCCATTTTCCATCTGTTTTCCCAACCGACGTCGCCCGACATCTGTGACCGCCCAATCCCACGACGTCTGGACGTGGTTTCACCTTGGTTTCGCCACTTGTTGATGATACTCAGGACTCCCCGAACATCCGACAAGTCGTGAAGTTTCCGAAATGCTCGTGCCGAGCCTCTTGGCCATTACAGTCTGCGCTCGCTCAAACTCAGACAGATCACACGCCTTCCCCAATCTACGAACGGACAGCACGCTGTCTGATACAAATGGTTCAAATGGCTCTGAGCACTATGCGACTTAACTTCTGAGGTCATCAGTCGCCTAGAACTTAGAACTAATTAAACCTAACTAACCTAAGGATATCACACACATCCATGCCCGAGGCAGGATTCGAACCTGCGACCGTTGCGGTCGCTCGGCTCCAGACTGTAGCGCCCAGAACCGCACGGCCACTCCGGCCGGCCTCTGATACAACATGCACCGTTCGTGTGTCTGACTAGCACTCATTCCTCGCCAGGTGATGCTGCTGTCGCCTGGACGGATTTATATCGATAATAGGTCGGTGGTCAAAACATTCTGGCTTATCAGTGTATACCGCATACAGGGAAAGCTAAGTCACAATGCGGACGAAAGTGCATGTTGAGTGATAGTGACAGACGACCATTGAAGAGCATTGTGACGAAAAACAACAGGAGGACAGTTGAAAAAGTTACGACAGAACTGAATGTCGCTCTCGCAAGCCCTGTCAGTACCAAAATACGAAAGGAGCTTCAGAAGCACGATATCTCAGGCGAGCTGGGATTGCAAAACCACTAATCAGTGATGCAAATGCCCGTAACAGGAAGACATGATGCCGCAGACATAAAACCTAGACTATGGAGCAATGGATGAAAGTCATTTGGTTTGACACTTTTCCAAACTTCTGGCCGAGTTTACGTCCCAATAGTGAGAGATGGCGGGAGTTCGGTGATGGCTGGGGCAGCCTTATAGTGATATTCCGTGGGCCCCATCGCTACTCTACAAGGTCGCATTACTACCAAGCATTATGTGACCATTTTGGCTAATAAATCGTGTGGTACAATTTTTGTTCCCTACCGGTCATGCTGTGCTCCAAGACGACAGGACTCAAACCCGAGGCGGAGAGCTTGTGATATTTATCGAGTCATGGAACGTATATCGGAGATACAGATCAGAGTCCATAGGAGGAGGAGTGTTCATTGCAGTTGACAAAAATATTGTCTCTATTGAGGTCGAATGCGAATGTGATAATGAAGTTATCTGCTCGCGTAACACAGGTGCAGGTGAAAGTGAACTAATTGGTGGATGTTTTTACCACCTGATTCTGCTATGAGAGTTGTAGACTCATTCAAGGAATGTCTGTGGTCAGTAGCGCGTAAGTACCCAGATCATGCCTTACTAGCCGGCCGAAGTGGCCGTGCGGTTAAAGGCGCTGCAGTCTGGAACCGCAAGACCGCTACGGTCGCAGGTTCGAATCCTGCCTCGGGCATGGATGTTTGTGATGTCCTTAGGTTAGTTAGGTTTAACTAGTTCTAAGTTCTAGGGGACTAATGACCTCAGCAGTTGAGTCCCATAGTGCTCAGAGCCATTTGAACCATGCCTTACTAGCTGGAGGCGACTTTAATCTACCGAGTATAACCTGAGATGTCTATGGATTCATTGCAGGGGGTACAGACACACAGTCTTTTGAGAACGTTTTCTCCAAACTGTCTTCAGCAGCTAGTCCTGCAGGCCATAAGCAATGGAAATTTCTTAGAAGTTGTATCTACAAACTGGCAGCACAACGTCAGTACGGGAATGAGGATTAGCGATCGTGTTATTATTATAGCCACTACAGTTACGGAAGTTGATAAATGAGTTAAGAAGGCTAGAAGGGTGTTTCTGCTAGAAAGACCAGGTAAGCAGTTGTTAGCATCTAGCTTAGAGAGTGAACTGACATAACTTAGTTCTAGTAAGACGTACGTAGAGGAATTATGGGCGAAGTTTAAATAGACTGTAATTAGAAGTCAGGAGTATTATGTGCCTAGCAAATGAATTAAGTACGGAAAAGACATCCCAGGGTTCAATAACGAGATTCGAAAAATGCTGAGGAAGCAGAGGCTGTTGCACTCTCGGTTCAAAAGAGAACGCACAAATGACGACAAGCAAAGGTTAGTAGAGATTCGTGCTTTTGTGACAAGCTCCATGTGCGAAGCATACAACTACTGCCACCGTCATACCTTAGCAAAAGATCTGCCAGAGAACCAGAGACAATTCTGGTCACATGTAAAATCGCCGAGTGTGTCTAAGGCTTCCATACAGTCACTTTTTGACCAGCCTGGTGTGGAGGTTGAAGACAGCAAAATGAAAGCCAAAGATTTAAATTACAAGTCCAAGAAATCGTGCACGGAGGAGAATCGGACAAACATACCGTTGTTTGACCATCAAACAGGCTCCCGCACGGACGACATAGTAATAAGCATCCCTGACGCAGAGAAACGACTGAAAGAAGTAAAAATAAAAAAGTCACCAGGTCCTGGTGGAATCCCTATTCGGTTTTTCAAAGAGCACTCTACGGCATTGGCCACTTATTTAGGTTGCATTATCGTGAATCACTAGCTCAGCAAAAGGTCCCAAGCGACTGGAAAACAGTGCAGGTGACTCCTGTGTATAAGAAGGGAGAAAGAACGGATCCGCAAAATTACAGACCAACATCCCTAACTTCTGTTTGCTGCAGAATGCTTGAATAAACTACCAGTTAGAATATAATAAATTTTCTTGAGACCGAGAAGTTTATAACCACGAACTCAGATTGCCCTTTTCTCACATGATTTACTGCGAACTATGGATGAGAGCAACAGGCGGATTTCATATTTCTACATTTCCAGAAAGCATTTAACAAGGTGCCCCGTTGCAGGCTGTTGACGAAAAGAGCACGTGGAATAAGTTCACAGGTGTGTGAATGCCTGGAAGACATCTTTAGTAATATAACCCAATATGTTGTCCTCGACGGCGAGTGCTCACCAGAGACGAGGTTATCGTCAAGAGTGCCCCAATAAATATGATATGACCACTGTTATTCTCTATATACATAAATGATTTGGCGGATAGTGCGGGCAGAAATCTGCGGTTGATTGCTGATGATACTGCGGTATACGGTAAAGTGTCGAAGTTGAGTGACTATAGTAGGATACAAATTTCTAGTTGGTGTGATGAAAGGCAACTACGTTTAAATGTAGAAAAATGTAAGTTAAGGACACAGTGTACTTTTCCTGCTCAATATTATGTAAAAATCAGAACCTACTTCTTTCAGGCACTGTTTATAATGTATATGTTTTAGAGATTTTTTGTTGATATCAGCTAATGCAGCACACTTTCTAAACAAATTAGAAGTATTTTAAATATTTTTGAACCTGCTTATGGTTATTAAAAAATTACAAAAAATTGAAGCAATTTTTTTCCAAAATTGAGGTACCATTTAATCCAATGTTATACGTTTGAAGGAGACCATATTTTTTCCATATATACAAGACATGATGGCTGAGGTACTAGACCTATTTAATTCCACCTATTATGTATATTACAATGATAAAAAAATCACATCTTACATCTTAATTTTTATAATTTATTTCCTAATAAAAATGTTATTTTTTATATAATTTAGTCAATTCTGCAATAAAGCTTAAGTCTACTACATAAGTAAGGTCTTGCAAGTTACAGAAAAAAATTAGAGCAATGCTTTATAAATTTTAGAAAATATTTGTACCTGAATTCTGAAAAATACAACTTGCGGGAAATTGCGAATCAAGATATGAGTCCAATTAAACTGTGCCTCAGAACATCCCTGAAGCGTAGTCTTCATCCTGTAGCATTTCTTCATCTTCATGCTTCGTCTTGGCATTCCTTTTAGCACTTCTTGGTTCTTTTGTAACTTGAAGAGCGAATCTTTCAGCTTCATGCACGCAAGCAATTGATCTTCCATATTAAGCCACGTTTTATACCTAAATTTCTCAGGACTTCCAACCTTCCTATCACTCCATCATTGAAACATATCACTGCATCTAGTAGACCAACTTTTTATGTATTTAGTCGTACAAAAGCATTCTTTTGTAATATTTCCCATATGCAATGGCTTTAAACTTTCACATGTATTCTGAGTGCCCCCAAGAAGACATTTACTAAGCAATACATGGTCACTCAGGTCTCTAAAAATGGTTTTATTTAATTCATAACAGGCTCAGGAAGGCAAAGCTTATGATGGTATATTTGACCACTTTCTTTTCCTTGTTGGTAACCACACCAAGAATCTGCTCCTTTAGGGCAAAGTCCGTGAACAGGGTGGTCATCTGTGGACAACTTATGAAAGTAGGTGGCCCATACAGCTTTTCTCATTGCTGTAACATCATTCAGAGGTGCAGTTCGTCTAATGGCCAGTCTATAATAACTCTGAAGAAGGTCTGTTTCAGTTTCTGTCAATCTGCCTCGCCCAGACAGAGATTTTCCATCAGATAGCAACTTTCCTTTCATTTCTCTTCGTAGCTTCCTTAATCTAGCACCCATCCTCTTTTGCACATGTCCACAACTCTCCAGTTTTGTTACCTAGGTATCACCATAAACACTGAACTCATTAATTTTATTGGAAGATTTAGAGTCCCCATCGCTTAGGTACATCGTAAATGTACCGTTATAAGCGTGCACCGACCTCTGAAATATTTTTAGAGCTCCATCACACTCCATACCTCCACTGTAACCATCATAATCCGTAGAACAATGATGCTCAATATGTCCTTCAGTGTTACCATGGCAGGTGTGGCAGTACTTAGATAAGCAGTCAACATCAACAACTTTTCCGTTCTCCAGAGAAGTAGCACTTACACCATTCAGGAAACGATGTCCTCGACATTGCCATGTCCCACCAAGTGCAACAGCAATGTCCCTGGTTCCACTGATATTTACAATTTCTCCTACTGCACGTTCCATAGATGCTTTAGACACAACCGTCAAGGCACCTAAAAGCATTTTTATGTACTTGGTGAACCTACTGGGAGGAAGAGGAAGGTCCACAACACCACAAAACGTTTCAGCAGCTTTTTTCCTTTTCCTATTGCACGCACTTCAAATTCACGTCATATTAATTATGCACAATGTTCTAAGTCATTTTAGAGATAGATTTATTGCAGGATCTACACAGAACAACTAATGTTAACGCTAAAGCCTTCCTGCTACTTTGTTGTTCAGTTATTTCCAGACAGCCTACAACATCACGTTGTATACATTACGCCACTTCCTTTATCAAAGAAGGTAAGATGCCCACATCGTCAACAGGAAACCCACTACAAACGGCGTCATTGTTAAGACAAAAATTTGAATCACCAAGAGGCGGGCCATGTGGGAGTTTCTTTCCTGAAGAACTGATACACAGGTTACTTTCAACAGTGTGGTTTGCTTTGTTTGTGAACCGGTTACCACGGAATTTCCTTTTATTGAATTTCTGGATGCGTGGGATAGTTCGTATTTATTGCACACAGAAGGATATGTACTTCTACAAATGTATGTAGCACTTGGGCAACAAACATTCAGTAACACGTGAACAAACTGCTTCAGCGAAACAAAAGTAAATAGTAGCAAAGATAATCATTTACAGACACTGCACTGTTGCCAAGATATCATACGTATAATCGCTGGAAACAGAAAGTTCGCAGTTCTTTGCGAAATAATACTGGTTTATCTAACATAAATAAATGGGGCGTGGCAGCATAACTTTAAAATTTGGTATATATATGTAATTTTTCATTTGAAACCCAATAATGTATATATAAATGTAATCAGGAAAGACTACAGAATTCAATAAAGTCATAAAAATAATTTCGATATTTCCAAAATCAAACAAAAAACAAATCAGTGACATGCGGATACAGTATTAGTAGTGTCCTGCTTGACACAGCGACGTCGTTGAAGTAGCTGTACGTAACGTTGCACAGCGATATGAAATGGTGCTGTACGTAACGTTGCACAGCGATATGAAATGGTGCGAGCATGCGAGAATTGTGGTAGAACAGCCGAATGGTTGACTTCAGTTTATTGGGAGAAATCTACGAAAGTGTGGTTCATCTGCAAAGGAGACAGCATGTAGGATACCACTGCGACCTATTCTTGGGTACTGCTCGAATGTTTGGAATTGTACTAGATCGGATTAAAGGAAGACGTCATGGAATTCAGAGGCGGGTGGCTAGATTTGTTAGTGGTAGGTTCGAACAACACACAAGTGTTGCGAAGATGTTACGGGAACTCAAATGGGAATCGCTGGAGGGAAGGCGACGTTCTTTTCAGGGAACGCTATTGAGAAAAATTAGAAAACCTGCATTTGAAGCTGACTGCAGAACTGACTGTTGCTTCCAAAATCCACTGAACGTAAGGACCTTGAAAATAAGATACTAAATATTATGGCTCATAAGGAGGCATATAGTCAGTCGTTTTTCCCTCGTTCTATATGCGAGTGGAACAGGAGAGGAAATAAATAGTAGTGGTACAGCGTATCCTCCACCATAAACTGCACACAGCACAGCCAGTGATTTTCGACAGAGCGCTACGTGGCGTTACCAATATAAAAGCCTAAACAGCCTGCTTAAAACTGGAACTAGAAAAATAGTCTGAAGTTGTTTCGAAGAACCTCTTGTCAGGCACTTTAGTGTGAATTGCAGAGAAGTAATGTAGATGTAGACGTAGACGTAGAACACACCAGTAACCATGCCTAATACAGTGCTGGAAAACCGTTGGCATTCAAAACAGTTTCCTGTATTCTCGGAATGGATAAATACAGGCCCTGTATGATTTTCGAAGGAATCTTATACCATTATTCCAGCAAAATAGTGGCAAGTTCAAATACCGGTGATGGATCAATCATGTAGACCAAAAAAGATCAATAACATTGAGATCTGTGGTGGCCAAGATACACATGACAGTTCATCTTCGTGCTCAAAACTCCGGTCCTGGACTCTCCAAGTTGTGTCAACAGGATCTACATCTGCATCTATGTCTACATACAATATCTACATCGATACTCCACAATTCACATTACTAACTACTGATAGGCATAGTCAGCAAATGAAAGATTTTGATAGAGAACAAACGATGTATTTACCTTAATAATGTTCAAAGGTCATAATATATATATCAGTTCATGAAATCCCGTCTTACAAATTTACTGTCTCTGTCCAGGTCATCCGCTCTCAAAACTCCGCCATCTCGCTCCCCACATCCACCACTGCTGGCGGCTCATCTCCAACTGCGCAATGCTATGCGCTGTTAACAGCCAACTGCCCAACACTACAATAGCAAATTACAACAATGCCAACCAGCCATAGACTGCACACAGCACAGCCAGTGATTTTCGTACAGAGCGCTACGTGGCGTTACCAATATAAAAACCTAAACAGCCTACTTACACAGTCTCTAAAAACGTGTGGAAAAAACGAACACTTATATATTCCAGTACAAATCCTGATTTATCATATTTAATTGCATTTTATTGGTTTGACAATAGTGAAATATTTTCACATTCGGAGGAGAAAGTAGGTGATCGAAATTTCGTGAAAAGATCTCGCAGCAATGCAAACGCCTTTGCTTTAGCGATTGACACCTTAACTCGCTTATCATACCCCTGAAAAATTTTCCCCTATTTCGAGATTATAAAAAACGAACTGCCCTTGTTTGGAATTTTTCGATGTTCTCTGTCAATCTCATCTGGTAAGGATACCATACCCTCCGATAGTACTCTAGCGGAGGACGAACAAGCGTAGCGTAGGCTGTCTCCTTAGTAGTCCTGTTGCTGCCAATAAAACACAGTCTTTAAAAAAATGGTTCAAATGGCTCTGAGCACTATGGGACTTAACAGCTGAGGTCATCAGTCCCCTAGAACTTAGAAACTTAACTAATCTAAGGACATCACACACATCCATGCCCGAGGCAGGATTCGAACCTGCGACCATAGCGGTCACGTGGTTCCAGACTGGAGCACCTAGAAGCGCTCGGCCACCACGGCCGGCCGCAGTCTTTAGTTTGCCTTCTCCACAGCATTATGCTTGTTATCGTTCCACTTTAAGTTATTCGTATTCGTGATTACTAGATGCTTAGTTAAAACTGACAGCCTTCAAATTTGAGTGATTTGTCATGTAACCGAAATTTAATGGATTTCTTTTCATAATTGTATGGATGACATCACACTTTTCCTTATTCAGAGACGAGTGCCACTTCTCGCACCACATAGATATCCAAGTCATTTTTCATTGGTTTTGATCTTTTGAATACGTGATGGTAAATGACAGAATGATCTGAAAAACAGATTAAGAGTACTGCTCAGACTGTCCCCTAAATATGTTTTTGTTGTTTCTTTATTTTCGTCCATTCTCTATAGTTGAGTTTGTTTCATGTTTCAAAGTATCTAGCAGAGCCTCTCGTTTACATGCAGTGCAGAAAAGGATGAAAGCTTGCCTGAAGAAAACTGCACAGATATTCAGTATACTTCAATAAAATTTGTAAGTGGCACAAAGATTAGCAACTGTATAATTTTGCACCTCACAAAACACCAATGACCAAAGTGTCAATTAGTCGGATAGTCATTTAGGTCTGACTATCTGCCGACGGGTAATTGTACCATGAAGATTGCTTACAGGGAAAGTTTATCTCACTAAGCTTTTAGTTTATTTTCCGCTATGGCGCTGATAACCATGGCAGTTATCCCCCAGAAACCAATGTCACCCTCATCATTATCATGTCACAAAAAGAAAGTATCAACCCATATAAATGCCTGTATGGTAGAGTTTGTAGGGATATGAAATTGGACGATCACGTAACCACAACTGTAGGTGAAGCAAGTGGTAGATTTGGATAATTTGTAAGTCACTGGAGAAATGCAGTCACTGTAGAAATAAAATTTATCATACATTCGTGTGAACCATCGTAGAAAGTTGCTCACGTGTACGAAACCCGTACCAAATAGAAATGATAGCGGATATTGAGCGTATACTAAGTGGGTAGCAAGTATGCTCTCAGTTGTATTTGATCCATGCGAGAGCGCTGAAAATCTTCGAGGCGCTTTAAGATAAATGGCAAATAGGGCCTGTCTTGCGGAACCTTACTTATGAAGTTTCAAAAAGCAGTGTTAAGTGATGAGCCTAAGTGTATGGTTTAGCTTCCTGCGTATACCTTCCGTAGAGACCACGAAGATACGGCTAGAGAAAACACTGCAGGCTCAGAGGCGTTTAGGCAATCACGCCTCCCGCGCTCATTATGCGAATGGAAGGGGAAGAACCTTTCATACGTAGTACAGAAGGCAGTAACCTCTGCCATGGCTAGCAGCCGCTTGATACAACGTTTACTTATCAAGCAAAAACGATGCCTTTCCGTGCGCTTCATGAGTCAACCGAATGCGCCATCCTCTTAATGCAGTGTCTGGCTCATATCTCCTCTTTGAGTAAAACTAGTAGGATATTTGTTATTATTTTCAACTCGTATGGCTCTCTGTGATAAAAACGGGTTGTATACCGTCTTAATATTGTTTCTCACCGAAACGTGGGCGTTAAGGTGTTATAATGAAGTTGAAATCTAAATTTTTCTCATAAGTAATCCGAATAGGGACCCAGCAACACATGCTGGCGCCGTGGCGATCGATCGAAGGAAAGTTGGTTCCAATCATAGTTATGGAGAAATTTTCACCCTGTGAAGTTTTGTGTAATAAATCTCAAATCTCTCCTTGGTGTGTAATGGAGTGAACGCATGTGCGACTGCAGTGATAATCTATGCTTCGACAGGCGTCGTTAAACTTGGTATCCCCTATGGTGCAGTGCTAGAAGGCTAGGTTGTCCTGTTGTATCAGGTTTCAGTCTTTCTCTCATCCTTTTGCCCATAGTGGTCCATAAGTACGCTGGCTTCTCACTACATTGTACAGCCATATACTAAAATAACACACAGAGCAGAGATACGCAACTGACAATTGTCATGGAAATTATTGGTATTTGGAGGGTCACAACTAATGAACTGGTAGGCCCTTACTGACGATAAAAATTAAAAAAAACCTATAGCTGCAGTGTGTACTGTACACTGAAATACGGCTTCTCGGTAGAGGAAGTTCTATATAGAAACAACTCTCCAGCTAAGCGGCATTACAAAAACGTGAACAATTAAAAAAATTCTCGTACGTATTTTATCGCCTCAAGATGGCGCACTCCAACAGCGATAGGATTATGAACTGAGCATCTGTGCGACATTAATATTTCACATAAGCAATTATTGGTGACTTGAAAATAATAAGAGATATCATTAATCATACCCTTCGCTAAACCAAAAAATAATTCAAGTTTTTCTATGTCCATCGTTTTGACTGGAAATCTTTGGGACCTCGGCCGTTCACTATTGTAAGAAAATGAAACGCCTACAGCCATCCTTACGATCTTATTTATTGTGTAGCTAGCAGTTTCGGCGCTTCAGTGCGCCATCTCCAGCCCGTAGTTGACGCCCGTAGTTGACGATCCTTATATACACTAGAAAGTGGCCAATATAACTTGTTTACGCAGACTGTCTGTAACTGTGGTGTCAGCACTCAAACCATCAACTGCCAACTGACTGCAGAAACATTCAAAATACAACATCCAAAGCTCTTTTATAGTTACGTTACACTCCGCTATGTTGCACGCTACAATTCGGAGCCCTCTAGCGGCAGAATGCTGCAGCGTGGTGCGTCAGGGAAGCGAGAAAGTCGAGCGGATAATATGGATGACCTGTAATACTTCAACTGATATCGAAAACAATAAAAAATTTGGAGGCATTGCTTTTGAGCACGCCCTCGTACAAATAACGAATATTCCACATTGCTGATATTTATGGAAACATCGAATATTCCACTATACGCAAATACTACAAAGGAGAGATTTTTCAAGAACATTCCAGAGATGATAATCACAAAATAACAAATAATGGTTGGTGATCGGTTGTGAAATGGCGACTCGCAGAACACCACCAGTGGCAATAACCACTATGCCACCGTGCAAGCACCACAGCTGGTGACATTGCTTCCTCTCCTGGAGAAACGGCGGTCTGCTATTTCAGAAGTTCCAAGTGGAGCCGACTACAGCGCTCTTCATCTAGATCTTGTCAATGATCCACTTTATGGCAGCGCTGGAGGATCCTAGCGTTCTGGTCGTGTTGCTGCATTCTCCTCTCTATGATGAGCTTCGAAGGCAACCTCTCTCATCTAAGCATCACTATCGCCGACAGAGTTTTCAGTTTCCTTGAACCTCCCATCGTTGATCTGCGCATCAGGACTATAGTAGGGCTTCATACGGAGGACATGGACTACGTCTCCGCATTTTTGTCTACCTGATGAAGGTTCATAAACGTCTACTTTATATGTGACGTCCAACAAGCGAAGAAATGGCCATGGTAGCGCTTCAGTAACTTCTCCTGTAGTCCCACTTCCCGCACAGGCATAAAAATCCATACAAAGTCTCCCGAGATGTGTCTCACTTGTCAGTACTCTCCGCGTAGAGCTTTCAGTGTTTCTCCAGGGCAACCACGGTCTGTATGTAAGTCAGTTGCCTTGCTTCTTTCGTCTCGACTACGAGATGTTTCACGTAGTCATACGGAGTATCGCCCGATTGAAACGGGAACAATGTATCCATTGACATTTCGGCCCAGCGAACGTGGAGAAAAAAGAAAGATGTGGGGTCTGTAAAAACATGGATGTCAACTGCCTTTCAAGGAGTCATTTGATGGAAAACGTGGATGACATCTTAGTCACTGTGGCATTAAATGGCATTGTTATTGAAGAGAAAAAGATCCAACGCTACTGAAAACCACAGAAGCTGTGAAGGAGGATGAACCCAATCAAAGGAGAATTCCAATTGATAAATGGCGCGTTTGAAAGAGGCACCCACAGTGGAAACACACCAGCGTGTTGACCTCTGTCCTCTGAATGTATGTTATACTTGGAACACGACGTGGTTGTACCTACGTCGGTCGAGTGCTGTATTGGCCATTGATGACTGTGGCGCATATCTGAATTCGCTGCGTCCATTCTCTTTGGTGGGTTCGGTTCGGGGTGGAGACTGGTGGTAAGGCTGGATCATGCAAGACGAGGGAATGCAATTATCGTTTATCCTCTGAATTCTGAACATAACTGATCGTTGAATTTGACCATTATGGACATCAACGCCGTCACAATGAGGATAAAGAGGTTAGGAATGCACCAGGTTATGTATGTTAGTGTGTTGCCTAACCATGGAAAAGTTGTAGGACGCTGTAAAGGATCTTGGAATCTAAGTCAAGGCTGGAATTAACAGATATTTATTTGTTCTAATGACTGGCAAAAGTCACAAATCACAATAAAAATTAACAGGTGAAAAGATTTTGATTTGAGTTTTAATTCGAACCAAATTAAAAATGACACTAACACTTTAGGGAGGTACCAAAAATTGTGAAAGAGTGTATGCAAAAATCGCAACAAGCTCTACTCATGTGGAGAGCTCACGAAATCAGAATTAATGATACAAGAAAATGCCACAAATTATTACAAAATTAAGCAACACAAGTTATGCGGCGGAGTAAGCAGGTAACGATCTGCTCAAAACATGGATCATGTTATCGCAATGACACCTCTCCATAATCAGCAAACCATGTACCCTTCAGCAGGCGACAAGTGACCCTTATGACAGGTGGAGATCGAATGGGCATGAAATGTAGATCTCCCTCCACAATTCACTGATTCAAAAAACTCTCTATGAAGTACATGGCTGAATGTTGTAGCCAATGTGATGGGTTAGAATATCGCTTATTTCACGAAAAAACGAACTTTGCAGAAACCTCCAAGTCTTGGCGTATAAAAATCATCTGAACAAACGGAGGTTGGTACTGGGATGGAGCAGTGTCCCATTGATTAGTTGGCTTCTTTCCACTAATTATAGTGGAGGGGCGACTGAATTAGATTGGGTACACCAAACCATGGGGCGATATCAATGGAATTTTCCATGCTGGTTGACTGGTGTATCGCTGTCTTGTCCTCTGATGTACAAACAGAAAAAGCAAATATGCCGTGCTCAGTTATTCTCTGGGGAAGGCAGCTGTGGCACAGAGCCTTCTGCTCAGGGTTAAGGAGGCTCTGGCTCTTACCGTCAAAAGCACAAAGCATCTCACAATATTACTTCCTGGAAAACTGCCTAGCTCCAAGGGAACCTTCGGACTTCCTAATGAGCTCCAATGACCACTTCGACGTATCAGACGGGACCCAGAGACGACACCAGGAAGGTACCTTCCCGGTGAGAAGAAGCAAAGCTATTATCCTAGAAAATGTGTGCAGTACACTTTGAATAAAGTAAACCGTGAAATGGCGGCATTATCGAGTAATGATATGTTACGGTAATCTCACATCAGACCCTCATCCCTCTTTCAAAAAGAATAAAATTTCCTCGTATAATAACCCTCGTTTGTCATGTGGCTACAGCAGCCGAGAAACTGATGAATTCAAATAACCATGGGAATCAGAAAATGCCCCCTAAAAATCTTCCAACAGGATTATTGAAAGAAAGTACTATGTGGTTTGTAACAGCATTATCATCTGAGAATAAATATGGTGCCTCAAGTTTGTTATAAATAAAATGCGTTAGTAAAATCCAAAAAATATAATATTGGGAGCTACGGTTCTATACAACATAACTTTGATATTCATGAAATTATCTTTTGGCACACATACCCATTGGGGACTAGTTGCTTTATCGAGTTAATTAATCAAAGTTTTCTTGGATTAAATAATGAAAAATCTGTATATAACACGCGTAATTCGTGAGCTGTACCAACGAATTTCAACTAACGCCACATGATTGCTACAACAAAAGATTGATCAGATGTCATGCAGAAATGTTCTGCCAGACCATATCAAAATTACAATAAAATAAATTGTTTGAATGAGTGTGTCAAAAGGAGGGCAAATACCTAGCAAATTTTGTGTCGGAACGACGTCGTGTGGACATGACGGCTCATAACAACCCAACAACTAACGGAATTTAATGGAACATTTAACATCCCCTATATAGAGAACATCTGCTTATTTGTCTTTACTATTTACAAGTCTCATAAATGTACTTAATTGTGTGCAAAAGGACACAAAAATGAAGTAGTCTGACTATTAAAAAGTAGAATCTAGTAGTGAAGCAATCGGCCAGATGTAACTGTTACTGAATAAATATGATCTCGATAATAGTAGATGTCCATATGAGCTACACCATGAAAGGTGGCATATCCCACTTGTTTATACTGAAAAATTACTAATAATAATGTAAAAACATTAAGTCAACTGTGTTGTATATCAACTTGTTTTCCACAAAATAATGTGTTTTCACATGGGCTTGATTTAGAGTTCTTCAAAATTTTCTTTTTCTGAGACAGCTCAGATCACGTAAGACTATGCTCGTTTAAAAGGACGGCCACCCCTATGGTTTCGAGGTCCCGAATGTCAATTTACCCCGACACCTGTTGTAAGTTGGTCGACATGCCATTGACAAGAGGTGTGTTCCCTTAGTGTGTGGGACAGTGGCTGACTTGCTCTATATCTGAGGTCGGGGACACCGCTCGCGTCTCCCTGCTGCTCGTCTGCTCCGTAAATAGCCGTATGACTCAATTAGCAAGTTTTGTAACTGTGGATAATATTACCACAACAAATGATGATGTTGTTTTAATGTATTGCAATGACTGAACGTTAGAATGGATGTGACTATGAAACCAAGGAAAATTGAACAAAAATTTCTTTGGCATGATGTCTTAGTGTAGTATATTTACTAACAAATCAAAGCATGGTTTCCACAGCAAAAGGTAAGACCAAACCCTGACATAATAAAACTCGTCACTCATTATCTTGAAGTCACTCATTATCTTCATAAACTTGAAGCTTAACAAATTGCTTTTGCGCTACCTTAGGTCTGTGCGTGTGGTGGTCTAAGTGACATGTATGCCATCAATTGTAAATTCAGAGAAGACGTTATTATTAAAATTAGACAACATATTCCAACAATACTGGCTGGCGAACATAGGAAAAATAACACAGAGGAGGGCACAAATCCCAACATAAATACGGTGAGGATCACTCAGAGCTCTATTGAGAAAGCGGTTACCGAGCGTGGAAAACACAGAATCCCTAAATCCTCTTCATACCACGCAAAAATATCGCCCCTGACGTCACAATAGGATTCATTACAGAACTTTAAACAACTGGCGGAAGCTAATGGTTTCCTCGAAGAAAGGTATGCCGTATCACAACAATACTTAATAACACAACATGGACAGAAAACCAAAAGGAAATGAGGTAAAGTATCATGAGAAAAAAAATGAAATTTTAGAGGAATAATACATCAGATTTTGTTACCTTACATCCTTGATACTCCAGAAACAGAATAAAAATCATACATATGGTCAGGACCCACTGATAATTCTAGGAACAGCGCGGCCGCTACGGTCGCAGGTTCGAATCCTGCCTCGGGCATGGATGTGTGTGATGCCCTTAGGTTAGTTAGGTTTAAGCAGTTCTAAGCTCTAGGGGACTGATGACCTTAGAAGTTAAGTCCCATAGTGCTCAGAGCCATTTTGATAATTCTCGCTGACTGTAGCTAAACTCCAGCTTCCTCCGAGTTGGAGAGGAGCATGTCAGGCTGTCTGGGTAAAGTGCCCAATTCACGTTTTTATATGAGGATCCGTACATGTGCTATAAGTGAGGAATTTCCTCAGTGAGAAGAAATGATTGTTATCAAAGCCCTGTTCATTGACGGACGCAAAACCCGATGCCGCACGATTCTCGCATACTGGCGCCGTTTTGCAATGATGCATTCGTCTCTCTAGGCTGCAAATTTTCACAATTGTTCTGTTAATTATGGGTCCTGCGTTTACTGCCTGCTAGGAACATTATTGGCGCCACGACTCACCGTCGCTTAGTCTCCCTTCTTAACAAACATCACAAAGATACTGAGAGTTAAACTAAAAGTGTGCATTCAGCTACAGTTCGCCCCTCAAGAGACTGGACTCTTTGAGATATCGAGGAGTTAGTTTCTATAGTCTGGACCCTCGGAGAATGTGAGATGTTTGTTTCCTGATATTTTTCAAATTTGTCTCAGCCTGGACCAACCTCGTCACGTTTCTTTTCACCGTTTCTTACATTGTCCAACGCTTCGTCCACTGATTTGAATTAGGAATCGAATTTTCTGTCTAGGTCTGCCATCTTTGTTTCCTATCCGCTTCGGACATTTTTTCTGTCTGTCTCCGCTATCCTGTCTCTCTCCCAAGCTTGTCTTCTGTCTTCTTTCGCTTTCCTATTTCTCTCCTCTGCTTTCTCTCTCTCTCTCTCTCTCTCTCTCTCTCTCTCTCCCTCTCTCTCGCATTTCTTTCCTGCCTGCTTAACCTTTCCTAAATGTCTCATGCGTTGCTTCCCTGTCTGCTTCGACATTTTCTAGCATTTCTTTTACCCATAATCTCCCATGTTTCCGTGGTTCGACCTGCTTTGTGCAACGGTCGACTATATTTTCCAATCATCGCTAGCTTCTCACTGCTCTGCTGTTGGCGTAGTTTCCTAGGCTTCAGGCGATACAATTACTGCTAATGTTTCCCCTAAAGAAAATTCTGACGCTACTTCCTCTAGTTCCGTTGCATTCTCCTGTCTCTAGATATCATACTCGATCAGCCCTACTATCGTACAAAAGAAATGACAGCAGAAAGTATTACACAGTGAAGTACTGCTATCACAAATTTGAGGTCAGAGAGCACAAAGAACTATATATATTCACACGCAATACGAAACGAAAATTACGCGCAATACATTTTTTTTCTACAAAATACCCCAGGATACAGGTACACATACAAAAACTCAAATTGTAAGTAACACGTTTTTGTATGCATCGCACTATCATGTTCTGCAGCTCCAGTTTAATGTGCAATCTACAAAATGACACAAAAATGGTTGCTATAACTTTTTGCGCCATCCTGATGTGTCACACTTTAAAAAATTAAGGTCATGGATAAAGGTTGACACGATAGTTGGGTCTCATTTCTGGACCATCGTTGAAGAGAGTAAGTGTAAAGCTCGTTATAAAAACAAATCTTTGATCATACAAGATGAGCTAATGCAATTCTCATTCTTTTCTCTGAATTCTTAATACAAATGAACCTTGCGTTTGACCACTGCACAGCAATAACGGTGTCACAATGTGATCAAGATTCGGTGTGCACGAAGTTATTTTTATTATTAGTGTGTTGCCTAAACTTATAATAGTTGTAGATTAATGTAAAGGATCAAGGCTGAGATTAACAAATATTTATTTCTTCTAATCGAGGTGCATTTCGCCTCGTGGTGCCAATTGAGGAGCTACTCGACTGAATAGTAGCGGCTCCGGTCAAAGAAAACCATCATAACGACCGGGAGAGCGATGTGTTGACCAAACGCCCCTCCTATCCGCATCCTCAGCTGAGGATGATCCGGCGGTCGGATGGTCCCACATGTGGCCTGATGCCGGAGTGCTATTTGCTCTAATGACTGATAAAAGACACAATGGAAATTAACAGAGAACTAAATTACAAAACGAGGCACTAAAAGGTATGGAAGACTGTATGGAGAAAGCGCATCAAGATTAGCTCATCGGGGCAGGTCGCAAAATCAAAATTATAGATACGACATGACGTTTCAAATTATCACCAAATTAAGAAGCACAAGTTACGTGACAAAGTAAGCAAGTAACGAACAGCTCAGAATATGGATCGTACTATCACAATTGCGACACTTATATTTCCTCGAAATCAACAAACCGTAAACTCATCACACCAAATGGCGGCCGGGAGACGAGTGACCCTTATGGCGGGCGGGGATCGAATGACAATTAAATGTAGATCTCCTTCCATAACTCTCTACTTTCAAAAAAACTCTGTGTACAGGGGCTGACTCAGCGATGTTGCCATTGTGATGGATGAGACTATCACATATTTCATGAAAACAATGGAGGAACGCAGCAGGAACTTCACTCTCTTGGAGTGCGAAACGCACCGTTACAAATAAATAACTGTAACTGGGACGCAGCAGCGTTCTGTCGATTGGTCGACTCCTTCGCGCCTAGCACGGTGCCGGGGTGACTTAATTCCACTGGATACACCAAATATAGGAGCGACAACAACGAACTTTTCCACACGGGTCAGGTGGCATTTAGATGTCTCGTCCCTTGATGTCCAGACAGAAAAGTTCAAAATGCTCAAATGTGTGTGAAATCTTACGGGACCTAACTGCTAAGGTCATCAGTCCCTAAGCTTACACACTACTTGACCTAAATTATCCTAAGGACAAAGACACAGACCCATGCCCGAGGGAGGGCTCGAACCTCCGCCGGGACCAGCCGCACAGAACAGAAAAGTCACCAACATCGGGCCCGGTTATTCTCTGGGGAGGGGGGGGGGGGGGGGGGCAAGTGATAAAAACGCAAAGGTTTCCTTCAAATGTGCCCACTACATTCTAAATAAAATGTACCACGAAACCGTGGGAAAAACGAATCAATATCGTGTAGCGATATGTTTTAGTAACGTGACAAGATTGATACATCTCTCCTTCACCATTATTTCTTATCGCTTCATGGTTCTGGTCAACATTCATGGCTACTATCTCTTCCTAACTCGGTGCGGCAGTTCTGGTTATCATAAAATTCTGTATCTTTTCTCTCGCTACCTGGTGGATGAGAAAGGTGTGGTCGTGGTAGTCATGCAAAACTGACATAGCTACCACATTCGGAAGTCGGTCATACTTCTATCGCCTGATTTTTTTCTCTTGTATTTTCAAGCCGTGCTCCGTCACTCGGTTGTTCAAAAAATGGTTCAAATGGCTCTGAGCACTGTGGGACTTAACATCTGAGGTCATCAGTCGCCTAGATTTAGAACCACTTAAACGTAACTAACCTAAGAACATCACACACATCCATGGCCGATGCAGGATTCGAACCTGCGAGCGTAGCAGCAGCGTGGTTCCGGACTGAAGCGCCTAGAACCGCTCGGTCACAACGGCCGGCCGGTCGGTTGTTGTGGCAGCCTTTACCAGAAGAGATTAGTACGTGTTTTCTGCAACTCCTATCATCAAGTGTTAGATTTTGTGAGTTTCTGTTATATTTTGATCCATGATGTGACACAGAGCCAAAACATTCTGTATGTGGGATTTTGTCGTTTCCACATGACTTCGGGCCCTGATCTTGAATCGTTCTTCCCCAAAGGGGACCAGACATTATCTGCAGTTCGACCTGAATATTTATTCCAACTATTGAGCTTTTCTTTGTTGTTGTCGAACTACTGTTAGGCTGTGGCGTCCAAACAAGACATAATGTTCTGTCGTATTTGGGCTGTTTCGTTAGCCATTTCATTGCTTCCTGACTCTCATGAGCGCAGAACACTGAAGGATGCCTGATGTGCAGTTGACCTACTGGTGGCATGGAATCCACTGGTTTCCTGAATATACGAAACATGGAATGGAGGCGTACTGTTTGTGTTTCTGTTCCTGGCCGTGTAGCGACGGCTTTCTTTGTTGCCACGTTGGAATCACGGTGATGTAGATGTTGGAACTACCCAGCGTCTCCACCAAACAATGTCACGTCGTAACCACTTTACAGTCAAACTCCGAAACCAGTGTCGTCAACGAAATTCAACATTAAACACTAATAGCACTGTTATTACGAACACCAACGTTCAGTCTGAACAGAATTGAACTCCTGAACGTTTAGTCCAGCTGTTTATGCAAACATCAATTATTTCAGAATACTGGTATTTATAAAACAACGAATATTGTAAACTGTTGGTATTTATATAAACTTCGAATATTACAGGATATACAAAAGTTACAGCCATAATATATTTCAAGAACCTTCCACATATGGTAAATACAAATAACAAAAAAGTTACTGGTGGCTAAACTGGCGACTCACACCACACCAACCAACGACGCCAGCCAGTGTGCCGCACTGCTTGCACAAGAGTTGAAGGCAATATTCAAATGTTGGTGGAACGTAGCTTTTGTAAGCTACCTCCTTGGGTAGTTGGTTTCATGTTCTATCGATCATTAGTACGACAAATCGCAGTGATGTGGAACTAGTCAGTTTACACTCACATCAAACATTCATTTATTAGTATGTTCATTTACAAGTTATTGTACATACGATTTAATTATTGATATCCACCACCTGCCACGAGCTAAAAAAATAGAAATACAGAAATTCTTCTACGAAGAACAAGGAATTGTCAAGGAGAAACTTTTTCAATTCGTTCTCAAATTTCACTTTACTGTCGGTCAGACATTTTATATCACTAAGTAAGTGACGAAAAATTTTGGTTGCAGCATTGATCACCCCTTTCCGTGTGAAATCGAGTAATGAATACCATTTTTTCTTCCGGTATGGCGGCGACCATTGTCGTTTCAAAATGTCCTGCAAGATCTTAAAAACTGATCCACGACTGTTTCTCTAGGGTGGCTCTAATTCTTATAAGTTTAAGTTTTTCTCTGCGCTGCACAAAAAATTAAATTGTATAATTTGGGATACATAGACCCCTACATTTGAATAAAAGAATTCCCTATACTTTTATCTCACAAAAATTTACAGTGAAGTAGCTGATTAACTAAATAGTATCAACTTACTTATTTAATTTGTTGTATTATTTTTAATAATTCAATGTAGAACAATTCTACGCACATTGTAAGCAAATATGATGAGAAAATCAGATGTCAGTCGATTTTCAACAGTGTTTTTCGTGCCAACAGCATAAACCATGTGACTATTGCTCCTTTTGATCCTCAGTTTAACAGTGAAACTGAACAGTTCATTCGAACGTCGAAGCGTCACATAGAGGAAGTCTGTTCCTCCCACACTCAGGAACAAACCTTCAAGATTTTTGTTTCATCCTGCTGTTGCTTGCCATGTGATGGGAAGTCACCGGCAAAATTGTTACACGGTCGTCTTCACTGTATCCTGTTGTATCTTCTGCGGCAGCCGTGGAAACAATTCGTTCCACTGCGTCAAACACAGTTTCAGCCAGCCGGCCGAAGTGGCCGTGCGGTTAAAGGCGCTGCAGTCTGGAACCGCAAGATCGCTACGGTCGCAGGTTCGAATCCTGCCTCGGGCATGGATGTTTGTGATGTCCTTAGGTTAGTTAGGTTTAACTAGTTCTAAGTTCTAGGGGACTAATGACCTCAGCAGTTGAGTCCCATAGTGCTCAGAGCCATTTGAACCAGTTTCAGCCACAGGATGAAGTCTTCTTTAAAATTTTTGTCAAGGAACAGTGTTGTCATCACTAAAGTCTTAGGATGTTAAAAGCGGTGGCTCGTTTTATTTTTACAGATTACTATCCCTTGCTGTAGGGTCTGTAATTCTGATATTTTTTCTAAACCAACAAGGTAAAACAGAGGCCACTATTTCCACCACATCAAGTGGGTTTAGTGCTCACGCACTCACACTGAGCCGGGAACACTTCCCAGTGTATCAGTGGGGGATAATTGAAAATTATTCTTCTATTATCGGTGCCATGCGTCCAACGGTCGTGCCAGGCGCACGATATTGAGTCTTTATCCTATCATTAAATGTGCGAGACCTGCACGACCTTATAGCAACCGTTATGGTTCTGCATTATTCTAATGTGATGCTAAGGGTCATTTCACGTAATGAAAGGGAGAATGTAAAGTTTAAAGGACTCATTTATTCAACAGTTGAATATTGAACAACTATACAATCAAATGGGGGTGGGGGAAGAAAGAATAGAGTTCAGCAGCCTGCCCCAACTTACGTTCATAATAAGCCACGATAGCAGGAGAAAAGGAATTTTAGGAACGATAGCCGTATTATCAAATGGGGTTCAATTTACTAAAGGAAGGGGTTGCAGGCATGCAACGACCACCACCATGAATCAGCCAAAGACTAAGAAAGATGTACTGTGGGTGAATCGCTAGGTAGCCTCCTGTACTGAAGGGATAAAACCGGCAAGACGCGAAACTATTCATACAGGCGATACTAGATAACTTTGCCACGCGGTCCGACTACGTTAACGAAACATGAAGGGGCGCCAGACACTCACCACGTGGCGTAGGACAAAGGGCACAAGTTTTCAAGCTAGGAGGACCTAAATTCTGAGTCGAATTTTGCGCGAGAGAACTGCAAGAACTAATGCCAAACGAAGCGGAAAAGTGAGCATGAAAATATACACTTTAGTGCCGTACTGCAAGCTACTGGGACTAACCAACACATTTCGCACATTATGCCCAACTGTACAACGAAAACCTACAGTCTTATAACCCGGAAAAATTGCGTAAACCGTTATTTAAGGGACGCACATCAGTAAAATGACTTACGAGGTGCATTCAAGTTCTAAGGCCTCCGATTTTTTTGCTCTGGACTGGAAAGAGATAGAAACATGCGCATTGTTTTAAAATGAGGCCGCGTTCATTGTCAATACGTCCCAGAGATGGCAGCACCGTATGGCAGATGGAATTTTACTACCAGCGGCGAGAATGAGAACTGTTTTAAATACTTAAAATGGCGACGTTTTCCTTACTTGAACAGCGTGCAATCATTCGTTTTCTGAATTTGCGTGGTGTGAAACCAATTGAAGTTCATCGACAGTTGAAGGAGACATGTGGTGATGGAGTTATGGATGTGTCGAAAGTGCGTTCGTGGGTGCAACAGTTTAATGAAGGCAGAACATCGTGTGACAACGAACCGAAACAACCTCGGGCTCGCACAAGCCGGTCTGACGACAAGATCGAGAAAGTGGAGAGAATTGTTTTGGGGGATCGCCGAATGACTGTTGAACAGATCGCCTCCAGAGTTGGAATTTCTGTGGGTTCTGTGCACACAATCCTGCATGACGACCTGAAAATGCGAAAAGTGTCATCCAGGTGGGTGCCACGAATGCTGACGGACGACCACATGGCTGCCCGTGTGGCATGTTGCCAAGCAATGTTGACGCGCAACGACAGCAGGAATGGGACTTTCTTTTCGTCGGTTGTGACAATGGATGAGACGTGGATGCCATTTTTCAATCCAGAAACAAAGCGCCAGTCAGCTCAATGGAAGCACACAGATTCACCGCCACCAAAAAAATTTCGGGTAACCGCCAGTGCTGAAAAAATGATGGTGTCCATGTTCTGGGACAGCGAGGGCGTAATCCTTACCCATTGCGTTCCAAAGGGCACTACGGTAACAGGTGCATCCTACGAAAATGTTTTGAAGAACAAATTCCTTCCTGCACTGCAACAAAAACGTCCGGGAAGGGCTGCGTGTGTGCTGTTTCACCGAGATAACGCACCCGCACATCGAGCTAACGTTACGCAACAGTTTCTTCGTGATAACAACTTTGAAGTGATTCCTTATGCTCCCTACTCACCTGACCTGGCTCCTGGTGACTTTTGGCTTTTTCCAGCAGTGAAAGACACTCTCCGTGGCCTCACATTCACCAGCCGTGCTGCTATTGCCTCAGCGATTTTCCAGCCTTCGCCGCTGCCATGGAATCATGGCGTCAGCGTTGTGAAAAATGTGTGCGTCTGCAGGGCGATTACGTCGAGAAGTAACGCCAGTTTCATCGATATCGGGTGAGTAGTTAATTAGAAAAAAAATCGGCCTTAGAACTTGAATGCACCTCGTATAAGGTTCCCTCTGGGCCGCAGGGCGCGAAGCTACAGTCAACGTCGGCGCTCATGCTTACCGAACTTCATCTCCTGGAAGAAGCACCTCCGGTCTCAGGCAAGGTGACACTAGAACTGACCTATTGCCCCTTTGCCCACGATCCACCCGCGGAGGGCGGTTGGCGCCTAGCCGCGAGAAAGGGGCGCGCACCTCAATTGGCCAATCAGAGGGCCGGAATCTCACAGGGAGGCGACATCGCGACGTTAAAATAGAGCAGAAACAGCAGTTACAAGGTTGGTAAGGCAGGTTGGGGAACTGAGAACCGGAGAATCTTTGGCCACTACTGCACGTTAAAACGACACCAGATGCTACCCTGGTGATCGGAAGAAGGATCGAAAACGGGAAGCCATCATGGCTGCTAGGAAGACTGCTGCCCTCGTCCATAAATAAAGAAAATTCCTAGCGCCAAGCTCCTCTCACAGATCAGTAGGAGACAAACTGTAAACATCGTCAAATAAATTAGGCAACCCATAGAAATTACACTCCTGGAAATTGAAATAAGAACACCGTGAATTCATTGTCCCAGGAAGGGGAAACTTTATTGACACATTCCTGGGGTCAGATACATCACATGATCACACTGACAGAACCACAGGCATATAGACACAGGCAACAGAGCATGCACAATGTCGGCACTAGTACAGTGTATATCCACCTTTCGCAGCAATGCAGGCTGCTATTCTCCCATCGAGACGATCGTAGAGATGCTGGATGTAGTCCTGTGGAACGGCTTGCCATGCCATTTCCACCTGGCGCCTCAGTTGGACCAGCGTTCGTGCTGGACGTGCAGACCGCGTGAGACGACGCTTCATCCAGTCCCAAACATGCTCAATGGGGGACAGATCCGGAGATCTTGCTGGCCAGGGTAGTTGACTTACACCTTCTAGAGCACGTTGGGTGGCACGGGATACATGCGGACGTGCATTGTCCTGTTGGAACAGCAAGTTCCCTTGCCGGTCTAGGAATGGTAGAACGATGGGTTCGATGACGGTTTGGATGTACCGTGCACTATTCAGTGTCCCCTCGACGATCACCAGTGGTGTATGGCCATTGTAGGAGATCGCTCCCCACACCATGATGCCGGGTGTTGGCCCTGTGTGCCTCGGTCGTATGCAGTCCTGATTGTGGCGCTCACCTACACGGCGCCAAACACGCACACGACCATCATTGGCACCAAGGCAGAAGCGACTCTCATCGCTGAAGACGACACGTCTCCATTCGTTCCTCCATTCACGCCTGTCGCGACACCACTGGAGCGGCCTGCACGATGTTGGGGCGTGAGCGGAAGACGGCCTAACGGTGTGCGGAACCGTAGCCCAGCTTCATGGAGACGGTTGCGAATGGTCCTCGCCGATACCCCAGGAGCAACAGTGTCCCTAATTTGCTGGGAAGTGGCGGTGCGGTCCCCTACGGCACTGCGTAGGATCCTACGGTCTTGGCGTGCATCCGTGCGTCGCTGCGGTCCGGTCCCAGGTCGACGGGCACGTGCACCTTCCGCCGACCACTGGCGACAACATCGATGTACTGTGGAGACCTCACGCCCCACGTGTTGAGCAATTCGGCGGTACGTCCACCCGGCCTCCCGCATGCCCACTATACGCCCTCGCTCAAAGTCCGTCAGCTGCACATACGGTTCACGTCCACGCTGTCGCGGCATGCTACCAGTGTTAAAGACTGCGATGGAGCTCCGTATGCCACGGCAAACTGGCTGACACTGACGGCGGCGGTGCACAAATGCTGCGCAGCTAGCGCCATTTGAAGGCCAACACCGCGGTTCCTGGTGTGTCCGCTGTGCCGTGCGTGTGATCATTGCTTGTACAGCCCTCTCGCAGTGTCCGGAGCAAGTATGGTGGGTCTGACACACCGGTGTCAATGTGTTCTTTTTTCCATTTCCAGGAGTGTATTAATATTGCCTGAATTATTATATTACCGAGTACCAGAATGCTGGGATTAGAAATATGAAATGCGAGCAGTGAATGGTGAACGAAGTGCACGTCCTTCAACGTTCATCTTACACCGTTCAAGGTTACGCTGTGCCTCGGCGTCACCAGGCCCAGCTGCATCGCTCGTGTGTCAGTGATTAAGCAGCAGAATTTTTGTCGACAGACCCAGTACGCTGCAGCGCTTCACAACAGCAGTCGCATCTGCCTCTCCACTAGTTGCAGACGGCACCACCCAGAGTGGTGTACACGCAGGGCGACGTCGTGCCACCGCAGCAGCCACCGCCGCCATCAGTGACGTCGCCGATGTCGCCACCTGTCCTGCAGCCTGAGCCGATGTCCATGGAGGCGACGCTCCTGGACCTATAGCTATCATGTAGCTCCAGAAGATTCCCTTGCTGCCCACCCGACTACAGTATGAATACAGTATGTGCGCCACTGGATGCTCACGTGCCACCTTGCGGATGGTTTCTCGGCCAGTGTTCCCGGTCACTCGTATAGTGTATACCGGGGACCGGGGTGCGGACAGGGAGCTACCACTTATACTTGTTGCACTCGCTGTCTCCTCATCTACTCTGCCGTCGTCAGGTGACGCAGGTCTATACGATGTCGGTGAGGAGGTTTCGGAGGAAGGAACTAGGTCCTAAAGGAAGGTTGGTATTTACCGACGGAACCACAAGCAAGCACAGTCACAGTCACTGCTACAACGAATGAGAGTCGGCGGCGTAGACACGCCCTCAAGAGTGCCACGCGCTACCACTGCAGCGTGTTTATTTACGTCTGACCGCACCCCAGTGTGCAATCATCGCTGGAGGCGACAGAATCGTCTCACTACAGGGTCTGAAGTGCTATAGTCATATCAGACAAACCTATTTAGCAAAGTTTATACTCAGATCAAGACTCTTATCCTGTATTGCATTGAATGATACATTAAGTGCTCTGTGACAGTAATAAGAACATAACATTTCTATGGCCATGCCGAGAATGTATTTCTTCTTGTTCAAGTTATAATAACGTGATCTGATAATCAGAACGTGTGTTGTAGTTCCAACTCGGCCTCCTCCAGAAGTAAATCTAAGAACCCACTTCCGTTCCCTCGACGAGCGCTTTTTTTTCCGGCACAATATCCATCAGCTAGCTTGACGGTAAGGATTGCTATTGGGTATACAATGGGATGGCGTCTGGTTGTTATATCCGTAAATTTGGACAGCAGGCCGTTTTATTTTCGATGTGTCAAGTTCGCTGGCTGTGCCATGTCTTCGACGTCTCCCCAACATCAATAAAAAAATAACTGGAGACCTCATATTGTCTGTGCTGTCCTGACTTACTTCGACATGGAGGGTGATCAACTGTTTTCCTGGCCAGCACATTCCCCAAATCCCTACCCCCTGAAAACATCTGGCTTTGGGTTGCACGCCATCACTCGCCAGCCACTGCGATTGATAATATCTGCCATAGACTTGAAGCAGTTTTAACTCAGATCAAGTACCGTTGTTGCTGCCACAGGTGGCAATAAACTTTTTCACTCTGAGTACGGCATATTACCGCTTTTTCGAAGCATGTATTGTTGCAACTGCACTGCCTGCAACCAGTAGATGATTCTTCGTTATTTGATATCCTTTCCGGTGTTACAACATTAATGGCCAGCACTGTAGCTCAGTGAAAGGGCAGAAGATGAAATCGTACATTGCAGTGTTGACAGAACCACAGAAACGTATCTACATTCGCTTGTCAGGCTGGCCAGACAAAAATTTGGACCACTATCTTCCAAACCATCAAGGGAAGTGTCTCAACTACGAGGCCATCTGTCGTCGTTGGAAACAACTAGCGATGCATTGTCTGTGCCAGTAGACACATGACACCCCTTTGTCAACGGCTGCGTGCCGCCCACAGATGAAAACAGCGTACACTCGGGTCATCAATTCTGGTCGGCTATGGCTCACTGGCACGCCTGAAACGTGATCGAATGTGCACGACTGATGCGTGCGCCGTTAATTGGGAAGAGAGCATTTCGGTGGACGTCCGCACCGCTGGCGGCATATGAGAAAACGCGCGTTAATTATGCCGCGGCACTCCTCGTAAACTGCAGCAATTAGCGGTCCTGTAATCAACTCATTTCGGAGGCCGCGGATTCTGGCAGTCCAATGAGTATCGCCCCGCCGCCCGCCGCCCGCCCCCCGCCGCGCCACGCCCGGCAGCTGCCAGTAATTGAAGACGCTCCCTTCCGGCGCTCTTAATGCGGCCCTGAGTGCCCTATTAGCGACGTCTTGGCCCGCCTCTGCGCGCAACCATCCGACACAGTTGGGCGCATCTGTTTATTACTCTCGAGGAGACGAAGATACTTGTTTATATAGATGAAATTTTCAGGTTCTAGGCATTAGTCAGAGATTACTCATAGGCTGATTTCTTACATTATGGGATAATAACTTTTACAACGTTCTACTGAAACCCGAGCAATCGCTACGTGCTTACAAGTGCTTGACTAACCCAGTCCCTCCAACACGTTTCGAGACTAGATTAACAGAAAATAGAGAAGAGTTAAGATGGTGGTTTTAATATTTCATGTGTTCTACGTGGTCTCCACCTACTTGAGTATAACGCACAGAACATTCATAACGTATGAAACTATCACAAAACTGCGTGATAGACGGCAAGCTATTCAGTTAGTCTCTTTTAATTCAATATGATGACTAATTTAAAGTAGAGGATAAAGAGGAGATAGGATCCAACGATAATAGCTTGGAAAAGTAAATACTACAGCATTGGCTGCCGGAGCTGACTTCTTGCTGACTTCGTGTCTTTTCACATTTAACCTGATGCTGCGTCTGTTCTTTGCTTTTCTGGGAGGACTTTGGAATCACACACGTGATCGTCTCAGGACAGATGATGCGCAGTCCGCCAGGAAAAAAGCAGGCCTCTGCAGCTGGGACGCAAGTGTCCACAGAGAGGGAGCCAGGTGAAGCCGCAAGTAGAGAGAGATGTGTTGTCAGGTGAAAGTTGCAACGCCAGGCGGCTTCCTGGTGGTCTGCAGCATTTGTTCAGCTTATCATCACGTGCGATGGAAGAGAGACCTTGTATCAGTAATAGGCTGGCACTCTGCCATGTTCTGAATAGTGCCCTCAGCAGATAAGAATCTCCAGTTTTCCAATAAACATGGAGAGGTCACAGAATTAGCGGCTAGTCTTGGGAACAGTTTCAACTTTCTCCGGACCTGGAAAGCAATGTTAGCTGCTGGACGGGAAAACGCAGATTGATAAAAGACATGTGACTCCACGAGGACACATCACATAAAGGGCACTTTTTAGAGAAGAGGGGAAGATGAAGAAGTCATTAAAGTTTCTTATGCGATGCAGTTACTGAAGGATTTTTGCCAGAGAAGCACTTACACTATTAGTGTACTGCCAATACTTGTAAAAGCGATTGTTGATCATGTTTTCTTGACGAGAAGGCAAGAGCAGTCTGTTCGATTATGGTAGAAAAGAGGAACTTCGATGTGGGTCTTGGCGCTGAACACATCTCTGCAGGCTGTGGTCTCCACTGGAGTAGCCGATGGGGGTCTAGTGGTGGATCTGCAGGAACGCAATGCTAGTGTTGTACTTGACAGACCCAGAGGCGGAGGTAACATTCTGCCCGTCGTCCGCTGATAACTTATGGTGAAAAGTAATGACAATTCATGATCAGCATTCAATGTGAGCATTGCGACTAATTGTTCCTTCTATTAGTATATTGGTAGATGCACACATTCCTTTTTACAAAAAATGGTTCAAATGGCTCTGAGCACTATGCGACTTAACTTCAGAGGTCAGCAGTCGCCTAGAACTTAGAACTAATTAAACCTAACTAACCTAAGGACATCACACACATCCGTGCCCGAGGCAGGATTCGAACCTGCGACCGTAGCGGTCGCTCGGCTCCAGACTGTAGCGCCTAGAACCGCACGGCCACTTCGGCCGGCTCCTTTTTACAATTTATCATTCAGCCAAGCTGTTACTGTAATCAATCAGCAGGAAACTCGTGAGTTATTTCAGAATGTGAATCCCCATTCGAAACATTCGAAGTATCTTTGCCAACCAGTAGTTTCACTTTGTCTGAGGCTCATTGTACAGTTTTGTAATTTTAACTTTGTTTATTGTCATATAGTTAGAAGGGTTCTCATATCCATGCTTCGGTTGAATAACTTAATGGGTTCATCCAAAGATTGTTGTTGATAACACCGTATCTTAATTTTTGATATTAGGCAATTCCCCTCTTTAAGATACATATCTAGGGCCTTAAAATTTCTTTGCGGTTATTAATCCTTTTGCATACAGTTATTTATCTTGGACCTTAAGGGTGGGAGTTTCTCTGATAATAAAGTTTCTGATCCAGATTATTACTTCTACATGCAAGGGGTTTTGCAACCGTTGACCCTCGATGTGAATTTCTGCACGTTGCCGTTTTATGGTTGTTTCATATTGATATCACCAAGTGACACGACAATTTTTTCCAGGAAAGAATGTCCGCATTTTACATTTCAGTCAAGTCGGGACAGGTGGTCACATGCTGTTTTTTTTTCTTTTTTTTGTACTCAAAGTCTGTGGGATAAACTTTACACACATTCTGGAGAACTGGCGATTTATCTGGGTGTAAATATGCAGCCAATCGTTTATTTTTTGGAAATCAGATACAGTTTATTGTACCATTAACTAGTTCCCGCGCCACAGCAGTCTCATTATCAGGTGAAAACGTTACAGGAATGTTATATCGTGGAACAAGTGTAGCTAGACGCTGTGGTGATGGGTATGGCGAAATTGGGTGAATCTTAGTAATCGGTAACGAAACGTTTATGAAACGAAAATGTTGTTCTGTTTTCGGTACTTGCGGTGCACTGAACCATGGTGTCCATGGGAGATCCGTTCGCATAATATACACTATCCAGAATTTCCAAGACATCCTGGCACCAAAACACTAAAAACGCAATAATAAGACACATTTCATCCTCCCGGATAAATTATGTTCTTCCGGTCTTCTGACTATGACAATCTGTAACTCATTCATTCTTTAATTATATAGAAAATATTTCACTCTCTTAGTTATGTAACTACTATGATATGCTGTAATTCATTCCCTTAATTACCTAGTAAATAGTAGATTCTACTTGCTTATACATTTTAATCTATATTACTTTATTGTTAGCAGTATAAGAAAACACAGTCAGCTAGCAAGATTCACTCAAAACACTATCTGCACTTGCAAATGTTTATTTTGTAAAACAATACATCTCAGGCAATAGATTATGAAGTAGCAAAGTGCTATATCTATTGTATACATATTATTTGTATTTATATACACTTTTTACATACTGCGAATAGATGTACAACCAAGGGCAGCTAAATGCTGTGTAAATTTGTGTGTACATCTGATAATGGACAGTGGCTCGAAAACTAATTAATGATACAATACATCGTATCGAAAATAGAAAAAATGGCTAGTTCCATATTTACACACAGATAAGTCGTCCATTTAAATCAGAGTTGCAGTTGATGATCCATAATATATACACTGAAGCTACCGCTGTCTCGCTAGGTAAAACAAACAATGAACATCTATAGGAGCAAAAAGTTTAAATTGATGAAATCCATCAAAGCCATCAAGTTTAATAAGAAGTGTCTCACAGAAAATGTCATTACAAAGTGCACTAATGTAAAAATGAGGAACAGCAGTCACCACAGAAAGTCAAAAGAAATTGTGAAATCTTGTCGGTAAAATCTGAAATCAGAATGCTATATAAACAGACTGCTTGCTAAACAGGTGTGAGAGTTACATTTTCAACTATGTAATGTCGTTGATCCAAGTCACCTTACACAATTTCTTGACAATGCTGCCACATAGGTTAATAAATCACAACTACAAAATGGAATTTAGTCAAAAGAATAAAGTTTCAGATCTGATCTTAAACAAAACAAGGAATGAACCTGCTGACCTTACCTCTACACAACATAAATTCTATGACAGACTTTGAACAAATCTGATATAACATTCGACAGTAAAGATATTTAGCTTACTTAATAAACGGCTCAAATACAACATTGCTCCCAGGCTAAATAAGAGTAATTTGAAGAATTAAATTCTTAGCACGAAAATAGCCTTTCCAACACCGAAATAAAACCACAACACACAGAATGGTATAGCACACAAAGTAAATGAAATTATAAGAAAAATCTCAGAGAAAATAAATTTTCAATATCATCCTACAATGAACAGATAACAGTTTCAACATCAGTAAGAAACTTCCTAGTAATGACGCCCTTGTGATAAAAGCAGATAAAAGCAACACAGCAGTCATCATGTATCGAAGAGACTACAACAACAAAACACTTAAATTTTTTGAAGCTGAACTAAAAACAGACCCCATTCCAACCTATCAAGACAAATTGAATAAACTAATAAAAATGCAATTTTCTGCTGGCAAGTAACGAAGCCCAGTATTGTGTTGTAATGAATCCACAAGATCCAGGCGAAGGTCGCAGCCTAAGACTCCCAAAAGTGCCTGTCTTGTACACCTGATCGTAAATGCTATGAACAGCCCAGGATAAAAAGTTACCAGACAATTCATGATGTACTGAAAAAATTACATCTTTGAAAATAGCTTTTCAATTAACAAAAGCTTTCAGATAATCAGTAACATTAAGCAATTAATGGTGCTGGATACAGTAATATTTGCCTCCTTTGACACTGTAAACCTCTGCACAAATATTGCCTGGAAACACATTTTCTTAATAATGCAAGAGAATTTAATGAAATACAAAAAGCTAACCAATGTATAAATTTATTAACTCATGATACTGCTTGAATTAATCCTCTTAGATCACTATTTTGCATTCAGTCGCACGTTTTAGTTGCAAAACAATCAACAAGAGTGGGTAACAGCTTTGCATGCTTCCTTTCTGAAATATTTATACACAGCCTTGAACAATAATTCCTCTTAACTTATCCTCAATCTAAAGACAAAATTGTATATATTATAAAAGGTATTTGGGTGACACGACAATATTTTCCAGTGGCCAAAAAAAAAAAAAAAAAAAGAACTAAATAACCTAATAGATGAAATGAAAACAATGAACCCAAATGTCAAATTCACAGCCAAACATTAGACTACTGAAGTAATTAATTTCGTTGACATGGCCAGTTTCAGTCACAATAACGAGTATGCTTTCCAAATATATAGGCACTACCAGTGATGTTGTCATTAACAATACCTCACGTCACCTGAACCGACATAACACTAATTTCTTCAGGTCATCTGTAAACTGTATGCTCCACATCACTAGCACTCAAGCAGATGCATGTAACAAAATTAACATACTTAAATCTACAGCCCAAAATAATGGACATAACGCGTCCCTCATAGACATTCCTGTTGAGAAAAAGTCAAAGTAAACTTACGCAAGCACCATCACCATTACAAGACAAAAAAGGAATGAGAAAATTGGTTAGTTTCTCATTCCTTGACAGCGTGTCAAACAGACTTGCAAATCCCTTCAGACCATTTAACATAAAAGTATTCTTCTACACAGACAATGAACTACAGAATAAAATTGTTCACAATAAGAAATCCATTGAAGAATGGCACCAAAAGTCTGGTATATACAACCACACGCTCTTATTCTTGCTACTATATTGGCCAAACAGGTAGAAATTTTGCAACCCGTTGCAGATAAAACGTGGATGCCTTCCTGCTCAAAAAATTTAAGAAGTCTAACTTTGCATCACGTATTGCTCATCATGAGCACTCTGTTGGTGATATCAATGACAATCTTTCTCTTCTACATATTGCTGAGAAAAGGTTACAAAAGGATCTCTTTGACGAATTATAGATTTACATTCACAAGCTAAAGTCAACTCAAAAATCCTTAACGAACAGACTGACTCAATGCAGACCTTTTTCCCTCACAATTTCCGAGAAATCCTGGCAGCAAAACACCAAAAAAAAAAAATTACACAATAATAATGTATTTTAATTGTCTTGTATAAATTATATTCTCTCAGTCTTGTAATAACTACGACATTCTATAACTCATTCACTCTTTAATTACATAGTAAATATTTCACTCTCTTAGTGGTGTAACAGCTTTCACCTGCTGTATCTCATTCCTCTTTAATCAACTAATAAATAGTTCACTCTATCTGTTTATCTTTTTAATCCATATTATTTGTATAATTTCAATATAGGAAAACACCTGCAGCTAGCACGAGTCACTGAAATATATTATCTGAGCTTGTAAAAATTTGTTTAGTAATAGAAAGCATCTCAAGCCAAAAATCATTACGTAGCAAAGGATTTTTATCTATTGTATACATATTCTTTGTTTTTACACACAAAGTGAAGTTCTTCGAATAAATGTCAAACCAAAAGCAACAGATACTAAATTTGTATGTAAACCTGATAACGTACATTATGGAAATGCATTTGCGATGGGTACCACGATGCAGTGCACCCTAAGTCTCAAAACGTAACATCATTCCCGTTTCATAAACGTTTCATTACCGATTACTAAATTTCGGCCGTTTTCGCCAGCCTCATCGCTACAGCGTTACATACATTTGATCCAAGCTGTAATGTTCCCTTAACACCCCCTTCTGACGAGCCTGCAGTGGCACGAAAACTAGTTAATTGTACAATAAATCGTATCTAAAATTTAAAAAAGCGACTCACAACAAGATGGCACCGTATGTAGGCAGTCAACTATGTACCTCAGAGAGCAAATCGAAAGAAGTGCAGAAAAGTGCAGAAAATGCGTTAATTTTGCTATATATTGGGATGGTAAGTGTATTTCATGTTTTATTGTATCAAAAGTTACTTAAAATATTGCGGAAGAAGCAAATAGAAAAGCGAATAACTTGTTCGGTGATACAAGAACGCCTTCACATGAGTACAACCGCCATATGGTGTCTGAAAATGTAAACCTGAAACTATGCTACTGCTAAAAGAGAGCATATATTGGTATTATATGTTTTAAATGTAAGACTATTTATCGTGTCAGCTGTGTGAATGCTAATCTAAGACAGAAAATCTGTTTCTGTTCGAAATGTGAATGCAAAGAACTAGGCCTAAATCTAAATGAAAACAGATCCACTACCAAAATTATTTCAGGGTTACTTCAGGAAATATCGCACTTAAAACAAAAAGTAATACAGCATGAAGCATTTAGAGCATCGGAAGAACTCAATAATGGTAAAACCGAAAGTAAATCGAAGGAAAACGAAAGTGTTTCTACAAAACTTTTGCAAAAACTGCGACAAAAAGACAAAGAATGGTGTCGTATGTGTGTGTTGCAAAAGCACATTTCATTATCGATGTGGCAAACTAGGCCTCTCACTAAAGAATAATGTACATTACGTACAAGTGTGGAAGTGTGAATTATGCGGAGTCAGTAAGAACAACAGCCCGGAACTCTCCGAGACTTGTGATATAAACATCGCAAATAAGTGCTCGCCAATCATTCAAGTGAAAAATAGTTGTAAGGTTCACAGTGTTTACAGTAACGAAACCCTTTCATCACAATATATCGCTGAAGGCACACTTAATCGGCATACGACAGACACTCAGATAAGTAGTGTTAAGGTGAATAACTTTTCTGAAGATAATCAGTTCGATCAAAACGCATCTAGTCCGCAGCACTATCACCCACAAACCTCCAAGGAAGAAAAATCAAGAACCAAACTGATGCTTATTGTCGACAGCCATGGGCGCAGAATCGCCTCATGTTCTAAATGATGCATCTACAACGCTTGCTGCTACTGGATTCATCAAACCAGGTGCATGTTCAACTGAACTGAGGAAACATGCAAACTCGACAGAAGGCGGCAAGTTATCCACAAATGATTACGTTGTGCCAATTGGAGGATCGAACGATATCTTTAAAAACGAAAGATCAAATGCTTGTCAGGAGCGAAAGAAATGTTTGGGTCACTTAACTCATATTAATATGTTGTTCTCAACATCCCGTATCGTCATTTTCTGCCACAATGGTCGTGCGGGGATCGTGAAATAAGCCTACAGCTAATGTGCAACATGAATCATTTGCTAAATACTTCAGAAACAATACGGGCCAGTACCTTGTCTCCTACCTTCCAAACTTTACAGAAGCTCTCCTGCGAACCTTTCAGAACTAGCACTTCTGAAAGAAAGGATATTGCGGAGAAATGGCTTAGCCACAGCCTGGGGGATGTTTCCAGGATGAGATTTTCACTCTGCAGCGGAGTGTACGCTGATATGAAACTTCCTGGTACTGGCAGAAGTAAAGCTGTAAGGATGGGGCGTGAGTCGTGCTTGGGTAGCTCAGATGGTAGAGCACTTGCCCGCGAAAGGCAACACACAGTTTTAATCTGCCAGGAAGTTTCATATCAGCGTACACTCCGCTGCAGAGTGAAAATCTCATCCTGGAAACATCCCCCAGGCTGTGGCTAAGCCATTTCTCCGCAATATCCTTTCTTTCAGAAGTGCTAGTTCTGAAAGGTTCGCAGGAGAGCTTCTGTAAAGTTTGGAAGGTAGGAGACAAGGTACTGGCCCGTATTGTTTCTGAAGTATTTAGCAAATGATTCATGTTGCACATTAGCTGTAGGCTTATTTCACGATCCCCGCACGACCATTGTGGCAGAAAATGACGATACGGGATGTTGAGAACAACAGTTCTTACATGACAGTGTCACTGCCCTTTGAAGGTCAGCCCCCAACACGCAACCCCCACTGCCAACAAAACCCCAGAGCCTTGTGCTCACAGAGTCAGTTCTTGATGAAGTGTGCTACATCAGCAGAGGCCCTCTCAACTCGAAACACAATATCGCCACTGGAGGACAAACGTTGAACCATGGGATATTCATGACCAGCCAAAATAGTAACATAATCATTGGCAGCGATACGACATTGCGGAGTAAACATGTGGCTCACGGAATAACACAATATGGCTGATGAAATGATCACTAAACCCCCGCCATGTTTCACTGCTCGGATGTAAACTCAACCATAAGCTCGAAACATTGTGAAACAAGACTTGTCCGATCAAATGAGTTTCTTCCAGTTCTCCACAGCCCAGGTTTCATGGCCTCAACACTAGGTTTTCCTTTTACAACTGTACGCATCACTGATGTGTGCTTTTGGAATTCCACCTTACTCTGCAATTCCCAGCTTATGGATATACTGTTTTGATGCTGACAGGGTTCGCAAATGCGTTATTCAGTTCTACAGTGAATTTCGTAGCTGTCATGTTCTTATTTATGGCCACAATACTCTTCTATGATCGCCCATCACAATCAGTCAACATACACTTCCGACCACGTTGTGACTCATCAGATGACGGTTTTCCCCTTTCCCTGTATGCAGTACCGATCTTCTATACAAACATACAATCTGGCGCTGTTTTCCTAATTTTGTCCACCCCCAGTATCTTTTGTCTCTTTATTTACTAGCATCCTATCAGTGTGTCTCCTTCGACATCCTTCGGAATCTACAGGACACGTCTGTGCTTACAATATGCTCCATAGGCTGCTAAAATTCACAGAATTCGGCTGACCTGTGTCAGTTTGGTGTGTACTGCCCCCCTGTGAGGCTTCTAGCCATACCTGCCTGTAAACAGTAGCTGCCATTCACATATACAGTAGAACCCCGTTTCTCCACCCCTAACTCAGCGTGTTCATCCACATCGGTTTTTCGTGTTCAGAAAAGTTACTGCGCTAACCATACAGTATTTGATCATGCAGAAGTAATAGCAGCAACAATAGGTGACGTTAATTATAAAATTTAAAGTTAGTTAATCGCCTTACCCAGATCCTACCATGGTGTCAGTTAACAAGTTAACACTGAGTTCTACACTACTGCATCGCCCCTGTTTGTTGCGAGAGTGAAATGACATCGAAGGGAAAGAATAGTAGTTTATGGAAAAAAAAGTCAGACCCATTGCATAGGGTGAATGTAAGAGAGGATTTGGAAGCCTCTACTGCTAAAGTTTTGTTTGACCTTCAGCAGTGTCGGATTAGAAGAATAACGTATAAGATGTTGAAAATTATTGATCCCAAATGATCACTTTTGATGGTAAAATTATTACCGATTTTTCGTCTACAGGCAATGACAATAGTGATAACAGTTGGATCATGTAGTTGGCGCATAATCTAAGAAAAACATGACAACCATAGATACAACAAGGGAGCTGGCCAAAATAGTGGTTTATTTGGAACACCAGGCGGAAACGACTTGAGCCGAACTGGTGCTGGTGAAACCCTTGCGTGATCGTGCTGCACATTAACAAAATACGAATCTGGCTCGAAAGATACTTAATGATTATTATAGTGTATAAATCACTTTTTTAACATCTATTCAAAATTCATTCGAAAAATGCATAATTTGCGTACTGGCGCAGAAATAAGTATAGCTTGTTTGTTTATGTCACTTAGCGTAAGTCATTCTAATTTTTGGGTTCTTAATTTTCTATTTGTCTGGAATTTCAATAATCTGGATGACGTCGTCTTCAGGTGCGCTTTGCATCACAACATTCTTTACTGTATGAACAGCGACAGCGCAATCTAATTTGTTTTACCCCTTTCATGGTCATGATTCCTTTCATCGCCTGCACACTGTGGCGAGGTTATCAATGAGCTTTCCGTCACAACCAGAGACGTGCGTATGTGGCCAGCTACGGTAGTGCTGAGTCAGTTGAAGAGGGAAGATGGGTGTGCAGTACCGGTTATCCAATTTTGAAACACTTCATTTGAAAGCTAATGTAACTCTTTTAAAATTAAGATACATCATTGATCATGTATTTAAGCAGGCCAATTAACAACAATTTGATGATATTTAGAAATAATGTGGATCAGAATAAAATGTTCTAAAGACACGGGCCCAGGCCAGGGCCTGTTTCCAAAAACTAGCCACTTGCTGCGACATACGCTGTGTCGGCATTACCGTTATACCAACGGCACCAAACCACAAACCGGATGATGGGACTATGACCAGCGTTTCAGACGTTTTGGCGGCGCTTGGCGATCTCTGTACGTGACATCTGCAACAAAAAGGCCTGTGCTATTTGAATAAAAGCTGGATGTCCGATCAGGATGACCCTGCGTACAGCCGCAGTTCGAATCGACGTCCGCTGTATGTAGGTGTCTGCCATGAGTCTTCCAATGTTCCTCCGCTAGACCTGTGACGCAACCGCAGCCTAGATGGGCTGGCAGTAGAAATACTCCCTACACCACTGCGGTTCGTGAAAAGAACTACTGGTGATGAATCTCCATGTGGACTCTAATTTCTCTGATTGTATCTCCATGGTCTTATCGTGAGATCCACGTAATATGGAAGCAATATATCGGTTTAGGAATGTACACCATCAGCACTTTAACAGTAGACCATACACTGGTGCCGAACCTTTCTCTCGCACTGTTAGAATGGCTTTTGTGATAAGTATTCATTCAGTTTGCTATTGCACTTTGATGTTTCAGGAGCGAGACTTTTGATGAACTGGATAGAGCATTGTAAATATTGTTGCCTGTATAATTTACTCCTTTCTGTACATGGGCATAGTTTGACTTGTTGCTACAACAATCCTTTTTTGACCTTGTGTTCTGACTATGACATTCACAGTTGGTTTTTAAGAGAGAGTTGCTTTTAATAATGAGACATACAAGGGAATATATGTTCCGAGATATCATTGTTAATACCTGTAGATTCCTAAACAGGTTCCCGCATGAGTACCTTGGTTTGCACATCACTCATGATGCACGTAACTCTCTTCTGAGCTATAAAAACTTGTTTTACTAAGAGCTGGTTGCCCAAAAAATGACTCTGTAAGACAAAAGTGCATGGAAATACCCGAAATAAGCAGCTCTTAATGGTATCCTTATGTGTGGTTGGTACAATTATGCATAAGGAAAATGTTGCAGGATGTAGCCTTTTTTCTAGATCAAGTATATGGTTGTACCAATTTAGTTTGCAATCTCTGCACACACCCAGGAACTTAGCTGAGTCGACTTGCTTTATTTGTTGTCCATTACATTCTATACTTATATCCCCTGGATCTTTATGTGCCATATGAAACAGTACATAATGAGATTCTTTGATATTCAGAGAGAGTCCATTACAGTTAAACCATTTCAGAATATCATCAAATTTATTGTTCGCAGATGTTTCCCGGTTGTTCCTTGTTGCTGAGTCAATTAGAAGAGAAGTATCGTCATTGAATAGGGTGAACTTGTTCACTAATGTGGTGCAGTGTGGGAGTCATTTAGCAATATAAGAAACAGCCCTGAGACACTCCGGTGTTGACTGTGACCCACTTGGATAAAGCTGAGATTCCATTACTGTCACCAATTATTATCTTTTGTTTCCTATCTGTAAGGCGAAATTTAATCCATGTCCCCATTAATCCACTTAACCCATAGTAGTCTGCTTTATTTAGCAGAATTTCATGGTTGGCACAGTCAAAAGCCTTAGATAGGTCACATAGGATTCCAGTTGGTGCCAATTTTCGGTTAAGAGATTCGAGAATTTGATCAGTGAAAGAGAAAATACTATCATCAATTGATTGGCCTAGCTGGAAACCAAACTGACATTGACTGAGAATGGTATAGCCGTTCAGGTGATTCACAGTTCTCCTGAATACCAGTTTCTCTAGGACCTTTGAAGAACTTGTTAGCAGGGATATTGATTGGGTGGTAGTTTGTTCCATTAGTTTTTTCACCATTCTTTCTAAATGGAACAATATCTTGTTCTAGTGATTCATTAAAGATGTGACACAAGACTGCATTTATATAGCCATGATAGTGCTTAAGAATCTTAGTTGAAATATTATCAACCCTACAAGAGTTTTTTATTTCATTTCCCTGATTGTCTTATTCATCTCTTTAATAGTTATGGGGGTTATCTGCGTTTGGCAAACTCTAGCTTTGTTAACTTTATGCAAAAGGGCTATTGCTTTGCTCATGGAGTCTCCAGGGCCAATTTTTTCAGCAGCTGTTAAAAATGTTTATTGAAGATATTAGCAACTTCCTCAATATTTTTTACGATATTTCTACCCGGAATTAATCTATAGGATGGCATTAGGGTCAACTAACAAGATGAGAAACATAGTAGATAGTAATGCCCTCTATTCTTCCTGATCTATATTAACGACGTAGGAGACAATCTGGGTTGCCATTTTAGATTGATTGCAGATGATGTTGTCAGTTACCGTCTTGTAAAGTCATCACGTGACCAAAACAAATTGTAAAATGATTTAAATAAGGTATCTGTATGGTGCGAAAAGTGGCAATTGTCCGCTAAATTTCGATTACGTGATAAGTCACACGAATCTGAAGGCCGTAAATTCAACTAATGACTTAGGGACTACAATAACAAATAAACTAAATTGCAATGATCACATAGATAATATTGTGGTTACAGAAAACCAAAGACTGTAATTCATTGGCACAACAGGTCTACTAAAGAGACTGCTTACACCCCACTTGTCTGCCCTATCCTGGAGTATTGCTGTGCGGTGTGGGATCCACATCAGGTGGGACTGACGGGTGACATCGAAAAAGTTCAAAGAAGTGCATCTCGTTTTGTATTGCCGCGAAATAGGGGGGATAGTGCCACAGACATGATATGTGGATTGGAGTGCCAATCATTAAAACAAAGGCGTTTTTCTTTGCAACGGGATCTTCTCATGAAATTTCAATCATCAGTTTTCTCCTCTGATTACGAAAACATTGTGTTGGCACCCACTTACATAGGGCGAAATGATCATTACGATAAAATAAATCAGGCTTGCACAGAAAAATTTAAGTGCTCGTTTTCCCCGCGCGCCGTTCGAGAGTGGAACGGTAGAGAGACAGCATGAAGGTGGTTCATTGCACCCTCCGCCAGGCACTTCATTATAAATAGAAGACTAATCACGTGGATGGAGATGTAGTTGCAGGGTGTTTTATCAGTAATAACATTGATGTAGCAAGTTAATTTATGACTTATAATAATTAACAATACATTTTTCGAAGTGGTTTTCAACATTTCGTTCAAAACAAGAGACTGCTCATATATAGCGGTACAGCACACTAATACAATTCATTTTTTATGCATGACTAGCAGAAATACATCATAGTAATACTAATAGATGAGGAGAATGATTTTACACACATAATTTCCACAGCAGCATCAGACAACATCACACTAATACAACTTCTACGAATTATTTTATATACAATACTTATACTATATGGGGACTAGCAGCTGCCAGCTGCAGGCGAAGAAGAAAGAACTATGTAAGTCTGAAGGCTTTCGTGGCCGTTGGCACTGAAGTTAAAATCTTTTGGGTTATTAGGCCACGTCATATTTACTCTAAAATAATCGACGTTTTGACCCCTCTGCTGGGACCTTCCACTACTGCTAGAACATATACACTCACTCACACACACTCTCTCTCTCTTTGACACACACACACACACACACACACACACACACACACACACACACACACACATGCATACCAATTCACTCTAGCAGATAGTGTGAGAATGGGAAGTTCCTGATCCCATCCACACAGGTTAAATGTTTGTCGTCTTAGCGCGACATTCTGAGCTTCAGTTGCAATGCATTATACACCTCACGATCTCACAATCGCAAGGCTATCTGGAGCACTATATGCGGATTCAAATCAGCACTGTGCAAACACTCCCTGTAGTATTTGATCATAAATGCCAGTGAGGCCACACAATACTGTCTCTTAGCCCATTTCTGGGTGGCACCTGCATCTGTGCAGTGCGCATACATCTTTGATCTGAACCTGACAAACTCCGCAATCTGTGAGCCATTCCCCTCATCTTTCATAAGGCCGATAACATTTTTGTTTGGAGGTATTATGCTGTAAAGATTATTGGACATGTATCTAGACTTCTCGAATTCCTTGGGATTGTCCTTAATTACTTCATATGGATCACACCTTCACTCAATGGATGAAACTGTCGGTATCTATATGAAGCGTCTTGGCATCAGTGAAATTTACAGAATAAGATTTTCACTCTGCAGCCGAGTGTGCGCTGATATGAAACTCCCTGGCAGATTAAAACTGTGTGCCGGACCGAGACTCGAACTCGGAACCTTTGCCTTTTGCGGGAAAGTGCTCTACCAACTGAGCTACCCAAGCACGACTGACGCCCCGTCCTCACAGCCTTACTTCTGCCAGTACCTCGTCTGCTACCTTCCAAACTTTACAGAAGCTCTCCTGCGAACCTTGCAGAACTAGCACTCCTGAAAGAAAGGATATTGCGGAGACATGACTTAGCCACAGCCTGGGGGATGTTTCCAGAATGAGATTTTCATTCTGCAGCGGAGTACTGGTAGAAGTAAGGCTGTGAGGACGGGGCGTGAGTCGTGCTTGGGTAGCTCAGTTGGTAGAGCACTTGCCCACAAAAGGCAAAGGTCCCGAATTCGAGTCTCGGTCCGGCACACAGTTTTAATCTGCCAGGAAGTTTCAGTGAAGTTTAGTTTTTGTAAACTCTTAGTGGAATTGCTACATGCAGGATTTGGAGAGGTCCAAAATTAACGTGCCGAGAGAGACACACCTCCACTGAACTGTGAACTCCACTGAAATATTAGCCATCTCCACATGACTAGTCCTTCATTGAAGACTGTGACCCACTTAAAATTTGTGGTTGGCAATATATTCTTTTCATCACAAGCCCAATCTCAATAGTAAACTAAATATATTTCATGATGATTCCTAACATTCCCTACAGTTATGCTGAAAATGGAATTATTTATTAATTCACAAAGCTCTTTCTCAAAATCACGTGTTGCAAGAACCCTCTCTTTAATATTAATATCACTGCACTCTTTCGACCAGGAACACTGCTTTTAGTATATGTTGCAGGTGATCCTAATAAATCGCATTCTCAAACTGTGACACTGCAGGAGGTTTCTCTCCTTACTCCCTAGCAGTGTTATAAGCTTGGGGATGGCAACATTTCATAGGAAATGGCACAGCATCAAGTCGTTACACACATCATGCAAATTGGTGGGATATTCCACATCTGCCTTCAGCACCAGCGGCCACATCTCGGATCTCATCTTTTAATGTAATGATTCCATATTTGAACAGCCATCAGAACCCCCAAAACAGCGAAGGTTTTTGCATGGCATGCCAGTAGAGACTGTTTACATCAATGTAAAGAATATAACTCAAATCTTCCAGTGGCCTATACATCTCACTTATTCATGGGCTATTTGCCTTGGTATATCTGTGCATGCACTAGCGAAGTTCCCTGAGAATCCAGAGTTTGGAAATAAGCAACATCTCATAAACAGACAACAGTTTCAAGTGTATGCATGCGTTTTTTAACATTATATCCCATGAAAACCTTGGCCTGGGGAACAGACGGCAGGATCCATAGCGTATGCGCCCAACTATACATTCCAGAGTTTCTCGAAAACGTCTGTAAGCAAGCACAATCTCTCCTGAAGTACAACTTGGCACATCTCTCTAAATTAGATATGTTAAACACCTGCCATGTTTCACCATGCTCCTATATTCCTCCATTTGTTATGGCAGTGACTGTGAATTCAGCAGTGAATGTGGTTATATTGTGCACTATATTTGTGCAGAGTCCCTCCATCGAATCTAGGTATTCATAAGGGATGATTCCATACTTCATCACACGCTGAAAATTTGCATCATTGGGATATGCAGCTTTGGTGACATACATATCCTCCTAAAGAATAGTCTCACCAAATTTCTGAAGAGTGCATACATGATTTGTAAGGAGTCAAGGACATGGACTGCTATTGTTAATATGATTCGTTTGGAGAATAAAATGCATTTTCCTTGATTGGCACCTACCATAATGACCCTATCTTTTTGGAAACAAAAGTTACTCAAGAGCTCAACAAAAAAGTGAGAATCATTCTTGTTCAAATCGTGGAAGAAAACGGGTACATGTCATGACAGTTTATACTTAAAGTTGCATGCATTGTGAACTTCTCCATTAGATGGCAGTGGTCTATAATATTTTCAGCTTTTGAAAGTGCCTGCTTGAACAAAACATCGTTCTCCCGTGAGTCGCTCACTGGAATGTTTTTGCCATAAAGAGCATCAACACACAATGCAAATTTTTCCAGTTCAGTGAGCAAACATCATGAAAGATGATTTGAATTTGTTGAAACTCGAGTCATATGAGCATACAACTTGGTATGCTGCCACACACAGCAGATGTAATTCTGTCAAAGTTTTGTGAGATCCTGCAAGATCACCTTCTCAACACACCACAGGAACAAGTAAGCATTCAAAGTCAGTGTATAAAACAAAGGGACAACGTTCCTGGTTGAGGGCATTCTTAAACTTTATGAACGTTTTATCCTCAGTGGGCATTTCCACACTACCAGGTCCTTCCTGGAGTAATCAAAGACTTGTCTTTCTAAATCTTGAAGAGTTGGGGCATTTGTGGCAAAAATACCCTGTGGCACAATATTTTGACAATTGGGAGGAAAGTGGATGCGACAGTCTCTTGATCCAGACATAGTGATGCTTCTCACTTGTTGAGAATAACAATAAATCTACGCATTTAGGATGCTCAATGGCTACTTTGGAAAACTGAGCGGTCCAACTAGTTCATGGATTGCTTTTTCCTTATCTACATCCAGACCATAACCATTAACCAAATAATTAGAGTTCTGCCTCTCAAATTTTGGCAGGACTGGGATTGTGATGGGGAATGTGATGCTTGCGAAGTTATAATGCTCACAAACATTGGATTTCTTCTCAGTATCTGTATGTACTATGTTTTTCAAGCAATTTATATTGCAAGCCAGAAGCGATCATGCAAATAAATAGTTGCCCTTCTCATTCAGATTCTGGACATTAGTGTATGCTTTTTTAGGGTCAGTATCTTTTGGAAGAGGAATGAAACTGGACCCCCATTAACTGGCTCAAAAACATGCGATTACGTATCAAGATGGATTACACATCTTAGCGCCTTACGAGGTCCTCTTTCCAGCACATCAGAGTATCAATTCAGGATGATGCCCTAGGTAAAAATTCCACGCAACTTCGCGATTGACTAGCCCCACGACATCATGCTGTCCTCCCCTAGAATTCTGACAACGCTTTTCTCTGCAGAAATACTGTCTTCAACTCACAGTACAGAACTACTTTGCATCTGATGGTGGGTTACTGGTGGGCGTATGTGATTTCAGAGAGCTCCCTTTCCAACATTGCTCACCAAGGTCGAAGGAAGGTAGACAGACCTCCGTAACCCGCGTTGGTGTTATCAATGCGAAATCGCAAGATCCTGTTCGTGAGAGCATCAGCAACCATGGAGTTGTTTGAAGCAGCTGTGTGATTTACCTAGCGTTCACTAACAAGATAAGTTGGTGGGCTGCTACTGCTAGGTCAGTGACAACATCCAGACAAGCATGCATGAAGTCAAGGCATAGACAGTGATGGTAACATCATCGACGGGTCCAGTGGCAGTGTTGTTGGAGCCGAGTCAGCCCAGGATTGTCCTTTCTACACAAGTCGAGGTGTATCAAGCCTGCCTCCAGACAGAACAAGAAAAGTGGAGATTCCAGGTCATTAAGTAACTCTGAAACACAAACATCATGATAGTCTATAAGTATCATGTGAAATTAACCACACACAGATACTTACACAGATGCAAATATATACAGTCAGATACTTACTAAAAAAAACTCTGCCTCACCTGAAAGTGTTAAATGGACACATATCCTTACAATCTTCTCAGTCACTTCATCTGAGAGCCTCATTGGGAGTGTTATATGTGGAGGCAAAAGAGTTATACTTCATATTTATTAAACAGTCGTAGAAACTCTATATCATCATCACCATCTTCAAATATCTGTCTAGCAGGCAGGTATCTAGAATAATAATGGCACATAAACCACTGCTGCATCTGGCTCGCTAGAACAAGCAATAGTGCTTGTAAAGTATATGAGAAACAAAAGCATTGCTTGGCACACATATATAAAAAACACAAATACATATATACTACATACTGTTAGTTAGTTAGTTACATGTTCTGCATATTATTTGAACGATTCTTTTGTTAAAATCATGTGGAAAGAATCACTTTACAGGATATGTCAATATGGTTAATGTTAACATAATGAGTACATTATTAGTTTTAGATTAACTCATGAACTACGGTTTTTTTACTGGATGGATTTTTAAGTAGAAAGTCGTCAATGTAACACAAGTAGCTTCTCAGGAGAATTAATTTTAAATTAGACTTAAAACCTGCTTCACTACCTGTCAGACATTTTATGTTATTGGGTAAATGACCAAAAGTTTTTACTGTTGCATATTGAACTGATCACTGAGCCAGTGACATCTTTAACAATGGTCATTTAAACCCTAGTGTTGCAGGTATGTATATCACTGTTATTCTCAAATTATGGTGGATTATTTATCACCAATTTCATTAATGAAAATATGTATTGTGATGGCACAGTTAAAACGTCTAATTTCTTAAAGAAGTGTCTACATGACATCTGTGGATGAACACCACATATTATTCTTATTGCTAGCTTTTGTGCAATCAGTGCTTTCTTTATCCCAGAAAATTATTCTGCATGTCATTAATGAGTGGAAATATGCAAAATATTGCAGGAGGTTGATATGTCTGTTTCCAAGTTAGACAAAGAGAGTAATATGTGTCCCCCAGTTTAAGTTTTCATCCATTAAGAGCATTCTGCCCTACTTACTGACTCCTCATGCGCAACATAAATTCTTGGTAAGACTATTTGTTGTATAGAGCTGAAATCAGTATATTTTTCAAAATTTAGGGGGGGGGTCTATTTTCAGGGAACCACTTAATAATTCTTTTGAAAATATCATTTACCAACTCTTCTGTTGCTTTTTCTCTAAAGGGCTTTATTATAACACTAGTATCACCTGAAAAAATTCCCAGTGTTGCTTATTAAAAGTTAACTGAAAGGTTATTCACATATGTAAGGAATAGGGGTGGACACAACACTGAGCCTTGTGTGACACCCTTCATGATTTTTTTTTCACAGTCACTAAAATTTCTGACTTTCCGACCTTGTCTGAATTATTCAGCACTACCTTTTGCATTCTGTTTGTTAAACATTATTCAAACCAGCTGTGTGTAAAGCCATCAATTCTATTAAACTTGAATTTTTTTAAGAGAATATCATGAACTACATAATAGAAGGTTTTGGAGAGATCACAAAAATACCATTTGGCGATATATTATTATTTAGAGCCGTTACTATTTAATGAGTATATGTATAAATAGCATTCTCAGTTAAACAACCTTTCTGTGATCCAAATTGTGATACGCTAAGTAAATTGTTTCAGCGTAAGTGGGCGACTACTCTTGGGTACATTACTTTTTCGAATATTTTGGGAAAAGATATCACTAGGAAACTAGACTATAATTGTTTAAATTTGGACTATCACATTTTAACAGATCTGAAAAAATTCTCTCTGCCACTAATGCATTGCATGTATCACTAAGGACATAAATTATTAAATTGGAACAACTTTACTGAATTCTGTTTGAAATTCCATCAACCTCACAAGAGCTTAAATTTTTTGTAATTTTGCATTAATTTCAGGGAAGGATGTTGGTGCTGCTTCTAGTTACTTACAGTTTTGTGGAATGACATTTTTAGTATATTCTCTCGCTTCCTCAGTTGAACCATTTAATTCTATCTTTGCTGATACATTTAGAAACTGATTGTTTAAAGTACTTGCAAGTTGTGAATCATCAGTTTAATTGTTATGGAATCTCGTAGACTAACTGGTTGTCTTCTCTCTTGTGTGCCACATACTTGTAATCTTATTATCTGCATTATTTATTTCTGTCAGGGAGTGCATGCTTCTGGATATTTTAAAGACTTTCCTTAAAATACGACAGTATTTTTGTAGTAGGCAAGTAATCTTTGTTCTTAATGTACTCTGGCCTTTAGGTAAATTTTCCTCTTCCTGCTACATGAGGTTTTAATTCCAATAGTTATCCATGGATTACTTGTTTTTTTAATTGATCTTTTGGATAATTCTTTCGGAAACCAACTTTCTATATCTACATCTATATACATAATCCGCAATCCACCATATGGTGTGTGGCGCAGGGTACCTCATACCACAACTTGCATCTTCTCTCCCTGCTCCACTCCCAAACAGAACGAGGGAAAAATGACTGTCTATATGCCTCTGTACGAGCCCTAATCTATCTTATCTTATCTCTGTGGTCTTTCCGCGAAATATAAGTTGGCGGCAGTAAAATTGTACTGCAGCCAGCCTAAAATGCTGGTTCTCTAAATTTCCTTAGTAGCGATTCACGAAAAGAACGCCTCCTTTCATCCAGAGACTCCCACCCGAGTTCCTGATGCATTTTCGTAACACTCTCGTGGTGATAAAACCTACCAGTAACAAATCTAGCAGCCCGCCTCTGAATTGCTTCTATGTCCTCCCTCAATCCGACCTGATAGGGATCCCAAACGCTCGAGCAGTACTCAAGAATAGGTCGTATTAGTGTTTTATAAGCGGTCTTCTTTACAGATGAACCACATTTTCCCAAAATTCTACCAATGAGCCGAAGACGACTATCTGCCTTCCCCACAACTGCCATTACATGCTTGTCCCACTACATATCGCTCTGCAATGTTGCGCCCAAATATTTAGTCGACGTGTCTGTGTCAAGCGCCGCACTACTAATGGAGTATTCAAACATTACGGGATTATTTTTCCTATTCATCTGCATTAATTTAATTTTATCTATATTTAGAGTTAGCTGCCATTCTTTACACCAATCACAAATCCTGTCCAAGTCATCTTGTATCCTCTTACAGCCACTCAACGATGACACATTCCCGTACACCACAGCATCATCAGCAAACACCCGCACATTTCTATCCACCCTATCCAAAAGATCATTTATGTAGATAGAAAACAACATCGGACCTACCACACTTCCCTGAGGCACTCCAGATGATACCCTCACCTCCGATGAACACTCACGATCGAGGACAACGTACTGGGTTCTTTACTTAAGAAGTTTCGAGCCACTCACATATTTGGGACCCAATCCCATATGCTCGTACTTTAGTTAGGGGTCTGCAGTGCGGCACCGAGTCAAACGATTTCCGGAAGTCAAGGAATATGGCATCCGTCTGATACCCTTCATCCATGGTTTGCAAGATATCATGTGAAAAAAGGGCGAGTTGCGTTTCGCAGGAGCGATGCTTTCTAAAGCCGTGCTGATGCATGGACAGCAACTTCTCCGTCTCAAGGAAATTCATTATATTCGAAGTGAGAATATGTTCGAGAATCCTGCAACAAACCGATGTTAAGGATATTGGTCTGTAATTTTGAGAATCCGTCCTTCTACCCGTCTTATATACTGGCGTCACCTGCGCTTTTTTCCAGTCGCTCGGGACTTTACGTTGGGCAAGAGATTCGCGATAAATGCAAGCTAAGTAAGGAGCCAATGCAGTAGAGTACTCTCTGTAAAACCGAATTGGAATCCCATCAGGACCTGGCGATTTATTTATTTTCAACCCATTCAGCTGCTTCACAACCCCAGGGATGTCTATCACTATGTCCTCCGTACGGGAATCTGTACGAGACTCAAACGGCGGTATGTTTGCACGATCCTCCTGCGTGAAAGATTTCTCAAATACTAAATTTAAAATTTCAGCTTTAGTTTTGCTGTCTTCCGTTGCCAGGCCAGACTGATCAGTGAGTGACTGGATGGAAGCCTTCGACCCGCTTACCGATTTTACGTAAGACCAGAATTTCCTTGGGTTTTCAGCAAGATATTTTGCTAAGGTATGACGGTGGTAGCGGTACTTTCAAACATTGATATAAATTTAACATTGAATAAACTTCATTTGACATTAGCACCTCTTTCTTCATTTTCCTCATTCCATACCATGTTTCTTTAAAAGAATTATAACCTGTTCTCATTAATATGCTTCACTGCTTTGTATGAACTTGCCTCTGGGTTGTAAGGTGCAATACTGTCATCAGTCGATGTCCTCCTGTTTTGCTGCACAGGAGTTGGAAAATTGACTACGGAAATTGCATTGAAACGCCTAAATAATAATTCTAGTTCTTTTTCCCTGTCTGTGTCTATTAAGAAATTTACATTTAAAACTCTACTAACTGTTTCTTTTTGTCTGAGAGGTAGCTCAATAACGTATCTAGGTTTTTCATAAATAGCTGAAAGTTTCCTAGAGGGGATCTGTAGATTGTTACAATTATCAAAGAACTGTTCTGCAGTAAGAAATCACAAGAACATGATTCTAGGTTCTGATCAACGCAACGAATATTTGTTTCAATAATTCTGACTTTGTGTCCAACTATTACATATGTTAGAACGCCTCCTTTTCCCATGTTAACTGTACACGAAAATGATGCAAGTCTATAGCCACTGATATTTAACATCTTCATTTTTGTGGTTACATTATCTTCAGAGAGGCACAGAACATCTGTCCCTTCAGAATTTTCCACATCTTCTAGGCATACAATATGTTCATCTATCTTGTTTCTCAACCCTCTAATGTTCTGAAGGAGCAAATCAGTTTTATTGTTTTTTAAACTGTAACACATATTATGATCCTGTACTGCTCTAATTTCTTTCAATAATCTCTGTCTGTACCCTGACTCTAACCTAAAGAAATGTGCCGTTTTGATTCCAGTAATCACAGGGATTTTATCTTGTGTGCTTATGCCTCCCCTTACACTTTCTGCAAAGGATCGGCTAATCTTTCTTTCCACATTCTTTCTAGGTGCAGGCCATGATTAATGTATCCCCAGCTCACAGCCGCAGCAACAGGCACAACACAGATACGACACTTCGTTTCAGTCAAAAGCAACTCTCTCATCTCTGTTCACATGGCTACCAGCCATGTTAACCCAAGGCTGTTAATGTCGCGACAAAATCTCTACAAACCCCGTATAGGTGTGTTTATTGCAGTTTCTGTTTTCTCCAGATCACCTTTTACACCATATTCTAAGTTGTTAGCCAGGTTGTCTCTGCTCCTCCGACAATAAGTACTTTATCCTCACCATCAAAATCTCTACACATCGTCCCTATGTTCTCCGTCAAGTAGCTAAGCTTGACGCAATGTTTCATGGTGCTTGTTACCTGGTATTCTACGCCTAGCCTTTCCTGTAGCAATTGGTCTACACCACACCTGTGACTGCTCCTTAGTAGCAAGACTCCTTTCTTTCTACTCGACTTTACTACCGACCTAGTCTTACAGTCGTTTCTACGAGTCTGCTGTGTTACGCTCAAACACTGGTATCTCAGTTAAAAAGTGAAACTGATTGCTAACCGGAATATGAAATGTGATTTCTGAGGTTTTCTCCTTCTAGCTATTACTTGTCCCCTTCTACCATGTCCTATTGCTTCTTTCCCCCTTCAACCAATCAACCCTTCAATTCAGAATATGCCATTTCTAATTCTGCCCGGAGATCACAAGTCTTTCCCTGTTTCATGATTTTCTTGTCTCGAATAGATAATCTACAACTCCATGGAAGAGCCTCGTCTGACAATCTGACATTGGTTTTAGCTACATCCTCCCTAATGAAACACCTACTGACAGTCCCGACGTGTTACTCCCACACCAATTAGCCTACAGACAACATCCAGATTTTTCATACAGGACACTACTCTTACAGTAAACTAAAAAGCACTACAACAAACTTAAACTGTAATTAACTAATAACCAGCAAAAGTTATCTGCCAGTGCGGTGTGCAGTCGGTTCAAATGGTTCAAATGGCTCTGAGCACTATGGGACTTAACTTCTGTGGTCATCAGTCCCCTAGAACTTAGAACTACTTAAACCTAACTAACCTAAGGTCATCACACACATCCATGCCCGAGGCAGGATTCGAACCTGCGACCGTAGCAGTCGCGCGGTTCCGGACTGAGTGCCTTAACCGCGAGACCACCGCGGCCGGCTGTGCAGTCGGTACCAACAAAAATCCAGGATGGTGTGGCTAACATACCAGCAGACCAATCTGTATACACACACCATTTCTCTGAGTCCACTAATCGTGGTAGTGAATCATGAGCAGTGGATTCTGTATGCTGAAACAGTAAGGAAAATAATAATAATAATTAAAAAACTGGCTAAGTAGCAAAGGAAATGCAGACACTCACACATGTTACACGCCAGGAATGATTACATTTGGTTTATGAATAATTTGTGTGGCATTCATCGAAAAATTACCAGCCACACCTAAAAACGACATAACAGTCAAAGAATACAGAAAAAAGTTAGACACACACAACAACAACTACTGATTAGGTCGAATATCCTCATCTTACATTAACTCCGCATCGTCAAAAAGGGGTGATGGTGGGCTCCCATCATCATGACTCCTCTCCTCAAAGACAGAGTGCTTTCTTCATCACCATTCTTCAGCACGTACTGATCATTTCATGACAGACGCTGATCAGACTGAAACGGATAGGAGCTGTTCAGCGCTGCTTATGTATGGGCCGCAGTCAGGATGCAACTGCATATGGTTGAACATACACATGTATCAAGGGAAATTATTTATGTAGAAATCATCAGGCAAGCAGCCGCTTTCAGTATTGTCTTTCTGTGGAAATCGCTGTGTGGTTATTCTGACAGAAGTTGAATTACTTTTTCTACTCGCACTTGTCTTTGATACTGGGGTAACTGAGTGCTGTCATAGATTTCCATGTCAACTTGGAAATCGACCGTGGTAGAATAATGTCGTCATGCATTTTTCCGCAATCGTGTGTAAACTTGTGGAAGGAGTGGACAAGCCTATGATATTACAAGATGGGATCCAAGATGGATGGCTATAAAGTCAGACAGCTGCCGAGGTATTTGCAAAGATTTGTGTTACAGCACCTATGACATGTGATGTGCACTGCCGATCCAGCAAATTTCTTTCGGCTTTCGGCCAAGGCTCCAGGCACAACTGCACAAGGCAAGAGACATGGACGCTACATCTTCAGTTTTTCATGAGGAGCACAGACGATGTATGTTAAATACTTACCTGAAGCCGGTAAGTAAGGAGGTGCAAAAATCTGAAGTGAATAAGTAAAGAGAAAGCTTCTGAAAACAATTTACTATCAATAAACTTGTTCAAAAGTAGCTGTGTATTTTCTGAAGCATTTATAAACTCATTTTGTCAATATCTTTTCTTCTACAGTTGGCCGAGACCAGGACGTCCGTGTGTTTCGAGATTCTGAATAGGCGTATTTTTATAAATTTCTTGAAACCAGGACATCTCCTCACGACATTTGATGTAAACTATGCTGTCTCTATGATCATAAGTTCGAAGCGATGACATCTTATTTTCTTACCCCACACCATCATCACATCAGCGTTTTGCATGATAACATCAGATCAACTACGTCGTTATATTTCGAGTTTAACACACTGTAATGAGAAAAAGAGCGAGAAACGGGTGATATGCAATATGTACAAGAGCCGAGAGGGAATAATTAGAGTGGACGACCAAGAACGAAGTGCACGGACTGGCTGTAAGACAGGGATGCAGTCTTTGACCCCAACTGTTCAATCTGTACATTGAAGACGCAATGATGGAAATAAAAGATAGGTTCAGGAGCGGAATTAAGATTTAAGGTGAAAAGGGGTATTGTTGGTCGACTTTATGCTCACTGGGAACACAATTAACGCTGACAGGTACTGTGAGACTCTGAAAAAACTCAAACAGGCAATTCAGAACCGGAGAAGAGATATATTGAGCAAGGGCGTACACATTCTCCATGACAACGCTCGCCCACACATCGCTCGGCAAACCATTGCTCTCCTGCAACAGTTTCAGTGGAACATAATTACCCACCCACCCTATAGTCCTGACTTGGCACCCAGTGACTATCACCTGTTGTGACTATCACCTGTTCCTAGGTTAAAAGAACAGTGATACATTCGCTGATGATATTACTATCCTGAGTAAAAGTGAAGAAGAATTACAGGATCTGCTGAATGGAATGAACAGTCTAATGAGTACAGAATATGGATTGAGGGTAAATCGAAGAAAGACGAAAGTAACGAGAAGTAGCAGAAATGAGAATAGCGAGAAACTTAACATCAGGATTAATGGTCAAGAAATACATGAAGTTAGGGAATTCCACTTCCTAGGCAAGAAAATAACCAATGACGGACGGAGCAAGAGGACATCAAAGACAGACTAGCATTGGAAAAAAGGGCATTCCTGGCCAAGAGAAATCTACTAGTATCAAACATAGGCCTTAGTTTGAGGAAGACATTTCTGAGAATGTACGTTTTGAGCACAGAATTGTATTGTAGTGAAACCGGAACGGAAGATAATCGGAACATTTGAGCATTGCAAGCGCTACTCTGAGATGAAGAGTTTGGCACAGGAGAGGAGTTTGTAGCGGGCTGCATCAAGCCAGTCAAGAGACAGATGACTCGGATAAAAAACCACAAGCAGTTTGGACGAAGAGAAGATTGTGGAATACCTCCTTAATGCTTGTCCACTGTTAGAGAGAGTAATGGGCGCAACATCTTTGAACACAAACTGTCCAAACCCATCATGAAATACCTCTGTTTTGTGATGATTCGAATTCAATATATACATTCAGACTTCCAGTCTTCCCCACCTCATGTCACTTTGAACGATCTATCACCACTAAACTAAAACTAAACTCCGTCCTAACGGGCCTTGGAAGACCCAACGGTACCGATCGGCCGCCGTGTCATCCTCAGCCCACAGGCGTCACTGGATGCGGATATGGAAGGGCATGTAGTCAACACACCACTCTCCCAGCCGTATGTCAGTTTACGAGACCGGAGCCGCTACTTCTCAATCAAGTAGCTCCTCAGTTTGCCTCACAAGGGCTGAGTGCATCCCACTTGAGAAACAGCGCTCGGCTGACCGGATGCTCACCCATCCAAGTGCTAGCCCATCCCGACAGCGCTTCACGTCGGTGATCTGACGGGAACCGGTGTTACCACTGCGGCAAGGCCGTTGGCAATCTTCACCACTATGGACGAGAACTCTTTAAACTTCTGTGGGTTGAGCCGCACGGAGTGGCCGCGCGGTTTGAGGCCCCATGTCTCGGATTGCGCGGCCCCTCCCGCCGGAGGTTCGAGTCCTCCCTCAGGCACGGGTGTGTGTGTTGTTCTTAGCATAAGTTAATTTAAGTAGTGTGTAAGTCTAGGGAGCGATGACGTCAACAATTTGGTCCCTTAGGAATTCACACACATTTGAACATTTTTCTGTGGGTTGAGCGTGCATCCTCCATCATCGGTCTTGTAGTAAGTTGAGTAAAACCTTGTGTGCAAGTCACATAATAGTTCAAATACGTTTTTGTCCCAGTCAAGCTGTAAGTTGTCATATGGAAAAAACTGGGAGACTAGGTATACTTTAGCACATTGGTCACTTTAAATTATCAAACACACACTAATCCTTTTTTAAATTCCCGTTCCATTCCTTAATGCTGAATTACAAGGAGCCTTTCATTCGCCCTTTTGAGGTGTTGTCGGCATGAAAGAAGGTTGTATACGTGGAAGAATCCTGGAGATACTACAAGGTATCAGATAGATTATATAATGGTAAGACAGAGATTTAGGAACCAGGTTTTAAATTGTAAGACATTTCCAGGGGCAGATGTGGACTCTGACCACAATCTGTTGATTATGAACTGTAGATTAAAACTGAAGAAACTGCAAAAAGGTGGGAATTTAAGGAGATGGGACCTGGATAAACTGACTAAACCAGAGGTTATACAGAGTTTCAGGGAGAGCATAAGGGAACAATTGTCACGAATGGGGGAAAGAAATACAGTAGATGAAGAATGAGTAGCTCTGAGGGATGAAGTAGTGAAGGCAGCAGAGGAAAAAGTAGGTAAAAAGACAAGGGCTAGTAGAAATCCTTGGGTAACAGAAGAAATATTGAATTTAATTGATGAAAGGAGAAAATATAAAAATGCAGTAAATGAAGCAGGCAAAAAGGCATACAAACGTCTCAAAAATGAGATGGACAGGAAGTGCAAAATGGCTAAGCAGGGATGGCTAGAGGACAAATGTAAGGCTGTAGAGACTTATCTCACTAGGGGTAAGATACATACAGCCTACAGGAAAGTTAAAGCGACCTTTGGAGAAAAGAGAACCACTTCTATGATTATCAAGAGCTCAGATGGAAACCCAGTTCTAAGCAAAGAAGGGAAAGCAGAAAGGTGGAAGGAGTATATAGAGGATCTATACAAGGGCGATGTACTTGAGGACAATATTTTGGAAATGGACGAGGATGTAGATGAAGATAAAATAGGAGATACGATACTGCGTGAAGAGTTTGACAGAGCACTGAAACACCTGAATCGAAACAAGGCCCCGGGAGTAGGCAACATTCCATTAGAACTACTGACGGCCTTGGGAGAGCCAGTCCTGACAAAACTCAACCATCTGGTCAGCAAGATGTGTGAGACAGGCGAAATACCCTCAGACTTCAAGAAGAATATAATAATTCCAATCCCAAAGAAACCAGGTGTTGACAGATGTGAAAATTACCGAACTACCAGTTTAATAAGTCACAGCTGCAAAATACTAATGCGGATTCTTTATAGACGAATGGAAAAACTGGTAGAAGCCGACCTCGGGGAAGATCAGTTTGGATTCCGTAGAAATATTGGAACACGTGAGGCAATACTGACTCTACGACTTATCTTAGAAGAAAGATTAAGGAAAGGCAATCCTACGTTTCTAGCATTTGTAGACTTAGAGAAAGATTTTGACAATGTTGACTGGAATACTCTCTTTCAAATTCTGACGGTGGCAGGGATAAAATACATGGAGCGAAAGGTCATTTAAAATTTGTACAGAAACCAGATGGCAGTCATAAGAGGCCAGGGACATGAAAGGGAAGCAGTGGTTAGGAAGGGAGTGAGACAGGGTTGTAGCCTCTCCCCGATGTTATTCAATCTGTATATTGAGTAAGCAGTAAAGGTAACAAAAGAAAAAATTCGGAGTAGTATTAAAATCCATGGAGAAGAAATAAAAACTTTGAGGTTCGCCGATGACATTGTAATTCTGTCGGAGGCAGCAAAGGACTTGGAAGAGCAATTGAACGGAACGGACAGTATCTTGAAAGGAGGATATAAGACGAACATGAACAAAAGTAAAACGAGGATAATGAAATGTAATCGAATTAAGTCGGGTGATGCTGAGGGATTTAGATTAGGAGATGAGACACTTAAAGTAGTAAAGGAGTTTTGCTATTTGGGGAGCAAAATAACTGATGGTGTTCGAAGTAGAGAGGATATAAAATGTAGACTGGCAATGGCAAGGAAAGCGTTTCTGAAGAAGAGAAATTTGTTAACATCGAGATCGAGTATAGATTTATGTGTCAGGAAGTCGTTTCTGAAAGTATTTGTATGGAGTGTAGCCATGTATGGAAGTGAAACATGAACGATAAACAGTTTGGACAAGAAGAGAATAGAAGCTTTCGAAATGTGGTGCTACAGAAGAATGCTAAAGATTAGATGGGTAGATTACATAACTAATGAGGAAGTATTGAATAGAACTGGGGAGAAGAGAAGTTTGTGGCACAACTTGAGAAGAAGAAGGGACCGGTTGGTAGGACATTTAGCATTGGAGGGCAGCGTGGAGGGTAAAAATCGTAGAGGGAGACCAAGAGATGAATACACTAAGCAGATTCAGAAGGATGTAGGTTACAGTAAGTACTGCGAGATGAAGAAGCTTGCACAGGATAGAGTAGCATGGAGATCTGCATCAAATCAGTCTCAGGACTGATGACAACAATAACAACCTAACGTATATGGATTGTTCCTGCCGATCCATATGTTCTGTGCATCTCACCATCTCATTGATGGTTAGTGAAATCAGTAAATCAGTAGTAGCACATCCTTCCTCTTCTCCTTTTTCTTCTTCTTCTTCGTTTCTTCTTTTCTGCCTCCATCTATAGCGCCTGAGAGCCTTTTCAGACTTTCAGTTACTGATTTAAACTTTTCTGAGAGAGGCTGATCTCATTGCAACTGCCCTAATATTGACACACAACATTTATCGAATACCTTTCCGCCCTACAGTAGCTTGACGCTTTGTCATTGTCATGCTGTTATATACTAAGTCAGTTTTGTGATGACATACGTTTAACACACACTACAGAGGATGATAGGATACAACTTTTGCATCTAAACACCGGATAAAACTATGCACATCGATTAGTATTGTACTGGATTCTGAATTCTGTCATCGACATCACATATTTTCTAGCTACTGCCTCTATAAGCTTCCCCAGATCCATTTTAGCATTGATTATCTCGATTTTTCCGTCAATGTAATGAAAAGTATCCTTCACACCCACGGGACCGGTGTGCAGTCCAGGTGAAAATTTGACCATAGTCTACAGTATACTGATATAGCTCCGTACTGGTACTCTACCTTTTGCGCAGGAATTCCTGGAACTCCTGTTTATATCGGCAGTCATTCAGATTCCTCGTTTTATCTACAGCCAGGGAGCAACACAGTGAGTTTCTAGCAAATCTGATGTATATTAACAATTTCACTGAATATGAGGTCAGTTTCGACGTGCGCTTGTTTAATATGTTTCAAATTTTTTATTGTCCTATCTGAATATGATAATAAGGGTTGCATTATCCTTTATTAACTTCTTTGGAATCCTGTAATATGTCTGGCTCAAATGAAAGACATTGGTTTTTATATGATGGCTGAAACAAAAATATCTGCATATTTCACTGTAGGTTTCCGCTACGACGTCATCAAACACGAATAAACAGTTTAGTTTTACTTTTTCAGGTTTTGTAATATCTTAACTTCCACTGAATGCCTGGAAATAAATGACATATGTATAGCTCTTACATTTTTTAATTTATAAACTCTAACATATAGCTGGAATTTTAACAAACTTAACTAATATGGTAGTTCTTATTCACGCATTTTCACCTCTAACTGTGTACAGCACGAACGGTAAAGTTGAACTGCTGTTTATTCCAATGGGTGGAGAGTTTGGTGAGCTAACTCCAGCAGATTACTGAAAAATGTCTCATAGAACTGATAGACATGTGGCTGATACCTTAGTCGACACTCTAGCTCATACTGTATTGCTAGCTGGTATATGATACATTCTTGAAAATCTTCTCTTGTAGATGTATGCACTCTCTGTTGTTAAACGTTTTAACAGTTCCAAGGAAGTCCCCTGCAGGTATTGTATGGTCACCCAGTAACGTCGATGACGACTGAACTTCACATGGAACAAGAAATTGTGGGATTTATGTTAATATTTCCGCGAACTGCTATAAACGGAAAGCGTTGATGTTAGATGTATTTCAGGGTACTTACGACATGGAAATATGCTTTCGAGGTTCCCCTGCTTCTCTTCTTATTGCAATTCACCCCTCTCCTTGGCAAAGCAACAAGTCTACCGTCATTTGCCCAAACGTTGTGACACTTAAAAAAAGTAGGATTTAAGTTTGAAACGTTGAAAAGTTTATGCATGTATTTATGAATAAGATTATTGTTCTGAAGGATTTGTTATAGGAATAATACGCACTAGGAATTAAGAGGTAATAAGGTAGGCCAGGGAGAGATATCTGAATGGAGTTCCGTAGCTGCAGAATCAAGTGAAGCGTCTATTAATTATATAGCCGGGCAAGATGACTCTGAAGCGTATAATTAAATGAGCGAACCGCGGAAGTGCTGGAGAATAGGAGGATGTGCTAGGCCTGGCAGCAGATATGGCTTCAGGGGTGGGCTTAACGGTCTGCGGCGAGTTGTGGTTAAAATTACGGAGGGGGGAAGCATAACGAGGGTGTGGATATGTGAGCTTGAGGGCAGACTGATAAAGGCGCGGCAGGGAGATAGGGTCGGATATTTTGAGCGAAACAAAGGGGCCAACGATTTATGTGTGAGGAATAAAGGGACATAATGCGGAGGGAGTGCGATAGAAATTTGAAAAGCCCGCTTCACTGTTAAGAAGCTCCCCCTTTTATTACATTCTCCCAATTGTGGCTGCCAAACTATAGAATACGTCACACCATATGATCCTGTCGGCGTCATTTGATACTAAGGATGCGATCATATGGCTTTTTGGTATGTTTGCTGTTCCACTGGACACTTGTAATTTCGAATTTCGCAAACTTTCTTTTCTCCTTCTGATGTCTGATAATAATTGATACATATTCTTCTCTAGCGCTATAGAAACTTTGCCACAGTGTGCGTCTATACTAGCTAGGTTTGTAGAATGCTCTTACCTACAGAAAAATGAAACTCCTCATCAGAAAATTAATTTGATTGAACCACAAGTGAATAATTCTTCGCATGTTGTACAAATTTTATACGTTAGTTCGTACGAGAATTTCAGCTCTCAAGAGGAATGATCCAAATTAATAGAAACTTGGGACATGTGTAGAACAGTGTGCCATTAAAAAAAGTGACTAATACTAGTTTTTACTTGCAGATTGGGATCACAAAGCTACTTTTTTGTACATTTTTTCAAATTAATGTGTAGCATATTCATTAGCAGCTGCGGCAATTTTAGTAATCGAACGGACAGTGAGCTAAAATAAGTGCTGTTGTATTATCCGAGATACCATGCATCCTTTCAAAGTACTGTCCGAATGCATAAATTTTCTAAAACTGGTAAATTATGACTCATCGCCTCCTCTGTTGGTTTACAGATCCTGGAACCTACTGGCTGACAGACAACTTGTGTCGTACAGTATATTGTTTTTCTTTTTCTAATTTCAGGATACCCAATTAAAAATATCGGTTTTCCCAGTCATTAGCAAAAATCTTCATTATTAAATGTTACGGGATTGTCCATAGCCAGCCAGCCTTTCTGAAGATAAGCCTTTCCGTTGTAAGTAATTGAACTCAAGCATATAGAATAACTAAAAAATTTCGCCCACAATGAATTTCTTATTAACGGTAAGATTTTCATTTATAGTATGTAAGAGGCGATAAAAATGTTCTGTATGAGCGTGTTGCTGCAGCATACATGCAACGGTGTGTGACTCCGAGGCGGATATAAAAGCACCGACATGTAGGCTAGGGATTGGTGTTGCATTAGTGTCTTTCCGACTTGCTGTTATTCTTTCCTTGGCTACCGAAGGACAAACTCCGGTAGATATCCATCAGAGAACGAAAATTGTGTATGGGGCAGCATGTCTGTCAAAAACACCGTTGTAGAATGGTACTCCAAGTTCCGCGCTGATGCTTCATGTTTAGTATGTCCACGCATCGCAAATGTCTAACACAGAAGTTAGCCATCTCAAGCGGGTGACACTCGAGCACCCGCCCTACAGTCCTTATCTATCCCCATGTGATTATGACGCCTTTGGTCCCCTAAAAAAAGTCCTCGAACGGTCGATGATTCCTATCGGACGACGATGTGCAGCAGGCACTCACGGACATCTTCACACAGCCAGACAGGGTGTTTTATCAAAAGGGTATCTTCAATCTGGCGCTCACGGTGATTTTGCATGATTGGCATACCGATTCTGGACATTTCTAGAGGAAACGTTTTGATCACCCCTTATACAATGTCTCCTCTTACAGGACATTAGCATTAAAATTTAGAAACAATACTCTAGGATGGAAGCGGAAAAATCGTAATTTCTTTCATCCCACTAGCAAATTTACTAGTGTTTCTTATACTGAAAACGTGACTAAACACATATCTATCATTTAATTACTGCTATAACGATATGTGCAGGTCCCTTCCATTACAAATTAATCTCTTTGATTTCCTCTGCTTGTGCAGCTTAATTTGTGTTCAGTCTTCTGGTGTCTTCAAATTAATGTTCATTAGTCTAGTCTTCCCATTCGACGTGAATAATAGTTATGGGAATTCCATCTTACTTTTCACATTTGTCTGAAAATCCTTTACCAAATGTCAATTTATCTACACAATGTCATCTTCACTCGAAAATTGCTCAGTATTGTCGACAGGTTCCTTTTTTTGTAACCACCACAGCTATGATCCCCTTTCCAGCCTGGATTACAACTGACCAATTTGCTTGTAACTTCGAGTTAACGGTATTAATTACATTTAGATATGCATTTTGTTGCCGCCAAACTTTCTTTAACCTTATCGTTTGCAGATGCTTCTGAAAGTTAGAAAATGTGCCTTCTACAGACGCTCTTTTAAGGGATGCTATTTTCTGTTTTATGGTTTATAGCGTCCCCAGCGCCAAATTTTTATCATGTAGCAGTAAAATAATAATTTCTCTGTGTAGGTTTAGATTGCAAAGAAATAATTTATGACAGAATGATCTAAAGAGACGACAAGATACGCTCTTTTGTTAATTTTTTAGTCGACTTCACTTCTTCTTTTGTCTTGAATGTGTCTAGAGGGACATCTTGCGTATGCTGACAAATGTAAGCATATTTGTATGAGTTAAGCATATAATATACTGATTTAATGTTATTGTGCACTTTTAATTTGTAGGATGTGATCCCGATTTCATGTCCGCCTTCCTTGAATTAACCTGCATTCAAGTAATTTACAGCTCAACAATCGCAGCGGCCGATGCAGCCAACGACGCCATTACGTGGCGATATTAGCTTATGAAAAATTAGCGGAAGCGGAAAACTCGCCCGCTATTAGCATAATATTAATTTTTCTCCACAGCCGCACGAAGTTGCAGAAATACTTAGCTTTAAGATTCTTATTTTCAGTACCATAGCCGAGACCCAGAGCCAGGACTCTGACTACAATATAATGGTTAACGGAGGTAAGAAAATACTTTCGCGCGTGTGTGGGCCGCAATTGTAATTAATAACTAAAGATCTTTTGCTTTAAAGTGAACTGACTAGCCGAGGAAATTAATATGAAAAGTTTATTACATTGTTCAACTTAAATATCATTTTTATGAAGGCCCACCACGTAAGTCGGCAACAATCAAATAATAATAATAACAACAATAATAATATATATATTAAATTACGACGGCCGACGGACGCGAGATTGGCGCCCAACGTGGGGCCCGATTAATATGATTCTATTGTAGTGAATGTAATTATGTATGTGTCTAATTGTTGTAAAATATTAATGCTTGTATGAATTCTTTTACATGTACAACAACAAAACCACACCCTGAGGAGATCTGGAGAGGAAAAAGTGTAGAAAAGAAAAAGGATTGCGAGGAAGAAAAATAAGTAAGGTAAGGCCTATTGTGCAAGCATCCTGTGTAGCTCTGTGCAGAATATCGGACCCATGTGCACATGAGATACCTTCGGTGTTTTGTGTATTTATGTGTTTATTTTTGGAGGGGATAATTATTCGTTTTGTGTATTTATGTGTTTATTTTTGGAGGGGATAATTAATCGTGTGTGTATCAGTGTTAAAGATTCGTCAGGGCCTTAAAGTGAATTTATTATGGGTAAGATAGGACAAGCTAAAGCATCCGTACCAGAAGAACAAAATTCTGTTAATATGGAAAGTGAGGATCATTTGCAATACGTAAACGAATCCCAAGCCACCGCCTCGGATAACATAATTTCCGGAGCGGGGGGCGAGGATCTGTGGTCGGTGAATGACGCTCCACAGCAGAATGGGAATAGAGTAACAACTCCACTGCCTGGGCAGGGGGGCCAATCGAGTGCTAGATTAAGCGGGACACCAGTATGCTCACCGATTGCAGACCCATTTGCAGAATTTCTGCGCAGGTTAGAAGAAAGAGATAGGGAAAAAGAAAGAATGTTAGAACAGAGGGAAAAACAAAGAGACGAAAAACTGGCTCAGATGCTGCATGAGCAGGAGAAAAAATTAACGCAAAAGCTCATTGAGCAAGAGCAGCGCAGTGAAGCAAAACTAGATAGGATCCAAAGCGAACTTGCCGAGATGCGGGACGTTTGCAAAGAAATACCCGATCTTGTGCAAAGCTTAGCCGGCAAAATGCAAAAATTACAGATATCGCAGGCTAGGCTTGAAGATAATGTACAGACTTTAACCAACCGCGTGGATAATGTGGAGATAGATGCACGGAAAAGTATTGACGCATATTTGGAAGTGCAAGCTCAAAAAGTAGAAAAAGAATTAAATGAATGGCTAGAAGTAAAGGATCGCGAGATATCTGCAAAGATTGAAAGCGACGTAAAAACAGCTGTAGAACAAGCGACTGCGGCCGCGAGTGTAAATATTGACGCTAGCGCTGCCGCACTACATGCCGAATTAGCACAGATCAAGTCCCGTGTGACGGCGGAGTTGCCAAATTGGCAACAGGAGATCGCGCGGAGACTGTCTGCGTTGGAAAGCAATGTAAACAGTGGCGGACAGATCATGAATCCGACTCCGCGTACTGATTACTATAATAACGCTGACGGTAGGCAGGGTGCGAGTGCGCAACCGCAACCTAATGCGAATTATGAGCACGAACAACATGCGATACCGTGCAGCGCACATCACGAAGTAATGAATGTCACAGAATGTAGCAATCAGATGTGCAAAAAAGAGGACAATGCAATAAAACACAGGACATTCCAACCCTTCAATAGCGAAAAACGAAATGTCCACCCTGTTGTATTTATTAAGAGCTTCAGGAATGTGTTTCCCAGGACATGGACGGAAAGACAAAGAATACAGTTCGTGGTCTCCTTTATTCAAGGTGACGCGGCACTGTGGGCCACCGACGTGTCCGAAAAATGTCTAACGATGCAACAGTTTGAAGGTGCATTCTTGCAAAAATTCTGGTCCAATAGCGTCCAAGAAAGACTACGAAAGGAGTTGTACAGTCCAGAAATGTACAATCCTAAGATGGGAACGTTACGCAAATATTTCGAAAAGTATATAAACAAAACCAGGTACTGGGACGAGCCAATGTCCGATCGTGACATAATCAGATTAATAAAAATGAAGTTGCCCAGTGAAATTAAAAGATATTTCATCAATGTGCCGGAATACGATATAGAACAATTCATGGAAATAGTGGATTCTGTTGACTTATTGATCGAAGATATGAAAACCGAAAACAAGTGGAACCATGCAGGCTGTAATCAACAAAAAGCCGATTACAATAGCAGCCCCAGTAATGGTAGTAACTTAGTACCAAATGGTAATGGGAATAGGGAAGAGCACCGGCAACAGAACCGAGGCACAAACAATGGCAATGGTTATAAGGGCAACGGTTATAATCGTCAAAATCGAAAGAGACATCATGATGGGCGCATGAGTAATGGATATAATGGTAACGGCAATCCGCAATGGCGGAACAACCGAAACCAGTGGCGTGGTCGTAACGAACCGACACCACAGTGGCAACAAAACACAGCGCCACAATGGAACGCCAACCCAGGTCCGTCACAGAATATGTCAGGGAGTGACAACCGACCACCGCAAAACCAGAGCCATACACAATATCAAAATACACCATCGGGGAGGCAGGGCGGCCAACCCAACAGTAGCAACAACAACAACCAGAACCACAATGTGAGGTTAGTGGAAGTGACAGACAACTGTCAACCCACTAATGCTCATCCGTTAAACTAAAGACAGCCACAATACGCTCTCCGTTGTTGGCTGCAGGATGGTGTAGTGAGGGCACATTCACGGATGACAGCCGAAAACTTTGTATGCTGAGATACAATGAGGGAATAAAAATAGAAAAGGAACTTGTAGACATACCGCAGAAATGTAACCGAACCGACAAAAGTGTTGTGCAGGCTATATTGCAAGCAGATATGTACGGAGCACCAGTACAGATAATAGTCGATACCGGTGCGTCAACCAATGTCATGAGTGCAAATTTTTACAAGTACTTGAGTCAAAATAATAGAATACCAGTATTGCCAGTGAAGAATTGTCGTGTTACAGGTGCAATAGGTGCACAATCTCATATCATAAAGCACCAGGTGCAAGTCGAGTTTACGGTAGGAAATGAAGCAATGAAAAGCTCGTTCCTAGTAGTTAAGGGATTAGGTGTTGCTTGCATCCTGGGGATGGAATTTTTACGCCAGAGGGACGCAAAAATCGACCTCTTGTGCGGGGAAGTAAGCCTTATGAATGAGGATAGACGTGTAATTTTGCCATAGTTGAGGACACGGGAAGTGCACGGTAAATATTGCCGGAACTTTCAGTCGAGATTCGAAGGAATACAGGTAATGAATTTATATTCTGACTTAAGTACCAGACAAGCATATTATAAAGAATTCATTACTGAAGATAAAGAGGAAAAAAGGAAACTGATAGCCATGAAAGTTAGGGAGTCAGAACATTTGACTGAAGCACAACAAAACGACTTGACTCAGCTACTTACAGATTACGAGAATGTGTTTTCGGAAAAACCCGGTGTTATCGAGGGCTACACCTATAACATCGAAGTGGTACCTCACGATACTTTATGTCACGCAAACTACATCATCCCGTGGTCAAATAAGGAGGCAGTTACCAAGGAAATAAGAAAAAAAATACTTACAATGACTTAAAGAAGTTAGCTTAGTAGAGCAACTTTTACATATGTGAATAATAGGTTAAGTTTATAGTGTATTTTTTTTGTGAGTAAATGTTCAGATTTTAGTGTAACATTTAAAGACAATGAGGCACACAAGATTAGTGCGATTCAATTTTGTAGATGCTAAGGAATAATAGTATTTTTAAACAATTGCATTTTGAAAAAAAATGAACGTAGATTTAAGAATATTTTAAAAATTTCATGTTGAAAAATGCTAAAAAAAAAATTTTAAAAAAATTTCAATAGCATGTAATGATGACAGAATTTTTCATTAGAGTGTCATGAATATTTTTGAACTGTAGTAGTAATGAAACTTATGAAAATTTAATTTTATAATGTATATGTTGTTCCATGTATTTATGTCTATACCGATCTTGAAATATGCTCAAGCATAATTTACTTAACTATATGAGTGCCGGGTGTACATCACCCAAGGTACCTCATGTGTTGGTGGACAAGGTACAAAGCAAATCAGTAAATGCGACTACCGCTAAGCACTGTTAAAATATATTGCCATCTGCTAAGGCAGAGATTTACACGAATTTATAGTGTAAACAAAAGTCACAAATCAAACACTAATCTAGGAACTTGCACGCTAAGCCTAGATTATAAAATGTGTACGATAATGCGAGAGGCAAAGTTTTGTAAAGTCGAGCCTGGCTCTGGAGGGCAAGTACGCAATGAGTGGGCAGACATGACATGGGGACTTACCTCAGATGAGACTGAAATACAATTGTATAGTCAAAAAATCTGAAGGCAAGTACGACTCTAAGTGGAAAATGAAAAGAGATAATTAGTGCGAGAGACTGGTAAAATCCAGCACGAGCCAAAATCCAGTTCAGACTGAATGAAATACATTAGTGTTTGTGAACTAATCGAAACAGTTACTTTAAACAGTGTGAAAAACTGTGCAGGTGAAACTGTGATATGGACAGTGAAGTGCTAGTATTGAACGTTCAACAGCGGTGAGGACGCCAAACGCCAATATTACGCACGAAAAACTGTGAATTTGCTTATAAATGTGAACTGTTAACGTGAAGTGAACCCACAGTCAATATTTTTGGGACAGACTGTAGTTTCAGTGAGCACAATAATGCGAGATTGGAATGTGATGCGTGGACTGTTGCAAAACAGCGACCGCAGAAACGGCGAATGTTTGTGCTAAGCTCGTACTGGGACACTCACCAGTGCCTGCGAGTGCGGCGAAAACATAAATAATTTTGTTAAGACAAAAACTGACGTGTAATGGAAACAGTATTGCATCAAAACTGCATTCACGGGAAAGGTCCATGTCATGTATTCTGCAAGACAGTGCTAGCTTGACACTCGGAAACTGGCGAAAACTTAACAACAACTGCCGCACTAATAAATTCTTCTTTCCCACTAGCGTAACCATCTGCAGCGGGAAACAAATATTACGTTGGTTGTGTGTATGTTTCATGTACTACGTCGGAGATGCGTAGCAGAGCTGACTCCTGCCAACAAGAGCGGGGGGCGGATATCATCCCACTCCGCCACGCCTGGCCGAGACAGAAGCGCATCGCCAACCGTGCAGCCGATCAGCTGATTCTGACGTTCCGCGACGGCTAGAGACACGCTGGCGTCGAGCGGGCGTTGACCTCTCCGCAGCCGCCGCGAACGCCGAGCACCGAACACACCAACCGACGCCGTCGCGAGCTAAACGTCGCGGCGTAGATCATCAACGACACCGCAATCAATTGTTATAATGACCTCATTTTTTGCATAGTGCAACAAAATGCACATCCTGTACTCCAATGACATTCCAGAAACAATTAAGTGAAAGTGACCAAAGCAGTTAGTCTGTCGCTCCGCCGAGGTTTTCCCCAGGTTTCCCTACGGCCGCGCCAAATGGGGAGCGAACAGTTGACACACCTGGGACTTCAAGTTTATGGACTAACTCGTGATTGTATACCTATGAACACTGCAAAAGTTGCAACCCTAAGAAGAAGCAGCCAAAATAAAAATAGTTGTATTCTATGTCCTTTTGTACATGACTGTATACGTAACCAATTGTATATTATATTGTTATGTAGATAACTTCATCTGTATTACACTTTGTGTGCAACACACCTCAGTAATTACAATATACGATGTGACATATATAGACTGTGAAAGAACAATCTGCGTGTGGACACTGTGAACATGAAAGTGGAAATATTTATGTCAAAAAACACGAACATTTTTTATGACATAAACATTTCGGGGGGCAATATAGCGTCCCCAGTGCCAAATTTTTATCATGTAGCCGTAAAATAATAATTTCTCTGTGTAGGTTTAGATTGCAAAGAAATAATTTATGACAGAATGATCTAAAGAGACGACAAGATACGCTCTTTTGTTAATTTTTTAGTCGACTTCACTTCTTCTTTTGTCTTGAATGTGTCTAGAGGGACATCTTGCGTATGCTGACAAATGTAAGCATATTTGTATGAGTTAAGCATATAATATACTGATTTAATGTTATTGTGCACTTTTAATTTGTAGGAGGTGATCCCGATTTCATGTCCGCCTTCCTTGAATTAACCTGCATTCAAGTACTTTACAGCTCAACAATCGCAGCGGCCGATGCAGCCAACGACGCCATTACGTGCCGATATTAACTTATGAAAAATTAGCGGAAACGGAAAACTCGCCCGCTATTAGTATAATATTAATTTTTCTCCATAGCCGCACGAAGTTGCAGAAATACTTAGCTTTAAGATTCTTATTTTCAGTACCATAGACGAGACCCAGAGCCAGGACTCTGACTACAATACAATGGTTAATGGAGGTAAGAAAATACTTTCGCGCGTGTGTGGGCCGCAATTGTAATTAATAACTAAAGATCTTTTGCTTTAAAGTGAACTGACTAGCCGAGGAAATTAGTATGAAAAGTTTATTACATTGTTCAACTTAAATATCATTTTTATTAAGGCCCACCACGTAAGTCGGCAACAATCAAATAATAATAATAACAACAATAATAATATATATATTAAATTACGACGGCCGACGGACGCGAGAGGTTGTTGATGTTTGGATGTGGATTATATTGTAATGCTTTAATCAGAACGTGTATTTGTTGTTCAGAGGAAACAGTCAGTTAAATTTACAGATAAGCGGTACCGTTCTGGCTTCAGGAAGGCCAACTGGGACTGACTGACTGTGCTGTCTCCCTCAGCCAATGATGCCACAGTTGCGCTTGGCGTGAAGTTAGTTCACTGCTCTGCCAGCCGTCGACGGTCTTACAGACGTTGGAGCCTCTGATTGTCGTTCAAATAGGTCCTAAATTGCCGTCATGAGGTTAGTGGACCCCGTTACAGCCCTCAAATCAAAGAGAAATCCATAGCTGTAACGGGAACTGAGCCAGAGTCCTCCACATGACAGCCTGTTACGGTGCCCACTCAGCTATGGAGGCGGACAGACTTTAGTCTACCTCTTCCTTAATTGAAGCAACCTTTTTTTTGGTATCTACTTTTAATTTCTTGCTTGACCCAAAGATCCTCGGCTTGTTTCTTTGTTGTTTGAGATGTCATACTCACATTTAGTAATTGTTACGCAAGAATTTCATATTTTGGTGTGCAACTGAAGCGAATGCTACAATTATTAAATTTGATTTTTTAATTGTTCTTCATTAATTTCAGTTTTATGCTAAGAAATCTTCACACATCTCCTGCAGAGTGACTAGACACTACCTTACGAATATGAGACATTTCGTGTAGTAAAGAAAACTATGTCACTTACATGTCCCTAAACATGAAACGAATACAAATACACTCATGACGTAAAATATGACAGCCATTGCCCACCGCAATACTGATTGCTGCTTGATGATGTTGTGGGTACAGGGCTCTGTAAGAAATGTAGAGAAGCATAACAGAGACTAATGAGGATTCTTTGTAATTGACATATGGGGAGGAAATGGGAAAATCTCTGAGTTATGCAAGTTTGACAAGGGGCAGATTGATATGCACCAGTGCTTGTGAACAGAAACGTCGGAAGTGGGTGCTACTGCCATGAGCATCTATGGAAGGTCGTCGAAGGACGGTGAAATGGTGATGTTGCACGTCAACATCTCAGCAATGAAAGTGGAGGTCGGAGGCTTTCCTGCTCTGTAAAGTACGTTACGAGGCGATCTGTGGCACATGTGACAAGAGAGCACAATGATGGTGTGTGTACAAGTGTTTCTGAGGAAACTGTACAGCGCACTTTGTTGAAGATGAATTCTACTGTGAACGACCCCTATATATTGACACGCTAAACCAATGACGTCGTCAACTTTGGTTGCAGTGGGCTTAGGATCATCGAGATTAGACTGCGGGTCAATGGAAATTGTCGTCTCATCGGATGAATCACGTTTTTTGTTACGCTGGACCAACGATCATGTTTCAATATTCCACAGTCTAGGAGAACAGCAGTAGTAAAACAAAGCCATTTGTGGTCCGTTTTGTTAGTGCGGGTTGCCTACATCAGTGGTTGGTATGTACTCAGGAGCAAACCTATTGTTCTCCTTCGATTGGCAGGTATTTAACCTATTGTTCTGCTAAAAAGATCCTTCCTTTTGATTGACAGGCACTTAACCTATTGTTCTGCAGCCCCCTCCACCCCCCACCCTTCAGGAAACCTCATCTCTTGTTATTATAGATACACTTTCAGGTCTGAGTTATTGAAATAGCCCCTCTCACTCTTATCAATTTGATTGACTACTTAATTAAATTTATCAATTAATTAACCTAACTGCCTCCCCTCCCCCAGAAAATGGCAGGAAGTTCAAATTCCAGAATGACAATGCAACACTTAGCTAGTACACAGTACCGCCACCAGAGGGCGCCATCATCCCTCCTGTGACGTAATCCAAGACGGCGGTCTGGAGGGGGGAAAATGGTGGGAAAAGGACTCAGCCTATTCTGGACTGCTGGAGAGAGGAAGGAGTGTACTTTATTTATTTCGGAACAATTTATTTAGGGACGGATTTGAATTAGTATATTTATTACACTGATACAAAACACTGACCCTGATGTGCTTGAGGTTGCAGTAAATAGTCTATAGACCTGCAAACTACTCGTATATAATGCAGTACACTATTGTGCAGAGATGCAGACAACTCTGGGGCAAACATGTTGCGTAACTAAATTTTCAGCACTGTACTCTGGGTGTGTTAACCTAATGTTTCGCCCTTTGTCTACACTTAACCTATTGATCTGTTAAGTGGTTTTCCATGTCACCCCCATTTTCTTAAACTATTGTACCACCATTAATACCAAATTACGTAATTAGTTATGTGCTCCCACCATTTCTGGTATACTTTTCCAATATGAAATGCCTTTGAATGCCATATATGGCACATTCTTCTTTGTCACCCACCCCCTTAAACTATTGTACTGCATCTTACACAAAATTATGCAAAGTAACCTCGTGTTCTGCACTTAACCTGCTTTTCTGCTCCATATCTCCCACTCACAACACCCTCCCCTTAACTATTGTATTGCTAACACCACATTGATATAAAAAATTTATGTAAATTAATTAAATCGAAATTCTTCACCTGTATGGGGTAGTTTTCTTTAATGTGCAGCATCCTGCTGTTCGGTTAAATCGATGGAACATAGTTTAAACAAAGATATCGGGTAAAAAACACATCCCTCCGTCCTCTGTCCACTGGACAGCACAGGACGCTATCGCACTTGCTCCCAGGAGTCAGGATGCTCCGGCGGCCCCCACGAAGTGACGACATGCCTGTCAGCTGCTGAACCACGTGCAGTTGTCAGGTCAGGCCCCACAATGATGAGGTGGCAGCATTCCTTTCATACTTGACACCTGAGAAATTCCTGTGAAAATACACGTTCACCGAGGCACCGTTGCTGACACGATGACTCATAGCTGCGGTGTGGGTCAAGTGCCGAGAGAGATGTTTGCATAGCAGCTAAAAGGTACGCAATGTTATACTGATGTGATATGTCGATTTAAATAAGCGTCAAATCACCCTCTGCGCCGATGGCGTGAAACTTATTTACCTGCGGGTACTGACATCACAGCTCTCGCTATATAAATCTGTTCCAAAGCTTCCCACAATAGCACAGCGTTCACTGTTCCTAGCAATCAAAAATGGTTCAAATGGCTCTGAGCGCTATGGGATTTAACTTCTGAGGTCATCAGTCCCCTAGAACTTAGAACTACTTAAACCTAACTAACCTAAGGACATTACACACATCCATGCCCGAGGCAGGATTCGAACCTGCGACCGTAGTGGTCACGCGGTTCCAGACTGAAGCACCTAGAACTGCACGGCCGCACCGGCCAGCTCCTAGCAGTCCTAAAGGGGTATGGAAGCTATGTCTAGTAGTGCACACATGCTTGCCTGCCAGTGTGGCTGACGCATCGCTGCGAAATGTATGTCCATGTGTCAACATATGTCTTAGAAACGTTCTCACCACTAAAAGCCTTCATCATGTCCGTGCTCACTCATGAAAATACTGTTAATCATAAAATCATTCTTGTTGTTTTGAAAGAGAGTACTGTCTAAGCATAGATGGGGTAACCAAAACAGTTACACAAACAGAGTACTGTACTAGTTCAGATGGCTCTGAGCACTATGGGACTTAACTTCTGTGGTCATCAGTCCCATAGAACTTAGAACTACTTAAACCTAACTAACCTAAGGACATCACACACATCCATGCCCGAGGCAGGATTCGAACCTGCGACCGTAGCAGTCGCGCGGTTCCGGACTGAGCGCCTTAACCGCGAGACCAGCGCGGCCGGCCAGAGTACTGTACTACAGAAGAGAAAAATGGCGGGAATTTTCGGTATCCTACAGCTACTGGTCTGGAGACGCCCTAAGGCCACAGTGGCGCATGAGTGACGGCATCCCTTCCAGAGATGAATGGTCTGGCTCAACTTGTCTTTGAACACTTGCTTTCTAAGAACTTTCTGTAGATACCTTGCCTCCATCTTGTTCGAATCAGTTTGTATATGCTCCCATGTCCTGGCACAAAGGATGTCTTGTGAATGAATGGAGCATTATGATTGACTCTTATTGAATTTACCCACCGAATTACTGATGCCACCGGTGTGGAAGCACCGTCTGCCTTTTTTTTCTTCTTTCTGCAGGCGATACTTTCAGTCGTAAAAACTATTTTGCACAGATCACCATACTACACCGACAATTAAACCCTACCTATAGATTGCCAAATACAGAAAGACTCTTACTCGATTACACTGCTCTGCCACTGAGGACAGGAGCTTGAATATTAGCACATTAAACCAATCTCCAACCCAGCAATATATCACCTCATACCATGTCGATGTAGTAAACATACAATTTGTAACCTGTGCCATACAGAATCATTCTGCTACATCATTCGTATAGCTATCAGCCACCAGACACTCACACATATACCGTGGTGACAGAAAGCATAAACAAATGCACCATAGGTATACTCCTCACTGCACTAGATATTTCCCTGGAGATTGGGCGGTCTTCGACTTCCGACACGCAATCAGAGTGCCCTCATCAGACTGAAGTCACTCTCAGAACTGTTGTACTAAGGCCCACAGCACAAAAGCGTTACTGCTTATAGCCCTGACCTGCTTGCTTTTCTACACCCATCTCCAGACTCTGGGATTGTAATTTTGCATGGTTTGTCAGAATGTGATACCATTTTCGCAATATTTCTCTATATAAAGCACATAGCAATCTTACATGCATAGCAGTATTGCTCGAGCAACATAATTCCAAATTTATAGACTGGAAATTATTTCTCTACAAACCCAAAACTTTAGCGAGGTGGAGCATGCTGTAAACCTTCGAGTAACTAGAAACTTATCCCATCTGCAAAGACCTTTATGTGAAAACTCGGAAAAAATAGAGGAAACTGATATTTACACTTGCGAATACTGATGTCAGTGATCAACAGGTTCCAAATCATCCCTATAGTTTACAAAGTGAACTAAGGTGTTTCTCATGTCTAGAGAACCAGCAAACGTGTCCTCACCCGTCTTTCACCTGCTAGATGCGCACACCACAATCGATGTTCTCTCAACCAAATGAAAATGGGAAAAGTGAAGAAATAGTCAACCGGACAATTTACATGGGAGGGAATAATGGTCCAGTACAAACAGACGTCCATATTGAATCTTCTCAAACTTCCACATGATCACGAAAGCCATCCAACACAACCACAAGTATTAGTTTGCTATTCTGCCATCTAGAGGACGACATGGTTAAGTCAGCTACGTTCCTGCATCCCAACAGGCCTTTCCATTTGGATGGCTCCTGCTGTTAGTGGGAAACATGAATCATTCCCGCCACAGGCCACCAGGACTGCATGCCACGCACCCCTCGACAGAATCATCGTAGTTCAAGAAAGTGGGGGTGACGTAGAAAACCACTTAACAGAGCAACAGGTTAAGTGTTGGCAAAGGCCCAAACCTTAGGTTAACACACCCAGAGTACAGTGCTGAACATTGGGTTATGCAACATGTTTCACCCAGAGTTGTTTGTGTCTCTGCACATCAGTGTACTGCATTATTTACGAGTAGTTTTCACGTCTATAGACTATCTACTGCGACCTCAAGCACATCAGGGTGAGTGTTTTGTATCAGTGTAATAAACATACTATGTCAAATCCGTCCCTAAATAAAGTGTTCCAAAATAAATAAAGTATACTCCTTCCTCTCTCTAGCAGCCCAGAATAGGATGAGTCCTTTTCCCACCATTTTCCCCCTCCATACCGCCATTTTGGATTACGTCGCAGGAGACATGATGGCCCCCTCTGGTGGCGGTACTGTGTAGTCAGTTGGACTCCAGACCTCGTGGTGAACACACTTGATGGTGGTACTGCCTAAAATTATTTAAATAAAGACTGAAAATAAAGACTTCTATCAATCCTATCCAGCACAGGCTGACCTTTTTCCGCCAATTCCTAGGAGGAGGTGGTGGCTGGATGACAGGTTAGTGGAGGTAGCCCAAGTGACCTATTTTCCAGCCATTTTCTTAGGTTAGTGGGTGTAATCATGGTGTGTCGCATTGTCCTAACTGAATTTGAACTTCCCGCCATTTTTGGGGCGAGGGGAGGGGAGAGGGGGGTGGGTGTTAGGTTAATTAATTGATCGATTTAATTAAGTAGTCAATCAAATTAATAAAAGTGAGGGGGGCTATTTTGATAACTCAGACCTGAAGTGTGACTGTAGCAGCAAGGAGTGAGGTTTCCTGAGGTGTGTGGGGGCGAGGGGTCTGGGGAACGATAGGTAAAGTGCCTGTCAATCAAAAGGAAGGATCATTTTAGCAGAACAATAGGTTAAGTGCCTGTCAATCAAAGGAGAACAATATGTTAAGTATCCGTCAATCAGAGGAGGACAATAGATTTGCCCCTGAATGCATACCAGCCCCTGATTTAGGTTCAAAAATAGCTCTGAGCACTATGGGATTTAACATCTATGGTCATCAGTCCCCTAGAACTTAGACCTAACTAACCTAAGGACATCACACAACACCCAGTCATCACGAGGCAGAGAAAATCCCTGACCCCGCCGGGAATCGAACCCGGGAACCCGGGCGTGGGAAGCGAGAACGCTACCGCACGACCACGAGCTGCGGACCCTGATTTAGGCGACCTGAACTAACAAAATGGACCACAAACTGTTTTGTTCTACTACTAACAGCTCCTACAAACTTGCACTGCACAATGGTGGGGGCAGAATTATGCTATGGAAGACATTCACCCCCACTTCACCTGTGAAAGTAATTGAAAGGAACGTTATAGCTGCAGACTACGTGAACATTAGTGGAGACCGCCTGCATCCTTTCATGTGTGATGTCTTTCCCATCTCCTAGTATGATAGTTTTCCATGTCATAAGCCAAGAATCGGGATACAGTGGTTTTGGGAGTGTGATAGTGAACACAATGTCTTGTCCCCTAAACGTACTTAATCTAAACCGGCTGGAACCCATCTGGGACGTTATCTGGCATCAGCTTCGCGCGCACAACCGCTGTCTCGTAATATAGAGGAATCGCTTGACCTGTGCGTAGAAAGTTGGTGGTAGATACCTTGAAAAATCTACCAAGAACTTTTCGAATACATGCCATGCAGAATCGCAAGTGGACCAACACGCTTTTCAGTCGATTCTCATAATGTTTTGGCTCATCAGTAAAGCTGCAGTGTGCCTTCTTAATGTAACCGAACTTTACTGGAGCAGTACTCCTGGGAGGACAAAGACTTACCCACTGAATAGGGATTGTTTTCGTAATTTATCTTTCACTCCATTAAAGCAATGTAATTATGGGGCGAGAGAGAGAGGGTATAAGTGTGCACTTCAAGGGAGATGATGTAAGGTGGCTCAGTTATTCATGCAGCGATGTCCTACATAACTGTACTCTTTTTTTATGCTCTCATAGTACTCCCAGGTCTACTGACATACTGAGTGGGTAACCGAGATGTTCTTCTCGCAGTTCGTGTTACTATTTACAAAAAAAAAAAAAAATGGTTCAAATGGCTCTGAGCACTATGGGACTTAACATCTGAGGTCATCAGTCCTCTAGAACTTAGAACTACTTAAATCTAACTAACCTAAGGACACCACACACATTCATGCCCGAGGCAGGATTCGAACCTGCGACCGTAGCTGACGCACGGTTCTGCACTGAAGCGCCTAGAACCGTTCGGCCACACCGGCCGACTACTACAAAATGCATATTTAACTTCACATATTGCCTACAGTCAAGTTAGGAATTGAATTAGCTGTTCACGGTTTCTAAAAAGCTCTATTTTTCCTCCCGCTTACTCATCACAACAGCATTAAGCAGCCCATTTACATACTGATGAGCCTGCCATATTCTTCCTCCCCCCCCCCCCCCCTCACGGCCTCACTGAGCGGTCGCCGACTTGTCTGACTTTATGTAAACTCATTATGATTGGATGGCAGAGTTGTTCAGCAGTTTTCGCCATGACAGAACAGAAGGGAAAAGGACAGAGTGTGAGATGGCAGCCGGCCAGAGTGGACGAGCGGTTCTAGGCGCTACAGTCTGGAACCGCGCTACCGCTACGGTCGCAGGTTCAAATCCTGCGCCTCGGGTATGGGTGTTGTGTGATGTCCTTAGGTTAGTTAGGTTTAAGTAGTTCTAGGTTCTAGGGGACTGATGACCTCAGAGGTTAAGTCCCATAGCGCTCAGAGCGCAGAGGTCTGGGCTAGCAGGTAGCTGTGTGCCACTGGAGATGGACCCAAACGCTATGGAATCGTACGCCATAAAGGTCAACATATCGGGGCAGAGCAGCTGGTCAGAGGGGTTGGCCGACTGGTCGGCCTGTGAATGTGTGGTTTAACAGAAAGAGACGGCGGAAGTGAGCAAGAAACCGACTTTCGGTGTGACCATTAATATGTAGCGTGAAGTGGGCTTCATGGTCGAAGCTGCTTCCAACCTTGCTGTTTCCCCAGCCTCAGAGGTGGCCATGTTCGCGCGGCATGAGGTAGTACTTCGGGTGGCAGCGCTTGGAAAAGTTCTGTAAATACGCTATGGCTACGTGAATGAGTGTCCCCTTTCCAACGTTTATAACATGGCTAGAAAGATGGTTAGCTTCTACCGTTGTACCTGTCTAGAAATAAAACAAAAATTTCTCTTCTTGCACTCGCTTTTTCGAAATCTTGAAATTTCGTTGGGGCGGTGGTCGCAATCTTGGCAAAACTTGGCTACAGACTGGATGGTGCTTGGAATTATTACGTTTGTTGGTCGATCACTTGAAACTTTTCCAAAACTAGAGAGAAGTTACAATTTGGTAAAGACACTCTGTCCTCTGCCTACAAGAACGATGGTCTTGCTGCAGCCTCGCGTTTCCCTAGCGTTAAGATGAGTCCCGAATGCTACTAACTGCCGCACACGGCCAGTTCTCAAGCACGAGTACTGGAAGTTATTTGGTGAATTCGAACAACAATGCTTTTCCGCGGTATAATTCAGCGGACGAGGTATTTGTTAACTTTGAGAAGTTAGTCGTTTCGATAACTTACGACAGCAGTTTTAGTTGTTTGATTTGCACGGTGCACTATGCATCTGTGAACGGTGCTTGATATTCCGAGTTCGTTTTTCATTAGTACTTTCTGATATGCCTTTCGCTTGACCATTGGCAATATTCGTTACACGTTCCTGAAATTGGTACCAAGATCAGAGGTAAACGTACTTGCCTCTTGAACTTTGCATTCATTGTTATCTTGTTGAAGGTTTTTTCACTAGAATGCTTTCAGCATGCATTTTCATTCAATGGTTATATGGTTCCCTTAACTAATATGTGGAGCTGTGTGGTGGTTGACCTACGTATTTCGCACGTGACTAATAACTTTAAGGGGTTGGTCTAGCCTGTTAAATTAAGATTTAACAAGACGTTATACATTGCCTAACTTGTCTCATCAGTTTTTAAAAGTAAACCCGAATGATTGCATAGGGCGTCTTGTCACCGTTCGCGCGGCTCGCCCCGTCGGAGGTTCGAGTCGTCCCTCGGGCATGGGTGTGTGTGTTGTCCTTAGTGTAAGTTAGTTTAAGTTAGATTAAGTAGTGTGTAAGCTTAGGGGCCGATGGTCTCAGCAGTTTGCTCCCACAAGTCATCGATTGCATAGGAAGCTTAACTTTCTTTTCCGATCACGGGGACTTTCGTTTTGCATCTCAGGGCTACGCACAACTGCAACCACAACCACTCCACCTCACAGTGAGATCATCTAAGCGCAAAGTTCTGCAAGAGATACTTGTAAAGTGTATCGTATTGACTTCTTATTAGTGACGTGTATTAAATGAGGAGCAGAATCATGCACTGATGATCCACAAGGACGCTTAGTCTGTGAGTTCATATATCTGACTTACGCTTAGCAAGATCAAGGATCGAAATTTATCGAATGCCCATTTTATTCAGATATCATATGCACAACTGAAATGGGGCACATTGGTTTAGACGCTTTAACGCATAAGGGAGACACAGGTTCTTTCTCATATGTTATGACCTAATGATCTTTCAACTCTCTTTTCCGTAGACAAAAGTTTACGTTTCTGTTGCACTGTTCTGCGGGTTATACCACCTGAAGAGCATCTTCTGGCGGTGAAATCGATACTGATTATTTTTCAAATATCCTCTGTGCAAATTAGATTACGTGATCAACAGAAGCCTAAAATCTTATCGGGGCTAGTTTTATTTTGGCTACCATGTTCTTGAGCAATGAGGTCAGAGAGGAAGTCGGCAAATTCCGAAAGTATGAAGTTTTTAACGCAGGTGCCGCGAAAGGAGCAGCGTGACGACAACCAAGGCATTTTAAGACCAGTATAGAGAAACGCTCCTATTCGTTCGATCATATGTTGTTACGGTCTTCAGTTAAAATACTGTTTTGATGCAGCTCGCCATACTACACTACTGGATATTGAAATTAAATTGCTACACCACGAAGATGACGTGCTACAGACGCGAAATTTTACCGACAGGAAGAAGATGCTGTGATATGCAAATTATTAGCTTTTCAGAGCATTCACACAAGGTTGGCGCCGGTGGTGACACATACAACGTGCACACATGAGGAAAGTTTCCAACCGATTTCTCATACACAAATAGCAGGTGACCGGCGTTGCCTGGTGAAACGTTGTTGTGATGCCTCGTGTAAGAGGGAGAAATGCGTACCATCAGGTTTCCGGCTTTGATAAAGGTCGGATTGTAGCCTATCACGATTGCGATTTATCGTATCGCGACATTGCTGCTCGAGTTGGTCGAGATCCAATGACTGTTAGCAGAATATGGAAACGGTGGCTTCAGGAGGGTAATACCGAACGCCGTACTGGATCCCAACGGCCACGTATCACTAGGAGTCGAGATGACAGGCATCTTATCCGCATGGCTGTAACGGATCGTGCAGCCACGTCTCGATCCCTGAGTCAACAGATGGGGACGCTTGCAAGACAGCAACCATCTGCACGAACAGTCACCTCGGAGACCATGGCTGCGGTTACCCTTGAAGCTGCATCACAGACAGGAGCGCCTGCGATGGTGTACTCAACGACGAACCTGGGTGCACGAATGGCAAAACGTCATTTTTTCGGATGAATCCAGGTTCTGTTTACAGCATCATGATGGTAACATCCGTGTTTGGCGATATCACGGTGAACGCACATTGGAAGCGTGTATTCGTCATCGGCATACTGGCGTATCACCCGGTGTGATGGTATGGGGTCGCATTGGTTAGACGTCTCGGTCACCTCTTGTTCGCATTGACGGCACTTTGAACAGTGGACGTTACATTTCAGATGTGTTACTACCCGTGGCGCTGCGTTCAAATGCGTGTGAAATCTTATGGGACTTAACTGCTAAGGTCATCAGTCCCTAAGCTTACCCACCACTAAACCTAAATTAACCTAAGGACAAAAACACACATCCATGCCCGAGGGGGGCTCGAACCTCCGCCGGGACCAGCCACACAGTCCATGACTGTAGCGACCCGTGGCTCTACCCTTCATTCAGTCCCTGCGAAACCCTACATTTCGGCAGGATAATGCACGACCGCACGTTGCAGGTCCTGTACGGGCCTTTCTGGATACAGAAATTGTTCGACTGCTGCCCTGGTCAGCACATTCTCCAGATCTCTCACCAACTGAAAACGTCTGGTCAATGGTGGCCGAGCAACTGGCTCGTCACAATACGCCAGTCAATACTCTTGACGAACTGTGGTATCGTGTTGAAGCTGCATGGGCAGCTGTACCTGTACACGCCATCCAAGCTCTGTTTGATTCAATGCCCAGGCGTATCAAGGCTGTTATTACGGCCAGAGGTGGTTGTTCTGGGTACTGATTTCTCAGGATCTATGCACCCAAATTGAGTGAAAATGTAATCACATGTCAGGTCTAGTATAATATATTTGTCCAATGAATACCCGTTTATCATCTGCATTTCTTCTTGGTGTAGCAATTTTAATCGCCCGCAGTGTAGTTTGTTCCGTACAGGCCACTTAACCTCTCCATAAAAACAACAATCAAGAACCATTTGAACCTACTTACTGTAGTCAAGCCACAGTGTTCCATAACAATTTTATTAGCCTCCCCCCAGCCCCCACCCTTACACACACACACACACACACACACACACACATCTCTTCGTTACCACATAAACTATTCCCTGATGCGTCAGGATGTGGTCTACAAACTTATGTTTTCTCTTAGAGAGTATTTCAATTATTTCTCTTCTCCCCAATTCGTTTCAGTATCTCATTAGCCATCCCATCTACCCATCTTATCTTCAGCATTTTCCTGCAGCAGCACCAAAAGCTTCTTTTCTCTTCTTGTCAGAACTGTTTGATGTCCATGTTTCATTTCCGTGCTAGAATCTCCAAAAATACTTTCTAACTCTTACATTTGTATTCGATGCTATCAAATTTCTAATCTTCAGAAACGCTCTTCGTGCTATTGCCAGCCAGAATTATGCGTCCTCTCTACTTCAGCCATGGTTCTTGTTGCACTTTCATTGATGCTCATAATGTCTTTTCAAGACACTTTTCATTCCGTTCAATTGATTGTTCGAGGACTTTCCAGTCTCTGGCAAAATTAAGATATCATCGGCAAACGCCTAAGCTTTCCATTCTTCTCTCTCAGTTTCAACTCCCATTCCAAATTTTTGTGTGATTTTCTTTACTGCTTACACAGATTTCAAATTGAATGACATTGGGGAAAGACTCAGTTTCTCTCCCCATCTCAAACAAAAGCTGTGTTGCATTCGTGTCCGACTCTCGCGATAGCAGTTTCGTTTCTGTGTAATTTGTACCTAACTTTTCGATCTCTACATTATATCCTTGCTACATTCATTATTTCGAATGGTCTATGCCAATCAATTTTGTCAAAGGGCTTGTCTACATCTACAAAAGCCGTAAGTGTGGGTTTGCCTTCCTTCAGTCTTTTTTCTAAGATAAGTCGTAGGGTCATTGCTATCTCATATATTTAAACATTTCTCGGGAACGAGAACTCATCTTCTTCGTTGCGTGCTTCTGCCAATTTTTGCATTGTTCTATAAGTACGTCAGTATTTTGCAATCATTACTTATTAAACTGATATTGCTACTGTATTCCCACCTGTCTAGCACTTCCTTATTTTGTACTGGAATTAAATGGATTCCGTACCTCCGTGGCAGTAACAAGCCCCGCCGCATACGACTCTATTCGTTGCACGTGCCGCCGTACATGCTTGATAATTGTTCCCACCTTAAGACTTCGTTGGTCTTTGTCATTGCGGTTGTTAACGGTAGGTTACGCTTGGGGCCTGAAGATGACACAATTTGGTATCGAAATTGGTGGCATGTGTTAAAGAGAATGAACGACGTTGGATTCCAATACGCTGTTGGTTTTGCTATCATTATTCAAGTATTTCATGTACCCGCCAGGATACCGTGGGTCTAAGGCATCTGTAACCCTCCAATGGGAATGCGATGACATTTAAAGATACCTCGGGAAAGCTTTGAGCCTGTTTTAACACGTGGCTTACACACTGGTTAGGACTGATGCTCTAACAGCAGCTGTATTAGCGGAATAAATTATGCAAACTCAGATCAGTCTGTTATCCAAAAAAGCACATCTTTTTATAGCCAAAACGTGTTTCAGAACCATTTTGGAATCATCAGATGGTATTTATCAAGTCTGCAAAATAAAAACTAGTTTTAAATAATGGAAGTCAGAACAAAAATTTTTTATCTGTTACGGTTATTACCTTTTCCTTTGGAATGTTAGCTTCTATGCGACCTTCTTCACGTTATTATGTGGTTTACCACGTGCAACGAAATGATGTTTTGATTTTCTAGTCAGACGCAGTTTTCTTGCGTGAAAGTGTTTCACAACTGTTTTGTGTCACTAATTACTTTTCTTGATGCCTGTCCTCAGTTTCTAGCTCGTCTGTTCCAGAAATACTTACAAAAACGTGATACTGTACATGTACACTTTATGAAAAGTGAATCTCTGAGAAGCAATGGTCTGCATCATGTCAAGATAAGAGAACGTGTAGAACAGCGGAACCGTAATAAGTGATTGAAACGGCAGAGAGCTGGCGTCCACTTAGGCCCAAAACCGGCCACTTTTGTGTGACCGAACATTTCAGTGTTACGCAACGGTCTGTCGGTGCGGAGCCGTCATACGAAGTAGATACGTCTAACCAAGTGCCACTATGCCTCGCCGACATCACAGGGTGGAATGTAAGCATCGTTCAGCGGCATACCGGACGAACGCCAAGTGCAATGGTTTGCGTAGTCTTTACATATAACACGTGATCTAACCTCCAACGTCTTGAGGGCAATATGAACAGCTGTCGGTACATAAGGGAAGTTTTACAGCCCGAGGCACTGCCCCTCCTGCAACCAAGGAATGTGCACGCCTTCTTCGAAGAGCTACGGGCACCACTGCTTCTCTGGCCTGACATGTCGTCCATATTGGGATATTGGTCGATCGGCAACTTGTATGTTCAGGTTCTTCCGCAGCCACACTTGATGCTTCGTGGACGCTCCTACAAACCGCGTGGCAGAGTATTCCCCAGCAGTATATTAAGGCGCTCTTCGATTCCATGCCACGACGTGTAGCGGCTCTGATTAGAGCATGTGGTGCCGCTTCTCCATTCTGGTTTTCCACAGCCACAGCCCATGTACAGGTCTGTAATGCTAATCATTGGTGTAGTGTCATGTCGCTAATCAGTGGAATAAACTTCAATGTGACCACATCTCTCGGTCTTCGTATTTCACTTTTTCTAACCAATTGTGCATTTAATGCACAGTAAGCGAAGTTGGAAGTCGAACTTCACAAAACACAATGCTTATTTTCCTACCTTTAGTATGAAAATTGTTACATATCAACAGCAACAGGAACATAGCACGCGCCGCACTTTATCACAGTCACATCCGCGGTCAGAATCCGCACATTTTTACGGACGTGCAGCGCATGAGGCAAACTACGCGATGTATCGTTCTGCAGATCTACGCGGAAACTATGGAGGAGCCGAAATATATCTTCTGCACTGCTATCAATGCGGTCTAAAAAAAGTCACCAGCCTCGCTTTGAACTGCGAGACAGAGTTAAACTTCTCTCTACTCTAAGGTTCTTGAAGGTCTTCCTTACTTGAAAAATAGAGTGCTTGATCCCTAACGATCACTTGCTCCCAACTTTCAAAACGATAAACTGTTTAAAACAGCGCCTCCAACCCAGAGACTTCTTCTCCGAAATCGGCGAGGATTGTTGAACAACTCCTCAAATGCGTGAGCTTCAGAGTGCTGCATTCTTTTTTTTTTTAACATCCAGCCCTGTCAGCCACATAGTCACAGTAACAGAATTCAGGCACCTCCACTGCCCAGTCTCTGCTTTCACCTAAAGAACTTCCTGCCAGGCATTCCAGAGGATTCTTTCCAGTGAGTGTTGCAATACACTTGCCGTCCTGGTAAAAAGCGCACCATCTCCAAGTCAAAGAAGAGTTCCATCACCCGACACCGACAACCGGCTCTGGTGTCCACAACGGCAAACCGGATAAGCACAAAAGCGGAACCAGAAAATGATATATTGCAATGTAAATGTTAGTGGCATATAAATAAACTAAGTTGATTTTACCCGTCACTTTTTTCCACCTAAAACAAAGTCGAGAAAAGTACGAGGGGCGTTCTGAAAGTAAAATCCGATTGGTAGCAAAATGAAAACCACAGTGAAAATCAAACATTTTTTATTCAAAGCAGTTAGCCACACCTTCCAGCTACCTCTCTAAGGAGTTGCTGCTCCGACTTAAAAATTTGTCGTAGCGTTGTTTCAAACTTTCCAGTACTCTCTTCACGAAAAACAGCCGCCTGTGCTATCCGCAATTCTCTACACTAGTCTACCATTCATTGTTTGTGCCAAAATGTTGTCTTCATAGCCAGCGGTTCATGTGAGCATAGATGAACAACGGAGGGAGCCAATTAAGGGTTATATTTTGGGTGATCAAAGACTTCCCATCGGAAACGCTGCAGGTGCACCTTCATTGCCCCTGCACAACGTGGCTGAAAATCGGCTTGAAGAAATAAACGCGTGATATTGATGTTACGTGTGCTGCATAGCTGCACTTTAAATGCGAACATTTTAGGTTAGGCTTTACCGTGAGTGTTATTGACATAAATGAAACAACAAGTTTACTGTTACCAGTCGTAGTTTGTTTATTTCCACTGGAGACAGTGCCACAAGTTCCTCCAAAAATCCAACACAGCACACACACACACACACAGATGTCATACTAACAAATGCAAGTCCACCTGATGATGGAGGTTTAAACCTATGAAACGCGTCGTGGAGATAAACAAACAGTGAATGGTAACAGTAAACTGTTTTTTTTTCATTTAATGCATAGCTTCAGCTTGTTTTAGGCATTTCTACGTGATCGCTTTGCGCTCTTAACTGAAAAGAGCGACGTAAAGCAATCGACAGGCTCACTAAAGACACTGCCCAACACATCTATGCAAAGCTCTAACGGATTTTCACAGAGGTTTCCGTTTCACGCCTAATCGGATCTTACTTTTCGAATACGCCTCGTAAGTAACTGCTCAACTCCGAATATTTAGATGGTGAAGGACAAACTGCTCTGCAGGTTTCCATTGCAAATAATGACCCCTTTCCTTAGTACAGACGTCGTAGATATCTGAGAAACTGAAGCTAAAGGCATTTAGGCAGCGTGCGACTTTGAATTGTTAGGAATGTACTTTAATTCTTAACATCGTAATCCACTCACATTGCCGTTTACTTTGTAACGAAATGTTGACTGTAGGTTTTATAATTTTGTGGCAAATAAGAGCCAGTGTAAGTGTAATATTGTACAATATGTAGGCAAGCCCTACTGCTGCGAGGGGCTTCCATGGCGCCGGCACGGTAGCTCAGCGTGTTCAGTCAGAGGGGTACCTGCCCTCTGTAATAAAAAAAGCTGAGGTAATCGATCAACAACGAACTTAAATGAGTGTCTTAAGACGTCCGCCCCGAGCAGCTGCGACAAACAAAAGCGAACAAAATGAGATGAAAAAAAAATGACGTGTGTGTGTGTGCGTCGTAATTCCATTGTTATACCAGGGTGTTCCTGGGTGGCGAAAGCCGCAGTGGACGGTCTCGTCGGTTATAGATTTCGTCAGTTGTTGAGAAATACTGCGCTGGATCATCAGCCGTGGTGTTTTTCTTCGAGTGAGAAATAAAACATTTAGGCAATGCTTTTCATGTTACTCGGTAGAGAATTAGGTGCAATACAAATAGCGCGTTTAAATGTGTGTGAATTCCTAAGGAGCCGCGCGGAGTGGCCGAGCCGTTTGAGGTGCCATGCCACGGATTGCGCGGCCCCTCCCGCCGGAGGTTCGAGTCCTCCCTCGGGTATGGGTGTGTTTAGTTCTTAGCATAAGTTAGTTTAAGTAGTGTGTAACTCTAGGGACCGATGACCTTAGCAGTTTGGTCCCTTATGAATTCAAATGTTCAAATGCGTGTGAATTCCTGAGGGACGAAACTGCTGAGGTCATCAGAGTTTGGTCTCTCAGGAATTCAAATGTTCAAATTTGTGTGAATTCCTGAGGGACGAAACTGCTGAGGTCATCAGTCCCTAGACTTACACACTACTTAAACTAACTTATGCTACGGACAACGCATGGACCCATGCACGAGGGAGCACTCGAACCTCCCGCGGGAGGGGCCGCGCAATCCGTGGCATGGCACCTCAAACGGCTCGGCCACTCCGCGCGGTAATACTGCATTTAATTTTTTATACTGACGTACTCTCTGTTCTTTTCAAATGTTTCTGTTCTCATCAAAATGGAGTGTCAAGTCGACACTAAAGAGCACTTGAGACACATCCTGCCTCTTGCATTTAATAGAGGTGCCAAAGTCAAGTACGTGGCAAAGAAACGATGCCTCTTAGAACAGCTCAAAATTGGTTTAAGTGATTCTGAGACTGCAGTTTACTTGTATCGGACCATTGTTTCACACATGCAGCACCATTTTTTACAACATAGGAACATAAGAAATAACAACAATTTTAATATGACGTGGAAGACACGCATGGTCCACCACGAATTAAAGGCCAATCAGCAAAAACGACCTAATCGGTGACGTGCTGTTCACATACAACGCAAGAACGCACTCACAACGTCGAGGACGCCATACAGATGTATACCTGGGACGTGCCGCCACATTCCCCATATTCTCCGACTTGGCGCTTTCGGATGTTCGTCTGTTGCGATCCCTCTCGAATGTTTGCATTATTCATTTATTTATCGTTCATTTCCTGTTCATTTTTGTGGAAGCCTAAGCGTTAAAAATAAAGAATCACACACCAAGGTTATGAGCTAATCCAATATTTCTTGGTTATAAAAGGGTCGGTTGTATATGACCATTATGAACAGTCAAGTGTGATAGGTGTAGTTCGTTACTTACTTCATTCCAAGTCACTCATGGCATAAATGGACTGTTCCACAAGGGCTGGAGCTGAGTGCGGCCTCGGATGCGTGCAACAGAGTTGACCGTTATCGTTATTCACGATCTTGACGAGTGTCACGTGCCACATGTTGTTAATACCTTGACTATAAACTTAACAGGGCTATATAAAAGGTACAGCACGTAGAAAACGGCATCCTTTTTGACAGGAGATTTAGGTCCTTTTTCACTGAATTTTTGTACCAGATTTTCCTTCGGTTCTCAGATTACAGCATCACACGGTCAAGAATCCACGACCGAGCGTCATCCTGTGCAGCGAAATGGCAAGGTAGGAGAAATACGAGGTTCCAGGCGCTGCAGTCTGGAACCGCGCGACCGCTACGGTCGCAGGTTCGTATCCTGCTTCGGGCATGGATGTGTGTGATGTCGTTAGGTTAGTTAGGTTTAAGTAGTTCTAAGCTCTAGGGGACTGATGACCGCAGCAGTTAAGTCCCATAGTGCTCAGAGCCATTTGAGAAATACACGAGAAGTACCGCGAAATGGTTCTGATGTTGTTCATCTGCAATGAAAATCATCGCGTGTATGACAAATGTATTAGAATCATATAACGGGGTACGTATCTCAACAGAGCCGAAGGTGCTGTAATTTGAAAACTGTGTAATACAGTCTCTCTTGCACCACCAGTAAACCTGTTAAATAATGGTTCCTATGTAGCTCATTTTTCCCCTGGTTTCGTGTTTGTGTTTTCCAGACGTCACATGCATTTCCAGGCGGTATTTTTCGCCACGAAAATGGTTGCGCGCACGCATATCCTCGCATGGCGCGCTATCATCTCTGGTATTCAGCTGTTAAGCGCAGGGAGGAATGTCTTTGAGGCACGCATTACGCAGTCACGCACGAGAGCAGCAGGCACGCAGTTCGCAGCCTGGGGCGCCGGCCCTCCACCTCCGCCTCCACCTCCAGGCTGTCCCTCCAGATTAGGACGGCTCGCAGCGCGATAACGGCCGGCCACAGCCGCGGCGGGGCCCAGGGGCGCGAACTGCCAGCCCACGGCTTCACTGCACGCCGTAACGAGATAACGTATCGTTTTACTTGCACTTACTTACAAATTTTCAGGTTTCAAGTGAACTGCTGAGGTGCAGCTACTGGATCATGAACACATTTCAGTCACTTTTAAGTGACAGCTTGTGATGTGCTTGCAAGAACATTAGATACAATACGAAATAATGCGATAATGCACTGGAATAGGTGAAACGACACCCATTATAACGGACAGTCAAATAGAAACCAGATAGATGGGAAAAGAAGTAAGTAACTGATTTGTTATTTAAAAAGTAATAGCCATAACTCTTAATATATTAATCATACTGTGAAACAAGACGGTCAACGCCTTCATGGAAAAATGTTTGCTGCTGCCACGACTGTACTGACGCGTGCACCTTTTTGTTCAAAGCAAATCGACGGCCACGAACGTCTTTCTTCGGGGAGCTCAAAAATATACACTACTGGCCATTAAAATTGCTACATCACGAAGATGACGTGCTACAGACGCAAAATTTAACCGACAGGAAGAAGATGCTGTGATATGCAAATGATTAGCTTTTCAGAGAATTCACACAAGGTTGGCGCCGGTGACGACACCTAACGTACTGACATGAGAAAAGTTTCCAACCGATTTCTCATACACAAACAGCAGTCGACCGGCGTTGCCTGGTGAAACGTTGTTGTGGTGCCTCGTGTAAGAGCGAGAAATGCGTACCATCACGTTTCCGACTTTGATAAAGGTCGGATTGTAGCCTGTCGCGATTGCGGTTTATCGTATCGCGACATTGCTGCTCGCGTTGGTCGAGATCCAATGACTGTTAGCAGAATATGGAGTCAGTGGGTTCAGGAGGGTAATAAGGAACGCCGTGCTGGATCCCAACGGCCTCGTATCACTAGGAGTCGAGATGACAGGCATCTTATCCGCATGGCTGTAATGAATCGTGCAGCCACGTCTCGATCCTGAGTCAACAGATGGGGACGTTTGCAAGACAACAACCATCTGCGTGAACAGTTCGGCGACGTTTGTAGCAGCATGGACTGTCAGCTCGGAGACCATAGCCACAGTTTCCCTTGACGCTGCATCACAGACAGGAGCGCCTGCGATGGTGTACTCAACGACGAACCTGGGTGCACGAATGGCAAAACGTCATTTTTTCGGATGAATCCAGGTTCTGTTTACAGAATCATGATGGTCGCACCCGCGTCTGGCGACATCGCGGTGAACGCACATTGGAAGCGTGTATTCGTCATCGGCATACTGGCGTATCACCCGGCGTGATGGTATGGGGTGCCATTGGTTACACGTCTCGGTCACCTCTTGTTTGCATTGACGGCACTTTGAACAGTGGACGTTACATTTCAGATGTGTTACGACCCGTGCCTCTACCCTTCTTTCGACCTCTGCGAAACCCTACAATTCAGCAGGATAATGCACGATCGCATGTTGCAGGTCCTGTACATGCCTTTCTGGATACAGAAAATGTTCGACTGCTGCCCTGGCCAGCACATTCTCCAGATCTCTCACCAATTGAAATCGTGTGGTCAATGGTGGCCGAGCAACTGGCTCGTCACAATACGCCAGTCACTACTCTTGACGAACTGTGGTATCGTGTTGAAGCTGCATGGGCAGCTGTAACTGTACACGCCATCCAAGCTCTGTTTGACTCCATGCCCAGGCGTATCAAGGCCGTTATTACGGCCAGAGGTAATTGTTCTGGATACTGACTTCTCAGGATCTATGCACCCAAATTGCGCGAAAATGTGATCACATGACAGTTCTAGTATAATATATTTGTCCAATGAATACCCGTTTATCACCTGCATTTCTTCTTGGTGTAGCAATTTTAATGGCCGGTAGTGTATATCACAAGGGGAGGTATCGGAACTTTACGGAGGATGAGTAAGGACTTCCCAGTGAAACGTCTGCAGCGTACTCGAAACAACCTTGGCAACACGTGGGCGGGCATTACTCTGCAACAGAGTTAATTTTACCAAGATTGTCCCGATTACGCTGCATAAGTACCGCTGGGAAGCTCTCACACATCCTGCGTACAGTCTCGTTCTTTCCCCATGCGATTTCCATATTTTTGGATTCCTGAAAAAATTTCTTCGTGGCCGTAGATTTAACTCGGACGAAGAGGTGCACGCCTGAGTACAATCATGGTTCCATAGGCAACCGAAAACGTTTTTCCACGAAGGCTTTGTCTGTCATGTCTCATAGTACGATAAATTTTTTAACAGTTATGGCGATTACTTTTGAAATGATAAACAGTTTTCTTATTTTTTTCCAGCTGTATCGATTGCATTTGACTTCCCTTTACAGAAAATTTCTCATCTGCTCTGACTCCCCTAGTGCCCTGAAACCTGTGAAGGAAAAAATGGTCCAAACTGTCAAACATAACACACAGCAGGTTGAAAACGAGGTGGTATTCAATTCGGTACTGGGACACTGTGGGATATGGGGAAATAAAGCGGCTGACAAAGCAGCCAAGAGGCGACGTTGTGATTGAGTGTGTGACTCCCCCCCCCCCCCCCCCCCCTTCCAGCTCGGTATCATCTCACTGTGGGACAGAAGGATCAGCCACCGCTGTGAAGACGAGTGGTTGGAGGTGGTAAGCAACAACCTCAGGTCAATCAAATCGACCACCCACGTCGGGTGAGGGTGAATCTAACGCGAGCCATACCGATGAAAGAAAGTGAAACTCACAACGTTGAGAATAGAACATTGTCTGTTCAAACAAAGTTTTCTTCCCCAACTCGTTGATTCAGCTTGTGGAACACCACTTCCGGTCAACGTATTATAGCTACATGTGTTTCACGCGCTGTCATAAGGGCAACCCTATGCTTGGTTGGAGACCTGTTCACTACCACGGTTACTCGTTACACACATTTCAGAATTTTATGAACTCTCAGACTGTATTCCTGAAGTTTTGCGGAGAGGAAGTCAATGAGCTGTTGGTGGATGGCGCGGCCCCTTCGTTTTTTTTTCTTTTTAATAGTTTAACCATCCATTTAAGAAGCAGAGTGTCGTAAGGACGGTTTTACAAACAGATGGAGGATTTTAATACATATGAACACGGATAGGTATCGACAAAACATTACGTTCTGAAGATATTTGATAATGTGTGTTCCTCTGGAACTGTCTCAGCACTTTCGCCTGTGTAAATGGATATCATTTATACCATGAGATATGTATATAGAAATCCAGTAAGGGACTTGATGACTACGCTGTTGAGCGCCCTAAATACAAAATCAATATCACCACGATGACGCCTTTTGATAAATTTTTGTAAGACACGAAACTTACACAGGTGGTAGAAAAAACTACTTTTATAAAACTTGAGGAGCGATAACCAATATGAAAACAAATTGCAGTAAGTAAGAAAGTAGCACTGTGAATTGCTAGATACATTTTATAGGGACCTAAACTGTGAAAGCTATAAAAGAAAGAGAAACAATAACTCTAGCTGTTCTCTGCAAACACTTATTGATGTCTTATTCTTACCACGGCTGTTACAAAACATTTGCACCTGCAGCATCCAAACAGAAAACCTATCTGCATAAAAGACATGATATGACAGAACATTTCTACATGATTCCTTCTATTTGGCTGATAATCTCGAAATCTATGAAGTGCTACAGTCTCCCCACAAATTTATAAATTACCAAAGTCTTTACAACGATGACAGTGAAATACTTTAACTTACTCATATGTCAGCTGCCCTCTGTAGGGCGATGCTGACTAGCAAAAACTACAATCCTTAGAAACAGCTTACTTGTTTAACTGAAGAAGTTCTTTTGCAGCACTCTGTCATCCCTTAAAATTTGCTAAAGGAGTTTTTCCCACAATCTGTGGGTGGATAGATGTAAGAAAATCCCTAAAGGGAAGCAACGGATATTAGTGTTTATTGCCTAGTTGGTGACGTGATTGTTAGAGATGGATCAGGCCTGGATGGAACAACATTGTGGAAGGAAAGCGGCCATGTCCTTTCCAAAGGATCCATTAGCCCTAAGAGACTCAGTGAACCCTAAATCTGCCTTAGCCTTAAGAGACTTAGGAAATCTTAGGTGAGATGAGGAACCGTAGCCTCAATTTACCCAAGGAACCAGAAATCTGAGTGAGGTACCGTTAGCCAAAAGAGCCGTAGGGAATACTAAATCTGAGTGGTAGCACGTAGAAATGAGCCCTCCTTCTTCTGAACATGAATCCATAAACATTGCGAAATCTTGCTCGTCCTGTACACGTAGAAGACTAATTGGTTATACTGATGTAAAAATGTGGTAGGAGTGGAAGATTTTAATGAGGAGTATGAATCCTTCCATATACATAGAAGAGAAATTTGATAACTGAGGAAAGTTAGGAGGGGGGAAGGGGAAAGGGATTTGTAGTTGCAGAATAACGTTTGAGCACAGTAAAGAGGTCCAAATGCGTGTCGTTGTTGGTGTTTTTTTCTCCAACAGTCTTCTGACTGTTTTGATGCAGCCCGTGGAGAGTTCCTCTCCGTGCCAACCTCTTCATCTCAGAGTAGCATCCTACGTTCTTAATTTTTTTTCGATGTATTCCAGTCTCTAGCTTCCTCAACAATTTTTACCCTCTACGGCTTCCTCTAGTACTATATAAGTTATTCCCTGATGTCTTAACACATGTCCTACCATTCTGAACCTTCTTCTTCTCAGGGTTCTCCATATGTTCCTTCCTTCTCCGATTCTGAGGAGAACTCTTCATTGCTTACCTTATCAGTCCAACTAATTCTCAACGTTCATCCTCAACACTACATCTCAAATGCTTCGACCATCATCTTTTTCGGTTTTCCCATAGTCCATGATTTACTACCAGACAATGCTGTGCTCAAAACGTACAGTATTAGAAATTTATTTCTTAAATTAAGGCCTATGTTTGTTACTAGTATGCTTCTTTTGGACAGAAATGCCCTCGTTGCCTGTGTTGGTACGCTTTTCATGTCCTCCTTGCTTGGTCGGTCATGGATTATTTAGCTTCCAAGGTATCACAATTCATTAGCTTCGTCTACTTTGTGATCAACAATTTTGATTGTAATTTCTGCAACTTCTCATTACTTATGTCTTTCTTCGATTTACTCTCAATCCATGTCCTGTGCCCATCAGACTATCCATTCTATTCAACAGATTTTTAATTCTTCTTCACTTTCGCTCAGGATGGCACTGTTATCCGCAAATCATACCATTGATATCCATTCACCTTGAATTTTAATGCCGCTCTTGGACCTTATCTTATTTCCATCTTAGCTTCTTCGATGAATATGTTGAACAGTAGGGGCCAAAGGCTGCATACCCACGTTACCCTATTTTTTATCGGAGCACCCCGTCCTTGGTCTTCTGATCTTACTATTCCCGCTTGGCTTTTATACATAGTACATATTAATCGTCTTCCCCTACGGCTTATTCCTAATTTTCCCCAGAATTTAGAAAATCTTGTGCCACTTTACAATGACGAATGCTTTTGCTATGTCGGCGAATGCTGTGAGCATGTCTTCATTTTTCTTCAACTTCGCTTACATTATCAAGGATAAGATGAGAAATTCCTCTTTGGTGCGTTTACCTTTACTACAGCCAAACAAGATGGCCATCTAACTGATCCTCAATTTCTTTTAAATTCTTTTGTATATTATTATTGTCTGCAGCTTGGATGCATGAGCTATTAAACTGGCTATGCAATAGTTTTCGCGCTTATCTCTCCTTACTATCTTCGGAATTTTGTGGATGATGTTTTTCTTAACGTCTGATGGTACGTCGCCACACACGTAGAGTCTACACACCAATTTAGACAATCGCTTTGTTGCCACTTCCTTCAATGATTCTAGAAGTTCCAGTGGAATATTATTTATCCCTTTTGCCTTATTTGATCTCAAGCCTTCCAGAGCTCTTTTAAACCCTCTAGGAATGGATCCCCTGTGTCATCCCTATCGATTCCCAATTTTTTCTTCTAACATGTCATCAGACAAGTCTTCGCCCACATAGAGGCCTTTAATGTACTCTTTGCATCTGTCTGCTCTCTCTTCTGCGTTTAACAGTAGAGTTCCCACTGCACTTATAATGTTGCCGTCCTTACTTTTAATTAAACCGAAAGTTGTTTTGACTTTTGTGTAAGCTGATTCAGTCCTTCTGAAGATAATTTCTTTTCCGACTTCCTCGTGTTTTTTCTGCATACATTTCGCCTATATTTCCTTGCATTTCATATGTATTTCATTTCTGAGCAATTTATGTTGCTGTATTCCGCTCGTAAACTGAATATTTTTGTACATCCTTCTTTCATCGGTTAACTGAAGTATGCCATCTGTTACCCAGTTTTCTTTCACAGTTAACTTTCCAGTACCTATGTTTATCTTTCTAACATCAGCGATTGTTCTTTTTAGAGATGTCCACTCCTCTTCAACTGAAGCGCCTATTGTAGTATTGCTTACCTCTGTATGCAAACCTTCAGCGAACTTCAAACACGTCTCATTATTCCTTAGCAGTTCAGCTTCCCACTTATTTCCACACTGTTTCCTCCGCGCGATAGTCTTTAACTTCACTCTTCGTTTCTTCATTACTAAGTTTTGGTCTGAGTCTGTATCTGCTCCTGGGTACGCTTTGGAATCCGTATTTGATTTCAAAATCTCTGTTCGACCATGATATAATCATCCCGGAACATTCCCGTATCACCAGGCTGTTTCCTTGTAAATCTCCTCTTTTTGCGATTTTTGGACAGTATATTGGTTATTACTAACTGAAATTTATTGGAGAACTCAATTAGTCTTTCTCCTCTCTCACTCCTACTATGAAGCCCATATTCTCTCGTAACTTTCCTCTATTCCTTCCCTTACAACCGCAATCCAACCCCCGCGGTTATACGATTTACAGGCTGAATTACCTGTTTAATATCCTCATATACTTCTCTATGTCTCCATCTTCTGCTTGCGACTCGTCATGCACATCTGAATTATTGCTGTCGGTGTTGGTTTGTTGTCGGATCCGATGAAAACAATTATGTCATTGAACTGTTCACAGTAATTCACTCTCTGCCCTACCTTCCCATTCATAACGAATCCTACTCCCACTATACCATTTCCTGCTACGTTTGATATTACCCTACGCTCGTCTGACCAGAAATTCTTATCTGCGTTCCATTTTAAAAATGGTTCAAGTGCCTCTGAGCTCTATGGGACTTACATCTGAGGTCATCAGTCCCCTAGAACTTAGAACTACTTAAACCTAACTAACCTAAGGACATCACACACATCTATACCCGAGGCAGGATTCGAACCTGCGACCGTAGAGGTCGCGCGGTTCCAGACTGAAGCGCCTAGAACCGCTCGACAATACCGGCGAGCTGTTGCATTTTACTTCACTGACCGCCACTATATCTAGATCGAGCCTCTGAATTTCCCTTATCGGATTCTCTATCTTCCCTACGATGTTGCATCATCTGACGTTCTACTCTCTGACTCACAGAATGTTGCACTGTAGTTAGTTGGTTTATGGGTGTATGGTGCAATAGTTAGGCAGATATGAAGAGAGTTGCACACGTTTAATTAGCGTGGAGATCTTCGCCAAATCAGTACTCAGGTTGCTGACTACAATAACCATAACACAACAGAGAAAATTAAAACAATGTTATTACTGTTGTAAACGCCACGCAAATGGTTTCATGCAGCAATAAGTTCTGGGACAACAGCTAAAATTAACGTAACGAAGTGGGGAAACAGGTAAGCAATAGACACAAGCGAGAAACACCTCGGAGGATTTTGGGTGCTAGCGAAATACAAACTTAAAGATACTGTAACGCTAGGTTCTTTTTTTTTTCATCGTCATCGCCGTTTAACAGCTGCGGTTGCCCATGTGCTTTATGTAAGCCTCCTTCATATCTTACTGCAAAGATACATTCCATGGTTCATGACATCGTCTCTGTGCTCCCCCTTTTGTTGCAATACTTATACATCTGTATAAAGTCCATCCACAGTGTTCTTGGTCCTCCTGTCCGTCTAGTCCCTCAAACATTTCTCTCCACATTCACTCGAGCTGTCCTCGTTTGTTCCAACCTGAACGTATGTCCAAACCTCTTGAGTCCAAATATTTTGACGCTCTAATACTGCTGCGTTAGTCTCAGACTTTCCTCCCACCTCTCGATTGTTTGATCAGTACGCTTTTATTTTCTACACCGTGGACCTCAACAGCTTCATCTACGACGCCTGTAGTCACGATGAGTCACGTGAACGTGCATATTTCCATAGCAAATGTTTGGACTGGTTTGAAGTCAAGCCTTGCAGCAGTGACAGCACCTGATGATGTCGAGTAGTTTCATCGATAAAATATTGTGGGAGTTACACAAACGACCCGGCGGCAAACCCGAGAAGCATAATTGCAACAGATCCGTCGGGAAAGCATGAAAAGTCACATCTGGTATGAAGTAGCTGTTATAGATCACTGATTTTGCTTTTCTCATCATGTCGGGTTCAGAGAGAAATGGATTAGCATGTCCTCTGGATCACATCTGCAACATCTTTTACATTGTATTCATGATGCCATATAGTCTGTTGCAAACAAGGAATTCGAGGAAGCGGAAGTCATCTGCGTTATTATCGATGAGTAGAGTTCTGCGTGAGTGAGCATATAATTGAATAAACTTTTAATCACTTCTGTAATGAGATGCCTCATGAAAACCTTATTTGAACGTTTTCAGCGAAAGAGGATAAACGATCTAAACGGTAGCTAACTGTAAGAACAGTGAAGAAAGGATGTATATTAAGAAGCAGTTATACTGCAAGCAGCTATCTAGTGGCGTATAGCATCGCTTTCCACACTGATGACGGTTGCCAATCGTAGTGGCATTGACTCCGTGAGACACAGAGTTGGGAAGACCTCGTGACCTATGAGCGCTCAGACTTCATTCACAACCCACACCGACATGCTTAACAGGACTGTCTTCAGTTGAGGATTTAGACACGAACTCGTCGATTCACTTGGAGAGTTCCCCAAATACGTGTGATCCAAGTCGCGATCGACATGACCGTGCACTCTCATGACGAAAGTAGAGGTCGCCTTTAGGCTGCTGGGAACACTCGTGTACCCACGGTGAAACTGTCTCGTTCGCCTGTGACAGACGATAGCAGAGTGTCAGAGACCGCGTTTCATCCTGTGTAGACGTTCCCACACAACAGAAAGAGCGTGCAGCACGTGCCTTATAGTTAGGAAACTTCAGCATTCAGGGAATTCGTTCCCTCGTGGATTTTGACCTACTCGTACTCTGCCACTGCTGAATACCAACACATAACACGACTGATCCGTCCAGGTGGCCATTTTCCAATGATTCGATTGCATTGTGATAGTTCTCTTACCCCAAGATAATCTCTGAGTCGTGGGACATACAACGAGGAGAGGTACCAGTGCGGTTTGACGGTTTGTTGACTCCATGACAAGAATGGTGTTCATGATGGTATGGCTTCTCGCTGGTTGCTGCATACATCTGCGTGTATGCTCTTTGAACCCTGTGAAGTGCATGGCACATGGTACTTTCCCTTGAACCACGTTCCGTTGGATAATGGTGCATGGAAAAAAATTACTGCTGAAATGCCTCTGGGTGTGCTGTAAATAATTAACCTAATCTTCCCTTCACAATTTTTACAGGAGCGATTCATAGGGGGCTGTAGTGTTCTCATGGATTCCTAACTTATTAGTGCTTCCTGAAATTTTGTATGCATACTGTCGCTGCATACTTGACGCCTATCCTCAAGTGTCCGCCAGTCGATTTTTCAGAATCCCTATCATCCTCTCCCTTGGACAAACAAACCTGTGTCCATTCGTGCTGCCTTTCTTTGCGTAACTTCCAGTCAGTCTTGTTTGGTATGTGTTCCACGCACTTGTGGAGTTTCTTCAATGGGACGACGACTGTCGTGTAAGCAATTGCCTTAGATTGAATACATTTTTCAGCATTTCACCAGTGAACCAAAGTCTGCTACCTGTTTTATCTACGACTGAGTATATAGTATCATTACTTTTCATATAGACACAAATTATTATAGGTATTTGCATAGGATGGCTCTATTTGTGATTCATTAATACTGTAGCTATAGATTACTACGTTATTTAGTATTGTGAGCAGCACAATTTTACATTTCTGAACATTTAAAGCAAGATACTAATCGGTGCACCATTTTGGAATCTTTTCACCATGACATTGGACATTTGGAGGCTTTTATCAGATCATACTCCATTACGGACAAATGCTGTATGAAAAAAGTCTGAGGACGCTACCGTTATTGTCTAGCAGGTCACTAATATACAAAAAAACAAAGAGAGTCCCAGTATACTTCCGTGGGGCATTCCTGAAGTTAACTTTAAATTTATCCACCACTGAGTTATTGAATGATTCACTGCACTGTGACCATTTGTCCGATCATGATAATTGACGGCAAGATCTGTTTTAAATACGTTTTTCTCCACTGTAGTTGTCTTGGGATTATGTTTTCGCAGAATGTGTGACATATGCAAAGCCCAGTTTCTTCCGCATCTCTCAAGTGGAGTATCCCTTGTCTCAGACAACCACGACCAGTCCGCCGTCAGATACACTTTTAGCAAGCATGTTATCCATCCAACACGTGAAAAATTTCATGAGACCCTCGGCTGGCCGTTATATACGCATCTGTGGACTGTTATGCCAACAGCATGTATCAGGTCGGATAACATCTGCATGACGTGTTACGAAGACCTAGCCCATACACCAGATGATAGTACCACTCTGTATCCGTCACAATAATTATCTTTAATCTAGTTGCCCACGAGTCGATTAATACGCCAAAAATTACATTTTATCTTAATGGTGACGTGAATTTAGCTATGTGATAGAAAAATATTAATAAAGAACAAGCTAGTAATTTGAATGTATTGTTTGTAACCTGTGTCCATGATAAACTGCTCAGTTCAGCAGTGACACGTACGATAAAAATTATTATTCATGGAAACTATTAAAAATAGCGAAGGCTAAAATCTGTTAATGTTTAGCCAACAACTGGGAGAATTGAAACCTATGTTATTTTCTTTCTAGACTTTTATGAATTTTTCATAAATCTGTCGTGGGTTAAGCTCCGGCATTTTTCCTTTTTCTAAGGCGATAAAGTAGCAGATGTGAAATCGCTGGCAACGTACAAAATTCTTCCAAAAGATATCTTAAACCGGTTGGAACAATAGAATTACATTATTGATGACTACCAAGTAGGAATCAGGAAGAATCGATCGCACACAAAACTGACGTGAAAACTGACGACTAGATTAAGGACCAGTCTACGCAGCTGCACAACTGTCACAGTTGTAGACATTAAGAGAGCTCGTAACTCTATATACGGATTTTTTTGATATTATAGAAGATCCCGGATTGAACATGAAGACCAGAGGACTAATCTGCCAGAATCTTACAAGTACATCAACAGTAAAATGATTTGGTGAAATCTCTGAACATTTTGTGATATATACAGGTGTTCGATAAGGAGACTATCTTTGTCCTCAGCTGGTTACGTTGGTTCCGGAAAAAGTTGTAAGAGAATCAACGGTATAAACATCGGATACTGTAAATGGAAAGTAAATGTTAATTATTTAGCCTGTGCTGTTGATTTAGCAGTGATCACCAAGAGTATGGAAGACACAAAATATGCCATGTTAAAACTGCGCAGATGACTGCTAAGGCAGGCGTCCAGAGATCTCATAAGAAAATCTTTTACGCGGAAAATCTGTATCAAAACTGCAGAAGAGTTGTTCTAGAGATGGAATATGGAACGATTTTACAGGTATCCTCTTTCAGACAACTTGGAAAGATACACTGCCATCAGGGGTAGAGAGCAGCGCAACGTAGAAAGAACAATAAAATTTCAAAAGGCATTCAGAAACGTACGACACCAGTATAACAAAAAAGTAATATCACGCAGTACGAAATTGTGTCATTACAAGAGAATATTTTTGCCGGTAGCACTATCTGCATCAGAGACAAACATGATGTGTTCTCTTGTGTTTCTTCGGAATGACTGACTAATGGTGTAATTTCAGGTGTACAAAGGCGCTGTTGATTCCTTTTTGTGCACAATATTTCGACAACCTTTGATGCTCTGAAAAAGCTAATGAACATCGAAGGGTATAGTGGGCGTCGGTAAAACTCGGCCATAAATAATAGCGCGACGCTAACGATACGTCACAGTGCAGGCAGCGAGTAGAAATATCATCACGGCTCGTAGCAGTTGTAGAAGACGAGTGGGTCGGTCGTTGAAATATTGTGCATAAACTGGTATCAACAACTCTGGTATACACCCGAAAGCACGCCATTTATAGGCCATAACTTCTGGAGAGCAATATGAAGAGGCAGGAATTGAGAAACATGAGCAGCAAATGCTTAGGAAAATATATTGTCCAACACAAAAAAATGGAATCTGGGTGAAGAGGAGAGCATCGGACCTCTACACACAAACAGATAAGTACACATGCACCATTCGCAAGAGACGTTTAATACTCTATAGCCATATTTATGGAATGAACAACAACAGACTACTTAAAATACTACTAAAATTATTAATTCAAAGAAGATCAGAATTAATTGCTTAGAAGCAAATAGGGAAGAGTTATGTGACATGACCATCACAGAAGAAAATATGATAAATCGTCTAGTCTTTGGAATACCAGGAATGAATTATAGATTCAGGTAGTAGCTTAAAAAGAAGGTTTGCAATAAATTCGCGAATAGGATTTTGAGAAAGCGTTATAAGCCACATCTTTTGGTTAACTTGCTGAAATTATTTGATTTTATTGCATGATTCTAAGTATGACCTCATCATAAATCTAGGATTTTTGTTGGCAATAAACCACCAAACGAAGTACAAGTTCTGTCATATGAATTACACTTCTGTTTTCTTCGGTATACAAGCCACAATACGTGCCAAGAAAGAATACAGCTACTTTCAGATCTGTGAGTATTTATGTTAAATATTTTTGGATTTTTGTTGTTCGTAATGATGAGGTCTTAGTCCGAAACATATTTCGGGATTAAAACAATTAACGTGAGTTAAGAAAACACTGTAACTGCCAGCAGCCTCTGAAAACCTTCCGAAAAAAATAATAAAAAATGTCAGCGTCAAATAACAGCCAGTGCTGCCTTAAACTGGCAAGAGATCATCAGAAAAACGAAAAAAAAATACACAGTTACTTCAAGAAGCGATTTTGAGAGCTTAAGAAGGCAGAAATCATCACGCCAACTATTATATGTAAACGCGTGCCTTAAGTGGGCAAAATGAAGAAAGAAGTAAGGGAATTCCTTACCGGAAATGTTTGTGCACGAGTTTTGTCTTGTTATTTCGGAACCAGTTTCTATGAAGAGAGCGGGAAGGCTGTGAGAAGCGTTACTCCACGCAGTGCCCTGATACACACTTTTCTTCGCCTCTTGTCAAGTCAGCGTGGCTACACGAGGGGAACGCCTGGTGACCTGGCAGCCCGCAATGCGGGACACGGCGCGCCTCTCCCATAGCCTGGCGGTGGCGGTGCTCCACCTGCTCTTCGAGACAGGTGAGCATTGGCTGACTGGCTAACGTTCATGACGTCATAAAGAAGTTAGATTAGTCTTTAAGTACGAAACAATAGACTCCATAGACGTTCCTATAGTTTGAAACTTCGTGGCTGATTAAAACTGTGCCGGACCGAGACTCGAACTCGGGACCTTTGCCTTTAGCGGGCAGGTGCGCTATCATCTGAGCTACCCAAGCACAACTCATTCGCCATCATCACAGCTCTACTTCTACCAGAAGTGTTAGTTCTGCAAGTTTCGCAGGAGAGCTTCTGTGAAGTTTGGAAGGTAAGAGACGAGGTACTGGCGGAAGTGGAGCTGTGAGGACGCCACGCGAGTCGTGCGTGGGTAGCTCAGATGGTAGAGCACTTTCCCGCGAAATGCAAAGGTCCTGGGTTCGAGTCTCCGAGTCTCGATAGGGAACACACTTTTAATCTGCCAGGAAGTTTCATATCAGTGCACACTTCGCTGCAGAGTGAAAATTTCATTCTCATTCCTGTAGTTTGCTCACGGCGCTGTAGCCTCTCGTGGTGGTAATACTCGAAATGGATTTCGTGGCGAAGTATTGAAGAGCTTCGTGACTTCTCAGAAACGTGCGTGGCATACTGAATGGATGCACGAAACTTCTAGTTGGCATCAATACACCGTTTATCGTAAAAGTTTCCGTGATGGACAAGGTTTGAAGTGTCACGTTTTCTCGATGCATGAAAAAGACCGTGACTGTGGAAGAATTCCGAGCTGTTCTAGGCGCTACAGTTTGGAACCGCACGACCGCTACGGTCGCAGGTTCGAATCCTGCCTCGGGCATGGATGTGTGTGATGTCCTTAGGTTAGCTAGGTTTAAGTAGTTCTAAGTTCTAGGGGATTCATGACCTCAGAAGTTAAGCCCAATAGTGCTCAGAGCCATTTGAACCATTTTTGTGGAAGAATTAATGTCCCCAATTTGCGGATGAAATTAGGTTTGAAAAAAATTTCATAATACAGTTAATCACATTGCTATGCAGACAGAGACTTTGACATTAGACACTGTAACCTTCTAAACAATGGAAGATCCAAATTAAAACAGAAACTAGTTTCAGGTTTTAGAATTGGCGTATCCCAAGGACAACTAAGGGCGAGATTTTAGAAGGAGACTACTTACTTACCAATCGCGCATCTCGTCTCTGAAAGTTTCTTAAGCAGTTGGGACCAGTCCACATTCGCAGAACACATAAGAGAAAACGACCACAAACCAACCACTAGAGAAGATGACATGAAAATAATTAGAATCAACAATAAAAAACACCTCCTAACCATGCCAGAAAATTACCACATACAGAAAACCAAAGCAGAGGGAAAATCCTGTTGAATGACCAAGTACACATGCCAAGCAATTCATTATTTACACTAATACATAAAATAATACAATAACGTTCGAAAAAAGTATTAATGTAGTAATAATAGAATCCAACATCTTTACACTGACTCATCCATGAACATCTCCGCAGAATATTGAAGCAAAAAGTCAAATCAGCTGTCACTAAAGTTTTCAGCCACTTGCTAAAAGCTAGTAACCACCCCCTCTCCCCACACGCACACACACACACACACACAAAAATCCCTTGTTTGCTCTATCCCCCCTCTCTCTCAGTCATACACACACACGCTATAAACATCATAAATAGAAGTTAGTCTCGCACATATACTTCGTTATGTTGGCAACAAATAAGTAAACATACCAAAGAAGATGAAACACGTAATGGAGTCGGAATATCTACGTTGTGGAAAGCAGTGTGCGACGAAATAATCGTATCGAGGGACCAAAGAAAACTAGTTTAGCACAAAAAAAGAGTGAGAAACATGGTGAACAGTGTGAGGAAGGCCAGAACACAAAGATGTGACTATATGGCAGCGATAAAAGTGGTAGTGCGACCTCCAGACCAGATGTGAGGAAACGCAGATCAGAAAATTATAAGTAATTACTTTTTTTTACAAAAAAATCGCGAACTGTTTAATAACCTAAAACTAACAAAACTGTATCGTTATAGATCCCACTGATAATGCCGTAGAAAAGGAGAAGGCGAAACGTGTATGCGAAAAATAAAGTTACCAGCAGCAGGAAAAGGTAGTTTTATTTACAAAAGAAGTATATATATGCTTGCTGCGGAGGATGGCCACACAAACAAACTTGATATCCCTGAATATTTACCATTCTTCCCGGGACACCATGCATAAGAGATTGTCCATTATTATTTATGTATTTTTCGCCAAAAGTCACCACTGTTAGAGGTACTGTGTTATTTTCCATTCTGGGATTTAAATCTCCAGATATTAATAGGTAGTCCTCTTCGTTCCTTCCCTTTGTAGAGTTTCGCTTAAAGCTTTAGTCTCTTCTTTTTCCATCTTCGTGAAGTTACACCCCAATCAATGTTAAACGCCTTTAATCTGGTCTGAATCTCTATGTTATGACTTTGTCATTTATTTAAGTGAAATCTTGGTTTTTAATTTTCCATTTATTATCTACTAATACGCAACTCAACTATAAGCACTTTCATTTCCTACACCACTGTAATGCATTTTTTATCCATGTAAATCTGCATTTCCTCTCTGGTTTTCTACGTTTCGTTGTATGTTGCAATGTTAATGTTTCATATTTTCAGTGCCTTAGATAGCTCTGTTTCTTTTAAGTGTGTCCGTCTCACATTCCAGATAGGAAATGTTTAGCTCTTATACTATTCTAAATGGTTTATTCATTTCTTGTTTCGACTGTTTCCTATTTAATCCATGCATCTCAGAATGCTTTAGCTAGAAGGGAGATGGGACTGGTAGGGCACCAGGCATCAAGAATCGTAAGACTTCACACAGAAAAAAAACGTGTTATTTAAGAAGCTTTGAAATTTAAATATCTAAAATGAATGTAAGAAAATGAGAACTAAATATTTAAAATTTGAAATTCGAGACTTTTTTCAGTTGGTGTTTGCCAGAGTGACCTTACGTAGAGCTTCCGCCTCAAAATAATTTCAGTATATCACAGTATAAATTAAGGCACTACCAAAACAAACAGCTAAGATTTCAGTTAACACATGTTCAAAAAAATACATAAAGCATTACATCATTTAACCTCTATAAGTTGGCGTGATCGAATGCGCACATGACCCCTGGTGCCATGCAATGGAGACAGTTACTTAGCTACACAGGCAAAAAGATTATATCGCGTTTTCCATTTCATATCGAAGTGCACATGGGTCTCGGCTCGTTTCTTTGAAGGTTATGAGTAAATTAAAGTCCCTGTTTTGGGATGCCAACATGTAGCCAGGTTAGACATGTGGCAGGACAGCTACCCTTAAGCCTCATGACTGCCAGTAGTTTTTGAACAAGGTCTATGTCCTCTAGGCCGTGATAAGCCAATCATCTAATTGCAAGGCAGCATCTGTTTAGTTTTGGTTCAGGATTATTTTCGTCAGGAAGATTGACTTCACCATATTTAAGAGCCCTACCTGTCCCAGTCTGAGCCCTCCTAAACGCCGTCTAATCTGAAGCCATGACGGGCCTCGTTATGGACCGCTCTTCACCTGGTCCCAAGTCTTCGATCTATGTGGCTCCTCGTTTCTTATGCCAACCTTAAGTTTGATTTTTAGCGCCTTACGTGTCTGTTGTGGAGAAAAAACTCCCTTAAGTTTGAGGCTTATCCTTTAGATTACACTCATCAGCATTGCTACCAGCCATTTACATTTAAATATAAATCTGCAGGAGTCAGCTTCTGGTAAACTGCATGTAACAAGATGCCATCATATTAACAGTGAACCAAAACATCAAAAAATGGAAGGTGTCCCTCATTTTCATTTTTCATTGTCAACCGATTTTTGGCGGTTGCAATTAAGATGTTTTAAAATTTTCTGTAGTTTATCCTCACTGTGGGGAGGGACATACTGGAAACATGTCATCAACTGTGGTTTTCAGACTAGCAGATTACAGTGCCTTTTCGTTGAAGCCCTTATAAACAATATGGTCAACAATACTGACAGGGGATTACCTATGATAGCACCGTCAGTCTGTTCAAAGAACCCATTTTAAAAAAAAGTAAATCGAGATGAGCACATGCTTGAGCAAAGATGTACTTATTTATAAAAACTTTTGTCAACAAGGGGTAAAGATTCTTACAGGAAAACCTTTGTTGAAGTGGAAATAATAAATCAGAACTGTTAAGTATCAGTGCTTTAAATTTGCGTATATAGTGAGCACACGTTAATAACAAGACCACGTTTTTGATACAGTCATAATTTGGATAAGCGTTGTTACTCATTACTGGTCATATACAATAGAAACATCTTAGTTATGGAGTTTTGGTAGCCATAAAATCTCGGAGGTACGACAGCATTTGATTTCAGTTTTCGCACGACTTCCGGCGGAAAGACGGAAACGTTCAGAGTGCCTAGGTCTTTTTACCACCAGGTTGGTGGAGTCTTACCGATCTTCCGATGTGTGCTATCACTTAGTAATCTATATATTTCATCATGATAGGTGTCACGATACATCAAAACATTGAATTACACCCAAAATCTAATGTATCTGTGATTGCGTCATAAAACATGATGATGCACAAAAGCTTTAGCAAATTAATATATTTTTGTGCTCATATACGCAGAAATTTCTGCTTAATAAAACATTTATCCACATTTTAAATGGAACGTTTATTGTGAGCACTTTCCTGCTTCTTTGGGGTATACGCTTCAATCTATCTCCTCTCAGCATCGTGACGCTTCGTCGGTAAATTACCCACCAACGATTTTACCTTTTTCAGGTTTTTCCAATTTTTCCGTTTGTACTTTAATCCATTTCTCATCGCCAATACGCTTAATGGAGTTAACAGCGATTGGTTGCGGCTACCATTGAAGATATTTTCCGCCAATACATTCCGTACCCGCACTGCGAGATAATAGCGCCCTATATTTCTACTGGGACAATACTTTTATCACGCAACTAACTTCACTATCGGTATGGCCGAGTCCACAGCGCGCTTTGTCGAGTAGGGCCAGTTATGCTCCACACTACCTTTGTTAGTTCAGACAGACCACCAAGAAAGTAATTGGAAATAAAGTAAACAACTGCAATATGTGACACGCAACACATTGACTGTTGTATTCTGAAACGAAACACCAGACTGAAAATAAAGTAGAGGTGTAGATAGAATTGGAAAGTAACTGTACAATTATTCACGAAATAATCTAAAATCACGAACAATAAGGGATTACCTAACGGCGGTTTCCAGTCACATCTCTCGGAGAGAGTATAGAAAGTAGAGAAGACATTCCAGTATTGTGATAGCCATAGTAAAAAGTTCTCATTTTGATGAGCCCTGAGCCATGTCGGAGTATCGACCTTGCTGGATCTGAGTCAAGCCATAGATTTCCAGCTGGTCTATGTAATCGATATCTGAATCTTGTAAAGAGGGGTGAAACCGTCCCGTCTCCTCTGTATCTCTTTTGTTACGCAACCTTCCCTTCTATAATAACCTATGAAAACTTCCCTTAGGATTTCTATCTCTTGCTTAATAATAACAAATGAAATCTTGCCATAGAAATTATTTCTTTTTCTCAATCTTCGCATACAAATTTAAATGCTGCTTATTAAAAGAAATTTTCTGATTATTTCGGCGAAACATTGAATGTGTCGTCGTCGTGGCCCTCAGTCGTTACCTGCAATAACCCAAAACTGTTCCTTACCTTTTCCACTGTTACTGACTGCTACATCGAACTGCGACATGAATATACTTACTCTGTTTTACCATACTCTGTTAGCTGCAGGTGGGCTGTCATAATAAGTGGCTGTATTTAGTACCAAAGCTGACGTTATTCTTTTATAGCAAAGCTGACGTTATTCTTTAATTAATTTGACTGAAGTTACGTAATTCATAGCTAAACTTTTTCTTGACAAAAATAAAATTTTGCAAAGTTTTACGTTGATGGTTTCTGGGATGGATTATAATCAGTAATGCAATATTGCTGGCCAAAATTAATTATATTCTGAATGAAATGATTTTACAAACGTTCAAATGGGACTTACTTTTTACAATAATCTACCTTCAGTAGTCTTGAGTTTCTCAAAACAAATAAAAACAAAGAACAAAAAAAATCACTAATATTAGTTCCTCTTATGATACTAGCTGATGTCTCTGTACATCCGTTTATAATCTCTTTTAAATCATAGCTGGTGGCTGGCAGGCACACCGCTCCTTTCAACCTGTCGCTTCAGACCTGCTCCCGACTCGCTTCACTTCTCGCTTACTACTGACTTCCTACGGAACGCTTAAGTGCGGTCTCTCCCGCCAACAATGCTTTCTGTTGCAGAGAATCCCTGCTACCATTACAAAATGTATCAATGCGCGGTCGCCGGCTGGAGCGGCCGAGCGGTTCTAGGCGCTACAGTCTGGAACCTCGCGACCGCTACGGTCGCAGATTCGAATCCTGCCTCGGGCATGGATGTGTGTGATGTCCTTAGGTTAGTTAGGTTTAAGTAGTTCTAAGTTCTAGGGGAGTGATGACCTTAGAAGTTAAGTCCCATAGTGCTCAGAGCCATTTGAACCATTTGAATGCGCGGTCTTTCCCGCTCTTTTCTTAAAATGTATCCATACGCGGTCTCTCCCGCCCTTTTTAAAATTATATCGATGTGCAGTCTCTCCTGGCAACAATACTTTGGTGCAGACATTCCCTGCTACCACAATTATTTCCAACATGACAAATATTAATTATTCCTACTTAATCCTATTAATAAAATATAAACATCTTTCATAAACTGTGGTTTGACAATAGACAATAGAAATATACACGTCTTACAGGGGGCGGAGTAGGCTGAGTTGGAGAGCTGAGTTGTGGACAGAGCGGCGAGCACGATCGGGGCGGTGGCTGTCTATAGGTAACTGTGGCAACCGACCTATGGTGCAGTGCGGTACCGCTGGACACTACTTACACACGCAGCAAGCAGAGCTCTGGACTCAGCAGCAGGAGGCGAGGTGGACAGCGCGGGGCGGAAGTTATAACCGTTGGCTGCTGCCCGACTACCCTATATCAGTGTGCGTGTATTGGCGAAGCATCAGCCAGGGCAGAGGAATGTGCAGCTGAAGCACGACTACACACTACGGAATGTGAATCTGGGGAATCGGCAGGTTTAATAAACAGTGTAGTGACGTGTGTGTCGCGTGATTGTGCTCGTGAATATAACCAAAGCGTATTCTGTTCAATATCAGTAGAACCTGACTGTCATGGAAGTAGGAATCTTGCCCTACCGTAGCTGACGATTTGTAATTTGATAAACTATGTTCCGTTTCGGTACCTTCTTCGTATAAATTCAGAGGGAAACAGTAATATTGTTTGAAGTTTTCAGGAACAGACTCAGGGATGGGTAGTGCTTAAGAAGTGAATTGCTTTTAATTATCAGGTTTAAGTTAAATTCTAAAGAATGTATTGTCACGTAGCACAAGGGTTATTCAACACTTGCACATACAAGAGCGCGGAGCGAACTGCCTCTGGTCAGAACACATACAGTGTATACAGGGTGAGTCACCTAACATTACCGCTAGATATATTTCGTAAACCACATCAAATACTGACGAATCGATTCCACAGACCGAACGTGAGGAGAGGGGCTAGTGTAATTGGTTAATACAAACCATAAAAAAATGCACAGAAGTATGTTTTTTAACTCAAGCCTACGTTTTTTTAAATGGAACCCCGTTAGTTTTGTTAGCACATCTGAACATATAAACAAATACGTAATCAGTGCCGTTTGTTGCATTGTAAAATGTTAATTACATCCGGAGATATCGTAACATAAAGTTGACGCTTGAGTACCACTCCTCCGCTGTTCGATCGTGTGTATCGGAGAGCACCGAATTACGTAGGGATCCAAAGGGAACGGTGATGGACCTTAGGTACAGAAGAGACTGGAACAGCACATTACGTCCACATGCTAACACCTTTTTATTGGTCTTTTTCACTGACGCACATGTACATTACCATGAGGGGTGAGGTACACGTACACACGTGGTTTCCGTTTTCAATTACGGAGTGGAATAGAGTGTGTCCCGACATGTCAGGCCAATAGATGTTCAATGTGGTGACCATCATTTGCTGCACACAATTGCAATCTCTGGCGTAATGAATGTCGTACACGCCGCAGTACATCTGGTGTAATGTCGCCGCAGGCTGCCACAATACGTTGTTTCATATCCTCTGGGGTTGTAGGCACATCACGGTACACATTCTCCTTTAACGTGCCCCACAGAAAGAAGTCCAGAGGTGTAAGATCAGGAGAACGGGCTGGCCAATTTATGCCCGTGTTTGTTACAACACGCAACTGAACGTCGGAGGTTTCAAGAGTCAACTTTAGGTTACAATGTCTCCGGATGTAATTAACATTTTACAATGCAACAAACGGCACTGATTACGTATTTGTTTATATGTTCAGATGTGCTAACAAAACTAACTTGATTCCATTTAAAAAAAGGTAGGTTTGTGTTAAAAAACATACTTCCGTGCATTTTTGTATGGTTTGTATTAAACAATTACACTAGTCCCTCTCCTCACGTTCGGTCTGTGGAATCGGTTCGTCAGTATTTGATTTGGTTTACGAAATATATCCAGCGGTAACGTTAGGTGACTCACCCTGTATATACAGGGTGATCAAAAAGTCAGTATAAATTTGAAAACTTAATAAACCACGGAATAATGTAGATAGAGAGGTAAAAATTGACACACATGCTTGGAATGACATGGGGTTTTATTAGAACAAAAAAAAAACAAAGTTCACAAAATGTCCGACAGATGGCGCGTACAGCAAAACTGCTTCCGTGACGGGTGAGAGATACGCCGATATGTTACAGAATCGCATCATCCCCAGCCTGGCTGATAAACACTTGCTGGAACGTACGATGTTTATGCAGGATGGCGCTCCACCCCATATTGCTAGACGCGTGAAATATCTCTTGCGCGCGTCGTTTGGTAGTGATCGTGTGCTCAGCCGCCACTTCCGTCATGCTTGGCCTCCCAGGTCTCCAGACCTCAGTCCGTGCGATTTTTGGCTTTTGGGTTACCTGAAACCGCAAGTGTATCGTGATCGACCGACATATCTAGGGATGCTGAAAGACAACATCCAACGCCAATGCGTCACCATAACTCCGGACATGCTTTACAGTGCTGTTCACAACATTATTCCTCGACTACAGCTATTGTTGAGGAATGATGGTGAACATATTGAGCATTTCTTGTAAAGAACAACATCTTTGCTTTGTCTTACTTTGTTATGCTGATTATTGCTATTCTGATCAGATGAACGCCATCTGTGGGACATTTTTTGAACGTTTGTATTTTTTTCGTTCTAATAAAACCCTATGTCATTACAAGCATGTGTGTCAATTTGTACTTCTCTATCTACATTATTCCGTGATTTATTCAGTTTTCAAATTTATACTGACTATTTGATCACCCGGTATATAGCTACAGAACATTCCAGTACAATGATTCTTGACATTTGTGGATGCTTCTAGAGCGTAATCGAACCGAATATAGAAATTAAAATTGTACAATCTAGGTGAGTTTTGAACTCACGACCCCTTCAGGCAACAATTTAGTTTCATAACCACTACACCACAGTGGTACTGGGTTTCTTTGGCGACTCTGACCCCTCCTTAAGAGAACAGCGTCTCGGTGTTACGTCGTTCTAGTCCGGGAACGAGTCATCGCTACTGCATACTCCGACTCCCGATGACTATTTCTCGCCCTGGCGGTGATCTTCATAGAACTTCTTTTGCCGCTACGGTCTTCGTCACCTTTCCGCTTGTTGCCTGTCGCTGGAGCTTCGGATTTACCCTGGGTTGTAGGATCCTTATAGGGCTTCATTCGAAGGACGTGGACCGTATCTTTGATCTTTCGTCGTCTTGTGTCGGGGTCGAAATCTTCCACTTCATAAGTAACATCAGACAACTGTCTTACAACCATATAAGGTCCAAAATAGCGCCTGAGGAGCTTCTCAGGGAGACGAACCTTCCGAACAGGAGTGAAGATCCAGACGAGGGCACCAGGCTGGTAGACAACAGGGAGGTGGTCCGCGTCATACCTTCAGCGATCATTTTCTTGAGCCTGCAGCGTGCGGAGTCGAGCTAACTGCCGAGCTCCCTCAGCTCTGGTTAACATCTGACCAATGTAGTCGTCGTCCGCATCATCAGGATGTAACGGAAACACGGTGTCAATCGTCGTAGTCGCCTCACGCCCATGCACCACGAAAAATGGCGTAAAGCCTGTGGTGTCATGTTTGGCGGTGTTGTAGGCAAACGTCACGAAAGGCAACACCTCATCCCAGTTGCTCTGATCAACATTGACGAACACTGATAGCATATCGGCCAAGTTCTTATTAAGGCGTTCAGTAAGCCCATTAGTTTCCGGATGGTAGGCAGTCGTCACGTGATGAGTAATGTCGCACCGACGGTTTATCTCTGTCACAAGATTCGACTGAAAAACTTTCCCTCGATACGTAATTAACTACCCTGGGGCACCGTGTCCGTCACTATGTGTCTCACTGTCGAGAGTACCAGAGGAGAAAGGTAGTTCTTCAGAAACCACTTGACCGACTGATACCAATTCCACGAGAATAATCTCACGCAGTAGAAGGTTTATTCAGCACTTGCACATACGAGAGCGTGGAACGAACTGCCTCCGGCTAGAAAACATATAGTTTATATACAAAAAATGGTTCAAATGGCTCCGAGCACATGGGACTTAACTGCTGAGGTCATCAGTCCCCTAGAACTTAGAACTGCTTAAACCTAACTAACCTAAGGACAGCACACACATCCATTCCCGAGGCAGGATTCGAGTATTCGAACCTGCGTCCGTAGCGGTCGCGCGGTTCCAGACTGTAGCGCCTAGGACCGCTCGGCCACTCCGGCCGGCCAGTATATACAGGGTGTTACAAAAAGGTACGGCCAAACTTTCAGGAAACATTCCTCACACACAAAGAAAGAAAATATGTTACGTAGACATGTGTCTGGAAACGCTTACTTTCCACGTTAGAGCTCATTTTATTACTTCTCTTTAAGTCACATTAATCATGGAATGGAAACACACAGCAACAGAACGTACCAGCGTGACTTCAAACACTTTGTTACAGGAAATGTTCAAAATATCCTACGTCAGCGAGGATACATGCATCCACCCTCCGTCGCATGGAATCCCTGATGCCCTGATGCAGCCCTGGAGAACGGCGTATTGTATCATACCCGTCCACAATACGAGCACGAAGAGTCCCTACATTTGGTACCGGGGTTGCGTAGACAAGAGCTTTCAAATTCCCCCATAAATGAAAGTCAAGAGGGTTGAGGTCAGGAGACGTGGAGGCCATGGAATTGGTCCTCCTCTACCAATCCATCGGTCACCGAATCTGTTGTTGAGAAGCGTACGAACACTTCGACTGAAATGTGCAGGAGCTCCATCGTGCATGAACCAAATGTTGTGTCGTACTTGTAAAGGCACATGTTCTAGCAGCACAGGTAGAGTATCCCGTATGAAATCATGGCGGTGAATCGAGGAAGTACAGTACATACTGACGAAACTAAAATGAGCTCTAACATGGAAATTAAGCGTTTCCGACACATGTCTACATAACATCTTTTCTTTATTTGTCTGTGAGCAATGTTTCCTGAAAGTTTGGCTGTGCCTTTTTGTAACACCCTGTATACAGCTACAGCACGTTCCAATATTATGATTCTTGACATTTGTGGATACTTCTAGAATGTACACGAACCGAATATAGAAATTAAAGTTGTACAGTCCAGGTGAATTTTGAACTCACGACTCTTCAGGTAACAGTTTAGTATCATACCCGCTACGACACGGTGCTACTTGGATTCCGCTGCGAAAATATTATTTTACCCTTCCTAACAGCAAAAGAGGCTTTATTAATTTCCTGCCTTATTGTAAAAGTAATTTGTTTTAGCGTAGTTGCTCAAAGCTCAGTATGGTTTGTAAAAGCCAAGTAAGACAGTTTAAGCATATGAGGGTTTTATTTTATGAAGTTACGATTTTTATTAACTGGTGTTCTACATAAATCTGGAAAGAGAATTTTCTTGTATAGAGAATATTTTTGAGAATTAATGTTTGTGCTAAGAACTATGTAATACAACAGATTATGGTACACCTGTGTAGCAATATTTGACTCTTGTTTTGGCTACTGACGTCAATTTAAATGTTTTTAAAAGTTTCTCTTGATGTTCAGTAAGCATCCAGTACGGTACATTTCACTTCCCTACATGCGTGTCCTGCCATTGTTCATGGTAGCAGAGTGTGGTTACTAAAAGAAAACGTTGCTAGATAGGTAAAACAATGTAGAAGAAGAAAGCAGTTGGTAGATAATTCCTGTATTAGTGAGAATAGTTACTGTCTTCTATTACTCTGTTTCAGCAGTATGATGTGCCAAGAGATAACGGGGTTGATAATTTGAAGAAGGAAAGTTTGATATACGATCTTCTGATTTGAGGATGAGGTATACAAAGGGACTGGTGTGCCGGCTATGGTTACAGCTGACTGCACCAAACACATATGCCGGAACGGATAGGCAAGGTGAGTGAACCCGTCTCAATGTTTTCAATGGTTATTAAGACTTCACATGAGCTTGGTAGTACGTAGCCCTTTTTCAAACCGTGTGCACCATCCCATAGTCAGGTCGAAAGAATTAAGGAATTGCAGACGATCAAGTTAAACGTAGAATAAACAAATAAAATTCAGGGACTAATGAATGCAGTTACTGATAATTTTGGTGAAGTAGCTAGACTGTTAGAAGTGGGTAATGAAATAGAGGTAAACAAATCTGCAGTCCCGAGAGGAAGAAGGAACGGAGGGTTAAATTGTGATCAATCATTTCAGTTTCGAATATTCCACAACCTTTTCGACCAATAATACGAACGATAAAAACCATGGCGATAGAACCACTTCCGGAACTGAAAAATACACTAAGGTCTCTTGTGGAAGCGATGGAACACAGAAAAGTATATAACATCGGTGAGGTGCTTATATTGAAAATGTTGTATCCAGTAGCGAACGGAAGGTGGCAGGATAAGATTGCTGAGATTATTAAGCGAAAGGGGTCAGTTAGGCAGCTGAAAGAGCTAATTTGTAGAGACTCTATTCCCAAGAGTCTAATGTATGAATTTGTTCACGTTTAGTATTCTCAGGTTCAGACTCAAGATAAAAGCCTGTCTAGTTACATTCGCGGCATTATTACTTGGGCCAAGGCATTGTGTATAGAGTTGGAAGAAGCGGAATTAAGGCAACATGTTTTAGGAGTCGGACCAGAAGACCGATCCAGGATAGTCGTTTTTGCTAAATGTAAGACATTCAGCGAAATGGAATCATTTTGTTTAGAAACTGAATGTATTAAACGGGCAGATCAGAGTAGACCATCTAAAATAGTTCAAAATTGAGAAAAAGGAAAACAAGGGAATTAATTGTAGTCAAGTGTTTTAGATGCCATAGAATTTAAAGCTACAGCATATGGTGCGTTGCTATCCCGATCACAGACAAGACGGTAAACAAGAACTAAGACTAGGGAAAAGCGGTAAGCATAGCAAGAATCTAGTTCCCATCAAACAATGTATGGGTAAGGATAATACATTGCCATTTCTAAGTGCTCAAGTCAATGAGGAACAGGAGTGTGCGTTGCTTGACTCAGGCAGTTCCGCATCTGCACTGTGTACTAAATGGTACAGTGCAAGCCTGGCGGACGGGTAAGTTGTCAGAATTATGTAAGGCGGGAATAGGGTGTGAGGCGACAGGTGGTTCTGAGTTAAACATATTCGGAGAATTTGTGATAAAAATTAGAATACGGGAGTAATCTTTGAAAATATATTTTTTTGTTGCTGATGAATTCTCAAATGACTTAATACTGGATTACGACTTATTGCAGAAGGTGGTGTTAAGTTGTGACTGAGAACAAGGCAGTTTTCATTTCAATTTCGATCAGGAAAAATTTTTCAATTTTCTTCTCATATCGTGAATAGTAGTATTTATAGTTTTCATATAGGCCAGAGTTCGATACTGGAACAGGGTCACGCAGATAATCTTAAACTGCCGCAACCGAAGGACTTTGGCCATTTACTAGGAAGGTGTAGCGACGTTCTAACGGTAAGGTTGGGTAAGACCAGGAGAATTAAATATCGGATAAGACTAACGAATTATTAACCTGTCAAACTGATGCCATACAGATTGTCTTCTCGCAAAATTAGAGAATTAAAAAATATTATACAACAGTTGTTACACCACGGAGTAATGCAGCCCTCAGATTCCCTATATGTTTCACCCATGTTTTCGTTTCTTAACTCCGGGGGAGGGGCCGGGGGAAAATATAGAACAGTAGTTCATTACAGATAGTTAAATAATAAGCTACCGTAATTTTACAGTCAGTATCGCTTCCTGATTTGCATACTTGTTTTAGCTGATTTAAGGGGGGTTAAGTATTTTATTGTATTAGCCTTAAACCAGACATATTACCAGATACCTTTGACGGAAGGTTCCAAAGTGGTCACTGCATTTTGAACAGACTGGAATCTCTAAAAGTTTAAGAGGGTGTCGTTTGAACTTGGTACAAGGCCGGCAGTTCTTTCACAGTTATTGGATTCTGTAACTGATGATTTAAAATTTAAATCTGAATATCATTACTTACTTGATGTCATTTTTATGGTACTTTATTATAAGAACATTTAGAGTATGTAGAACAGGTATTACAGCGTTGAAGGGAAAAAGAGCTTACTGTGAAACAATCTCAAGTTAGTTTAGCGGATTCCCGTGTTTCGTACTTCATGCATATTATACCCGAAAAAGGAGTACAAGTTGATCAAGTTTCCTCCACCATGAACGGTTAAATGAGAAGCTAAATTTATTGGAATGGTCAATTTTTTTAAAAAAATTCGTCCCTAAATTTGCACAGTTAGTGGAACTTGAGAAAAAATCCGAGAAATTTCGGTGAACGGATTCATAAAAGGCCACATTTAAAGGTTTAGGAAACACGTTGATGAACGCCCCGGTGTTGGAAATACCTGATTAAAAAAAAAAAAAAAATACATATTATATGTCAGACGGATGCATCCCTGCCAGTTGTGGCCGCCATTCTTTGACAAGAAGAGAAAGAAGAGAATGGAGAACTTAGGCCAATAGTATATGCCTTAAGAGTTTTCGCAGATTTAGAAAGGCGTATGAATTAGAAGCACTAGCCGTGTAATTTTCTGCAGAAGTATTTAGTTTCTATCTGGAGCATAAAAGTTTTATGTTGGAAAGCGATAACAAGGCATTTAATTGGGTGCTGGCTCGCCCTTGTAAAACGGGCAGAACTGCTCAAAGGATGGTGCGCTTATCGACCTTGAAATTTGAGGTTAAACACGTTAGAGGAACCGAAAATAGTACTGCAGATAGTCTGAGTCGGATGTTCCAGAAAGAATCAGAGTGAGATCAGGAAAAAGAAAGTCGAGGAGCCACACGAAATGTTGAAGAAATAGGAGTTAATAATATCCTAATGAATTTGCCTGAGCTATATAGGGATATGAGTTCCTGCCATGATAAGGATTTGGAATTCCATGTCATCAATAGGAAATTGGAAGGTAAAGAAGATGTAAAAGGGTACTACTTTAAAAATCGTGTGCTATGTTACCGAATATGTAATGATAAGAAGAGGAAATATAGTATTAATGACAGTGGTGTTTGAGTACTATCATGAATCAGTCATAATTGGGCATTTACACGAGGATGAAAATCAAGGAGTATTTTACATACACTGAAGAGTCAAAGAAACTGTTACACCTGCCAATACCGTGTAGGGCCCCCACGAGCACGCAGAAGTTCCGCAACACGACGTGGCATGGACTCGACTAACGTCTGAAGCAGTGCTGGAAGGAACTGACACCATGAATCCTACAGGGCTGTCCATAAATCCGTAAGTGTACAAGTCGGTGCATATCTCTTCTGAACAGCACGTCGCAAGGCATCCCAGATATGCTCAATAATGTTATGTCTGGGGAGTCTGATGACCAGCGGGAGTGTTTAAACTCAGAAGAGTGTTCCTGGAGCCACTATGTAGTAATTATGGACGCGTGGGGTACGCATTGTCCTGCTGGCATTGCCCACGTTCGAAGGAATGCACAATGGACATCAATGGATGCAGGTGATCAGAATGGATGCTTACGTACGTGCCACCCGTCAGAGTCGTATCTAGACGTATCAGGGGTCCCATATCACTCAAACTGCACACGCCCCACAGCCTCCACCAGCTTGGACAGTTCCCTGCTGACATGCGGGGTCATAGATTCGTGAGGTTGTCTCCATACGCGTACACGTCCATCTGCTTGATGCAATTTGAAACGAGACTTGTCCCACCAGGCAACATGTTTCCAGTCACCAGCAGTTCAATGTCGGTGTTGAAGGTCCCAGGCGAGGCGTAAAGCTTTGTGTCATGCAGTCATCAAGGGTGCACGAATGGGCCATCGGCTCTAAGAGCCCATATCGATGATATTTCGTTGAATGGTTCGTACGCTGAACTTGTTGTTGGCCCACCATTGAAATCTGCAGCAATTTGCGGAAGGGTTGCACTTCTGTCACGTTGAACGATTCTCTTCAGCCGTCGTTGGTCCCGTTCTTGCAGGACCTTTTCCCACACGCAGCGATGTTGGAGATTCGATGTTTTACTGGGTACCTGGTATTCACGGTACAATCGTGAAATGGTCATGTGGGAAAATCCCCACATCATCGCTACCTCGGAGATGCTGTGTCCCATCGCTCGTGCCCCGACTGTAAGACGTTCAGACTCACTTAAATCTGAATGACCTGCTTTTGTAGCAGCGGTAACCGTTGTAACGCCTGCGTCAGACGCTTCTCTTATATAGGCGTTACCGACCGCAGCGCCATATTCTGCCTGTTTGTATATCTCTGTACTTGAATACGCATGGCTATACCAGTTTCTTTGGCGCTTCAGTGTAGAAGGGAGTGTATAGGGAATACGGTAGTTAGTTGGACAATGTCATGTATGTAGAACAAGCAATTTCAACATAGGATTGAACAGCCAACCGGTTGCCCATGAACGGTAGGTACATTGACCTAGGTTTCGATACCCATTAGGGATTGTCCCCAGCTGGGCACAGTTGGTATAGTCTAGAACGTTTTATTTTACTTTTGACTAGAACATAGCTACTTCAAATTCTGACTATTGCTTTTTAGCAATGTAATTTTTACGATGTAGCAACTATTCATTCTGGTGAAAACACCCCCAGTAGGTGTCGAAATCTAGATCAGTGTACCTACCACTTATGTGCAACTGGTTGGGTGTTTAATCCTGTGAAGACCAATAACGATAAACTACAAGGTTGGTTGGCATCAAGTAGATAACAAGCTCTTATGGATAGGTTAATTATTGACTATCTGAGTTCCTTCCCGAGACCTGAGGATGGAAATAAGTATTTGTTTTGGTTGTATATGGTTATACAAGGTCCTTTTGGTTAAAACATTTGCTTTAATCATGCTATTATCCATGACCTTCCTTTGAAGGCAGAGTAAATCGAAATCTCAAGGCCGCATTAATCACTCACCATCACAAGAATCAAGCGAGATGGGACCAATTCCTTCTGTCAATAATTTATGCCTTTAATACGGCCAATCGCGAGAGTTGTAGGACGTTTCCACATAAACTGATTTTGGCTTGTAGTGCTAATTCGCAGTTGTCTAATGTATGGCGGATGGATGATGCGCTACTGGAGAAGAGTGATCCTGTCAGTATCCAGGAAAATTAGAGTAAAGCGCTTATTTCCCCTTGAGCCAAGAGCAGCATGAGTTTAAGGGCAGATCGGGGGGGGGGGGGGGGGGTGAATAATCCGTGTTGAAGTTGGACCTTGCAAAATTAGGTTAGAGTCGTAGATTTTGGCTTTTTTTCTGTGACGCAAGCCAGCAGCTGGTGTCTACAATGGATATCTGAGTGTTGTAGAAAGGGGCTGAGTTACAGAGTTGAGTTGTGGACAGAGCGGCGAGCATAATTGCCGTGAGCTAGCTGCAAGTTAACTGTGGCTACTAAGAGACGGCGCACCGGGCCGAGCAGCACGGCACTGCTGGGCCCTGACACATCCAGCATGGACAGCGGTAGACTCTGCGGCTGATGGCGAGGTGGACAGCGCGGGGACGGAAGTTGCATCCGCTAGCTGCTGGTCGACTACCCTCTACCTCTGTGCGTGTATGTGCAAGGCACAGAGTAGCGTGCAGTTTGTGTTCGGCTACGTCCTGAGACCGACGGTATGTGCATCTGGGGTATCAGCAGGTTTACTTATCAGTGAAGCGACGTGTGCTCGAGAACATATTTAAAGGGTATTACAGTCCTATTCAATACAGGTAGAATCTGACTGTCAACGAAATAGGACTCCTGAACAACTGTAGCTGACGACTGGTAATTTGATAAAATATGTTCAGTTTAGCTGTCTTCTTCAGATAGTCAGACAGAAAGAGTAACCTTGTCTGGAGTCTTCTGGAGTCTTCAAAAACACAGGTTAAAAGGGTGGGTAGCGCTTAAAAAGTAAACCGATTTTAACTAACAGGTTTAAGTTATATACTGAAGGTGTATTATTTTATATGGTTTTTAATTGTGTATATACGCTTTCTGATCACATGGAAAGCTTTATAAATTTTCTGCCTTACTTTAAAACTATCGTTACACCCCATAAAAGTACACCTGACATGAAATACAAATTCGTCAAAGTTCTACCTTGGCAATTCCTAGAAGCGAAACTGCCTATGTGAATGAACAGTAGAGTGCCAGAAGGGGGAAATGCCGAGTGAGATGCGGCAAATATGGAAGCTATCGCAGCACGAGGGAACGACTGAGCGCTCAAGTCTGCAAGGAAAGCATAATAACTTCACTAAAGCCTATAAATACTTTCATACTAGTGAAAAAGCAGAGTGTTGTAAGGAAGACTAGGTACAACGCAACAGTGAGTATTCAGGTGACAAAGAAGCAGAAAAGAGACTCTGGAAGATGAAGCTTTGAAAAGCCTGAAGTCTCTAGGAAAGCTGACAGCGATGGAAAACCAGGACACATGTCATAGCATCTAAACATTCTGCGTGGTGTCTGTTTGTTCTATATCGTGTCTCCCTACCACTTTCGCGCAACGACGCTCTGAGAGTGTTTTTTAGGGAATTGACGAGTTTGAACCTGGGACCTGTTGCTGGTAAGGAGACGTCAGACCACACATGACATGTAGAATTCAGAAGAGTTCAGTGAGACTAGCGATGATATAACCAAATACTTAATGATTTCTTTGTCAGCTCCACTGCACTCCCTGTAAAAGAATCTTAGTACTAACTAAATTTAGTGGAAGTGGTTCAAGGCTTTCCTATTTTTACTTAGCTGGTAAAATAACGTCGAAAAAGCAGTTATGTTTACCATTGGAAATTTTATTCTACCCACAAAACATTGTTTATAAATTGCACTATTGACAAAAGGAAATGTTTTAATACAGGATGGTAAAAACCAACTGCGTTCAACAAAAATGTGAACGAATATTCCCTGAATGGGTTTCCAAGTTCTACAATGGATCGAAGGATGACCTATGCCATATCACATCTATAATCTAGGTTTAAATTAAGTTTCACAAGAGAGAAAACTATCAAAATGGTCTACAGTGACCCTCAATTATCTTTAATTACTTATCTAACTTGTCGTAAATTACAGTGGCTGATGTGGCTTCTCAATAACTATATAACAGAAAAATCATCGAGTTTCAGATTTTTACTTCAAGTGGCAAATGTGAACACCATTGATGATCGACACTAGTATTACATAAAGGGGACGTAACAGATGAGACTTCTGCAGTTCTGAGTGAAGCCTTATGCGCTCAAAAATGCGGCATCACGTGTGTTCGTTACCTTGTCGGTGTTCGTCTGGAGGCGGCGGGCAGCGCAGCTCTGTCCAGCTCGCCCTCTCGGAAGCAACTCTCTAGCAACTTCCCCTTACTACAATTTACCGAAGTTGGTTTAAAAAAACTATCTGGCTGTGTTTTAATCTGACCAATCAGGGTCTCAATGTTAACCTTAAGCTCCGCCTACAAAAATTCTGTTATACTTTTCATGGTGGGGCATTGTTTTTAAAGTTTGCAACGTAACAGAGACGCGAAAAAGTCTCATGCTAAAACTTGCAGCTGGTGTGGTCCTTTTAGCGTTATCGTAAGATCTATACTGTTCTTCTGGAGGGCTCTATCTTTTAACATGGGGTGAGGGGTGGTCCTAATGTAACAGAGACGCAAGAAAGTCTCACGCTAAAACTTGTGGGTGGTGTAGCCCTTTTTGTGTTATCATAAGAACTATACTGTTCTTCTGGAGGGCTCTAGCTTTTAACATTGGCTGGGGGGCGGTCCTAACGTAACAGAGACGCGAAAAAGTCTCACGCTAAAACTTGCGGGTGGTGTGGTCCTAGCAGTTAGCTGGCGACGTGGGTGTCCGTCCGTCCCTTATCGTAGGACCTTCCAGCTTAACACGGTTCTGATCTCGGCTTCTGTTCTCGTTTCTCCCCTCAGAGCTGCGTTTGTCTCACGGTGGGAAGGTATGACATGCATTTAGGCATTCTTGTGTTAGCCTGTGGTATTCCATTTGCTCACTCGTTACTCGTATTACTTTGGTTAATTTAATGTCATGATTTATTCAGAGCTATGTGACATACTACTGGATTTGCTTATCATGTCAGGGTTTTCATGGAGGGTGTTGGATTTGCCTAACACCTTACATATCACCACGCTTCGAACTTAATTTTTGTACTGAATTTAGGCAATGATTGAATCGTTGTCTAAGTCAGTCAAAAATTATTCTGTTGTCTAAATTTTGTTGCCTACTGTTCAGCCATGTGATTCTGTTCTATGCTAGTCTGTATTACCAATTTATATTTTTATATTCTTCCACGTTATTTTCAAAAATTACAAGAGAAGAATATTTTTATGCTATTATTAATTTTTAATTATTTTCTTTCTTTATTCAAGTGTGAAGTTTGTTTTTTAAGAAGTTTGTTATCGAAAGTGAGGAGTCTTTCACATCGATTTTCTTAGAAATATGGTTTTTATAAATGTAGTAATTAAGTAAAATCTATACCTAACGCATTTTCTAAATATCATGTACAAGTAAAAGGTTTTTGTTTCTAGACACTCATTCCAACATTGTCACACTAACAAATAAGAATTATTTCCAAGAATTGCTTTGACAAAGAAATATACATACCCAAGTATTGAGATATTATCCTAACAAATGGTACAAATGTTAAAAAAAAGGGGAAACATCCAACAAGATAATTTTTTATTCTTTGTTTTTATAAGGAGAAAATAAGTAAAATATAGTCATTCTTTTATTTTTATGAGGAGAAAATCAGTGGCATAAAGTTTTAGTGTTTATTATGCCTTACTTTTGTTCTTTATATACTGTCCATTTCAGAACTAACGACTTATTTTTACCGATAGTCTATTTTTTACTTAAGTCCATAGTCAATGACTGTTAGTTTGTAGTTTATTGGCTGTCTGGTGTGCTTAAATTATTTAGTTTTTCACACGTTTCTTTTGCACAATCCCTACATCACATAATTTGATTTCACACATTCACACAATCCTATGAATGTTTAAGCATGAGGTTGGCGAATGTTTTTGCATGAAGGTGATGAACTTGAGCAAGATGGATGTGGGCAAGTATTTGATGTACAGCTTCGTTCGTCGTTCCTTGTTGGCTTTGCAAGTGTGTGTTGCTGTTGTGGAGGTCCCATAATGGAATGGAGCTGTGAGTGCAGAATCTCATGGTTCACTGGCTTTGTATGCGTGAAAGTCATCGTTATGTGTCGCTGAAAGTGGTCGTTTTTCGTTGTAATACTTCGCAGACACTAGTTTACAATAGGATAGGGATTTGGGAAGGTATGTCGTCTATTCTTCACCCATCTTCTTTCTTGGTCTCAATCTCGCGAATCTTCAACTTCTGTTCTTCCTGCTTTTTCTCTGCTTCTTACTTGATTCTTGGTTCTTCTCTGGGCAGGATATGAAAATATTTATTGATAACTAGTCGCTTTGAAGTTTTCTTCCTAGTAACAGTTTGATAAATGGTTTGGACATGTCATTTCTGCTTTGTGGACGTTTTCTTCAGTTTCGTGCATCAGCGTGCTGTTTAATAGTGGTAGTGTGACTTTTACACATTTTTTGCCAGTGGCGGCTTGCCCAAGCGGTCTTCTCGTTGGGCCGTTTTTTCGCTTGCTCCATTCATTCGGGGCGCTCGGAGACCCGGCGTTCAGCGTCCCATCGCGTCACTGCAGGGTGTTCCGTCCCAGCAGGGTTCCGCCTAGTGGGCAAATTTATTGCCCACTTCAGTTACAAGGGCCTTCTGTTGGTCTCGCTGTCCTTTCCCTTCTCTCGATGCTTCTGCCTTGTAGGAATCGTGTCTTGCTAATTACGTCCTTTTCTTTCTTGACACTTCTCGCATTGCAACTTGTGGGTCGTTGCATCTCGTCCTTGCTGGAGTTTTTACAATGGTTCTTACAAAAAGTTTTACTTATAATCATCTAACATATATCTAGTACCTACATTATTTTGCGCCTTTTTAAAAGCTTTACAAATTTCGGCGTCCTTTTCATGTTGCAATTCTAAGATATTTTGAATCTTAACTTCTACAGAAATCCTCAAATTAATTTTTTGTTTTTGTGTTGTGTTGTGGTGTATAGCATTTTAGTATTTCATGCTGTTAGACTATCTACACTTTATCCCTTCACCTTAATCTATGGTACTATTGGTGTTATTTTTGTTTTTGTTTTTATTGAAACTACTTTCTTTTTCCCACATTCCTCTCTCTTCATTCTTCTTTCTCCTGACGATCTTATCTGCAACATAATCTGGAAATATTGTGCTGATTATTTACCAGCAATAAAATTAATCTTCAAACTTTTTGATATGGCTCACATGGTGAAGTCCTAAGGTTTTGCCTGTTTTTGGGTTCATTAGTTCCACAGCATTATCATGAGCAATTCGGCTAATTATGACAGGTCCTTTGTGTGCAGCGTAAAACTTATGTATTTTGTGTTTCTGTTTGCTGGAGAGATGGTGTGTTTTTACAAATACTTTCTGGCCTACTGACAAGGTTCTTTTAATTGCTGTTCTATCTCCTCTTTCTTTTCTTTTAATGGCTGCCTTTCTGATGTTGGAGAGTGCTGTTGCTATGACTTGTTTGTGCTGTCTACGTGGTACAATAGAAAATCTAACATTTTCTCTGGTTATCTTTGGGGGTTCAATATTTTTAAGTACAGCAACTGGAGGTAGTAGTGTAGTGCTATGTGGCATTTCATTTATTACTTCTTGAAAATCTTTGAGGTATATATCCCAAGTGTTGTGTCTTTTGCTTGCATATAATCGGCATAAAGTGCCTATGTCCTTCATAGATCGTTCTGCTGGATTTACGCTACGTTTGTACTTAGATATGCAGATGGGTTTTATTTTGTGTTGTTTTAACGTGTTCTGCCATTGCACTGATTTGTATTGTGGGCCATTATCCGAAATTATTCGTTCCTCTCGACCTACTTGTCTGAGAAAATCTTGTCTAAATGCTTTACTTATAGTAAGACCTGTTGCCCGTTTTAATGGTGTCAAGGTAACATTCAGAAGTAAGTTCCAAAACGACAAATATGAAAATATATCCATTTTTTGTGCGTGGGAGGGGCCCCATCAAATCTGTTGCAGCTGTTTGTTTTAATCTTTTAGGGATTATTGGAAACGTAGGTGGTTTGGTTTGGAAAGTGACGTGTTTAGCCCTCATACATTTTTTACATTTGACTAATACTGTTTTAATTCGTCTTTCCATATTATGAAAATGGCTTGTTTGTTTTATTTTTAAAAAGCATTTCGTTGGTCCAAAGTGGCCATTACTTAAATGTGTATACCATAGGTACTTATTAATTAGTTCATCTGGGATATAAATTAACCATTCATTCGTTGCAACATTTCGTCTAAAAAATAAAACATTGTTTTTTACGAGATAGTGCTGTCGAATGTCTGGAAAATCCTTACTTCTCCACTTGTGTTCGATTCCTAGTACTATTTCGGGATCCTTGTCCTGTTCTTTGCCTATGTTTTTCAATGCTGTCGTAATGTAGTTTTTGAAAGGTACTTGTTTCATATAGTACATTGTAAACTGGTCTTCTGCTGCTTTCAAACCTATGTTATTGGATGCACCCTGTGGACATCGTGATAAAGCATCTGCTAATACATTCGCTGGTCCTGGTATGTGTGTAATAGTGAAGTCAAATTCTTGTAGTTATAACATCCATCTGGCTAACCTCCCATGAGTTAGTTTGGCGGATAGCAGAAATTCTAATGCTTTGTGGCCAGTGTATACTTTTGTTTTTCTTCCGAATAGGAAGTATCGAAAACGTTGGAAGCCCCATACAATTGCCAATGCTTCCAGCTCCGTTACTGAATAGTTTTTCTCGCTTTTTGTGAGTACCCGACTGGCAAATGCAATTGTTCTATATGATCTTAGCCCTGCCTGTTCGTATTCTTGGAATAAAACAACTCCTAAACCTGTTTTCGCGCTATCAGTGGCAATACAAAAATTTTGTGTTAGGTTAGGATGTGCTAAAATCGATGCTGTTGTTAGTGCGTTTTTCACTTTTAAAAATTCTTCATTGGCTTGTTGATCCCATACCCATGGCGTGTTTTTTCCAGTCAATGCACATAGGCGAAGTGTTGTGAGAGAGTCGATCCAAATAAATTTTTTATAGAATCCGGCGAGACCTAGAAATCCTCTGAGAGTTTTCTTATTATATGGAATACAGAATTCTTTGATTGCCGTTAGCTTTTCTGGGTCGGGCATTACCCCTTTCTCGGAAATTATGTGTCCTAGAAATTTGACCTCTCGCCTTCCAAATTTGGATTTTGTTATATTTACTGTGACCCCATGCTCTTTCATGATCTGTAAAAACTGATTTAATGTGTCGTTGTGATGTTCCCAAGAGGGTTCTGCTATAATCACATCATCAACATAACAAGTAACTTTTTGTAAAATTTCAGGACTGAGTATAGCATTAAATCCCCTAATAAACGCTGCTGATGATATGTTTAAACCAAATGGCAATCGTTTAAACTGGTAACATCTACCGAATACGATAAATGCTGTAAATTTTCTACATTCTGGGGCCAATTCTATTTGCCAGAAACTACTCCGTTAATCAATTGATGAAAATATCTTAGCACTGTGGAAGTTTTGTATCAATTCCTCTAATTTTTCTGGGCGATCTGTCTCAGTGATTATGATTGTGTTGATCTGTCTGGAATCAAGCACTAACCTGATGCTCCCATCTCGTTTTTGTACAATATGGAGCGGGCTGTTATATGTGGAGGTAGCTGGTTCAATAATATCGTCATCTAACATTTTAGATATCTCCTGGAATACTTTATTCCTGTAGCTTCATGGGATTGTATAGGGTGGCACTCTAAATGGTTTGTGCTGTTTTACTTCAAACTTGTACTGAAAGTGTTTAATACTGCCAGTCTTAGGTAAAAATACCTCTGTTTTATATCGTAAAATACCCTCTAATTCTCTTTTACTGTGTTCCGAAATACCTTGAACTTCTTGCAATTTTTCGTCGATTTCTTCATGGACTTCTAACATGAGTTGAGGCGATTCCCCCTTTTGTGCATATCATTCTAATTCTTCATCCTCTTTATCTCACATCATTCTTAATTGTTCGTTTATGTCTGGTATTTCTTCTAATTTTAGCTTTTGCTCAAAGAGAAGTGTGACATTCCCGAATGTTACGCTACCTTTCCCCATATCTATTATCGCTCGTCTCTCATTTAAAAAATCTGCACCTAGAATCAAATCTACAGTTAGTTTAGATATAATCACGAAGTTGGCTTCGATCTTTCGACCTTGGCACGAAAGAGTTAACCTTGTTTGTCTCGTAACTTCCGCAGCATTGTTTCTAATACGACCTCTTACTTTAATCTTACGTGTTTTCAGAACTGGCAATTCCTCATTGGCATTACACTGCATGAATAAATTTTCTGATATCGCAGTCAGTTCACTTCCGCTATCAATTACGATATTGACTGGGATATGCTTTACCATGGCCTCCACAATTGGTTGAATTTGAAACGGTTGGTTCTGTTCTTCTTCTTCTTGCATCAACGAATCCTCCACTGAATCATACATGAGTCTTTTTATAGGAATTTCCCTTGTGAATTCGAACTTTCTGCAGGATAAGCTTCGACTGCTACTTCTCTCTCTTTTGTTTCCTCTTCTCTATTTCTGCCTTCATTTACGCTTTCTTCAACATCCTCTACTTTTTCCTCATCCTCGTCTATCTTCTCCTTCTTCGTCGCTACTTCCACATAATCGCATCTAAATGCTCTAATTATCGCTTCATAACTTCCTTCATTATATACGTTGGGTTGTGTGCCCACTCGTAACTTATTTTCAACTTCTGTCAACTGCGCATTAACCTAATTGAATTCGCTTTCCCTGGTTTCCATCTCAAATAGCTCTGCAATACTCATTACTTCGTCCTTTCCTCCTACATTCGTTGTCCATGCCTCTGGTAATTCATCTTCCTCGTCAGTATTCTCCCAATTAATTTCGTCCCAACACGATATTGTTATTTTCCTGTCCTCGTTTTCATCTGGTCCCTGCGGATTAGTTTCTTCTTTCTTCTCTTCTCGTGATAAGATTTTTACTTCTCTGTTCAAGGTGCTGCAATTGTCCTGGGTCGGTGCGTCATTCTCTTTGGCATGGGCGCTTAGCTGTCAATTCGAACGTTTATCGGGCTTTGGTGGTCTTACCTCCACCTCTTCTATCTTTATTCTCTTTTCTTGTTCAGCTTGTTGATAGTGGTTTCTTTGTTGATAATTTGTCGGTCTATTGGTTCTCCAGTACCCGTACCGGTTGTCGTTATTCCCTCTGTAATAGTTGTTGCCGTTCCTGGGTGAACTATAGTTATTACCATATTCTCTTCTAAATCCATAACCGGTTCTTTGTTGAAATCTATTGTCGTTTCTTGGTGCAAAGTTATCACATGGTTCGTAATTATTGTTTCTTCGTACTGTGTCTTGTGCATTCCACTGCTTTTTGCTTTCGTTTTCACGTGCGCTTCGTCTTTTTCTTGCGTCATCTTCCGAAAATATGAACTCTAGTTCCCTTAGAATACCTTTAAATGCTTCGACGTCATTGCCTTCGCGACCTACTAATGATTGCAAGTATTTCAATGGTAGCTTCATCGCGCATAATTTAATCAACTCTCCATCGCTGTATGGTACATCTAAGCATTGATTTTTGTTTGCCATTACTTCGAAAAATTTCACGGGACTCTTCTCTCCTGAATTCTCAAAATATGGGTTCTGTAATAATTCGTACTTCACTCTGTTCTGTGCTTCGCTGGACCAATATCGTGAGAGAAACGTCTCTCTGAAATCTTCGTACGATCGGCATGTCGCTGCAACATTCTGCATGGTTTCTGCGACTGTTCCTGACATGTGTGCACATATAAAGTCTAATTTGTGTGCTAGCGTCCAGTGTTCTGGTAATCCTACTCGGAATTGATCAATAAAAGTTCGTGGATGTAATGAGTTTCCTTCTCGAAAGTTTTGAAATTTTCTGACTGTGAGGAAATGATCGTTGTCGTACTTCGTCATAGTTCCATATGAAATTCGCGATTCTTCGCCACTTTTGTTTCTGATCATTTCTCCCGTCGTTCTTTCCGGTTGTGGTAGATCCATTGGATATTGTCCACTGTAACTTTCGCCTACCCTTGCGTAGTATCGTTGGAGTGGTACGCAATAATTTTCTTCCATCGGTTGTGAACGTGTAGCTGAATGCATTGCACTGTACTCTTCGTGACCTGGCTTTCCATTATCAGGTATTGGTTCGGTATCTTGTCTGGCTAACCTTGCTGCTTCATTGCACGATCCAAACGGTCTTGAAACATACATTTGTGGTTCCGCATGTGTTTGTGATGACGTTTGTTCATCAAGAATTTCGAAACGTGTTTGTTGTTGTGCAGGCTATCTGATTTCACGTATGTTACTTTCCGCCTGTGATTGGAATCGCAAATGAATGATATCTTCGTTAATTGCTTGTTTTTCCGGTGCTGTTACAGATACGGATGTGGTTGCAGACTCTGTGCTTGTTCGATCCTGTTCACTACGCTCTTCAATGGTTGCAACAACTCTGTTCGCAATTTCTGAAATTATCGCTTCGTTTGCGCTTCTATTTTGACCATGCGGCTATCATATCTTTTCAGCCCTGCTTTTGTAATACGTTTGTGTAACACACTGTTGTCAACAATTTCACGCGCTGTACCTGCTGCTTGTCTAGTAATTTCGTTTATCTGTTTCTCTAGTTTCTTGACTTCTCCCTGGGTGTTGTTACGTAATGTTTTGATCTCGTCCTGAATGTCATTACGCAATGTTTGTACGTCCACTTGTACCTTGTCAATGCCTGTTCTCAATTGATTGTGACCTGTTATTAAGTTTCCTATCACTTCTCGAGATTCTTTTGCCTCGTCTTCAATATGACTTAGGTGTAACTGAATTTTTTTGTTTTGTTCTTTAATCGAACGCATTTGTCTCGTGGTTTCTGCATTTTGTTTCGTCATTTCTGCATTCTGAATTTTAATTTGGTTCGCAATTTCTTTATTTTGTCTTTTCATGGTTTCCGTCATTAATTGTAGTAATTCTGCCAGATTGGTGGGTCCTACTGCGTTTTCTTCCGACGTCCTACGCTCTGTGTTTTCGCCCAAGTGTTGGTTCGCAACCGATTGCACTGAACTGTGCGGTGACACGTTTCTGCTCGCATTCCTCGTACTCTGTGGTGAGGGAGCTCTGATTACTTGTACTATTGGTTCTACGTATTCAAGACGCAAGTTAGAATCCTCATCGGCTGTCTTTCTACTTTCCTGCTCCTCTGTCGTATGCTGACTTAAGTTTTCTATGTCTTGACGTACATTATCCTCGTTATGGTACGTTATGTGTCCTGTTTCTCGCGATACTGCATCGTCTGTTGTACTGTCCTCTATTTTCTGTCCATTTTCGTGCTGGGTCTCTACGTCAATTCGGTCAAGGTCTCGATCTGCCATTGTTAATCTTTCCGAATCCCTTATTTTCTGTTTTAAAAGCAATTCACGCGCCCTACTTCGCGTCAACATGCGCTCTACGATCTCACGCGTTTCATAAACTTTTTGTTCACACGACTTGACACTACCAAGACTGACAATCCATTCACTTACTTGTTGGGTCAGAACCAACTTGTCAACGATGTATCCGCCACCTGTGCACTTGCATTGAGGAGAAAACTTAATTCTAACAATATTAAAATTCTCAACTTAATTATGCTATTGTCTCTGACACTTTCTTACTATCTATCGCTGCAGGTACAGTTTTCGACTATTTAAAACGTAAGGCAAAAATTTTTTACTACGAAAATTTTTCAACAGGATATTTTTCTGACCTAGTTAGGCATGTGGTCGACCTTCAATCATGGTATTTTACCATCCAGGCAGGGTCGCCATTTTCTAAACATTCTGCATGGTGTCTGTTTGTTCTATATCGTGTCTCCCTACCACTTTCGCACAACGACGCTCTGAGCGTGTTTTTTAGGGAACTGACAAGTCTGAACCTGGGACCTGTTGCTGGTAAGGAGACGCCAGACCACACATGACATGTAGAATTCAGAAGAGTTCAGTGAGACTAGCGATGATATAACCAAATACTTAATGATTTCTTTGTCAGCTCCACTGCACTCCCTGTAAAAGTATCTTAATACTAACTAAATTTAGTGGAAGTGGTTCAAGGCTTTCCTATTTTTAGTTAGCTGGTAAAATAACGTGGAAAAAGCAGTAAGTTTACCACTGGAAATTTTATTCTACTCACAAAACATTGTTTATAAATTGCACTATTGATAAAAGGAAATGTTTTAATACAGGATGGTAAAAACCAACTGCGTTCAACAAAAATGTGAACGAATATTCCCTGAATGGGTTTCCAAGTTCTACAATGGATCGAAGGATGACCTATGCCATATCACATCTATAATCTAGGTTTAAATTAAGTTTCACAAGAGAGAAAACTATCAAAATGGTCTACAGTGACCCTCAATTATCTTTAATTACTTATCTAACTTGTCGTAAATTACGGTGGCTGATGTCGCTTCTCAATAAGTATATAACAGAAAAATCATCGAGTTTCAGATTTTTACTTCAAGTGGCAAATGTGAACACCATTGATGATCGACATTAGTATTACATAAAGGGGATGTAACAGATGAGACTTCTGCAGTTCTGAGTGAAGCCTTATGCGCTCAAAAATGCGGCATCACGTGCATTCATTACCTTGTCTGTGTTCGTCAGGGGGCGGCGGCCAGCGCAGCTCAGTCCAGCTCGGCCCCTCGGAAGCAACTCTCTAGCAACTTCCCCTTACTACAATTTACCGAAGTTGGTTTAAAAAAAACTATCTGGCTGTGTTTTCATCTGACCAATCAGGGTCTGAATATTAACCTTAAGCTCTGCCTACAAAAATTCTGTCCATCCAATGAGAAACATCATACTTTTAGTGGTGGGGCAATGTTTTTAAAGTTTGCAACGCAACAGAGACGCGAAAAAGTCTCAAGCTAAAACTTGCGGGTGGTGTAGCCCTTTTTGTGTTATCGTAAGATCTATACTGTTCTTCTGGAGGGCTCTAACTTTTAACATTTGCTGGGGGGTGGTCCTAACGTAACAAGACGCGAAAAAGTCTCACGCTAAAACTTGTGGGTGGTGTAGCCTTTTATTGTGTTATCGTAAGATCTATACTGTTCTTCTGGAGGGTTCTAGCTTTTAACATTGGCTGTGGGGGGGGGGGGGGGGGGGGGCGGTCCTAACGTAACAGAGACGCGAAAAAGTCTCGCGTTAAAACTTGCGGGTGGTGTGGTCCTAGCAGTTAGCTGGCCACGTGGGTGTCCGTCCGTCCCTTATCGTAGGGCCCTCCAGCTTAGCACGGTTCTGATCTCGGCTTCTGTTCTCGTTTCTCCCCTCGGAGCTGCGTCTGTCTCACGGTGGGAAGGTATGACATGCATTTAGGCATTCTTGTGTTAGTCTGTGGTATTCCATTTGCTCACTCGTTACTCGTATTACTTTGGTTAATTTAATGTCACGATTTATTCGGAGCTATGTGACATACTACTGGATTTGCTTATCATGTCAGGGTTTTCATGGAAGGTGTTGAATTTGCCTGCCACCTTACAAGCACAAATGCCAACGTAAATATCCCATCCTTCCTTACAAATGGCAGATTGCTGAGTGCTGATTGCGGTCTGCCCAGCCTGTATTCTCAGCCCTTGTGTCAGTCGAAGCCACGCAGTAAGACGGGAGGCTATGAAGATCGATCCTCGGCACACCTAGCTGTCTCCGATCGTCTATGGAACCTCGAGTCCAGCTGGAAGGACGCTGCTGCTGCCAGCTCCACTGCCAGCTTCCGAGGCAACGTTGTCGGGTGCGGATGCCGCCGTCAACCTCCAGCTCTGCTGGAGGCTTGATCTGCATAACCTGGGCGCTGTCCATAATCCACCTTCTAAGGGAAGACCACTGCTGCTGCTCATCCCATTCCTGTGGAAGACACCGATGCTGCCGACTACTGTCTCCTACAGGAGGCTGAGAGCCGATCCCTGCGAGCCAGCGAGTACTTCAGGTGAATCTGGGAGCGGGACTCCTGAGTGCAAGTCTTAGAGGTCAACGAGAGCTCTTTGGACATCGATACAAAGAGCTGGAGGCCGCCGTGATGTAACATCCGCCACCTGACGCTTTGCTGCCCACGCGACACTGGAAGTCGAATGCATGGCGGCCTTCTGCTACTGACGATGCTGCTGCTCTGCGGCCTGTCTGTGACGTAGCACTCAGGAACATAATCCTGTATTTGGTGCAAATAACTGTATTATTGTCAATTATGTTTGCTTAGTGCTCTAGAGCGCAACTGGGTCTTCAACACTGCATCCCGCCCATCTCTCCCCTGACGACAGTAGGAGTCTGGGAAATGGACTCCTATACTAGTGTGTTTAGAGCGTAGTTGCTCAGAGCTCAGTGCGATTTGTAAAAGCTCACTAAGACAGTTTATATTCTTCGAGGTTGTAATTTTTATTAACAGTTGTGCTACATAAATCTAAAAAGAAAATTTACTTGTGTAGAAATATTTTCGAGAATTAATCCTTTTGCATTAGAACATGGTACAAGTGTGCAGCAATGTTTGATTCTTGTTTGGACTACTGATGTCAAAGAAATATTCTTAAAACATTCCCTTGACATTCAGTAAACCTCCAGTATGGTATGTTCCATGTTCCATTTCCCTGAATCCCTGTCCTGTCATTGTTCAAAACCAAAATTATAGCCATTGAAAATAAAGAAGGAGAAAGAGGGAGAGGGTGAGAGAGAGAGAGAGAGAGAGTGAGAGAGAGAGAGAGAGAGAGAGAGAGAGAGAGAAAGAGAGACAGAGAGAGAACTCTTCACAGAGAAGCGTTTGAAAGAATTCCTGAAGTTCACAGTGGTAAATGTGTCTTAAAATTACGTTGAACAGGAAGAAGAAACAAGTGCTACGAGGACTGTCCAGAAAGTAAGTTACGATCGGTCGCGAAATGGAAACGACTATGAAAATCCGATAAAGCTTTGCAAAGATGTGTTGGGCAGTGTCTCTAGTATGACTCTGGGTAGAATTATGTCGCTCTTTTTATTCCTGAGCTCTTAGTGAGCGCATAAAGATGTTATAGAATATAGTGTCTCCCGCCAAGTACGAGGGCCTGGTGAGAATTTTCCCCTGAAGCTATGTAACCAACATTACATAACTGTCGTGCGGTTTCTTCTTGAAAACAATTCTCAGCCTCATTTTGCAGGGGCAATGAAAATGTTCCTGCATCGTTTCAATTGGAAATGTTTGGTTACCCACAATACAGCCCGTAATTGTCTCCCACTGAGTTTCATCTCTGCTCAAACGAACCGCTGGATATGAAGACAACATTTTGGCACAGACAACGAGCTTTAGGCCAGCGTAGAGAATTGGCGGAAAGCACTGGCAGTTGCCTTCTATGATGAGGGTATTGGAAAGTTGGTACAACGCTACGACGAATGTCTCAGTCAGAACGGCGACTACGTAGAGAAGTAGCTGAAAGGTGTAGCTAACTGTTACAAATGAAACATTTCTGATTTTCACTGTGATTTTCATTTCGCGATCAATCGTAACTTACTTTCTGGACAGCCCTCGTATAATTTAAGTTCGAATAGGGAAAATGATGGTACTAAACTGAAAATAAGTGGTACCTATATGCAACGTCCAAGACGCACAAAATTTCTAGACACGAACATTAACAGTGACAACAGTGTAAACACAGGAAATAACTTTCACAATCATCAGGAATGTATGGTCTATGGGTATTGTCATCAGTGCGTAACAGCAGTTGCCCTTGTTATGTTATGCATATTCACCTTCACGTCTTAGATATGGAATTGCTTTTTGGGAAACAACTGTATAAGATATGAATACTTTTTTCAGTCTACAAACTTGGGCCAGAAGAATGATAACCAAAAATCGTAATCGCACTCATTATAAAGATCTGTTAGTACATTTACCAGTCAGTTATGCACATAAAAAATCTTGATAATTACTTCATAAATAGCTCTGTCCAAGAGCATGGCACAAGATCTAGACTGAATTTTCATTGACCAAGAAAGAATAAACAAAAAACGCAAAATAATATTTTCTACCAAGGATAACATTGTACAATTAATTACCTATGAAGATTACATAGATTAATAAAACAAATTTATTTAAAAATATAATTTAAAAATATCTGTAAGGCTATACTTACTATACAGTCATAAATTACATGTCATGGAATACACGTCTAGTAAAAATCTAACGTAAGTAAATAATGAAACTACAATGTCATTTCACACCATGAGGCTGCTGGTAAGAAGTAAACTCACAAGCCAGCATATGAGGATAAGAAAGAAACGGTGCATACGGAGCGCCAGGATTGAGACATACGGTTCTCTGTCGAGCGGTAAATCGAAATCAGTGATTCTTTGGATGAGGGCTATAAGTAAATAGCGATCGTTCGATTTTTATGAAACGCAGCGGCATTGTAGGTGTTAAAATTCATCTGATTTATGAAAATAATTGTTAACTAAGGTATCTTGAAGCACTCAACACTACTGTAAATACAGAAAATCGGAAATTGTTCATGGTCTGTCCCACTGTTCTCATCAACATGCCAATGGCTTTATTGTGCTATACGTTAAAAATCAGTTACCAACTATTTAATATTCAATTTTTAGTTATTCTGTATCATCGTGTAATACATTTCAGTGTACTGACATAGCTTGTGCCGCGCGGAGTGGCCACACGGTCTGGGGCACCATGTCACGGATTGCGCTGCCCCTCCTACCGGAGATCCGAGTCCTCCCTCGGGCACGGATGTGTGTATTGTTCTTAGCATAAGCTAGTTTACGTTCGTTTAAGTAATGTGTAAGTCTAGGGACCGATGATCTCAGCAGTTTGGCCCCTTAGGAATTAAAAACATTTTTGTACACAGTTTGTAACCTTCATGTTTACATTTTCTGACAATAAATATACGAAATTCTTTACCAGATGTTAGAGTCATCCCATCCGGATTGTAATTTTTAGTAACAAATTTCTTATGAATCGCTCGACATTTCTCTTAAAAAGAGACACGTTTCATATTTTGATGAACAGTGACATTTCGTGTACAGCGCCAAGAAAAACAATGGTAGACAAATACTGACTTCTGCGTCGTGCACTGTTTTACCTACGTGAGAAAGAGCACCTTCTTTTCCAGGTGAATATTGAGTTACAGTATAGCTCCTGCTGCGAAAGCAGCCCTTTTTTCGTCTCTGTCAGTTTCCTACTGATTTATGCATTACTTCAGCCATATTATGTGGTCTTCTTTCACAGGTAGCAGTAAGCTTTCTCTTCTTCTTCTATGAGTTTCCCAATATCATGTTATTCTCTTTTCAGTTCTTCTTTATAATTTGTCTGTTAGTACTGCTTCCCTAGACACACTTTCTTTGCTAAGTACGCCCATCTTTCATTTTGTTTGTATTTTTGAATCCAAAAATCATTTGTGTTTACTAACGGATGAGCATTTTGTACGAGGGACACACGGACAAAATACTGGACATGTCCAATGGACGATGTGTTAAAGGTTGGGAAGATTAGAAAAGAAATGCCGTCTGTCACGGAGAGGTAAAAGTGAGGAAATGTTTTGTAGTGTGTAGGTGATACTAATTTAAAACTGGTCACTCACAAGTGGTAGTGGACGCCACAATTGGGAAGAGAGCCAAAAGATGCTTCTGTGAAGAAGGCTTAAATAACTGTTGAAGAAACAAATAACGACAGCCTGTTGTCATTTATTGTAAGCACACTTCTGCAAGGATACTGGCTTATTCACTTATCAACAAACATTTATTTATATTTATTGTGAATAGTTTAAGTGTGACTGGATGTTGTAACATTTCTTTATTCAAAAAATGTTGTAATTTATTAGTTCAGTGCGTGAAAGTGGTCACGCTAAATCAACTCATGTCTTTATCACTTAAGAGTGATGTATTTTTCATGAGGATGGCTTTCATTCAATGGAAAAGCAGAGAGTGGTGGAACACTATGGGAGTCAAGCGAAAACTGGGACTTTCTCGAATGAAGAACTCAAGTTAGCGATTCTGGACCCTTTATATTAAACGCTGGAAAAAGGAAGATCTGCCGATGGTAACGTGGTGATTAGGTCATATAGGAGATTGGTTCTGGGTGGTGAATGTCCGATATAATACTGTAACTTTTGATGGCTCTTTATTTTTCGAGTGGGACTCTAACTTCTGCCGCTTGATTTATGGAACTGAGAATAGACAGAGTATGAATTATTATTCTTCGTTTTGTCTGTGGTAATTTGTGAATGTAATGTTGAACTCTGACCTTTTTTCGAGCAAGTGGATCTTTCGTGTATTGTGATAGTGAAATGGGCTTAAATTTTGAGAGTCTTAGATGACTATTTAGGTTGGAGACTTTGATAGCATTCTCTTAACACCCTCAATATAACTTTACTGCATTTGATAAGGGTATTTTCTATCTGTATTTTAAATGAATATTGTAGAACCACTTCCAGTTTATCTGAGATTTCTTTTCTTGAATAAAGATTATTCAACATAATTCCCTGTCGTCTTCATCAATTACAGACGTTAGAATGGAACCATTTTTATTAAATTATTCATTTATCTTTTAATTTACATTCCTGGGTATTTTACTAACTCGCAAATTCTAGCCAATGCATAGACTGTTTGACTACAGGATCACAGCTACAGGTTATTATTTGTAGCGAATTAGCTGTGGAGCGCGAAAGCAGATGTGTACATCTCGACCCACTGGCTACATTGAGCTTCTCTTTTTTTTTTAACAAAAAATAGGCCTGTGCATAGCCCCAGTAACTAAAGTAACAGTAAATGCAGGTAAAGAGGCAACTAGTTTGCTCATGTGCGCTGCTGTTTGGAAGAGTAATAACTCTCAGCAGTAACTGTTAGGAGCAGTCTCGAACTGAGACAGTGTAAGTTCAGTCCCGCAATAGGTTTAAGGATTGATTGTCACCAAACTGAAGTACGTCTGGGTGATAGGCTTCAAACAACATTTACTGAACCATCTGGTCACTACTAATATTGCAGAATGTCTTTTACTTTAAAGAAAACACGTGTAACATTCTAGCGCTTGTTACATGGAGTCCTTCAGAGTTTGAAACCTAAAAAATGGATGGTTTGTTTGGTTGACATCATAGGTTTTGCTGAAGATTTAGGTGAACGCATAAAGTGCCTAAGGGAAGCATTCGACAGGTTAATGGCAGCTTGTGTCAAGTTAAGCTTTGACAAATGTAATTTTGTGCCTTGACAAGTTCATTACCTAGTACATGTTACTAGCCAAGCTGGAGTGAGGACAGATCATCATCTCACTTCAGCATTGTATGATTTTGCAGCTCCCCAGATAGTAGAAAACTGCACAAACACTGACTAGATAACTAAAGAAAGGAGTTACATTTCACTGGAAATCAGAGCTTCTCTCAGCGCATTTGATCTTTCTGCAGCGTTTCTCTAACGTATGTTACGTGTGTTTCGTACACACAGAATATTCATTTTCTCTTTTCAACCAATCTAAGGCCTGCAGAAGTATAGCCTCGCTCGCACCGCCTGTGATTTTGTCCTGCTACCAGTGGAGGTACCCGGCATTTCTCGGATATTTATTTATTCACTCTTCTTTTAGTTAATCTCTTCCTTCCCCCTCTCCCTGTCCATGTCCCCCTCTACTAAATGTATCATCCCATTATCTTCCTCACCTCCACCCCTATGCGAGGCTTGTGTGATTTACATTCACAGCAGTTCGTTCCAGACAGTAATACATCTACCACCTTCAGTTGAAATCGATCCAGGGACTTACAAGGAGATGTTGAACGTATGCATATGTGACACATATTTTACAAATATGACCATACAACTCCAGAGAGGATGTTAAATTTATAAAAGGACAGTAAATCAGCCTTGCAGCTTGATATTAGGTCATGAAATACGTTGACATAAGATTGGCTCGCTGTAGTGTTCATTCTCGCGATCTGGTTGACGTAGTGAACAGAAAAAACTGCACTTCATACTTTTAAAAGAATTCCAAGTCAGCCAGATAAAGGCAATAAATTTTAACAAGATATTTTCGAACACTGTTATGTCAGCCTTTCTCATCACAGCCCCACCGCTAGTGTTGTATTTTTATACAAATAATTAATCCGTACCTAAGAAATTTGATTGAAATTGCTCCATGTGCTCTTGAGTTACGCTTCTGTGTCTCCCTCTTCTGATTTCTACCCGTATAGTGTGTCGGTGGGTTTTTATTCCACAGTGCTTCTTTGCAGATACCGTTGTTGTTGTTGTTGTCTTCAGTCCTGAGACTGGTTTGATGCAGCTCTCCATGCTACTCTATCCTGTGCAAGCTTCTTCATCTCCTAGTACTTACTGGAACCTACATCATTCTCAATCTGCTTAGTCTATTCATCTCTTGGTCTCCCTCTACGATTCTTACCCTCCACGCTGCCCTCCAATGCTAAATTTGTGATCCCTTGATGCCTCATAACATGTCCTACCAACCTATCCCTTCTTCTTGTCAAGTTGTGCCACAAACTCCTCTCCTCACCAATTCTATTCAATACCTCCTCCTTGGTTATATGATCTACCCATCTAATCTTCAGCATTCTTCTGTAGCACCACATTTCGAAAGCTTCTATTCTCTTCTTGTCTAAGCTATTTATCGTCCACGTTTCACTTCCATACATGGCTACACTCCATACAAATACTTTGAGAAACGACTTCCTGACGCTTAAATCTATACTCGATGTTAACAAATTTTTCTTCTTAAGAAACGCTTTCCTTGCCATTGCCAGTCTACATTTTACATCCTCTCTACTTCGACCATCATCAGTTATTTTGCTCCCCAAATAGCAAAACTCCTTTACTACTTTAAGTGTCTCATTTCCTAATCTAATTCCCTCAGCATCACCTGACTTAATTCGAATACATTCCATTATCCTCGTTTTGCTTTTGTTCATGTTCATCTTATACCCTCCTTTCAAGACACTGTCCATTCCATTCAATTGCTCTTCCAAGTCCTTTGCTGTCTCTGACAGAATTACAATGTCATCGGCGAACCTCAGCGTTTTTATTTCTTCTCCATGGACTTTAATACCTACTCCGAATTTTTATTTTGTTTCCTTTACTGCTTGCTCAATATACAGATTGAATAACATCGGGCACAGGCTATAGCCCTGTCTCACTCCCTTCCCAACCACTGCTTCCCTTTCATGCCCCACGACTCTTATAACTGCCGTCTGGTTTCTGTACAAATTGTAAATAGCCTTTCGCTCCCTGTATTTTACCCCTGCCACCTTCAGAATTTGAAAGAGAGTATTCCAGTCAACATTGTCAAAAGCTTTCTCTAAGTCTACAAATGCTAGAAATGTAGGTTTGCCTTTCCTTAATCTATTTTCTAAGATAAGTCGTAGAGTCAGTATTGCCTCATGTGTTCCAACATTTCTGCGGAGTCCAAACTGATCTTCGCGGAGGTCGGCTTCCACCAGTTTTTCCATTCGTGTGTAAAGAATTCACGTTAGTATTTTGCAGCTGTGACTTATTAAACTGATAGTTCGGTAATTTTGATATCTGTCAACACCTGCTATCTTTGGGATTGGAATTATTATATTCTTCTTGAAGTCTGAGGGTATTTCACCTTCCTCATACATCTTGCTCACCAGATGGTAGAGTTTTGTCAGGACTGGCTCTCCCAAGGCCGTCAGTAGTTCCAATGGAGTGTTGTCTACTCCCGGGGCCTTGTTTAGACTCAGGTCTTTCAGTGCTCTGTCAAACTCTTCACGCAGTATCGTATCTCCCATTTCATCTTTATTTACATCCTCTTCCATTTCCATGATATTGTCCTCAAGTACATCGCCCTTGTATAGACCCTCTATATACTCCTCCCACCTTTCTGCTTTCCCTTCTTTGCTTAGAACTGGGTTTCCATCTGAGCTTTTGATATTCATACAAGTGGCTCTCTTTTCTCCAAAGATCTCTTTAATTTTCCTGTAGGCAGTATCTATCTTACCCCTAGTGAGATAAGCCTCTACATCCTTACATTTGTCCTCTACCCATCCCTGCTCAGCCTTTTTGCACTTCCTGTCATTCTCATTTTTGAGACGTTTGTATTCCTTATTGCCTGCTCATTTACTGCGTTTTTATATTTTCTCCTTTCATCAACAAATTCAATATTTCTTCTGTTATCCAAGGATTTCTACTAGCCCTCGTCTTTTTACCTACTTTCATCCTCTGCTGCCTTCACTACTTCATCCCTCAGAGCTACCCATTCTTCTTCTACTGTATTTCTTTCCCCCATTCCTGTCAATTTTTCCCTTATGCTCTTCCTGAAACTCTGTACAACCGCAGATACCGAGTAACCAGTAAATCTCCGATTGTTTGAAGAGTCGAACACCTCTGTACAAAACAACTTCAAAATTCTGATTGTTCTACAAAGGAGTTAATGTGTTAAATATTTGATGTTAAGCATGTAAGTTAGAAAAAACGTGGAAAAGGTTTCAGATTATTTTTATAATGTGCTGGAAGTTTCTGAACGCTCTTATTATCGAACGCTGGGTGACTACAGTTCGTTTTCAGAAAACGCAGTTTAGTACTCGTGTCAGTGTTTGTGACGCCATATCTCCTGAACTATGTGTCGTAGAAAGATGTAATTCTGCAGGTAGGTACACTGGTGTACGGTGTATGTGTTGCTAGTAGGAGCAACAAAGTAAAACGTCGTGGCATTAAATGAAATTTCGCTGCAAGAACAACGGTAGTACGCGATGAACTTCTTGCATTTCATAATTTTTTAGAGAGAAAAGTTTTGCATATATTTGATATTAGGTGTAAAGTTCTTTGCAAGTGCTACCGTTCTCAAATACTGGAAGAGTGTAGTCTAAAAACTTGCGCGCAGTTAGTTATGCTTCAATTTCACCCCCACCATCACTCCTTTGAGATGTAGGTGCTTCTTACCGCTACAGTACTTCTTTACAGATAGTAAGTGATACGTGTATCAGGTTTGGGTGAAACTGGGCCAGGGGTTTAGGAGGAGATGTGGAACATACACATACATCATACGTTTATAGTTGACAAACATGACATTGCCTGGGTATTGATTCTGACAATTTTCTATAAGAAATGATAAATTATTTGAACTCCTGCAGTAGACGCGGTGTGAGATGATTCCAGACAATTTCTGTGGGCTGGGTGCAGCTCCATCGCGTATCTAAAAGACGATTTTGCAAACGTCTGTATTGTAGGAGGGTGCTGGAGCTTAGGAAAGGGTGGAGCGATTGATTGAGCCTGGGTCTAATTTAAACATAACATACATATTGTAAACCAATAAATATAAAATTTTAAAATTTAGCCAATAAGAGAAACACTATACACTTATTCCAGAATCATAACTGTATGTGAACTCTGAATGTATAACCAACATTCACAGCTTGAAAGCCGTAAACAATGGCCGTTACAATTCTCTATGATCCCGCATGTGTTACGACGTCACAGCGCCTAAGAAAATTTCTGCTACAGGTAGGTTTACATGAGGACACGATGTTCAGGATGATTATAAGTCACATCCTCAAAAACGCTATGTACTCAAGCATACAACTCACACTCTACACGGTTCTCCACGTGAGAAAACAAATTTCAAATGGAAATAATCTCTTAAATAAAGCAAAATATTTTTTCAAATCCCCAGATGAGGTTTATTTTAGCACAGTCCTATAAATTTACCTTCAGGGATAGTAAACAGAAAACAAAGGATACCAAGTTGAACAAGGATCAAAGAATGTCGTCGCTGATAGACTGGCCTGTTTAGCTCCAACATGGCATCACCTTTTGATACATGACCAAAATACCGTAAAATAAACGAACTGAAGCAGACTAAAATTCCGCTCGTTGCGTCAGGTTTATTAGAGTTTGACATTTCCGGGAAACACGTTTTTGCAAGAAATCAGACCACAATCTTCACGAACGCTTCTACTTTACGCTTATTCCACTAGCTGTAAAACAGTATTGCTACGGAGCTTCACCGGAGTACAGCAACGTCCTCAGTATATCCACGGAACTATCTTCCTCCACGAGACCTGTTGATATCGTGGTCACCTTAGCATGCAACAAGCCAGCCAGGTCTCCAAATCCACGAATGGAATGGGGTGCAGGTTACGGACTGTCACTCCTCACTCCCTCCTTGGCGCTCGCTAGATAAACACCTCGCTCGAAATTGATGTACCCTAACTTCATCAACATCTATATCTACGTGATTACTCTGCTATTCACAATAAAGTACCTCGTAGAGGGTTCAATGGACCACCTTCAAGCTGTCTCTCCACCGTTCCATTCTCGAACGGCGCGCGGGAAAACGAGCACTTACATTTTTCTGTGCGAGCCCTGATTTCCCTTATTTTATCGTGATGATCATTTCTCTCTATGTAGGTGGCTGCCATCAGAATGTTTTCGCAATCGGAGGACAAAACTGTTGATTGAAACTTCTTGAGAAGGTTCCGTCGCAACGAAAAACGCCTTTGTTTTAATGATTGCCACTCCAATTCACATATCATCTCTGTGGCACTCTCTCCCCTACTTCCCAATGATACAAAACGAGCTACCCTTCTTTGAGATTTTTCGATGTCATGCGCCAGTCCCACCTGATGCTGATCCCACACCGCACAACAATACTCCAGAATAGGGTGGACAAACGTGGTGTAAGCAGTCTCTTTAGTAGACCTGGTGCACCTAGTAAGCGTTCTGTAAATGTATCACAGTCTTTGGTTTACTCTACCCACAACATTATCTATCTGACCGTTCTAGTTTAGATTATTTGTAACTGTAATCCCTAGTTGAATTTACAGCATTACAAGCTTAAGATTTGTGTGACTTACCGCGTAATCGAAATTTAGCGGATTTCTTATAGTACTGATGTGAATAACTTCACACTTTCCTTTATTCAGGGTTAACTGCCACTTTTCGCACCATACACATAACTTATCTAAATGATTTTGCAATTCGTTATGGTCATCTGATGACTTTAAAAGACGGGAATGCCGGATATTTACGTCCGTTTTACTCGATGACTTCCCGTCTATTACTACGATCTGTGACCTTTCTGACAGGAAGTCACGAATCCAGTCGCACAACTGAGGCGGTATTCCATTGCCACGCAGCTTGGTTAGAAGACGCTTGTGAGAAACTGTGTCGAAAGCCTTCTGGAAATCTAAAAATATCGAATCAATTTGACATCCACTGTCGATAGTACTCATTACTTCATGAGTATAGAGGGCTAGTTGTGTTTTGTAAGATTGATATTTTCTGAGTCCGTGCTATGTGTCAGTGAATCGTTTTGTTCGGGGTACTTAATAGTGTTCGAACACAGTATATGTTTCAAAACCCTGCTGCAAATCGATGTTAGTGAGATGGGCGTGTAATTCATCGGATTGCCCCTACTTTCCTTTTTTGGGTATTGATGTGACTTGAGCAATTTTCCTGTCTTTAGGTACGGAACTTTCTGTTAGAGAGCGGTTGTATATAACTGCTACATATGGAGCTATTGTATCAGCACACTCTGAGAGGAACCTGGCTGATCTAGACCCAGATCCTTGCCTTTATTAAGGGATTTAAGCTGCTCTGCGACACCGATGATATCTATTTCCATGTTCCTCATCTTGGCAATTGTTCTTGCCTGGAATTCAGGAATATTTCCTTCGTCTTCTTTGGTGACGGAGTTTCGGAAAATCGTGTTTGATAACTCTGCTTTAGTGGCACTGTCATCAGTGACTTCACCGTTGTTATCGCGCAGTGAAGGTATTGATTGCGTCTTGCCACTGGTGTGATTTATGTATGTCCAGAATCTCTTTGGGTTTTCTGCCAGGTTTCGAGTCAGAGTTTCGTTGTGGAAGTTATTGAAAGCATCTCGCATTGAAGTACGCGCTATATTTCAAACTTCTGCAAAACTTTGACAGTCTTGGGGATTTTGCGTTCTTTTAAATTTGGCATGCTGTTTTTGCTGCTTCTGCAATAGCGATCTGACACATTTTCTGTACCATGGGGGATCAGTACCATCACTTATTAATTTATGTGGTATATATCTCTCAATTGTTGTCGATACTATCTCTATGAAATAATTCCACAACTTTTCTATGCGTACATGATCACATCGGAAGGAGTGCTGTCCCTTAAAACGGTGTTAAAAGCATTTTTATCAGCCTTTTTTAAATAGATATACTTGTGGTCGCTAATCCCTGTATCGGTCATGATACTCTCTATATTTGTCTAGGATTATTTGTTGCTAAGAGGTCAAGTATGCTTTCGCAACCATTTACGCTTCGAGTGAGCTCATGAACTAATTGTTAAAAATAATTGTGTGAGAAACATTCAGTAAAATTTCGGATGACGTTTTATGCCTACCGCCGGGTTTAAACATATAATTTTTCCCTCATATCGAGGGTAGATTGAAGTCACCCGCGACTATAGTTGTATAAGTGGGGTACCTGTTTGAAATGAGACTCAAGTTTCTTTGAACTGTTCAGCAACTATATCTTCTGAGTCAGGGGGTCGGTAAAGCGATCCAATTAATAGTTTAGTCCGACTGTCAAGTATAACTTCTACCCACACTACTCCGCAGGAACTATCTACTTCAATTTCACTACAAGGCGAACAACTTCTGACAGCAATAAATACTCCACCACAAATTGTATTTAATCTATTCTTTCTGAACACTGTTAGATCGTTTGAAAAAAAATTCTGCTGAACTTATTTCCAGCTTTAGCCAGCTTTCTGTACCTATAACTATTTGAGCTTCAGTACTTTCCATTAGGGCTCCGAGCTCTGGTTCTTTCCCAACACAGCTACGACAATTTACAACTACAATACCGATCGTTTAACTGTGTTTTACCTGACCTCTTTTAGTCGGACGCACTTTCTGTGATTCCCTGAGGCCCTATAACCTAAAAAACCGGCCAGTCCCTTCCAAACAGCCCTAACACCCGTGTAGCAGCCTCCTGTGTGTAGTGGACTCCTTACCTATTAAGCGGAACCCGGAAACCCACCACCCGATGCTGCAAGGCAAGGAATCTACAGCCTACAACGTCACAGAACTGCCTGAGCCTCTGATCCAGACCCTCCACGCGGCCCTGCACCAAAGAGCCACAGTCGGTTCTGTCGACGATGCTGCAGATGGTGAGCTCCGCCTTGATCTCGCAAGCAGGACTGGCAGTCCTTACCATTTCCGCTAGGAATCAATGCCAACCTCAAGTGGAGTGCCAACCACGGCACACTATGGCAACGCCGCTTGATAGCTATGTAGACGTTGTTGTTTTCACCTGAAGCTGGTTGCCCTTCGCAACTGAAGGCTCTCAAAAGGTCATATTGCAAACTAGTCTCGAATTTGGACACAATTGGCTTTCCTTATTCGATCTTCTGAGACGGTATACACTATGGACATCATGTTGCGCCCAGATTCTTCCTTCTTTTCCCGATCGAAAACCCATAGCGTAGTGTGGTTGCTGGGACGCTTCGTTCATTATGCTGTAGAAGGCGAGGGAGACGATCACATGGCCTTCAGGCAGTTCATGATCACGGCTTATTGGACTTGCTTGCGGCTACCTCGATATCGAGACCGCTTCGCCAGTATGTTGAATCTTGCTTGTCGTCGGCAAGGCGTCGGTAAATTTCGTTTTCCTGATGAATTTTCGCATCTGTTTTGCTTCGACTTTTCTCTCCTAGTTTCCCTGCTCGTTTTTTTTGTGCTTTTGCTCCGTCGCCTCAGTTCTATTGTATAATGTGTATACATCAAGTACATATACACATGGGCGCATATAATCCTTGCTATCAAACTGAATTTTTTCATTGGTTTGACACATTACATGTGAAGGATTTACGGCCATTCCCCACCACAACAGTGATTTAGTGCATATTCCTAGTCCAATGCCAATTCTGTTGAAGTTGCACTATACCGTACTGCACTGGTTGAGACCGGCGACTTTGACTGTCGGATCTTTTATGAGGTTACAGTTTCTAACTTCTTGTCTCCATTTTGATCGCCAGTGCTCGTCTGTATTAGAGTTCCAAAGTTGTGTTACTCTTCTCTCTGGGGGATTTCTTAATTACAGGCATAATTCCATTCGTTCGTTGGTAAGTTGCACAAAAGCGGCGTGAATATGCAATGTTGGCTTATTAAAACATTTTTCAAGCTGAGACGTACAAGATGCCTACAATGTTTTGTAAATTATAGAACGCTGCAATCAGTCGTCCTTTTTCTGCAGGTTTTATTTGGCAAATCCAGATTTCGGCTAGTGCCTAGCCATTATCGGTGCTAAAAAATAAAACATGGCCAGGCGATACGATAAAAAGTTACAACTCATGGCTTAACCTATATGTTGTTGTTGTGGTCTTCAGTCCTGAGACTGGTTTGATGCAGCTCTCCATGCTATTCTGTCCTGTGCAAGCTTCTTCATCTCACAATACCTACTGCAACCTACATCATTCTGAATCTGCTTAGTGTATTCATCTGTTGGTCTCCCTCTACGATTTTTACCCTCCACGCTGCCCTCCAATACTAAATTGGTGATTCCTCGATGTCTCAGAATATGTCCTACCAACCGATCCCTTCTTCTTGTCAAGTTGTGCCACAAGCTCCTCCTCTCCCCAATTCTATTCAATACCTCGTCATTAGTTATGTGATCAACCCATCTAATCTTCAGCATTCTTCTGCAGCACCACACTTCGAAAGCTTCTATTCTCTTCTTGTCTAAGCTATTTATCGTCCACGTTTCACTTCCATACATGGCTACACTCCATACAAATACTTTGAGAAACGACTTCCTGACGCTTAAATCTATACTCGATGTTAACAAATTTTTCTTCTTAAGAAACGCTTTCCTTGCCATTGCCAGTCTACATTTTATATCCTCTCTACTTCGACCATCATCAGTTATTTTGCTCCCCAAATAGCAAAACTCCTTTACTACTTTAAGTGTCTCATTTCCTAATCTAATTCCCTCAGCATCACCTGACATAATTCGAATACATTCCATTATCCTCGTTTTGCTTTTGTTCATGTTCATCTTATACCCTCCTTTCAAGACACTGTCCATTCCATTCAATTGCTCTTCCAAGTCCTTTGCTGTCTCTGACAGAATTACAATGTCATCGACGAACCTCAAAGTTTTTATTTCTTTTTCATGGATTTTAATACCTACTACGAACTTTTCTTTTGTTTCCTTTATTCCTTGCTCAATATACAGATTGAATAACATCGGGGATAGGCTACAACCCTGTCTCACTCCCTTCCCAACCACTGCTTCCCTTTCATGCCCCTCTACTGTTATAACTGCCATCTGCATTCTGTACAAATTGTAAATAGCCTTTCGATCTCTGTATTTTACCCCTGCCACCTTCAGAATTTGAAAGAGAGTATTCCAGTCAACATTGTCAAAAGCTTTCTCTAAGTCTACAAATGCTAGAAACGTAGGTTTGCCTTTCCTTAATCTTTCTTCTAAGACAAGTCGTAGGGTCAGTATTGCCTCACGTGTTCCAACATTTCTACGGAATCCAAACTGATCTTCCTCCAGGTCGGTTTCTATCAGTTTTTCCAATCGTCTGTAAAGAATTCGCGTTAGTATTTTGCAGCTGTGACTTATTAAACTGATAGTTCGGTAATTTTTACATCTGTCAACACCTGCTTTCTTTGGGATTGGGATTATTATATTCTTCTTGAAGTCTGAGGGTGTTTCGCCTGTCTCATACATCTTGCTCACCAGATGGTAGAGTTTTGTCAGGACTGGCTCTCCCAAGGTTGTCAGTAGTTCTAATGAAATGTTGTCTACTCCGGGGGCCTTGTTTCGACTCAGGCCTTTCAGTGCTCTGTCAAACTCTTCACGCAGTATCATATCTCCCATTTCATCTTCATCTACATCCTCTTCCATTTCCATAATATTGTCCTCAAGTACATCGCCCTTGTATAGACCCTCTATATACTCCTCCCACCTTTCTGCTTTCCCTTCTTTGCTTAGAACTGGGTTTCCATCTGAGCTCTTGATATTCATGCAAGTGGTTCTCCTTTCTCCAAAGGTCTCTTTAATTTTCCTGTAGGCAGTATCAATCTTACCCCCAGTGAGATAAGCCTCTACATCCTTACATTTGTCCTCTAGCCATCCCTGCTTAGCCAATTTGCACTTCCTGTCGATCTTATTTTTGAGGCGTTTGTATTCCTTTTTGCCTGCTTCATTTACTGTGTTTTTATATTTTCTCCTTTCATCAATTAAATTCAATATTTCTTCTGTTACCCAAGGATTTCTACTAGCCCTCGTATTTTTACCTATTTGATCCTCTGCTGCCTTCACTATTTCATCCCTCAAAGCTACCCATTCTTCTTCTACTGTATTTCTTACCCCCATTCCTGTCAATTGTTCCCTTATGTTCTCCCTGAAACTGTGTACAATCTCTGGTTCTTTCAGTTTATCCAGGTCCCATCTTCTAACTAATAGATTGTGGTCAGAGTCCACATCTGCCCCTGGAAATGTCTTACAATTTAAAACCTGGTTCCTAAATCTCTGTCTTACCATTATATAATCTATTTGATACCTTTTAGTATCTCCAGGGTCCTTCCATGTATACAACCTTCTTTTATGATTCTTAAACCAGGTATTAGCTATGATTGAGTTATGCTCTGCGCAAAATTCTATCAGGCGGCTTCGTCTTTCATTCTTAGCCCCAATCCATATTCACGTACTATGTTTCCTTCTCTTCCTTTTCCTACTGACGAATTCCAGTCACCCATGACTATTAAATTTTCGTCTCCCTTCACTACCTGAATAATTTCTTTTATCTCATCATACATTTCATCAATTTCTTCGTCATCTGCAGAGCTAGTTGGCATATAAACTTGTACTACTGTAGTAGGCGTGGGCTTCGTGTCTATCTTGGCCACAATAATGCGTTCACTATGCTGTTTGTAGTAACTTACCCGTACACCTACTTTTTTATTCATTATTAAACCTACTCCTGCATTACCCCTATTTGATTTTGTATTTATAACCCTGTATTCACCTGACCAGAAGTCTTGTTCGTCCTGCCACCGAACTTCACTAATTCCCACTATATCTAACTTTAACCTATCCATTTCCCTTTTTAAATTTTCTAACCTACCTGCCCGAATAAGGGATCTGACATTCCACGCTCCGATCCGTAGAACGCCAGTTTTCTTTCTCCTGATAACGACGTCCTCTTGAGTAGTCCCCGCCCGGAGATCCGAATGGGGACTATTTTACCTCCGGAATATTTTACCCAAGAGGACGCCATCATCATTTAATCATACAGTAAAGCTTCATGCCCTCGAGAAAAATTACGGCTGTAGTTTCCCCTTGCTTTCAGCCGTTCGCAGTACCAGAACAGCAAGGCCATTTAGGTTAGTGTTGCAAGGCCAGATCAGTCAATCATCCAGACTCTTGCCCCTGCGACTACTGAAAAGGCTGCTGCCCCTCTTCAGGAACCACAAGTTTGTCTGGCCTCTCAACAGATACCCCTCCGTTCTGGCTGCGCCTACGGTACGGCTATCTGTATCGTTGAGGTACGCAAGCGTCCCCACCAACGGCAAGGTCCATGGTTCATGGGGGGAGGATAACCTATATGGCTTATACATTAGATTGCCCGCCTGCTTAGCTGAGTGGTAACGTGCTTACCTCCCGGCCAACAATGCCACAAGCTCATATACATTAGATTACATACCACTATCTTCCAGTCTCAATTCATGTCAGTTCCCTGTTGTTGGGGCGTCAATTACAGTTCTTTAAATACTACTGTACAAAATGGCTCTGAGCACTATGGGACTTAACATCTGAGGTCATCAGTCCCCTAGAACTCAGAACCACTTAAACCTAACTAACCTAAGGACATCACACACATCCATGCCCGAGGCAGGATTCGAACCTGCGACCGTAGCGGTCGCGCGATTCCAGACTGTGGCTACTGTGTAAAGAAGGTAGACTGTGTGCAGAACACATCACTTAGTTGAATGACGCCCCTTATATGAAATACGTAATATATAACACTCAAAGGAAAGTAAAAGATGCATGGGGATTGTATAAAATAAAACATAAGTGAAATTCTTTACATTGCTGTCCGACTTATTTCCACATTTGCCAGTAAACATAGAAAGTATAACAAAATTTCCAGGTTCACTCCTTGTGAGTCAGGTTTTTTTTATTCTTGAAACACATATGTAACGTCAGATAGGTAGAATTTTCTTTAAATTTATTTACAAGACACAAGAAGGCACATGCTATATGCAACTATTAGAATTGATCTGATTTAATGTTTTTATCTTTGTATTATTTTTCTCTTTATTTAAACATCATGACGGGTATTTTGTTCTTCTTATTTACTGAATAGTTCGTAGATGACACCAAAGGTCAATAAGGTGGATAGTTGGTGTGACTTGGCATTCTGTGACAGATGTAGAGAGTAGTAAACTCTGTGTCACTTCTAACAGATTTTAATTATAAATACAATAATATCAATTCACTGAATTGCTATTATTAACAGTGTACATGCATCTAAACTAACGTACCATGGAGAAAGTTCTGTAGGTTCAATGTTATAACCATCACACTCGTATAGTACGAGGGTTGTTTTTTAAGTAAGGGCCGTTTTTATTTTTAAAAAAAGATACAAATACTTTTGTAAAAAAACTTTTATTTTCTGATTCTACACACTTTTACCTATTTTTCTACATAGTTGCCTTGTTTATTTAAGCCCTTGTCATACCGTACAACTAAGTTTTTAATTCCCTCTTCAAAGAATTTGGCCGCCTGCTCCGACAGCCAAGAGTTCACGGCCGCTTTCACTTCATCGTCGTCATTGAAGCGCTGCCCGCCATGATGGTGTCTCAGGTACCGGAAAAGGTGAAAATCGCTAGGAGGAAGGTCGGGGCTGTATGGTGCATGGTCCACAACTTCCCAGCCAAAAGAATCAATCAAATTCCGTCTTTTGAGAGGTGTGAGGCCTAGCGTTATCGTGCTGGAGAAAAACTCCTTTTGTCAGCATGCCGCGCCTTTTGTTTTGAATTGCTCTGCGGAGCTTCTTTAGAGTTGCACAGTAGGCATCTGAGTTGATTGTCGTTCCTCGTGGCATAAAGTCCACTAATAAAACACCGCGCCGGTCCCAGAACACAGTTGCTATAATCTTGCGCTTTGACAGCGTCTGTTTGGCTTTGACCATGACGGGTGAGGTTGTGTGTCGCCATTTCATCGATTGTCGCTTGCTTTCGGGAGTGATATGGGATACCCATGTTTCATCTCCTGTGACAATTTGACTCAACATGTCATCCCCTTCTTCCTCGTAACGAATCAAAAAGTCCAATGAAGTGGCAAATCTCTTCCCTTTGTGGTCCTCTGTGAGGAGTCTGGGGACCCACTGAGAACACAGTTTCTTAAAGTTTAGGTTTTCAGACACAATTTTGTACAAAACCGATCTTGAAACTTGTGGAAATTCCAAAGTAAGAGTGGAAATTGTGAATCTTCTGTCCTCACGAATCTTTGTTTCGACTGCAGCCACCAAATCATCAGTGATCACAGAGGGCCGGCCTGAGCGTTCTTCGTCATGGACGTTTTGACGGCCATTTTTAAACTCTCTAATCCATTGTCGCACTTTACCTTCACTCATTGCATTCAAGCCATAAACTTCTGTTAACTGACGATGAATTTCTGCAGCTGATGGGCTTCTCGCGGTCAAAAAACGTATCACTGACCGTATCTCACACTCGGCGGGCGATTCAATAATCGTAAACATTATAAAGTAGCACAGCGATGCGTACACATCGGCTACAGAGCTGCAACTTGCACCAGTGTGAAGGGGAGGGATGCCGGCAAGTGGCGCGGTGGCTTGTTGCCGCGTCCGCGCGAACTACGGGACTATACGCACGAACGGCCCGTACTTACAAACAACCCTCGTATTATGCTAATGGCTGCTACGTATTGGCAAGGCGCTAGCAGTTACTTCGTTCCTTCTGAGTCAAGCCTTATACTGTTTCCCAGCAACAAGTTTTCAAACAATTGGATTATTAATCAGGTTACTGCCGGCATTCTTGTGATGATAAAAGATCTCCACCTGTTCCAGGTGGTAGAGGAACCTGCTCTTCTCGCATTTATGCAGCAACCTCACATTAGATGTCAAAGTCGGTAGCTTATGTTTTGCTGTAAGTAAATCAGCAGGCGTACTCGATTTCTCCGTGGTATCTTTTCTGCCCAACTCTACGTGGTCTCCAAATCTAATTTACAGCCTCGTTCCTGTCTGGCCAACGTTACAGCCCTACAGTCCGGGCAATCAATTTCAAACTCCGGAAGCATGAAATATGTTCTTTGCATCTACAGTGTGTTGCAAAATACATGCTAAGTTTTCTTTTTGGTTCGAAAAGACACTGTCATATTGTATTTTATAAAGATAGTTGCTATCCGTTATTCGTATCTATCACGGCCAAGTTTGTCTCTAAAACCAGCTGTGTCTATAAAACTAATGTTTATGCTGGGGAATCTTACTCCCTAGGAAAATGCACCAGTAGACTAAAAATGGGACAATGTGCCTACCAGTATATGCCCTATCACAATCATTACACTTGCCAATAGCGATCTTCACACTCTGTTCTAACAGATGTGGAAAGGATTCGAAAGGTGACACTGACCTGATAAAATTATTAGGTTTATTGTCTCCAGTACAAGCCACGGTACACGTTCTTAACGTTTCTAAGCAGACGTACTGACGTTCACTCTTACTTCAGCTTGTTTCTTTTTACCTTTCTGAGGTAACCATTGCTTCTACTGATCTTTGTTTACGAATCCGTTCTAATATTGATGGGTTCTCAATCCCGTCCACGAACACTGCAACATTTAATGGGTTTATCGAACTTCTCGCGGCACGCGGGCAACCTCGTCCAACCTCGTCTCACCTCAAGCCGCGACTCCCCACTACCGTTAACTTCCGCGCCAACCGTAACCACTGGCGCCAAACCAAGCTTCTCGATCATTGGGAGTTCCCCTGACGGCAGTGCTGTTGCGCTAGGCCGCTATGTGTAAGGCACGGATATCGATACTGAAGAAGTAACAACATCTGTAGCCTTGCACACGTTGGAGCAGCGAAACCTTTGGTCTTTGAGTGGTGCTACGTAGCTCAGAACAGGTAGCCACTGGATGGATGTTGTCCTGATTGTTCTCGTAACTAATCTGACTCCTTGACTGAGTTGCATCAACAAGCTGTGTGTGATGGCTATTGTTCCATACAGGAGCACAATACTCAGCAGCAGAATAGACCAAAGAGATGCTGCCGCTTCTCAAGGTGTTGGCGTCAGCTCCGAAAGACGTTTTTGCTAATTTTTGGTTTATGGTTGTTCTGGATTATACTTCAGCTGAGACATTTTGCGAAAGTTGTTTGCGCGACACAGTTCGCTGGTGCGTTACTTATGCATACTCCTATTTCATGTACGGATCGTGTCTTAAGGTGGTTCCTTTCAGGTGAACATGGGTCTGTCTGCTATTTAGATGGAAAGCTGTGACTACGGTTTTATTCGAATTTGTCTTACGCCCTACTTTATAAAATATTCATTTATTGTTTGCAGGTCTTGACTGAATGTGTCCTCTGTTTGGGCTAAGTTCGCACTTTATGAGGCTGTGACGCATAAAGACAGGTCGATGCGTACACATGACAAAAATATGGAAAGGAGTTATCTCATTAATTGGTTGTTCCATCGCCTATTGGTAGAATATTTCACATATTGCGAATGAAAACACTTATGACGCTGTAATGTTCTACAATATTTATTATTTACTTCACAAACCGGTTTACGGCTGTCACACCATCATCAGCTACAGAGATAAATACGTGGTGCACTGAAATTTTGTTGGCTCAAATATTTTAAACCAGTGCATATACACAGTATCTCCATTCCAGAGACGCAAATGTTGATGTTACATTTAGGAATAAAACGACAGGAATTATTTCAGTGTAAATGTGGTGTGATATTATTTAACTAACATAAAATATGTGATACATTAACTAATGATCTATACACAAATTACAACAATTATTCGTAAAAGAAAGTACATTTAACAACAAACTTCGGCGACTTGTTCCAAGAACGTAGCTGAATAAAATAATGTTGTCTTTAATATGATCTAAGTTACGCACAGATAAGATGTACTAGGCAGATGAAGCAGGTAAGTAAAGGAGCTATGATTATGCAAAGTATTCTTTTTTTTTTTTTTTGACACGACGAGAGGAACTTTAGTATTGAAAGGAAAATGTGGCATGTGAATAAGAGGAGAAATTTACAGAGTGGTCTGGATGGGATTATGAGTAGTGTCTGCAGTTGGAAGTGGCGAGTGAGGGAACTGTGTCTGACCTTTCAGAACTAAGGTTGAGAAAATGGACATGTATTTATTAATTTCCAACATTTTAAGTAAGTTCATCTTACTTTCTTTATGGAGATAATGCAATACTTCATGTTGCACCTTATAACTATGGCCTTCTTTAAGCAGGTGATCTGTAAAAAGTCTTTTTCGAAGTCTCCAACCTCAATCTGGTGCATATTACCCTGCCAGACTGACCTATATAGAATTTGACGCAAATAAGAATAATTTTACAAACCGGTATTCCTTTCATTTACAAAGCTGAAGTGCTGTGTTTACAGTTGTGCAAAAACTGTTCAACAGTGTTGTGCACATAAATTGATGTTTTTAAGTTCCTGGGCCGGCCGCGGTGGTCTCGCGGTTCTAGGCGCGCAGTCCGGAACCGTGCGATTGCTACGGTCGCAGGTTCGAATCCTGTCTCGGGCATGGATGCATACGATGTCCTTAGGTTACTTAGGTTTAAGTATGTCTAAGCTCTGGGGGACTGATGACCAGAGCTGTTAAGTCCCATAGTGCTCAGAGCCATTTTTTTTAAGTTCCTGGACTTAAGCTTTTTGGCTACATCCAGTGGGACTTTCCTAAATATCTTACATCGTGTTTACGTTGAAATGATTACTTTCTTTTATTCCTAAATCTAACATTATTTTCATATCTGGAAATGGAAATGCTGTGCAAGTGCGCTACTTTAAAATCTTTGAGCCAACAAAATTTCACTGCATCACGTATTTGTCTTTGTACCTTATGATGCCGTAACAACAAAAAATCTGTTTGTGAAATAAATATTGTAGAATATCACACTAGTGTTGTATGTGTTTTCATTTATAAAAGAGTTATCGTTTTTCAACGTGCCCATGGTCACAGCATAAATGAAGTTGCTCTGTTTATTGATGTGTCAGCGCTGACTGCCTAAACCGCCCAGTGACGCGTTTAGCCCTCAGAGTGTAAAGGGTGGCCGGATGTTGTCCGGTGATATTTTGATAGTGCTCTTCGTTTCACGATATGGGCCGACTCATTCATGTTGTACTGTAAAAACGAAGAAGGACGTTTATCTCAACCTTCTCGGTATATACGTTTGTCTCTTTCTTCTATTTCCTTGTTATGGGTGTGCTGTGCAAATTCCCGCTTTCCAGTATGATAACAACTGTGTTACAGGGCTGCACACGTAAGTTCCTGGTTTGAGAAACACTCAGGCATTCTATCTCATACCGGCTTGCCCGCTAAATGACTTTAGCATAATCACTAAAACAGGCCTCGGACTTATGGGACAACGGATGCAACGTAACAGCCGACACACCCTCGACTGCTCTACGAGATTCAGTCAGCAATAAATGGCTTCAGCTGGCTGTGACACACATAAACGAACTTCTTTTTCCCAACGTACTGATGCGAAAGGTTACAGGCGACGTTATAAGGTAGTATCGTGATGTCTTTTGGGGCGACAAATTTTTTGGCTGGTGTACTTGCGTACCATTAGTAGGTGAGTGGAAGTCATCAGCATAGTACCTGTGGAAGTATGCGCCACATTCCGTTTATTTTATACTTTGTCTCTCCTCAATCAATGATAAATTTTAAATTAGGAATTATCGTCCTAGTTGTGTCGTTCTCAGGGAAACACAACTGAAGATAAGGCAAGTAACAAGACCTCACTACTTTCTTTTCAGGTGACTGAATAGCATAAAGAAATTCCATTACTGTAGTTTGACTAACGCAAAGAACGACAAGTGAGATGTGGAAGTTTGTCACACATCATGAATTTCGGGATTGTTGTGTTGTTTCTACAGTACAATATGCATTTTAAATCTGTAATTGTTTTGTGAAAGAAGGCGATTAAAAATGTATTATTCGTACTATTTCACTAATGGACATTTATGACAGATTCATAACAACGAAAAATCACAAAATCTGTGTTAGAATGAGAAAAACGATTTTACGAGGAAGTATGAAAGATCTCGTAACAGATTCAATGGTGTGACTCGCCTCAAATTCAAGAACCCCATTCATCAACGAAAACAAATTACCAACACAAGAAGCGATCCTGGTTTGACCTTTAAACACGTAACGCTGTTACAATGACAGGACGAGGTTTATGTGAGTATAAAAATAGGATTATTAGTTCCTGTATAAAAAGCTACTGATTCGTGGCTTTCTAGCAGCGTTTTAAAACCTAGAACGTATTCTCCTAATCATGTTGATTCCATGTTTTTCAGAGACTTCTGTTCTACTTTGATGAGTAAGGGAAAAAGCTAACCATTCAAGCATAGAACTGGAAGATTACTAGACTCCAATGTCCCATCGACAGAGATCATTAGCGATTTGGGAAAATCATGGAAAACTTAAATCTGCATAAACGAACGGAGACTTCAAACGCCGCCCTTCATAGTAGGAGGCCCATTTCCTTCTTCTACGCCAACCCATTGCGTTCTTTCTTGTACAGTTTCTTCTAGAAAATTAGTCAGGATCCCACTTTGTAAGAGACATCGAGTGTCTTCAGACAACCGTGTCCAGTACGCAGCAGTTCTGCTATCATAGACAACGCGGCAGGACTGCAGCACAATGCCCGTTTTAATGTTTTATACTACACCATGAACCTTGAAGTGGAATAGTGGCTTGCGTGCCTAAGCGATAAAGATAGCCATACCGTGAGTGCAACCACATCTCAGGTAATCTGCCGAGAGGCCGGACAAACGTGTGGCTCCTAAAGACGGGGATCAGCCTATTCAGTAGCTGCAGCGGATCCAGTCTGGATTGAACTGGCCTTGTAACGTCAGCCAACACTGCCATGTTGTGCTGTTACTGCGAACGGTCAGGCAGAAGCTGCCAGCCAAGCGACAGCAGCAACAGGAGAGTAACCCATTTTGTAACCATTTTCGAGTTCCTAACCAGGCGCGAATTACATTGTCTCACCTGTGTGCTTGGGTTTTGGAATTTCTACGTATTAATCTAATTTACTAGACACGTGATGTATCACTGCCAAATAACACAGCTGGATGAATGTTGGACCATACATAGAAAGAACTGCTACAGTATGAAACGGAAAGTAACAGATAGAAATACGCAGTGATGTGAACAGAAATGACACTTTTCTTCAAAGACAATAAATACACTGGAGTCACTGCTGTTCATGGTGGTTCCCTGGATATTGCATAAGGTGAGACATAGTTATTAATAGGGTGTGTGCTCATCATGGATAGCGATTCGTGCTCTGCAACGAGCTGCCTTTCTGGTCACAAGGTTGGTAAGAAGTTCTTCGGCCACCGAAAAGATTGTGCTCGATAATATTCCTGTGTGTATTACGTGTTCCCAGCTCTTACCATACAAGGGTACGTAATGACGCTGTGGTGTGAGGAGGCATTATGTTGGAAGGGCGCACTGGCCTCCAAATCTTTGAACACGGTGCACTCACCGGCAACGCTATTGTAACACTGCACTCCTTCCCGAAGTGCGTCTTTTCACGCGTGCATTCTTCTACTTCGTTTTTATGCCTGCCATCGGGCGACCGCGTCTAACAGCGCACTTGGAGAAGCTCTTAGAACCAGTGGATATTCAGCGAATGGATTGGCCTGCCCGGTCCACCGACTTCAATCCCATGGAATGCATTGGGAGACGTACTGCAGGACGTCCACAGGCACCAGCGTCCACCCAGCAGTTGCCAGCCGAACTGGTGGAGGAACAGAACGGTCCACCACAAGGAGTGCTTACCAACCTTGTGGCCAGGAGGCTATGCTTGACGTACGTGAGCATTCCCCTATTAAGAACCATATCCCGCTTTCATAACGTCCTGGGGACCATCATGAAATTAGGTGACTTCAGCCTAATTATTGTCTTTGAATAAATGTCATTTATGATCCCGTCAAAAAATGGTTCAAATGGCTCTGAGCACTTTGGGATTTAACATCTGAAGTCATCAGTCCCTTAGACTTAGAACTACTGTAACCCAACTAACCTAAGGACATCACAAATATCTATCCCCGAGGCAGGATTCGAACCCGCGACCGTAGCAGCAGCGCGGATCCAGACCGAAGCGGCTAGAACCGCTCGGCCACTATGCTCCTGTCATTGCGTAGTTCTTTCAGTTACCTTCATCTGCATCTACTTGATTACTCAGCAGTTCACAATTAAGTACCTTCAGAGGGTTCATTAAACCATCTTCAGCTACTTCTCTGCCATTCCACTCTCGAACAACGCGGCAAAAATTAACACTTAAATCTTTCCGTGCGAGCTCTGATTTCTCTTATTTTGTTATAGTGATCATATCTCGCTAAGTACGTGGATGCCAAAAAAATATTTTCACACTCTGAGGAGAAAGTTTTTGATTGAAATTTCATTAGAAGGTCCTGTCGCAGTGAAAAACGCTTTTGTTTTAATGAGAGTCACCCCAATTCGTGCATCATATACCTGTCACTCTTTCCCCAACACAACGAACTCTCACTCTTTGAACTTTCTCGGTCTCCTTCGTCAGTCTTACCTGATGGGGATCCCACACCCCACAGCAGTACTCCAGAAAAGGATGGACAATCGTAGTCCAAGCAGTCACTCTAGTTCCGCCAACAACTCACAATCTTTGGTTTGCTTTCCCCAGAACATTATATATGTGGTCGTTCCAATTTAAGTTTCTTGTAAGTGTAATCCCTAAATATTTAATTGAGTTTCTAGACTTTAATTTGTGTGATTTATCATGCAACCGAAATTTAGGGGATTTCTTTTAATACTCATGCGGATGACTTCAAACTTTTCAGTAATTAGAGTCAATTGCCAGTTGTCGTACAATATGGATATGTTATCTAAATCATTTTGCAGTAGGTCATCTGGTGACGCTACAAGACAACAGATAACAGCATCATCTCCAAACGTTCTAAGACGGCTGCTCAGAGTGTCTACTACATCGTTTAAGTAGAGCAGAAACAGCAGTCGGCATATAACACTTCCTTCGGGAACGCCAGATACTACTTCTGTTTCACTTTATGACTTCCCATCAGTTTTTACGAACTGTGATCTTTCTGACACGAAATCGTGACTCTAGCCACACACCTGAGACGATACCCCATCGGCACGCAGTGTGATTAAGACGTTTCGCTACACCGAGGATATCTTCTTCTAAATTACTCATGTTGGCAGTTGTTCTTTATTCAAATTCTGGGAGATTTACTTTGTCTTCTTTTGTGAAGGAATTAACGAAAACCTTGTTTAGAAACTGTACTTTGGTGGCACTATCAACAATAACGTGAACATTGTTATACCGTAGTCCAGGTATTGACTGCGTCTTGACGCTGGTGTACTTACCATACGACCAGAACCTCTTTGGGTTTTCTGACAGATTTCGAGAGAGAATTTCGTCGTTCAAAGTATGAAAATTACTTCTTTCCGTGTGTGGTTCAAGTTTCATCGAGCTGTTTTACTTGGCAGTGACGCATCATGGGAAGGTTACTTTCGTCCATAAATTTTGCACATGAGTGCATTTAATTCAAATACGATACCTTCCCGCAACATCTGGTTAAAAAATTGAGTTGTCTGTAAATAGCAGGATGCTAAAAAATTTATTTTGTCCTAAATCCGCTTTCCGTGAAATCAAACTCACGTCAGCACACCAAAATTCTGTTAACCACTCTTTCACTCTTTTAAAAGTCTTGGCGGTTTTGCCAGTTGAAGCGCCACACGTCTGACCGGGCCCTACTGGGGATTTGACAAGAGGGAGCGCACGGGCTGAGATAAGGCTGATTTAATTCATATGAGAGTTCCACTGAAATCACAACCCAAAAAACCTCTACAAATTAATAACTCCTACGTCTTTTATCATTAAAGAGCCCTGCACAACAGTAATAACCCTTTGAGTCCAACCAATATAAGAAATATCTAATTTTTAAATTTTTCCCATGCTTTACCTCTGTTATCATAGGAAGCAACGAATACAAGACGAAACTGGCAAAAAGAAAACAATTAAGTGTTTTAAGGAGATGGTTGCTGTTTCGAATATAAATGTAATTTTTTTTACAAAAGTAACCGTATGATCATAGTAAGCAACGAATATAAGATGAAATTAGAAAAAGGTGAACCATAGGTTATTTTAAGGAGGGTGTTTAACTTTGGAGCCACTGGGACATGCAGTACTCAACTACTCATCATTTCATGTGATATATTTTTTAAAAAATTTCGCATCAACCTCGACTAAAAGTCACGTCTCAAAACGTCATAACCTCATAACACAAGAAACAAATTATAGTCCTAAATAACAAGCAAAGATGAACCTAAAATTTAATAAATTTTATATCATAGCTTCATATTGTCCCAATGGCTTCATTTCGGTTGTACTCAGAAAAGCAGTAGTACAAACTCAAATTTACGCTACAGTAACTTCGATATACTTACTTTCACTCTCAGTGATGTCCTCAGTATCGCTGCTGTAAAAAACATCATGTTAGAATCTTCTACAATCATGTAGCACAATCTCAGCACTGCCTATTGTTTTGAACGCTGTAAGTGGCTGCTGCAATGCACTCATTACATTCATAGAAGTACCTCTATGTACCTCTAGAAGTAACTGTCATGTGAAAGGCACTGATACTACAAATAATGATAATAATGATAATAATAATAATGGTTTCAGGCAGAAACCACTGAAATACAAAAGTTTGAAAGAAAGACTTTTTTTTATTTAATGTGTGCGGTAAGGGTCCCATTGTGTGGGATCCTGAGCTGTGGGCTAGATAGTCTGTAAGTGCAGCCCTGTTGGTGGTTGCTGTATAAGACATCGGAATTCCATGGTTCAAATGGAGTTTGCAAGGAACAATAACACAGGACTGTGCAACTTAAAAAGTGCATCTTGTGTCTTCAGAGGTGTTCATCCTTTCCAGAAGCATCACGATACTTTACTTTTCAGCACAGAACCCTGTTGCAAGTTCCACGGCTCTAAGATACAACCTAACTGTTGGTAACTGCGCGTGACTAAAGCTGACGTTAACAACTCCGTGAAACTGCGAGGGGACGGCCGTTGTCTTGTGGTCACGTTCCCAGCCGCCTGCAAGTGGAATGTTTTCCACACAATGGTTTCAGGGAGCCCCACCGCCCCACGGCACTGGACTCCCCCTTGCGAGCTTCATACTGGACGACACGGTGAAATATAAGGCCCAGCTAGGGGTAGGGGGCGGGCAGGGCGGCAATGGATGAAGCCATTGTTAGTAAATTCGCCATTAGCGGGCCGAGCGGCCATTGTGCTCGCGGCTATCTGGTCGCCATCAGGCGAATGGCCGCTTGCGGCTGTGAGTGTAGGTAGGCCGGGCAGCGTTCCTTCTGTAAAGCAGCAGCCACTACCTGCCTGCCTGCCTGGCTAGCTGGACACACGCTCTGCGAGTCAATCACGTCACTCTCCATCAGGAGACTGTGGCTGGCACACAGAAGTAAAGAGAGAGCAGATACTTACAGGGACTGCACAGCACAATATGCCCACTCTGTTACGAATGCTATTTAGAGGCTCATTTTCTTTCGTCTCTGGCACACAGTACAGAAATTATCCTGAGACGCTAGTACCTCTGAGATCAACAAATTATGTTCTTCTGGGCCCGCAGCGTAGTATACGTCTTTTAAGGCAATTGTACGAGGGTCGTCCACAAAGTAAGTTCCGTTTGATTATATAAACTAAAAAAATATGTATTGTACAAAAATCTACAACTTTTAAACTACTTTTCTACATAGCTTCCGAAATTTTGTAGGCACTTGTCACAGCGTGGCACAAGTTTTTGTGCCCCTTCTTATAGAAGGTTGCCGCCTGTGTATTGAACCATGTGGTAACATGTTCTTTCAGCTCGTCATCATCACCGAGCGAGGTGGCGCAGTGGTTAGCACACTGGACTCGCATTCGGGAGGACGACGGTTCAATCCCGTCTCCAGCCATCCTGATTTAGGTTTTCCGTGATTTCCCTAAATCGTTTCAGGCAAATGCCGGGATGGTTCCTTTGAAAGGGCACGGCCGATTTCCTTCCCAGTCCTTCCCTAACCCGAGCTTGCGCTCCGTCTCTAATGACCTCGTTGTCGACGGGACGTTAAACACTAACCACCACCACCATCGTCATCATCGTTGAAGTGTTGACCACCAAGGACAGATTTTAGGTGTAAGAAGAGACGAAAGCCGCTAGGAGCGAGGTCCGGTCTCTACGGGGGATGATCAAACGCGTCCCAGTGAAATTCCGGTAAGAGTTCTTTAGTCACATTCACCGTGTTGTCGGGCATTATCGTGGAATAAAACAACTACTTTTGACAGTAATCGTCAGCGCTTGTTCTGTATTGCGCGGCGCAATTTCTTAATTGTCTCGCAGTAACTATGTGCATTGATTGTTTGGCCTCGTGATAGGAAATCAATCAGCAAAATGCCATTTCTGTCCCAAAAAACGGTGCACATGACTCTTCGAGGTGTCAAGATTTGCTTAGGCTTAACCTTCGTTGGGGATGAAGTGTGCCTCCATTCCATTGATGGCCGTATTGTTTCAGGGGTGTCGTACGATACCCAAGTTTCATCCCCCGTGACTATCCCTGAAAGAAAACCATCGCTTTCTTCATCGTAACATGTCAAAAACTGAAGTGCACTACCCATCCGTTGTTTTTTGTGTTGTTCAGTAAGAATTTTGGGTACCCAATCTGAGCAAAGTTTTCGAAATTTCAGTTCTTCAGTAACAAATTCATGAATTAGTGATCGTGATATTTGCGGAACTTCCAGAGTAAGGGCACTAAGTGCAAACTTACGGTTATGCTTAATCTTCTCTTCAATTGCGTGATCCAGTTCATCAGTAACCACACACGGGCATCCACTTCGTTCTTCTTCATGCACTTGATCACGTCCTTCATTGAACAGTCTGACCCATCTTCCAACCATTGAATCACTCATAGCATTTTGTCCGCAAACCTCGCAGATTTGCCGATGAATTTTCGTTGGTTTAACTTTCTTTGCATTTAGAAAACGAATCACAGATCTGATTTCACACGCGGCGGTATTTTCAATTACGGCTGACATTATAAAGAAGCTCTACAAAGCACACGTCGGCAGTAGCGATCTGAAAATGACCTCCATGTCTTCTCCTTGAGTCAGAGTAACTGCAGCGCATGCTCGGAACTGCGATCGTAACACTGCCGCGGATGGAAATAGAAACGGAACTTACTTTGTGGACGACCCTCGTATAGTTATAATTTATAATTCCAAGTACGCTACTAAGTTTAATTGTTCTTATTTTATAGAAGGCCTCTTTCGTCTGAATTGTCATCATCAGGTTATCTGTAAGTAAATGGAACATAACTTGGGTACATTATTTCAAATTTTATGCGTAATTATTAAATAGACTTCATTATTACACATTTTTACAAACGTATGATGATGGTTTTGACATCCAGGCGAAGTCTGCGATTCTGTCACTGTCTGTTTGCTCCGAAGTTACCTTCAGTTGGTATTATTATATTATTAATGGGTAGTTATCAACCTACCTGACTTACTATTTTTTGTAGTTGTCAGATTATATACTTTATATCGTTCTTTTTTGGTGACAGTTTGTTTGATAGATAATCCAGCGATATTGTATGGTTACAGGTAATACTCTTTATCAGAGCTGTTGTGTAGATAGTGATCATTGCATGAACATGTGCAATCGCTGGATGCTCTCACTGTAATCTATTTTCGTAGGGGGAATTCAGTATAGACTGTGATTAGTGCTACGTATTTGTTTGTATTCACTCATAAATGGAATTAAACATTTCGTTCTTGTTATTTATGCGCTGTAGGTTTACGTTATTTTCAATTTTCATAGTTTCGTCTTTTTGTCTACTCGTTAAAAGGTTTTCCTGCGATGCTGTATAGCTACAGCATTTTTGAATCTATGTCTTGTTGTCAATTCAGTTGTAATGTAATCTCTGATTTCTCGCTTTATTTGATTTTATTCATCCATCCATTCTTCTGGGGGATAAATTCAACCAAGTTCTCCATGTATTGCTGAAAAAAAAACCACAAATATAATATTCGCATACCAAAAAAAGACAATCTTAGACCACAAATTTAATCGTGTAGAACAAAATCACTAACACTCTCGAACCCAGACATATACAAAATTCAGTGCAATGACTGCGGTAACTTCTACGTAGGTCACGCGGGCAGGAACCTCACCATTAGATACTGAAAACACATCAGAGACGCCGACAACAATCCATCTACTTTTATCGACCACTGAAAGACCGAACAGCACACAGTAGCAAGCTGTCCAAATTTTATACGTATCACCAAGAGGACCTCTAACGAACATTCTGGAAGAGAGGGAAATCTATGTATACACGCGACTGAGATTTTTGGAGTGTTGTTTGTGTCTATCATCTAATTCGAAAACGAGCCCTATGGGATCGGCATGAAGGACTGTCTTTTCGAGGTCGATGTGATTGATTGTAAAGCTGATTGATGGAATTTCAAACAGAATTTTGAAAAGTTATCCAAATTTAATAAGTCGTTTCCACATATAATGCATCACCAGTATAGGGAAATTTTCCAGACAGATTGAAATATGCAATTGCTAAACCTCTTTATAAGAAAAGTATCAAGTAGGACTTAAATAATTATCGTCCAGTTTCTTTACTGACATTTTCCCAAAAATTTTCCAAGAAATAAGGTACAAAAGCTGTAATTCCCCTTCTCCGTTGTTTTTTTAATCTTTCTGATTATTTCGCCAGCCGGTTCAGTAAATTGGTAAATGGATTTAATTATAAAGTCGCGTAATAGTTCTCGCCGTGATGCAGCGATGCGACAGTAGCAATAGACACAAGTGGAAACTATGCCACAGAACATTAATAAAATATAAGTGATACTGAACACCAGAGCGGCTGCAAGAACGAGTAAAGGCGCGTACATTCGCGAGTGAGTGGGTTGTCTAATAACAACTGCATTTGGGGATGATGGTAAAAAATTGTAATTATTGTAGAAGTCACTCACGTACAACGAATATACGGGAGAGGTTGACGCACGGATTTTCTCAGGTTTAACTCTCCGCGTGGCCTGGCTGCAAAGAATATCGGTTGGTTGGTTTGGGGAAGGAGACCAGACAGCGAGGTCATCGGTCTCATCGGATTAGGGAAGGACGGGGAAGGAAGTCGGCCGTGCCCTTTGAAAGGAACCATCCCGGCATTTGCCTGGAGCGATTTAGGGAAATCACGGAAAATCTAAATCAGGATGGCCGGACGCGGGATTGAACCGTCGTCCTCCCGAATGCGAGTCCAGTGTCTAACCACTGCGCCACCTCGCTCGGTAAAGAATATCGGTTACGGAGCAAATAAGAATCAGATAAAAATGATAACAAAAGGAATCGGACTTCGTGAGACAGAGAAATGATGAAGATTGCAGGCATTAGTGTCGCGGCCAATGATCAAATTAAAAAAAAATGAAAATGGCAGCCACAAAGGAAGAAAAGGGCATGTTCACCTACCTCCATTTTTGTACTACCTTGTCGCGAAGATCGCCGCTGCTATCTGTATGCATCTTGTATAAATAATAACAATATTGCACTAGGAGAATTTGCTATTATTGAGTAGAACGGAAATGCTCTTACGTGTAACATTAGAAGAAAAAACAACCGTTATGGCCCATTACTGAAACTGTCAGTAGCTCAGAAAGGAGTTCATTACAGATCAGCAAAAATTATGGATCATTTGCCCAATGAAAGAAAATTTCTGACAGATGACAAAGCAAGTTTTGAATCTAACCTAAATCCATTTCTCCTAGCATCTCGTTTTTTCCCCGGACTATTTTTTATTTAAAAACTGGTATCCTGTAAAAATCAAGCCCTAGTTTTTAAGTGGAGTTGCATGAGTGCATGAGTGGGACTAAAAAGAGTACGTCATTAATATTGACATTAATTACATATACGTACCGCGTAAACTGACTCGTTCCACATCATTTCGAGAAAAGAATAGTTCAAGTGTATCTATGGAACATCTAACTAATTAACTAATTTACAGTGACACTGGAACAAATATCTACCTTGGTTCCTAAGGAAACCTCGAATTATTTTAAAATTGACAAATGAAAAGAAAATGCTCCTTAGGCTTACCTTTAAATCTTTGTTTCGCAGCATGTTAGGCAAATATCACGGTTTTAAAATAGTGTATAATGAAGATTCAAAGCAAGGTGACTGCCTTGGCTGTTCTTTTGTGTTTCCTGGTCATGTATTCAGTATCGGTCTTCACAATTAACACACGGTATTTACTGTAAAGTTCCATGCAATCCTGAAGACACTGGAGAAGATAAGGCTTATTCAAAACAATAAATTTTTCATCAGCTCTGATTCCCACACTGTAAAATAATTTACTGTGGGCGTTAAATTCCTTGCTGTCGTGCATTCAACACAACGTGTTCACAATATCATAGAATACCTACACGGTTCTACCAATGGCAGAATATTGGCACCAATTTATTTATTGAATGTGATACAACAGTTACTGTTTTAAATGTTGTTCTGCCTAACAAATTTCATGTGAAAACTTTCACTAATAAATACTATTTTGAGAGGATCATGTAACCTCACATGTTACAGGTAACTGCCTATCTCAGCAGTTCCTTTCACTTATTATTTGCTCTGGAAATGTCGAATCTTACAATGTTCGCAGTGATATAGCTAATTTTTAAAATTGCATTGTTGTTCACGTCGGGGGGGGGGGGGGGGTGCTGGACATGAAGATTTGTATTCAGGACAGACGGGTCCAGTGAGTATTGTGATACATTATCAGAATTATTGTTGGCTGTGGGTGCTGTGGGTTTGTGTCACGGTTTCTATTAATGTAAATTCTAAGTGCAAAAAATTGTTCAGAGTTGTGGCATAAACACATTTTCATTAAAATGCCGTTTGATTTTGGGTTCTGGTGTTCGTACAACGTATGAAGCAATGAATAACTTCGTTACCTACTATTAGATGTTTTATCTTACAGCTCCCCTATCCACACTATCGCCGATGGAGAATAAATTCCCAGAACTATCAGGTTGGTGCATCTTGCTATGATGGAAATAGTATCTCCGACTTACAAACGTCGTCGTTTCAGTATGTGTGCTACGTACTGTTTACGAAAAATTAATAGTGCCCATACAGAATGTCGTTAAGGAGAACTGGAACCTATTGAGAAGACTATTTCCTTTATTATGATTTCTATTCTCAGTTTGCTTCCACAACAGACTGGTTCAACAAACACTTGGCGATTAAAACCGCGTGAATGAATCTGTACACAGTAAAAGCCGTAATATCAAACTGTAGTGTTGCAAGCAACATAGAATCAGACGCAGTTGTTAATGGAAATCTTCATCAATCGTTCAACGAATCTGTTCTCTATCGCAGGATGCGTTAGCTAGGGATGTGCTCTCGTGGTACAGTGCGAGGAGGCGCAGTGCTAACACTGCACTCGTATTCGGGAGGACGGTAGTTCAGATCCGAGTCCGGACATCCAAGATTGCTTTCTCGTAATTTCCGCAATTCGCTTAAATGACCGGATGGCTCCCTTGAAAAAGATACTGCCCGTTTCCATCAACGTCTTTCTGCAATCGAAGTTTCTTCCCCGTCTCTAATGTCCATTTCATGTACGGCGCGTTAAAATCTAATCATCCTTTTTTGTTCAATTCAGCCTCTTCTCCTGAACGTTAACTCGACTATGCTTCTTTAATGGTTAATGAGAGTAGGTGATGGTTTTCAGTGATTTATGATGTGGTATTGAAACTAAAGGATCGCATTCTTGCAGCCACTATCTACAAGGTCTCTATGCTGATCGACGGTTCCCCATGGTTCTACAAGCAGCCACCACTAGACTTGCTCCCACCAACTGTGTGACCTACGGCTGGCTAACCCCTCCTCCATCCCCTTCAATTTGTACACTGCACCATATGTCTCCAACTAACATTACACTACGTGAAAGTGTGCGAATGTGTTCTATATGTATGTAAATCGTGTAAATCGTGGATACCACCCTTGTTCGATATGGGATGTTGGATGTGGGAAACACCACCTATAAGCGACACCCAGGCGTGCTGGAGCAGCTGTCCTCGACAGTAGTCCACCCGCCTCACCAAATCCTTGAAGCTACCTAGTAACGCACGCAGCTATCCGGGCGGGCAACAAATTCAAGTATGAGTGACTGATGTCTATAATATACAATGCAGCTGTTTCATTTTCATGTCCTGCAGAGATAGTTCTTTCTCATTGCAGAGGTGAGTACTCAGCTCGTCTGACTGTCGGCAGGGCTTGTTTTATCCTCTTTGCCAGCAGAGGATATCACCTAGCCTCCTTACGCTCAGTCTTCAATTGCAGTACAATGTGAGTATTTGACTATCTCACATGGTAAGCACTGAACCAATCAATGGTTCACAGATATACTCTTTGGGTGAACACGAGCAATTGATTCCCTCCAGTTTTATATATACACGTAACTTATTTCGACAACAGTCTCTAGTCACTAACGACTAGTCAGAGGATCGGAAAACCGAGCTTCGCGAGCGTCTCTTCCCACACACGCGCGTGGCTGTCTGTTCCGCGCTACAGACAGTCTCGAAAGGTTACTCAAATAAGCAAGAAACTTTGACCTTAATTATTGACTAAACCGTCCCCGTTATCGGTACGTTCCTTTCTGTCATTACCAGTGGGATCTCCTGGATCCTTGCGTCCTGTTATAAGGATAGAACATTAATAGTCCCTTCTTATGTATTTCTTCGGACAAGTCTGTCTTTCACCGGGACCATGTTGGCCGTCATTGCTAGCAGATCTGCCCAAAGGCTTTGTCACCTTCGGTATTTGTTTTGATCCGAGGATTGTTGAAAGCAAATGGGTTATCCACTAGTGGCTTGCTGTACGGGTGAGTAACATGGATGTGTCAATATCGGTCACCAAGAAAATATAGACGTTCAAAAAGCGGTGCTTGCGAAGGATCTTGAGAATACTTTGGCCGAATGTAAAATACAATGAAGAGCTATGGAACCTTACCAACGAGACACCTGTGGATGTACAGATGAATGCAAGAAAATGGAAGTGAGTTAGATACACGCTGCACAAAAATCAGATAGCAATAGCGAGACAAGCCCTGGATTAGATTCCCCTGTGCCGTCGCAGAAGAGAAAGACCGAGGATAACGTGAAAGAGTAGAGTGGGAAGAGATGCAACAGGAGCAGGAAGAACGTGGGGAGAGGTTGTGAGGGTACGTTTTTCGCGACCGCTCTAATTTATTTCGCTAGTTGACTACTTGATTCAGTTACTTGGCGACACTACTTAAAAAAGACGGTTGAGAATACAACACCCGTCCAGCCTGAGAGGTATTCTATATATTAATCAAGGTAAAAAGTTGTAGAAAGTATACCTTGACGGAATAAGACATGCCGCTACTGGTGCGACTGTTGGATTGAGAATCTGGCCACTTGAAGCGAACAGCGGGCCCCGACTGTGCCGGCGACGAAATGAAGATACCAAAATATACTGTAATAACACAAGTTTATATGAGGTACTGAATCTGTAATGGTCTTTATATGTGTACGAGTATCAGCGCCAAGCCAGACTACTGGACTTACAGTTGAATGTAATTCCTGCGTTGGAGTTTATTCAGTGATTTGAATCGGTGCATTGCTGTAGGCATTACGAGACATTGTACTGATGTTGCGTTTAACTTCTATTGAAACTGATTAGCAGTTCGAACTTTGGTGACGTTTTTAGAAACTGATGTAATAACCGATATTTTGTTTTGAAATCAGAAGTGATCAGAATCGTCATTGATAGATAACTGAATATTTTACGAAGGTGACGGATTGTTTGCACCTTGGAAGTGAGATATTCTGAGTTTGTAACTCTTTCTAGTAATCGTGGTTGTCACGATTTTCCTCGACCCTAGACACACAGTTCGATAGTTCGGGGTTTGAATAGTTATTACAAAATAGCAAATATTCGGGGATTTTATTCAGGTGCATTTTTGTGGCATCTCCCTGAGTCGATAAATTTGGCTAGGCGCGCTTTGGTTGTAGTGGGCCCTTTCGTGAGATCTTACATCCCAAACCGAAGTATAGTGAGCGCCATTAGAGAGGAGTCCCTCCACAAGGTGAAGGCAATGCCACAAAACCGAGTCCAACTGTGGTCCTTTGTCGAAGCCCCGTATCACAACCATGGGAACGAAATGAAGTATTCCGAGTCTTTTAACATTAGTATTATTACCTAAATTAGTCGACTGGACGACAGAAAAGTAAAATACCAAACCAGAAGCGCTGTGTCGACAAACACGTTTGTGAGCTGCAGCAAAGCTGTGACTGAGATAGTTTTGTCGTAATTATCACTGGTGCATACAACACATTTATTATTCATGGCATATTAAAGCACTGGACAGGACTGGGATTCAAACCTGGACCCTGAAAGCGTGGACAGGGGGTTAATAGTAGAGCACCTAGACCCGACTTCACAAACTGACTGCTTTCCTTCCATAGTGTAAGTAGTGCCTGCCACGATTTTATGAGATAAGCTGTTCCAGAAAAATGAGCACAGAAGAGTTTGACCTTACCATAGCCTCGGAGTGCTAAATAAGTATGAAATACCTTTACTTTCGGCAGAGTACATGCGTTGTAACAGTCGTGACAAGCGGAAAATAATTGTCGAAATGGGACATCAGATCGGGCATACCAAGTTCGCAGGCTGTGCTCTTCTATTAGAGGCACAAGAACTTGCGTCTGGCAGCATCGTGAGTTTGAAAGGAATTGAGAGGAGTGACGTGTGAGTCAGAGCCTCGAATCGGTCCACGGGGAATGCTCCCCTTTCTGCGTCGTAAATACACAGTTGACGAAAACTAGAAGTTCGGGCCCGTATCACAGCTCAGCACGCTATTTGACTTGTCACAAAAGATCATTTCACACAGTTATATGTGTGACGAGTGACATGAAGGACTGGGCACCAAATGTCTAAGACCACGGAAGGCCTACAATTAAATAAGATCGATGATTTGCTCCTGTATCCCATACGCTGATCACAGATGTCCAACGTGGTGTACTTGATCTTGCTGTAGTGACCTGCTACCACCTATTATGTTTTATGTATCGTCAGATGGAGCACATTTGAACGGAGGCGCTTGTGCCGTGCGGGTACATCGTGGAGCGGTTCAATATCGATAGATCCCTCTGGTTCGTAGCATCACTGGCAGTGGTATAGTCATGGCTGTTATCCGCCGCCAGAGGGAAGCGCAGTGACGATTAGGTCGATTGAAACGTGACCGCGGGCACGGTCGACCTCTGTCAGTAATCGGGTGTCAAGCAGTTATTGTGGCGACGGTGGGTAATAAGCGCCGTGACGTCGTGGTCCATAATATTCTTGGCTCGCTTCTACATTTTGAATGTTTGTCAGAGCGGGTTACGTGATGTCCTGGGTTGGCCGGTTCAGTGGAGATTGCCAGATGTAGAAGTTATTTCGGTGTATTGCGTGGGCACCAACTTCGATTTGGATCATTCCGAAGAAGCCTGTGTTCACTACGGTGCCAATTTGGTTTCCTGTCAGCCAGTTTCGAAAAGAGTGAACAGGAGGGCGACTGTTGGATATGTTCAACCGATTACAGATGTTGATCGGTCGATTGTTGACTTATGTTCCTACTTCCTGGGAATTATGGTGAGCATTCAGTTACGGTCCTAACCGTTACAGTCTGTATGTGAAAAGGCTATTCTCTTACTTGCCATCCGTCGTCGTGTGCAAAGAAGTTTTTGTGAACCTTTCAAATGATCTCGGTAAAGTCATTTTACAGTGTATTTTTAACTACTAAACTGGCGATGTGGAGGCCTCTTGCCTGGGTATGGCCGCGCTATCTGGCATCATCTAAATTAAACAGTACATAACGTGATTTCAGCGCAAGACTCGCATTTTCTAAAACTGCTCCAGTGTCTTTCGGTCTTATAATTTTTTCTACACTTGTTAAACGACAATTTATACGTTACATGGTAGCTAGAGAACAAATGTGGTTTAATACTGTGAATTCCGCTAAAATGGTCATGAGTAGAAGAAATGGTTCATCTTAAACTGGTTACTTTCTCTGTTAATCCTAGTAAAGCGAGAGCCTAAAATCTCACCTGGCCAAATAGGTTGAGTGTTATTTATAAAGAAAAGGAAGAAGTTCTTTTGCCCCTACACGAACATATTGTCTGCACGACCAACTGCTTGCGTTTCCTGTAAACTTGTTGGATTGCTTCTTTCTGCTAATTACATTCGATCCGTTTTACTTATCAGTGGATGTCGAATGTTAATTGCCTGTTAAACATTTCTGTAGGTTTCCAAAGCTCAAAATTTGGAATGTATTGTTAAACACCACATTGCTGATCTTATTAAGCATTTGTGTTGAGGCTTGGATTTAATGTAAATATTTCAGACAGTTTTTATCAAGATGCCTTTCTAAAATTTTTTCTTAAAAATTGTTTTAGACATTTTGTAAATTCTACCATCAGTTTCCTTACTTCCGAAAGAAAAAGTCACTTCTAAATTAAATTCTTGTTGTAGTTTCTGAGATTTTTTAGGTTTTTCGATGTGGCACTAATGTTGTTTATTTTTTATTATTTGTGTTAATAAGCATCCTACCAGTCTCCTACCAGTCAACACAAACTCCCAACCGCACTTCAGAGCTGGCTGTATACGCGTAACACCAATATGAAATATCTTGATCATTTCAGACTATTTTATTCCGCACGTACTTAAAGGATATAAAACAAGCTAATGATGCTACTAGTAGTCTTCTCTTATCCTTTTTTCCGGTGCTGGTCTGCTTTTGATGTCCTCCTTGCTCGCTCCGCCATGGGTTATTTTGCTGCCTAGGTAACAGAATTTCTTAACTTTTTCTACTTCGCGATCACCAAGCCGGATGTTAAGTTTCTTGCTGTTCTCATTTATGCTACTTTCCATTACTTTCGTCTTTCATTGATTTACTGCTACCCATATTTTCTACTCATTAGACTGTTTATTCCATTCAGCAGATCCTGTAATTATTCTTCACTTCACAGTACACATACTCTTCATGCTTTATGAAAAGAGTTCATTTTTGTCTGCGTGAATAATCGATGTACCCACTAAGGCGAAGAAAACTTTTTTCGATTCAGTTGTTGACTAATGGTTTTGGAAGTGGCTTCTTATGAAACCCTTACAATTTGCGCAACCGTCTCTGTGCATAGAAAAAGCATTACACAATAACTAGGGCGCTTGATGTTGTTTTCAGTAGCTTTGCAGGCCGTGGTTCCGCTCTGAGCTAGGGATTCGTCAATGTCCTGAGAATTCCGATAAACGCCGTCGTAGCATATGCAAATACTAACGAGTCGAAAGACGCACATGTTTAACACGATATCTTGCTCAAAGGACTCACAAAGGGACGTTCTCTTGATAATGAGGTATGTTACCAAACCGGCACCGACAAATACGCATCCGCATTTTGTACTCGGTCTCTAGATGCGTGGATCGTCACTTAGACTGTGGTAGATTCTAAGCTCCTAGTGTATGGGACACGATCCAGACTTTACTGCGAAGAGAATCGCATCTGCACAGACTCGCAAGGAAAATTAGTTTAATTGTTAATCCGGTAAGAGGTGCTTGCGACGCCCCTGCAGGTGGATTCCGTAATTAAAGCGAGGGGTTATTAATTGTAACAAGGGGTGCCAGCTCACTATACGGGGCGCCGTTGTAAATCGCCCCCGCTGTATCCCCAGGCCTAATGAGCAGCCGGTGACGTCGGCGCCAGCACTCAAGCTGCCGCTGCACGCGCCTCGGGGATCCGTTCCGCGACCCACTTCTCCCAGCAACATCTGCCCCGCTACTCCACGTTTCCAAATCGTACTCATCCTGTTTCCTGACAACTACATAACATGTGTTACAGTAATTTCTTATATCTGCAACGTGGTATCATCCTCTGTCAGGAGGCAGAACTGACTCACTTCTAAAACTAATTTAACCTTTGTACAAGATTTTTCACTATGCTCTCATATACTGAAATCGGAATCTCTCTCAGTTTATCCCTAAGATGTACAGTAAGATTCCGCTGAAGAGCGGCGTACTAAGCTGCTGCCAGCCCACCCTTCTCTGGGGAGAATCGAAACTCAATAAAGGGAAAAAAAGTAAGATTCAGTACCGAGCATTGGGATAGCACTTTATTTTTTGTTAGTTGAGGCAGTATGTAATTGTCTTTCCTTTATGGAGAGGGGCTTATTGTCATGACACAAGAAAGCCACAGTTCCAGACTGTTTCCATGGATTGGGAAGCTTACGATCTGAATTATTTTTACTAACAACTGCATTGTGAGCGTTTCTCTATAGAATAATATTCTGGATTCGATTGTAATAAATTTTCTTGAGATGGAGAAACCTCTGCCCATGAATCAGCAGGTATTAAGAAACCATCGCCCGAAAGAAACTCAGATCGCCCTTTCCTCACATAACAAGAGTAAAAATCAACACGCCGATACCATATTCCTAGATTTCCGGAATGTGTTTGACTTAGTGCCCCATTGCATACCATAAACGAAAGTCCCAGCATACGGAATAGGTTAACACAGTGAAATTTGCACTCCACTGGAAATCTGTGAAATCTGCACATAGTATCCTTGGAAACAACACTAATGCTCATAAATTAAGGATAATACTGATACATGGTGAAACAACGCTCTGGTGGGCGGTTTGCGGGTTTAAATCACTCGGGGTATGAGCAGCCAGTGCATTTGAGCTGCGGTCGTCGCACGGTGGCGTTGGCAGCAGTCCACATACGCAGAGGTGTGTTGGTGCTTTTCAGAGTACGGTGCAGCGAGTAGGTGTGCAGACGTTTTCAGACGTGCAAATGGTGACTGTGTGTTGAAAATGGCTCAAACAACACATATTGATGACGTTATGAGGGGTAGAATACTAGGGCGACTGGAGGCTGGTCAAACACAGCAAGTCGTAACACGGGCCCTCCGAGTGCCACAAAGTGTGATCTCACGGTTATGGCAACGATTCCAGCAGACAGGAAACGGGTATAGGCGCTGCAGTACGCGACATCCACAGCGTTCAACACCACAAGACCGATATCTCATCATCAGTGCCCACAGACGAACATGGAGTACTGCAGGTAGCCTTGCTCGCGACCTTACCGCAGCCACTGGAACAGTTGTCTCCAGATACACAGTCTACAGATGACTGAACAGACATGGTTTATTCGCCCAGAGACCTGCAAGATGCATTCCACTGACCCCTGGTCACAGGAGAGCCCGTAAAGCCTGGTGTCAAGAACGCAGTAATGGTCATTGGAACAGTGGTCCCAGATTATGTTCACGGACGAGTCCAGGTGTAGTCTGAACAGTGATTCTCCCCGGGTTTTCATCTGGCGTGAACCAGGCACCAGATACCAACCCCTTAATGTCCCTGAAAGGGACTTGTATGGAGGTCGTGGTTTGATGGTGTTGGGTGGGATTATGATTGGTGCACGTACACCCCTGCATGTCTTTGACAGAGGAACTGTAACAGGTCAGGTGTATGGGGACGTCATTTTGCACCAGTATGTCCGCCTTTTCAGGGATGCAGTGTGCCCCACCTTCCTCCTGATGGATGATAACGCATGGCCCCCACCGTCGTGGAGAAGTACCTTGAAACAGAAGATATCAGGCGAATGGAGTGGCATGCCTGTTCTCCAGACCTAAATCCCATAGAGCACCTCTGGGATGCTCTCGGTCGACTTATAGCTGCACTTCTTCACACTCCTAGGACACTTCAGGAACTCCGGCAGGCACTGGTGCAAGAATGGGAGGCTATACCCCAGCAGCTGCTCGACCACCTGATCCAGAGTATGCCAAACCGTTGTGCGGCCTGTGTACGTGTGCATGGTGATCATATCCCATATTGATGTCGGGGTAGATGCGCAGGAAACAATGGCGTTTTGTAGCATATCTGTTTCGGGACGGTTTTCTCAACTTATCACCAATACCGTGCACTTAAAGATCCATGTCGTGTGTGTTCCATATGTGCCTATGCTATTAGTGCCAGTTTTGTCTAACGCCACTTTGTGTGGCGCCACATTCTGCAGTTATCCTTAATTTATGAACATGAGTGTACATTGTCACTAGGCCAGAGTTTACCTACACCCGCTGCCTCTGCCCACTGTGGGGGTGCTGCGCCACCCTGTCCGAGCCGCATTGGTGCCACCATCAAACGACCAATTGCCGGAAAAAGAACAAGAGTTGGGTCGGATATTTTCTCCGCTCGGTTACTTGGTGTTGTGTTGTCTTAGGTTCGTATCGTCGTAAATAACGTCTCCAGTACACTGTCCTATCGTCATTACTAAGATGACTGAATGGGCACCAACCGAAGGACAATAAACTGAAACAAAAAAAGAGCAATAGCGCCACCAATTGTCTACATAATGCTCTACGATATGTTCTCTTACATACGCATTTTCCACTGCTTCTACTTGTTTTAACGTTTATAGTCCACTTTTTCTTCTTTTATCAAGCATATGTATCTACACCTACATGAATAATCTGCAATTTAAACGCAAATGCCTGGCAAAGGGTTCATCGCACAACTTTAACGTTATTTCTCTAGTGTACCAAACTCTAAGAGCGCGCGGGAAAGACGGACATTTAGATCTTTCCGTGCGAGCCCTAATTTCTCTAATTTTATTATGACGATTGTTTCATTCAACAAAACATTTTCGCAATCGGGGGCGGGAGGGAAGTTGGAGATTGAAATTTCGTGAAAAGTTTCGGTGCAGTGAAGAACGTCTTTGTTTTAACGACTGCCACACAAACTAGCGTCTCATATCCGTGACTCTCTTTCAACTATTTCACGATCATACAAAACGAGCTACACTTGTTTTCGACTTCCTCGGTCAAACCTATCAGGCAACGATCCCACAGAAGTACTCTAGCATAGAACGATCAAGGGTACGACTGCGGCCTCTTTAACGGATTTGTTGCATCTTCCAAGCGTTCTGCCAATAAATCGTTGTCTTTGGTTCGCTGATAACATTATCTACCAGATGGTTCTAATTACAGTTGTTCGTAACTCTTATCCCTAGATACTTAGTTGAACTGACAACCTTTAGATTTAAATGATTTGTCGTGTAACCGAAATCTGACGGATTCCTTTCAGTATTCATCTGTATGACCCGACGCATTTCATTATTTAGGGTCACAGCTACCATTTTTCGCACCATACACATATTTCGAAAATTCATTTTGCAATTTGTTTTGATTTCCAGTGACTTCAGTATACGGTAAATGGCAGCATCATCTGCAGACTATCTAAGATGACGCTCAGGTTGTCTACTAAATCATTTATACAGATTTGGAACAGCAGAGGGCCTATAGCACTTCCTTGGCAAACACAAGATATCAGTTATGTTTTACTCCATGACTGTCCGTCAGTTACTTGGATCTGTGACCTATCTGCGGCGATATTCCATTGACGTGCTCTTTGTGAGGAACAGTCTAAAAAGCCTTCCGGAAATCTACAAATATGAAATCACTTTGAGATCTGCAGTCAATAGCATTCATTACTTCATGGGAATGAAGAGCAAGCTGTGTTTCAAAATAACGATTACACTGAATCCGTACTAACTATGTAGCAATAAATCGCTTTCTTGGAAGTAATTCATAATGTTCCAATACAATATATCTTCGTACATCCATATTTAAATTGGATGATGGTGGGACATCAGCTGGTATAATTTTTTTTACTGAAAATAAAACTCCTCCAGCTGTACTTAAGATTTCATATTTATTTGGCTACTAGTTTCGACGTTGCGTCAACATCATCTTCAGGCCCGTACTCTTTGATGATATCAGTTGTGTGTGGCTGAGTACTAACTTCTATTATCGTGCAGAATACAGAGATTAGCGACCACAAGGCAGCAGCTGCTAGGCTGAATACAGTAACACCTACAACCATCGAAAAGAAACGCAAAGTACATCTATTCAAAAGGGCAGATAAAAATGCTCTTAACACCGTTTTAAGAGACAGCCTGCACTCCTTCCGATCTGATCATGTAAGAGTAGAAAAGTTGTGGAGGGATTTCAAAGAGATAGTAATCGACAGCAATTGAGAGATATATACCACATGAATTAATAAGTAATGATACTGGTCCCCCATCCTCCACAGATCGCTGTTGCAGAAGCAGCGGAAAAAGCATGCCACATTTAAAAGACCGCAAAATCTCCAAGACTGGCAAAGTTTTGCAGTAGTTCGAAATATAGCGCGTACTTCAATGTGAGATGCTTTTAATAATTTACACAATGAAATTCTGTCTCGGAATCTGGCAGAAAACCCATAGAGGTTCTGGTCATACATAAAGAACACCAGTGGCAAGGCGCAATCAATACCTTCACCGCGCGTTGACAACGGTGAAGTCACAGATGACAGTGCCACTAAAGCAGAGTTATCAAACACGGTTTTCAGAAACTCCTTCACCAAAGAAGATGAAGTAAATATTCCAGAATTCCAAACAAGAACGACTGCCAAGATGAGAAACATAGAAGTAGATGTTCTCGGTGTAACAAAGCAGCTTAAACCACTTAATAAAGCCAAGGCCTCCGGTCCAAATTGAATACCAGTTAGGTTCTTCTCAGAGTATGCTGATACAATAGCTCCATATGTAGCAATTGTATACAACCGCTCACTTACAAAAGGATCCGTATCTATATACTGGAAAATTGCTCAAGTCACACCAATACCAAAAAAGGGACATAGGAGTAATCCTTTGAATTCCAGGCTCATATCACTAACGTCGATTTGCAGTAGGATTTTGGAACGTGTACTGCGTTCGAACATTATGCAGTGCCTGGAAGAAAACGAATTATTGACACACAGTCAGCACGGATTCAGAAAATATCGTTCTTACAAAACACAGCTATCTCTTTATACTCATGAAGTAATGAGTACTATCGACAGGGGATGTCAAATTGATTCCATGTTTTTAGATATCCAGACAGCTTTCGACATCGTTCCTCACAAGCGTCTTCTAACCAAACTGCGTGCATATGGAATATCGTCTCAGTTGTGCGACTGGATTCGTGATTTCCTGTCGGAAAGGTCACAGTTCGTAGTAATAGACGAAAAGTCATCGAGCAAAACAGAAGTAATATCCGGCGTTCCCGAAGGAAGTGTTATAGGCCCTCTATTGTTCCTGATCTATATTAATAATATGGGAGACAACCTTAGTAGCCGTCTTAGATTGTTTGCAGATGATGCTGTCATTTACCTTCATGTAAAGTCATCATAATTATGACCAAAACGAATTGCATCATACAAATCTGAAACCTGTAAATTCAACTAAATACTTAGGGATTACAATTACTAATAACCTAAATTGGAATGATCAGATAGATAGTGTTGTGGGTAGAGCAAACCAAAGACTGCGATTCATTGGTAGAACACTTAGAAGGTGTAACAGCTCTACTAAAGAGACTGCTTACACCACGTCAGTCCGCCCTATTCTGGAGTATTGTTGTGCGGTGTGGGATCCGCATCAGGTGGAATTGACGGATGACATCGAAAAAGTTCAGAGAAGGACAGCTCATTTTGTATTATCGCGAAATGGGGGAGGTAGTGTCACAGACATGATACGTGAATTGGAGTGGCAATCATTAAAACAAAGACTTTTTCGTTGCAACATTTCACGTCCAACTCTCTCGCGGATTGTAAAATTGTTGCTCTTTGGTTTATTTATTCTCTTTGTAACAACACATTTACGAAAAGAGTTACGTGAAATACTTTTAGCAATGCTGTGCTTTGAATTTCTTTATCATCATTACCCTTTAGCGGAATAAAATGTATATATGGAAGTCTTATTGATCTGTATCTGGCCTACAATTTACGGAACGATTTTTCGTAACTGCAACTCATGCTAAGAATCAATATATCTTCCCTACTTCATAGTGATTAAAAGTTGAAATTACTTTGTTATGAGCACTGATGTTACAGTCCGTGTGATCGTTCAAAAACACAAGTTCGCAGTGGATTTTATTTCTCGTTAAAATGCTATTTCATACCACGACTAGCCCAAGAACATGAGACTCTCATTAAAAAATACGTTGTCACTATAAAGTTTGCCAGATCAGAACGGAGCACAGCAAGATTCCTATCAGATTCTGAAGGTACATTAAATTATTTGCACTGTAAATTATATCCTATCAGCAGCCCGCGTCAATCTGCAACACATCATAAAATCTGCTGATCTTCACTGCCAGTCTGGGAGCTAAAAGAAATAATATTATTTTACTATTATTTTACCGCTTCCTTGCGGTATGCTCGACTATATTGTAAGTCGTTTAAATACGCCGCGGCAGCGGCTCTTCGTTCTCCACGCAGCTCAGCACCACAGATAATATTTATATAACTGAAAAATGTCTCAACAGGATGGGATAATATGCAAGCAAGCTTAACAATAAATAATACAAGTTTTCATTTAAACAACTCTATTAAAACCTTTAAATATCTCAGTGATTACAGACCTTTGTGAATTCACACGTAATGGCGTACATTGCTTAGTCTCGACAAAAGAATGCTACACTAGCGTTCGCTACTACGACACAGGATATCTTACTCGTTCGACTCCCAGATGAAGAAGACAAAGAAATTGCTATTCGTCACGTATTATATACTAGTTACTTATTTTAATCTTTGTTCGACATTTATCGTCTGTGGCGGTTTCATTACTCGCCGACGCAGATATTCTCAAAAATAAATAATAAAAAAAATACATAATTTTATACAATAACACAATATGATACATATAATTTTCTCGTTACTACATAATATGTTGTTTTTGTTTCTTAGTAGACGTTACAATGCCCCCTGGCAGCAATTGACTAACGTTAAGAATGTTCGGCAATATGCTGCCACTAACGTCTGTTTGGTTATTGTCTGTTACCTTGGTTAGAACATTCACTTTAAACTTCTTAGTTCTTTTACACTGTAGGTTTAATTACACTTTTTATACTGTTCTTACACTTTGCGAGGTGACCATAAACCTAGTCCCAGGGTCATTACATTTATTTGGCTCCCCCATTCGGGCTACGTGCGATCAGAAAACCTGGGAAAACTGCGCCGGAGCCATGGTCATCTCGTCTGGTTTGTTTTAATACCCAGTTTGATCACAAAAAGTTCAGATTCTATCCAATGTTCACATATAACAAAGGCAATTTGTGAGAGCATGTTAAACCTTTAGTCTCTTTGTTACCCATATAATATTTGTGTTTTGGATTGTAATGAAAGTCACTTATTACACATTTTTACAGTAGTATCATGAATCGTCCTTGCATTTACTCGCGACAATTGGTTTAAAATGTCTAGCATTCATGCGAGTATACTTCATTAACATGACGAAAACATATTATATCTATATATCACTGAACCAATGAATACTTTGGGTCCGTATTGAATAACTCAAAAAAAAAAAAAAAAAAAATGTTTGTCACGTCATTTCGTGTCCACTAAACCCTATTCATGTTAGTGCATTAAACACATATTTGGTAGTTCATTTGAATGACAACAATGTTGTACGGAGCTGGCGGCGCGAAGCAATTGTTGAGTCGCGTCGTCTGGAACGCCGCGTGCCGACGGCCGCTGGGTTCGACGACCGGCTCTCAGTAACAGCGACGTCGTGCTGACGTGGCGCCCAAGCAGTCGCGAACCGCGGCGAACCATTCGCCGATGTCGGTGAGTGGCAGTGGTTTACCGCGACCGGCTGGCTGGCGGCACGGCACTCGTCTCGGCTTCTCCACATGGCTCCCCGTTGTAGCGCATGAAACAAACATTCCACAACGGTGTACTGCCTTTAAGGACACAGATTACTAGCTGTGGAAGAAGATGCAACTTGTTAAAAGCGTTTATTGTTCAGTAAGCCGTCGCTTCACTGGTATGCACAGGATGGTTTGGCGTGATAACAGGTTTCTTGTGGCATTGTGACACTGGTATTCAAGGTTCGTCACACGCACATTGTACTACACATTTTCACTCACTCCACGGTTGGTACACTGCCAGAGCGTCTTTCAACACGTGAAAATGTTTCGTAACACACATACTACATGTCCCCGTCGAGCTAGGTTCGTTTAACTCGACTCCGAACGGATCAATAACTACTGTTTTTATACACTGTCTATTGTTCGTTGAGCACTGCGCTAGGACAGTCTGTCACTCAACACTAGACTTATCGACGTATATATTGGTGCAGATACAACAGTCATTTTCTGTCCCTGCTACACACAATATTCCGTCCTTTCCTCCATTGTTTATGCACACAGTTTATTTTTTAATACCTTTTAACTGTTCTTCGCATACTCACTCTCATCTACATGGCGTCTATTTGTTTTTACCTTATCACAACACACTTTTCATATTGTTACTAGGCGTATATAGCCCTTTTGTGAAATTTTTTAATTTTCTTATCAGTGTAGCTTGCCTGGTTATCACCCATCTATCAAACAGATTTTACCATGTGCATGACAGCTTGACTTGGGCATATTGATCAATAAATACTTCATTTAGCACTAGCATTATTTTTAATGATTTTTCCTATATGACTACAGTGTAGGTTCCACATTGGTTGACTTAATTCGCGTATCGCGTAATGAATATTCAAGGGCGTGTACCAAGTACACAGGCTTCAATTGAAGCATTGTTATATACAAAGCGGATTTTCCACGGAACGGGCTTGTTTTTTGATTAGCTTATGCTCCAGTGTCGTTCTCATATCACTACTGGCAGCAAACATCACATAATTGTTGCATATTACAGAGTCCATGTTTGGCTAGTCAAGACTCTCTCTCTCAGGGTTCCTTATCCTAATACAATTACAACAGTTACCTTACTATATTAGATTGCATCATTAATTGCACTTACATACTACACATAGAAAATGGTTCAAGAAATTAATCCTTTGTATAATGATTCAAGAAATTAATCCTCACTTTATCAACAAGAAGATTGTTCGTTGCTTAATGAGCCTATAATTTTTAAATGGCTCTAATTGTCTGTAAACAAAATCTTTCCTGTGTAAGCTATTGCCTACTTTCTGAATCCACTTCCTCCAAGTTTCATTACACACAAATTTCTTTCTTAATACTAACATACTTATATTCTAAAACACAATTAAAATCTTCTTACAACTATTACTCTTTATATGTGATATGTCACTGAATAAATAACTTCACATCTTTACGTGGATACAATCCTTTGATCTTCCCCGTATGGGGATGTGCTAACAAATAGCTACATTCGTGTGGCACGCTTATTACTTCAAAAGGCCCTGAATATAGCAATTGCCACTTACTATTCTGTTTTAAGGTGGCTGAGGATTTAGCGTGGTTACGAATAAGTACTAGATCTCCTACATTATATTTCTGTTCGTTAGTTACACCTCGGTCGTACTTCCTTTTCCTCTTTGCCGCACAGCTGGTTAGTCTGTTCCATATCTTTTTCATCTTTTCCTCCCTTGTTTCTGCCTTGACTGGTAGTCTCGGCAAAGGCGTGAGCCATTCATTCGGTGTCTCATTAAATCCCTTCAATATCTCTACCGGTGGATAGCCTGTACTTGAATGGGGTGTTAAATTGTGTATTTCTACAAATTTCGGTACTAGCCCTGGCCATTTTGTATGTCGGTTCCCTATGTAGATTCTAAGGAACTTATTCAATTCTCTGAATATTCTTTCAACTAGACTGGCTTCGGGATGGAACCGGGATACCAGAATATGCTGTATATTTTGTTCCCGTAGGTAATTTTTCCAAGTTCGACCCGTGAAATAAGAAGCATTATCAGTCGTTATGGCTTCGGGTTTTCCCACTTGAGGCAAGTATTCTTGACTGATCCGCCTGACCATGGTTTTGGCAGTAGCTGATTTTATGCAATAAATTGCCAAGTATTTGGAAAAAATATCGTACATGGCCAGTATATATTTCATACCTCCTCTGGCCATGGGATAAGGACCGGCTACATCCACAGATACTATTTGAAGCGGCCTGAGTGGAACTATGGGATGTAATTCAAACTTAGTGGATCTATTATAATGTTTTGCTTTTTGACATATCACGCAAGTTCTAACTGTTGCCTGAATCTGGTGTTTCATACGAGGAAAGTAGCAGTATCTCGCCATGATCTCTGCACACTTTCCAATCCCTGCATGGCCCCATGCCAAGTGCGTGTGCCATATCATAACTTTTACCGACTGGTTAGGTATACATACCGCCCAGCAGTCTTCTTTCGTATTAAGTTTATGATACAAAATATGGTTCACTATTTTAAAACCTTGCTCATCTCTATTGTTAACACCCTCTTCAATATTATTAATGATTTTCTTCCACATCGGATCTGCCCTTTGTAATTCGCACAGGTTTTTACATATATATAAAAAATCCTTCATGTAAGTATTGTCACGCACTAACAGCTTTATACTCCGCGGATTGCTCTAACATTTCTGCTAAATCCGGTAATCCTACCGGCAGTCGCGACAGAGCATCCGCTATTACGTTATCTTGGCCTTTTATGTACATAATCTTTATCCGGTATTCTTGTAAGACAAGCATCCATCTCCTCAGTCTGGTATGGAATAGTTTGCATGACATCAAAAAACTTAACGCCTGGTGGTCACTATACACTTTAATCTCCTTCCCTTGTAAATAATAATTAAACTTTTTCACAGCCCAGACTACTGCAAGTGCTTCCAGTTCGGTTGCCGAGTAGGCTCTCTCGCAGCTAGTTAAAGTCCTACTGGCGAAGCCGATAATCTTTATTGTTGTCGGGTCGTTTCCTTCCTCCCACTGAAATAAGCACGCTCCCAGGCCATAGGAACATGAATCCGTCGCAAGACAAAAATCTTTTGACAGATCTGGGTGCTGCAAAATATTTGCATTCAGTAGGGCGGTTTTAATCGCTTCAGAAGCTTGTTGACATTTGTCAGTCCAAACCCACTGCACACTTTTTCGTAGCAGATTTAGTAGCGACGCGTCATTTAACAACTGATTGGGCACGAACCTTCTGAAAAAAGACGTGAGCCCAAGGAACGCTTTCAATTGCCTCTTAGTGCGGGGGCTTGGAAATTCTCGGATCGCCTCTAGTTTTTTGTTGTCTGGGCGTATACCAAGTGGTGTAATAAGATGGCCTAAAAATTTAATTTTATTTCGTCCAAATTTTGACTTTTCTAGGTTTGCTGTCACACCTGCTTGCTTAAATCTCTCTAGTACTCTACGCAACAATTCCATATGTTCGTCCCAAGTAGCAGTAGCGATTACCAGATCATCAACATATACAGTGATTTTTTCTAATAAGTCTGGACCCAGTACCGTGTCTAGTGCAGTAATAAACACTCCAGCACTCACATTCAATCCGAAGGGAAGTACCTTGAATTGGTAACTCCGCCCTCCGAATATGAAAGCTGTGTACTTCCTGGATTCCGGTGTAAGGGGAATTTGCCAATATGAACTTTTCAGATCGACCGAGGTCAAGTACTGTGCTCCATGAAATTTTTGTATCTGCTCATCTAAATTCTCAGGGCGAGTCCGGACAGGTATGATAATTTTGTTAATGTCCCTCGCATCTAACACTAGCCTGATTTTTCCATTGGCTTTCGCCACTGCTACAAGAGGACTACTGTATGGAGAGAAGGAGGGCTCAATGATATCCCACTCTAACATCTTCCGAATCTCTTTAGCTACTAATTCCCTCCTCGACCAAGGGATGGAGTAAGTTGCGCGACAGTATGTTTTGTGGGGCATCACCTCTATGTGATAGTGGTACCCTTTGACTATTCCTGGTCGGTCGGTAAATACCATAGTGTATTCCGATAGCAGCTGCGTCAACTGTTGCTTTTGTTTACCGCTTAAACCTTCAGATTCCTGCACTTTGGTTTGAAATGCCTCAACATTTGTTTCAAAATTTCGATCCTCTAAGTTCGGGTAATAGAGGTCTGCTGCATGTGACAAATCATCAAGGTGTAGTACCCAAGGGTTCCTACCCTTGATATTGATTCGATTACAACACGGCACATCATAGATAACTCAATCCTCCTACCCCTATTAACTATGCTTAATTTCCCCAAGGAGAGGTCGATCAATGCGTCCCTCTCACGGAGAAAATCTACTCCCAGAATGCAGGCCACCTTCAATCCTTTAACAACGAGGAACGAGCTCACTATGGCTTCGCCCTCCTTACAAATCTCCACCTGCACCTGGTATTTAACTAACTGGCTCTGTGCACTTATGGCTCCAGACACCTTACAATTATTAACCGGGAAAGTCGGAATGCTATGTCCTTTTCCCAGTGCCTTAAATAACTCCATACTCATTACACTTACTGAGGCACCTGTGTCGATGATTATATTCACTGCAACATCATTGATTTTCGCTTCGATAATAGCTTGCACATTTTCGTTATTATCTTTCTTGCATTCGTGTGGTTCGTTCAGTAGATCTTTATCCATACTGACACCATCGTTGTATCGCAGCATACGTATCCCAGGTATATTATTATCACTCGTGTTGCTCTCACTCCATCCCTCGGCCATCGATGGAGAGCATATCGAGGCCGATTCTAGTTTGTTGGATTAGTTGCTTGTGAAGTACTTGGAAGGCTATTGTCCGCGACCTCCACTATATGTACACTCTGATTTGTCGGCCGCCACGGCTGCGCAATAGGCGCGTTTTGCGGCGGTGGTCTATTGTTGTCATACCGGTCATTACCCTGTCGCTCTGGGCTTCTTCGCTGATTTTGCTGCCAATTTCGATTACTATCACTATAATTGCTCTGCCACTGACCTCGCGCATTTTTCCAGCGGTTGGTCCCTGACATTCCAGATTCGTACCGGTCGTCAAATCGACACCTTTTGTTATAGGTTGTTTGTCCATACCCGTTCTGGCCTCTACCATTTTGCGAATGTTCTTGCCGCTTGTTACCACCCCCACCATTTCCATGGTTGTGGTTTTGTGCACTACTATTTCTGTCATGTTTACATCCTGACCCATTATTCCGCGAGTGATCACACGCTGATTTTGCGTCTTCCTGTATCAAGTCTATAGAATCTAGAACAGACAGGAAGTTTTCCATATCGCTTTCTGGTACGTGTATTAATTTCTCTTTGATATGAATGGGTAAATGTGATTTTAGTAGTCTTATTATGTCTCTTGGTGATATAGGCTCGTCCCAGTAGCGTGTTTTGTTTATATATTTTTCAAAATACCGTCTCAAATTCCCCAGACGAGGTGAGTACGGTTCGGGATTATATACTTCTTTTCTTAGCCGCTCTTGTATACAAGGCGACCAATATTTCGATAGAAATGCCCTTTCGAACTGTTCATATGTCATGCAGCTGTCTGCTACTTCTGTAGCCCACAACGCTGCATCACCTTGAATGTACGACATTACGTATTGAATTTTCTGTGTTTCGTTCCACACACTGGGCAAGATATTTTTAAAGCTTTTTATGAATACTACTGGGTGTACTGATTTCCGTTCAGTAGTAAACGTTTGAAATTGTCTATTTTTGATTAAACTTTCTTCCACTAATATTTTTGAACTACATGGTTTTGCTCCTTGGACATATGCTGTGTGCTCCGAACCGAAGCTACAGCTCTTCGCATTATCGACTACAGATTCCCCATTGTTGTATCGCGTATAAGTTTGTGCGTTGCCGAAACCATGGGCTGTTGGCGACAGAGGTTCCTGTTCCAAATGTTTTCTGCTTGGTGCTAAACCCTTCTCCAGGTCGGATATCCGTTTGTTCATATTCACTTGCCACTGCGGAATATCCTCACTGAGTATTTGTTTGATGGTTTGCACGTCGTTCTGTACCTGACTATTCACTGCGGTACTGAACGATTCGGAGCCTCTATTTGCTATGGCTGCTTGTACTTTGGAATTAATGTTCTTGTCAATCTCACACTCCTTCACTTCTAGCCATGAGTTGAATTCTGTTTCAATTTTAGTTGCTTGTTCGTTCCACTTCTGCTCTACAAGCTGCATGGAATCTATTTCTAGCTTTTCTATTCGGTTGGCTAATACACCTATTTCGTCTACCCTGTTAGTGTTTGCTACTTGCAGGTTGTTGACCTGTTCAGTCAGCTCCTGCACGGCCTTAGGTATCGACTCATAATTCTGTTTCATATCTGCAATCTCTTTTTTCATGTTTTCTAACGATTGCACAAGTTGCTGGTCCCGCTCAGCTTGCCGGCGATCTCGCTCAGCTTGCTGGCGGTCTCGCTCGACTTGCTGTTGCGCAAATTCTGCCTGGTAATTCAGCACGCGCTCTAATATAGCCTGAAGCGAATACCCACCAGGCAGATTACCACTCTCTGGTTCCTGCTTTTCTGGTGGTGGTACAACTTCTTTCTCTACATCCCCTTGAGGACTAGTGGGCGGTGGCACCACTTCCTGTGGCCCTGCCCCCACATTCTCACATGTTATATCCTCAAAGAGAGTACTAGTACTACTTGAGGTACCCGGTTCCACATTTCCTGCACTAACTAATTGTTGTTCCTCAGTATCCATATTGCTCGGACGTTGACTACGCAACTTAACCATATTCATAAATTGCTTACTAAACCACAAAGTCTGACAGTTTTGCCCCTTGCACACAAAATACGTTAATTTATCTACACTAACTGCACACTAAAAATTACTATCTACCATCAACTTTGTCCTGTCACAAACACTAACATCAAACTACGCACAATATGCACACCACTAGCGAAATGAGATCACTTCACTGGAGCTCGACTTCTACAAACAGGACCACTACACTGTAGTCTTACCTTTAGTTTATCTTATCTCGGGGTTCGGCTGCCCCCGGATTACGTAGTCGTTACAGCTTCTCAGTACTATCAGGATCGTCTTCTCAGACTCGTTTGCAGTAGTACGTTTTGTCATGAAAGAGTGTTTACACATTCATTAATACATAGCATTGATCATGATATACATACATACATTTATCACTAAATACATATATATCTACACATACATAACAATCAACACTGAAAGAAAAATACATAAAATTTTATATTTGTGGCCACTGCAAATTCGGGCCCCGGGTTTTTGGGCGACAGTTTCACGTTTTTGATATCGCATATACGAAAAGAGCCGCGAAATATCTGTTAATAATGCTGTGCTTTGCTTTTCTATATCATCATTACCCTTTAGCGGAATAAAGTGTATATATGGAAGTCTTATTGTTCTGTATCTGGCCTACAATTTACGGAACGATTTTTCGTAACTGCAACTCATGCTAAGAATCAATATATCTTCCCTACTTCATAGTGATTAAAAGTTGAAATTACTTTGTTATGAGCACTGATGTTACAGTCCGTGTGATCGTTCAAAAACACAAGTTCGCAGTGGATTTTATTTCTCGTTAAAATGCTATTTCATACCACGACTAGCCCAAGAACATGAGACTCTCATTAAAAAATACGTTGTCACTATAAAGTTTGCCAGATCAGAACGGAGCACAGCAAGATTCCTATCAGATTCTGAAGGTACATTAAATTATTTGCACTGTAAATTATATCCTATCAGCAGCCCGCGTCAATCTGCAACACATCATAAAATCTGCTGATCTTCACTGCCAGTCTGGGAGCTAAAAGAAATAATATTATTTTACTATTATTTTACCGCTTCCTTGCGGTATGCTCGACTATATTGTAAGTCGTTTAAATACGCCGCGGCAGCGGCTCTTCGTTCTCCACGCAGCTCAGCACCACAGATAATATTTATATAACTGAAAAATGTCTCAACAGGATGGGATAATATGCAAGCAAGCTTAACAATAAATAATACAAGTTTTCATTTAAACAACTCTATTAAAACCTTTAAATATCTCAGTGATTACAGACCTTTGTGAATTCACACGTAATGGCGTACATTGCTTAGTCTCGACAAAAGAATGCTACACTAGCGTTCGCTACTACGACACAGGATATCTTACTCGTTCGACTCCCAGATGAAGAAGACAAAGAAATTGCTATTCGTCACGTATTATATACTAGTTACTTATTTTAATCTTTGTTCGACATTTATCGTCTGTGGCGGTTTCATTACTCGCCGACGCAGATATTCTCAAAAATAAATAATAAAAAAAAAATACATAATTTTATACAATAACACAATATGATACATATAATTTTCTCGTTACTACATAATATGTTGTTTTTGTTTCTTACTAGACGTTACAAACAGGGTTTTCTCATGAAATTTCGATCACCAGTTTTCTCCTCCGATTGCGAAAACATTTTTTTGGGATCCACCTAGATACGGAGAAATGATCATCACGATCAAATAAGAGGAAATAGGGCTCGCACATAAAGTTGTAAGTGCTTGTTTTTCCCGCGCGCCGTTCGATAGTGGAACGGTAGAGAGACAGCTTGAAGATGGTTCATTGAACCTTCTGCCAGGCGCTTTATTGTGAAGAGCAGACTAATCAAGGAGATGTAGGTGTAGATGTAGATGAATTTCTAGCTTCTACATCACTTTTGGAGCATTGTCTTACGAAATCTGAAATTGGATAGGTGTCCTCTCAGACTTTTTGAAGGCGTCACGGTAGTTGGCTTGGAGCCTACTAGGATGTTTCATTTCCCCGATCTCTTCTTGTCTGCGACTGATCAGCACATCAGGAAACAGCTATTGATTTCTTGATTGTTGACTGATCCGCGCTGCGGCATCTGGATATTTCCCACGAGAAAATATTGTTTAACAATGGAATCTTGTTGCTCTTGGGTAAATAACGTGTTTACCAAGAAGTGAACTGCGCAACCCTAAAGACGCCTTTCACTTGTACACTTTATATTGGCGTCTAGGTTTTTTTTTTTTTCGTTAATACTTCCTATGTTTTCATGCGGTTGCTAAGTGAAAGAATGTGATAAAGCTAGTGTTTTCAGATACATTTACTGGCTAATAGGCGATTTTTTTATTGTAGTGTATACAATATACGAGAGGAACTTCTTTTATTTTAAAAAAAAAACTTTCGCTCGTTCGTGAAGTTAAAATCACAGATAAATTCCAGTGAAGCTTTCCGCAGATATGTTAGGTAGTCTCTCAAGTATGCCTGGCTATCGCGTCACTTCGCCCTTTTCAGTTCTAAGTGCATGTGAGGACTTAAGGATGCCTACAACAATAGCGTCTCTCGCTAAATGCAAAGGGCCTGTTGAGGGGTTTCACCTGATTTCGTGCAGCCCACATAACGTAATTGTCGTGCGTTTCCCTGTTCATGATTATTATGCAGGTGGAGCGGAGACGTCCCTGCAGCGTCTTCGATGGAAAGTGTTTGATCACCCACCATACAACCCGGACTTGGCTCCCTCTGATTTTCATCTCTTAGCTCACACGAACCGCTGGCTATGATGACAGCATTTTGTCACGGACAGCGAGCTGCAGGCCATGGTATTGGAACGGCGGAAATCACAGACGGCTGCCTTCTATGATGTGGATATTGGGAAGGTGTATTGTTAAGTGGTGCCATCAACGTGCATTAGAACTCCTAGTTTATGACTAGCTTACTGACTAATTCACTGCAAAATATTGTTATAATTTAACATCTGTCAGGCTACCAGAAACATGTTGATGACCACTGAGCTTATAAAAGTGACTCGCGATCTGAAAATGATTATACACATACGAAATGTGGTTTATTATATTCTTTTGAATCAGAGGGAGCCAAGTCCGGGTTGAATGGTGGGTGATCAAACACGATATGATAGATGTCTAAGTCGGAGCGGTGAGTATGCAGAGAAGTAGCCGGAAAGTTTAGCCAAACGTGCGAAATAAAACTTTCTGATTTTCATTGTGGTATCCATTTTGCGACAGAATGGATGTTGAAAAAGAATTTACCATCGTACAATCATTGCAGTCTTATTGTTTGGGAGTCTGCGCTGCCTGCAATCAAAGGTTTGAATGGAACCACTGTAACATGACAAAATGTGTTTAATTCGAGCAAAAATTTGTTGAAATCAATAGTATCTGAATTATTTTAACTTTCAAAAGGGTATAATAAACCACTTTTTATTCATGTATAGTTATTTTCAGATCTCGAGTAACTTTTATAACCTCAGTGGTCACCTAAACATATTTCTAATAGCTTGACAGATGTTCCATTACGATGATGTTTTGCAGTGAATCCGTCAGTAAGCTAGTCATAAACTAGGAGCTCTAATGCGTGATGATGGCACCACTTGACAAGTGACAAATACAGTAGCTCACAGCTGGAATTTAGTGTCTGTTCATCTGCTCGTCCACGGCTCGTGGGAGGTTTCTGAGGCCGAAGCAGCAGTGAGCACCAACAAAGCCGTCAGCACCTGGGTACGGAGCGTAGGGGCGGTGCAAGGCGAGGAATCTGGGGGGGGGGGGGGGGGCACCAGAGCACGTGCAGAGCCTGACTTATGGCCGCCCACGACGTGGAGGACTCGGCGATATCTCCAACTTCTGGACGAGCAGTGCTTCGTGTGTCGACGAGGGTGCTCGTGTATCGCGCTATAAATTCCGGAAAGCGCTTCAGCTGCTCTCCGCGGAGAGATTTGGCACGCCATTCCTCCTGATATCGGCTGCACGGCCGCGGGCCGATCCCTCTCCCAAGTACACTCTTCGTGAGGAAAGTTCCGAAGGAAACCACTCAGTCCAACATTTAAAGCCTTCACAGGCAGAGCGGCCACTGGGGCAACAAATTTTCCTGACGTATCTGTGGATATGGCAAAAGAGACCATTTGTAACACGGGATCGAAATCACAGATGGAGCAATTCGTATGAATTGCCGCTTTGTTTGGGAACCATAGAGTCTGAAAAAGCTCCTGAAACAGTTTCGACAAATTCGGCTCGAACAGCTCTCTACGCCGCCTCGTGCCACTACGGAAACAACAATAAGAGCGAATATTAACAACATCAGTGCCGAAGTGCCCTACAAAGCGGACGCAAACATGGTAAACCGAGTTTGTGCGTGCGTTACTGCACAGGGTAACCATTTGGGCATAGGCTACACTGATTACTTTTTTATGTTTATGACATTGCGATCATCTATTATCGCAGAGTAGGCATTAGGAGTGATTTAAAACGAAACGGCAATATAGAATTAATCGACGGTAAAGCAGATGCCAGACAGATTCATTGGAAGAATCCTAAAGAAATGCAGTCCGAAAACAAAGGAAGTAGGTTACAGTACACTTGTTCGCCCACTGCTTGAATACTGCCCACCGCTGTGGGATCCGTACCAGATAGGGTTGATAGAAGAGAGACAGAAGATCCACCGGTGAGCAGCGCACTTCGTTACAGGATCATTTTGTAATCGCGAAAGCGTTGCGGAAATGATAGATAAATGCCAGTGGAAGACTCTGCAAGAGAGACGCTCAGTAGCTCGGTACGTGCTTTTGTTGAAGTTTCGAGAACATACTTCCACCGAGGAGTCAAGCAGTATATTGCTCCCTCCTACGCATATCTCGCGAAGAGGCCATGAGGATAAAATCAGAGAGATTAGAGCCCACACAGAGGCATACCTCAATCTTTCTTTCCACGAACAATACGAGACTGGAATAGAAGGGAGAACCGATAGAGTTACTCAAGGTACCCTCCGCCGCACACCGTCAGGTGGCTTGCGGAGTATGGATGTAGATGTAGATCTAGTAGCATGGGGATTCCCTTCCGTCTCTTTTCCGTGTCGTCACGCTAACAAGACAACCGTAGAAACTTCCCCTCACCGATTTGGCAGGGCGCGTAGGGCAGTAGTAGGACTTCAACGTGCAACTGTAGACAGCAAGACGCAACTCTCATCCGTTTTCCAGGAAAAGGAATGTGAAGTTTTTAGACGTGCTTATGTACTTTACTGGAATCCGTAGCCGATCGAGTAAGCGCTTAGTTTCACACGTGCGAGGTCGCTGGATCGAATCTCGTTGCGAAAATTACTTTTTTGTGAGCTATCTGCACCAGTATTCGGTGACGTGCTATGATACGCGTGGTACGCCGCGAAATGGTGTGGCGACCGAAAACCGATTATGAATGTAAACCACGTTTATTTTGCAAACGTCGTATTGAAAAACTCTGCACGTGGAAAGTTTCGGCGTTCGTTGCTTTTCCTGTACATTGTAATAATTGTTTTTCATGTTTCTACGACGAGCATCATCCTGATTTTTGCAGGTACAAACGTAGATTCAGTAATATAAGTAACATGACTATTATGGTTTGCAAGTTCTGCTGTATTCCTTTTTATTATATTTTCAAATTCCTTAAGAAAATAAATTCTCCCTTTTTCAGGATAAGGATTAAGAAAATAATAAATGCATCATTAAATACCGATAATGTTCACAGTTACTCACGAATGTGTTGTTAGAATTACGTGGGAATATAAAAAGGTGCCGATGGCTGCCTTAGATCCTCCGACCTTGTGCTTTTGTAACTAAGCGCTTACTCGCCCGCCTGCAGATTCCTTGAATACTAGTGACAATACAAAGTATATACGCACGTCTAAAATATTCAAACCCAGTTTTTTCGAAAACAGTTGAAAGTTGTGTCTTTCTGAGTCAAATCGGTGAGGCGAAGCCCATACGGTCTCCTTGTAAGACGAACTCGTGGCCGCGGCCAGATACCAACCACTCTGAACGATGAGTGGCACGAACCAGATTTACTCGCAAACGTTTGCTAGCCGACTCGGAGTAGGTCCCTGATTTTCGTCTCTACTAAAACCTCTCTAGAGTAACACTTGCTAGACTTGCTTTGACCCGCGATGCACAGGATTAATACCCCATTGCAGTCTGATTACATTCCGAGATTCCGTGTCCGACCACTGAACAGCAAGAACACACCATTAGCAAAAAAATGGTTCAAATTTATACCAAATAAATTAACAAATGGCTCTGAGCACTAGTGGACTTAACATCTGAGGTCATCAGTCCCCTAGAACTTAGAACTACTTAAACTTAACTAACCTAAGGACATCACACACATCCATGTCCGATGCAGGATTCGAACCTGCAACATCGCACGCACGATGGCGAGGTTGAGGATTTGGCTATGATTTCTTCTGTCCCATCCTCCTCCGCATCGATTTTGTCCACTGCTCCTCTCGATGATACGATATCTTCCGTTCGTGGTACGGTGAGTGGGGAAGAAATTATCTCCAGCATCCCTTCTACTCGCAAAGTGGCTCCTTCCGAGCTGCCTCCGTGTGTAGAGGGAGAGAGGTCCGCCCCGTCGTCTGTATGTTCCCCGTTACAGTGTGAGAAGTGTCAGTGTCCTCCCGCTCCTTCGTCTTCAGCCGCCGACGGTTTCTTGAACTTGCTGTCTACAGAAACTCCAGAGGAGAACAAAATTAGCGACAAAGTATCATCTGTTGCATCGGTGGTTCCACAGAATGCTTCCACCTTAGTGGCTGGACAAGCAGTACATATCCCTTGTTCTGAGGAGCAGGAAGCTGTGCCTATGAGCCATCCCACACCTCCGTCTGCAGAGACTTCCACATAGCCGGGAGAAACAGCGTATACAACCTGACCGTGCGGTGGCACGTAAGACATCTAAGAAAAAAGATTCCAGTGACAGGACTTCTGGTCCCCCGATGTCTGATTCATCTGTGAACACCGCAATGGAACTTGACGCTCAATTGTCTACATAATTCTGCTCAGAACGTACATCCCTGTATAACTGAGATCAGTGACCGAAACCTACACGTTCCTTTCCTTAAACGTTAACCGTGTGGAATTAGAACTGCGATTGGCTTCGCTACGTTAGTTCAGTTAAGGTTCATGTGCGGACGTAGTATTCCTACAGTAGGTGTTATTTAAGCGTTTCTCCTTACCTGATTTTCATATGATCTTTAACAAAGCACCGAGGAGGACCGCTTTATTCCTTCGCAAAGCCATTCCTATTGCTGAGGTGGAAATGTTGGATTCTGCCAGGGGAACAGGTTGTCAGCTTCTTGATCTTACCTTGATCCTTTAATATACCGCATCTGTCACTGGTCGCACAGCGGATCGTTCGCTTTTTTATAAAGAGTAAATTATGTATCTGTTTTTAAGTGTCCTCCAGGTATTCTGCTGGGTGGTCCCATAGTGCTCAGAGTTTTTTTTTTTTTTTTAAAGGTTTCAGGTTCTATCCTGGGAACAGTAGTATTCTGATAATGTCGTGGAGGTAAAGGAGGAAATTCATTTACACGACTATCAGAAATGTCCTTTCGGTCATTATGATCCAAATCACAAGTAAGTCCGCCTTCTGGAGTGGAAAGAACATCAGCAACCATTAATTTTCGAGGCTGCACTAATGACGACTTTAATACAAATACCCTCCGCGGGCAATTAGACCGGACGCGTCCACTATCATTACATAGGAAGCAGGTTCCCTCTTGACCAGTATACGAGTACATGACACAAACACGGTAACCACACACTTATAAATGTGTTAGAATATTGCCTTTCATATACATTTCCACAGAACGAAATCCACTATAACACAGTAATGTGTGTTGAGTACACCAACGTTCACGACGGACTTTTTCACATTACCATAAAGAGTCAATATGTCCTTCATAAAGTTGTCATCTACTCCGGCGGGAGGTTGAATAGTCGAACATTCGTACAGTCATTTTCAGCATCGGCATGTGACACCATACAAACGGAATTATCGCGGTGTTTGAAAGGGACTTAAGAACTACGTCGCGACTGTAACTTTTCAAGGGGAGCCATAAATTTGATGTAAAAACACGTACCTGATCAGAATTCACATAAAATGTATGGATATGCCAATCGTGGATTTCTAGAGACCCGGGATGGACGTGTCGCATCGTTTTATCGAAAGTAAAGCTAACAGTACCTTTCCGTGGAATACACGTTGAAACCATGGTAACCATAGCGGAGCGGCCGATGCTGCTGCAAGTCGACGAACACAAACACTGAGGCGCTACGACTCAGTCGGTAAACAGAAAAACACTAACGAGGGTAACTTCACACAAGCGACGCTAGGGTAAGTGAGATAAACAAGAACCTTCCCGCTCGGCCCTAGAAGCGGAACTATGAGCCACGCGGCCTGTTCTGGCAATCACTTCATTTTTTTTTTAACTAATATCCCTCGTAAAACTTCAAAGTCGATTTCCTTGAAAATTTTTGAGAGTTCCATCTAACTTCTTATGGTGATCGATATTGTGATTCTGAACTTCACGTACCATAAATATAGAAATTTACAAAAATCCAATTGCTGAGTGACCTTCTCGTTAGCCGTAAATTTTGTTCTTTCGTGTACCTGTCTCAAGGGTTACACATAGGACAAAGATAACGTATTTAGCACTGGCCCAAACATGCATCTGTCTGGGTATTATAAGGACGTGACACACCACTTCCGCCACCGCTGTTCTCAAAACGTACGAAACGGAAATCTTAGCGTTCAGTCTAAAGCTATAGATGTGAGTTATATGTACGTTTATCTTTCCCCCTCTGCCACAGACTACTACTTGCCTGACATCGACAGGCATCCTATTGGCTGGCTTTCCATGGAGATCGAAGAAACGTTCGCGAATCCGCACCACGCCCGCCCTATTTGTGCGCCATTAATTACAATTAGCTGCACCTGAAACAATTAGCGGTTATAAACGGCACGGCCTCGCATCATGGCGCTGCTGATTACCCGGCTTCTTCCATTTATTATGATTTAACACCTGGCCTGGCTGTGGGGGCTATCTGTGCCGTAGCGCGGTTATCGCGTCCAGAATTAATCTTCCGGCGCCTCGAGAATTTAGCGTCGCCTATTATCGGCGAAACAGGAAAGCCAGAGGTCGTCTGTACACACTAAAGGTGTGTTGCGGCTGTGGGCGATGATTCGCCTGCGCCCTGGAAGGCAAGCTCGCTCGCAACGATACACCTCGCGCCGCCTACCCGACCTCCGTCAGTTTAGGGTTTGACATTTCACGACTACTCACTGCTCAAGATACACAATATCATACGACGATTTAAATAACTGAGACTCTTTGGATGAAACAGGAACAGATGTTTTGACCATACTGTAACGTGGAGAAAAATTAGAAGAAAACATAAATCATATACTCTTCTCGTGCACTCAGAACTGCAGCCAGTGAATATTTTTTTTGTAAACAGATAATGAAGATGAAATAGCTGTTTTTGAATCGCGCAACCAAACTCCATGAATCACAAGACACATTTGTATACGAAACCATATGGAACTTTTCACTGTTGGCATTTCGAAGTGTAACACTAGAATGAATAGCAAATAATGAAATTTTACTTATTGTGCGTGTACACCTAGTAGAAAGAAGACCTAATCAAGGTTATAGGTGGTACGAGAGCATACAAAGTGCGAAATTTAATACACCGAGATGTCAGTTATGGCTGCAGCAATGACTCTAATCCATCTGCGCATCGAGTAGAACTGAGCATACAGTTACGCTGGTCCCCGCTGCTTCAGATTTTTTGCCGGAGAACATCGATCATAGTGGTTGGGGAGTAATGGTGTTCTAGTCTCTCATCAATGCATGATCAGTTCTTTCAACTTTTGATTTCTAGAGAAAACACTGCCTTCGGTAGTAGACAAACATTGCATTGTAGTCAACCAGAACACTGTGGGCACCGTGGAACACCTGAACTCTCTCCATCCGAGCATTTGCTTCACCATAGAAGTGAAGAAAAATGGAGACGTCCCGTTTTTAGATGTCTTCGTCCTCAGAAAAGAAGGCGGTTCCTCGGACCACACTGTGCTTCGTAAATCAACCCACAGTCACCTATATCTACGAGTGACAAGATGTCATCACTCATCTCAACACAGTGGCGTATTACGGACTCTCGTGCATAGGGCTAGAGCTATCTCAGATGCATGGAGCTTATCAGCAGAACTTAGCATCTTCGGTCTGTGTTTGTACAAAACAGGTACCCTGATGAACAGATCCATTATGCGTTTCAACTTGCACTCACTAAAAATCAATAACAGCCAGAAGAAAAGGAGAACTCCACGAGGATCGTTTTTCTACCGTATGTTGGTGGCGTGTCCTTTCAGATTGACATGCTGGGTTCCATTAAAAACAACCTGGGTACGATTGAAGATTTTATTTCGGTTGTTCCATTATGACACATGTATTTTTGTGAACTTATCACTTCTGAGAACGCATGCTGTTACAGCGTGATAACCTGTAAATACCGCATTAATGCAATAAATGCTCGAAGTGATGTCCATCAACCTCAATGCATTTGGAAATACGTGTAACGACATTCCTCCCAACAGCGAGTAGCTCGCCTTCCGTAACGTTCGCACATGCACTGACAACGCGCTGAAGCGTGTTGTCAGGTGTTGCCGGTGGATCACGATAGCAAATGTCCTTCATCTTTCCCCACAGAAAGAAATCCGGGGACGTCAGATCCGGTGAACGTGCGGACCATGGGATGGCGCTTCGACGACCAATCCACCTGTCATGAAATATGCTATTCAATACCGCTTCAATGGCACGCGAGCTATGTGCCGGACATCCATCGTGTTGGAGGAACATCACCATTCTCTCATGCAGTGAAACATCTTGTAGTAACATCGGTAGAACATTACGTAGGAAATCAGCATACATTGCACCATTTAGATTGCCATCGATAAAATGGGGGCCAATTATTCTTCCTCCTATAATGCCGCACCATACATTAACCCGTCAAGTTCGCTGATGTTCCACTTGTTGCAGCCATCGTGCATATTAGGTCGGTTTACGCTAGCGCTGTTAGTGAATGACGCCTCGTCACTAAATAGAAAGCGTGCAAAAAATCTGTCATCGTCCCGTAATTTCTCTTGTGCCCAGTGGCAGAACTGCACACGACGTTCAAAGTCGTCGCCATGCAATTCCTGGTGCATAGAAACATCGTACGGGTGCAATCGATGCTGATGTAGCAATCTCAACGCTGACGTTTTTGAGATTCCTGATTCTCGCGCAATTTGTCTGCTACTGATGTGCGGATCAGCCGCGACAGCACCTAAAACACCTACTTCGGCATCATCATTTGTTGCAGGTCGTGGCTGACGTTTCACAAGTGGCTGAACACTTCCTGTTTCCTTAAATAGCTTAACTATCCGACGAACGGTCCGGACACTTGGATGATGTCGTCCAGGATACATAGCAGCATTCATAGCACACACCCGTTGGGCATTTTGACCACAATAGCCATACATCAACACGATGTTGATCTTTTCCGCAATTGGTAAACGGTCCATTTTAACTCGGGTAATGTATCACGAAGCCAATACCGTCCGCACTGGCGTAATGTTACGTGATGCCACGTACTTATAGGTTTGTGACTGTTACAGCGCCATCTATCGCGAAGCGAAAAAAGTGGTCCAACTAAAACATTCATATTTCTTTACGTACTACACGAATATGCAATAAAAATGGGGGTTCCTATTTTAAAAAACGCAGTTGATATCCGTTTGACCTATGGCAGCGCCATCTAGCAGGCCAACCATAGCGCCATCTGGTTTCCCCTTTCAAGCCAGACGAGTTTCGTTCTTTGTAGTTTTTTTGTTTGATACTTATTTCGTGAGATATTTGGCCCAGTCTCTATCAATGGACCACCCTGTATATTGGCGAGCCACTGCAGCAACGCCTCAGTAAGCACCTGAAGATGACGAGCAGCTGTCTCGTTTAAGTATTGTGCACCTTCCACAAAATTATCCGACGCGACGCCCGTGCACCAATGAAGCACTTATACTATGCTGTTAAATAATAATACTCTGGAGTGCAAAACTTGAGAATAAGAATAACTTTCGGATGATGTTGGTTGTATCCGCCTGCTAAGTCGATTCCTCCGCACACCAATCAGGCCGTGCGGGCAGCCGCCCCGCCAGGAGGACATACGTAAACGGCTCCCATTAAAACAGAGATAATTTCCTTGTATGGCCAGGACTGTTTACCACGGATTTACACGTCACCTCCTCAGCGTCTGGGAGTGGCATCATGCCTGTCGCAGCAGAGAGCGCTGTCGGCTGCTACGCCAGATCACGAAACCTCGCAGTAACATGCGGATACCCATTCGCTTCCAGCTACAGAGGGGTTCAGAAATTTACTTTTATAGTCAATATTAATGGAAAAAAATGATATTCCGTTACTGTTCTTACACGGGGGGAAGGTTATTTTATGTGTTCAAAGTGACCCCCATTAGCAGCCAAACAACATAGACCCGCTGAACTGCTGAGCGAACAACGGCTGTCAGTGTTGTCGGTGTGATAGCTGCGAAGGGTGCCTCGATGGTTTCTCATAGTTCGTTCAGAGTAGCTGCCTTCTACTGATAAACTTAATTTTTCAAGGCCCCCATAGATAGAAGTCAAGAGGTGTAAGATCTGGAGACCGTGATGGGTACTCATTAGCTCCTCTTCGATCTATCCATCGTCCAGGAAGACTTTCATCCACTTTGGCTCTGATATCTCTGTGGCAGTAAGGTGGAGCGCTATCGTATTGTAGGTTGTTGTTGTTGTGGTCTTCAGTCCAGAGACTGGTTTGATGCAGCTCTCCATGCTACTCTATCCTGTGCATGGTTCTTCATCTCCCAGTACCTACTGCAACCTACATCCTTCTGAATCTGTTTAGTGCATTCATCTCTTGGTCTTCCTCTGCGAGTTTTACCCTCCACGCTGCCCTCCAGTACTGAATTGGTGATCCCTTGATGCCTCAGAATATGCCCTACCAACCGATCCCTTCTTCTAGTCAAGTTGTGCCACAAATTTCTCTTCTCTCAATTCTATTCAGTACCTCCTCATTAGGTACGTGATCTACCCATCTAATCTTCAACATTCTTCTGTAGCACCACATTTCGAAAGGTTCTATTCTCTTATTGTCTAAACTACTTATCGTCCATGTTTCACTTCCATACATGGCTACACTCCATACAAATACTTTCAGAAACGACTTCCTCACACTTAAATCTATACTCGATGTTAACAAATTTCTCTTCTTCAGAAATGCTTTCCTTGCCATTGCCAGTCTACATTTTATATCCTCTCTACTTCGACCATCACCAGTTATTTTGCTCCCCAAATAGCAAATCTCCTTTACTACTTTATTGTAAGTAAAATATTTTATTTCCAAATACCACTCGGATGGCAAGCAAAATCGATGTTCGCAGCATATGAAGATACACCTCATCATTTACAGTGCCTTCAAAGAAGAACGGGTGCCAATCAAACCTCGTGATGAGAGACCACACAACTCATTGACACCCGGTAGATTAACAAGTTTGTCTACGTAAAAGTGAAGATATTCAGGAGTCTAGTACACGCAGTTATGGCTGTTTATAGCACTGTTCAGCTTCAATTACACATCTCAGATGAGACAACCATCTCTGCAAATCGTTCATCCTCGCGAGGCATGCCTTCAAACCATTCGCAGTACTCCATGCTTTGATCCTGGTCGTCCTCCTTTATAGCCTTCAGCGATCTTGAATTGTACGCATTCCACTTTAGGGTCTCCACGTCGCACGCTTGGTCGTTTTACCCCTCTTTCAAGTGCACCCCGCTTCAAATACTTTTGAGGTGACCCAGCAAAATGTTGCAACACAGCAGCGCTGGAAACTAGACTTGTTTGATGTTTTTGGTCTGCCACACCTTTCCTTATGCACATTCTGAACTGTACCTTTGGCTTCAAATTTTCCCGAATACGATAGATTGTTGTGCGTGTTGATGGCTGAATTCCGTACACATTACGTCAATGCGTTGTACCTGTATCATGTTCTCGTTCTCCCAGCACCACTTCAGTACAGCCTTGCGTTGTTCAAACGACAATCTTACTTCATTCATTGCTACACTGCCATCTGCTAGAAAAAGCGCCCCAAGATCTGTTGAGAAAACAATGGACTACGCTACCGCGCAAAATTGCAACTATATGTCATTTTGTTCCAAAGGTGTTAACCGTCAGAGAGTGTCTACATTTTTCTGTGACCCTCTGTATTTAGGCAACCGCCGGACCGCGCTTAGTCAGTTACGCCCTACGCCTCAAGTCGGCAGCTCTAACAATCCCACCTGGCCGCATAAGTATTTCAGTCTCAGCGCTACAAGTTGGCCGCGCCAACAGTTTCGTCTCAGAACTCCAAGCCGGCAGACTCTGTCTATTCTGTCCTGCTCTTCATCAGCAGCACGTTAGCCGTCAGACGTCTGCAGCACCGCCCCAGTAACGTCTCAGAATTCCACGCCACTGTCTGTGACGACTGTAGGGTTTGTCGTGTAGGTACATCACAGCCAACGTCATGGGAGAATCATTTCTATTGTATGTAGTTGGGTGGATATTCATACAAGGAGATAATAATTGAGTTTTGGTTTTGTTAACAAACAATTAGCCTTTTAAAATGTTTCCTATCACTCCTCAGCACAAGAATACTTTAATATGTCACTGCAAAGTACGAGGGTGAGTCAAATGAAAACCTTAAATTTTTTTTTTAAATATTATTTGTTGTGCAGAAGTGCTACAAAGCTGCATCACTTTTCAACATAATCTCCCCCACGCTCTATGCAAGTCCTCCAGCGCTTAGAAAGTGCATAAATTCCTTTAGAAAAAAATTCTTTTGGTAATCCGCGTAATCACTCATGCATCGCGTGGCGTACCTCTTCGTCAGAAAGGAACTTCGCTCCTCCCATTGCGTCTTTGAGTGGTCCAATCATATGGAAATCAACTGGGGTACGGTCTGGTGAGTGTGGTGGATGAGGTAGACACACAGAATGCAGGTCTGTGATTGTTGCAACTGTTGTACGGGCAGTGTGGAGCCTTGCTTTATCATGTTGCAAAAGGACACCTGCTGACAGCAACCCACGTCGCTTTGATTTGACTGCAGGCCGCAGATGATTTGTTAGGAGATCTGTGTATGTTTCACTGGTGACAGTGGTCCCTCTAGGCATGTAATGCTCCAAAATGACGCTCTTTTCGTCCCAAAAGAGAGTCAGCATAACCTTCCCTGCTGATGGTTCTGTTCGAAAGTTCTTTGGTCTTGGTGATGAGGAATGGCGCCATTCTTCGCTCGCTCTCTTCGTTTCGGGTTGGTGGAAGTGAACCCAGGTTTCGTCCCCAGTAACGATTCTTGCAAGGAAGCCATCACCTTTTCGTTCAAAGCGCCGAAGAAGTTCTTCACAAGCATCAACACGTCGTTCTCTCATTTCAGGAGTCAGCTGCCGTGGCATCCATCTTGCAGACATTTATGAAACTGGAGCACATCATGCAAAACGTGGTGTGCTGACCCATGACTAATCCGTAAACATGCTGCAATGTCATTCAGTGTCACTCGGTGGTTTTCCTTCACTATAGCCTTAACTGCTGTAATGTTCTGTGGAGTCACAACTCATTGGGCCTGACCGGGACGAGGAGCATCTTCCACTGAAAGCACACCATTTGCGAACTTCCTACTCCATTCGCAGACTTGCTGCTGTGTCAAACATGCATCACCGTACTGAACCTTCATTCGTCGATGAACTTCAGTAGGTTTCACACCTTCACTACACAGAATCCGAATAACAGAACGCTGTTCTTCCCTGGTGTAAGTCGCAAGTGGGGCGGCTATCTTTATACTGTTACTGCGACGCTATGTGTGCATCTGCACTATGCTGCCACATACAGGCCTTTGTGCACGCTGTTAGTAGCACGCTTACCAACTTACATGATAACGGCGCGAAATTTAGATTTGTTATTACAAATTTAAGGTTTTCATTTGACCTACCCTCGTAACATAGTTCGATGAAACTAGGACCATGCACAGAAAGAATTACTGCAGTAGATTACAGAAGATAAGTGAAAAAAAGCAATGAGATGAACAGAAATGACACTTTTATTCATCGACAGCAATGATGGTGAAGTCACAGAGATTCATGATGGTCCCCTGGACTTTGTCATTTGGAGATAGTGAGTGGAGCTGTGGAAGCCCGAAATTGGAGTACCAAGTGGAGAAATCGGAACATTTTCGACGTATTGTTTGAGTTGAACAGAGGGATGGCAGCAGCGGAGGCGGGTCAGAAGCAGTTTCGCCGTGTATGTGGATAATGCCACTACACAGAGCACGACAGGAAAATGGTTTTCTCGATTTAAGGAGGATAATTGTGACTTAACTGAATCTCCACTTTCAGGAACAGTTTCGCTGTTGGATGAAGATCATTTCAACGTATTAATGCACAATGATCCACGTTATTATACTCGAGAACAGGCAGGGGTGATGAACTGCGAGCATTCCACTATCGCGCGACGTTTGCATTCAATGGGGAAGGTTAAAAAATAGGGTGTATGGGTACCGCATGCTCTAAGCCAAAATCACTACAATCGGCGGGTGGCCAATGTGCATCTCTGCTTGCTCGTCATAAGAACTGTAATAATAATATCGGGAACTAAATTAACGATCCATAAATGATGTAGGCCACACAGTTGCGATTTGGTTACAATAATGTTTATTCAGAAAGCAAACTAATAGCGAAAGTGGTCGTATTTAGTGTTACTGTTACACTCGAGCTTATATCCATTTAACGCAGTTCGATCATTTACAATCTCATCGCGAAATGCAAGTCCGATACTCCACCTCGTCATTTACACTAAAAATTAGAGTTCACACCAGGCGCGCGGCTGCTCACCGCTCAGAGACTATGTTCCGCGATACCACGCAACGCGAAATTCTCTAAGTCGTTTCCCTTCCTAGCTACCTAAAGACCGACCTTCCGCTTTCTTGTCTGCACCAGCACTGTCCCTCTGCCCGTCCCCGGCCGCGTTTGCCACGCGCCGAATATTCTCGCTCAACTGACTAGTGCAGTTCCCTTTACTTAAGCCATCCATCTGATTGGCTGCAGCTTATTCTACATTATTTTACATTTTAGCATATTTAAATAATCAAAGCTTGATCACTTTCACGTTATAAATAAAGTAACAATAATATCCATTATATAATAAACTTTAAATTCTCTTGCATAAAACCGATATAATTTCCTTCTTAGCTTTGAATGTCACGGCCAGTAGCTTTGCGCCAACGTGATTTCTGACAAATAAATAAAGAACAAAAGTAACTATTAAGCACTATAATATTCTATTACCTAATGGTTCAATTAGGTGTCACGCTGTCATCGTTCAATGTGTTTTGTGTGGAGGAAATAATGATCTGATGTTGAACTGAAAATACTGATAATTTAAATGTACTATATCTTTTAAAGAAATAAAGTTACGGAGAAGATTTTTACAACGTTTGTCATTTTAATCATGCGCTTCTATATGAAAGGTCGATCGTTAATATCGACCAAAGCGTTGAGATTTTAGCATTCAGGTCTTTGCCGCAAAACTTGTTAATCTCACTGTAACAGTAAATCCTAAACTATTATAGATATGAACAGTATTCATGTTTTGTTGGGATCACCATGAAAATTTATGGAGGATGGCAGATTTAAATTACTGCAGCGTCATTCCCTGCGCTACTATGGATTTCAATAGTTTTCATAAATGTTTCCCTTTATGGCCGACCTTAGGTCCGCCATATTTAACACTGCTACGTCTCCTTGGCCACAAATGGCTTCTACTGGGTTCCCCTATGACGTAGGTTCTATTCTGTCTCACTCGCTGACAATAGATGCCTGTGAGTTTCTCAATCTCGTGGTGAATATGCGCCCTTTGTGGCACGCGGTACAGGACGACAGGGTTGGTTTCACAGTTCCTGAAGGCTGACTCTTTCAGCCATATACTTAAATGAGAGCGAAATGCTCGTTAACTCACAATGCGCAGTTTAAGTGACATGAGCAGGAACTTGTTACATGAATAGGAAATAATCGTGGCACTGAAACAGCGATGTACTACAACAACCGACGGGTTATCTCTTCTGCAAGCTTTTTCCTGCTCGGTGAAGATTTTAAACTTGTAAATCACTGTAGCTACCACCATGTAGCGACAAGGTTTTGGTCGACTTTCACGCTCGGTCTACTTAGCACGCTCTCCTTTTGGCAAACCGTGCACGGGATTAGCATTTTAAAGCTGCTGGGTCGGCTTAAAACAAAGGTCGGGCTTCGCCGGCAGCGGCCCGCCGCGGCGGCGCGGAAATTGACTTGTGACCGGGCTGCACCGCGCCAGGCTCACCAGCGGCGCGCAGCGGCGCCCCCGCCGCTAATCGAGTACTGCAGGCCGGAGGAGCTGGGGGTGGCCGGCGCTGCGCTGTTTCCAATTACGACATGCGCGCCGCGCCGACATGTATAAATTGCCGATTTACGCGATTCAATTTCATAATGTCGTCCGATGAGTAAAATTGCGTTACATCTCGACAACGATTAAAGGTGTGGGGGAGCGGTATTTAAGTTAGTTTGCAAATCGTAATGAGTTTTCCACTGGCGCAGTGACAGTAGGTCAAACGCTCGTGACGGGTGTCTCTCGGAAAGAAAAGTAGTAAAGTGAATGATTCGATTTGGGCAGCGTACATTACTGAAGCCGCGTTCGTTGTGTCACTGTCTGTGCTGAACATTTTAAGGATAGCCGAAAATTAATTATTTTACTATCAGCAGGTTATTTGCTACGATTATTGTACGAGAATAGTTAAAACAGTGTGCAGGGCCGGGGTGTGAACTGTTTCATGTTGAGAGCGTGAGCGACGCGACACGCCGACGTCAGGATTTTCGCTGCAGCAGGCGTAGACGATGGGCTGGCGACCGTCACGGGTTATGTGACAGCCGGTGATTGCAACAGTATCCCTCTGTTCACTGTTGCCGATCTCTAACTCCAATGTGAATTTGGAAAATTAATTGTAAAAATAAAATAAAAGAAAAACTTTATGTACTCGTATATGCAATTCAACACGCCTTCTTGTAATGCTTACGTCTTTGATTAGTCCTTCATGAAGGACACACGTAATAAAATTAGCTGTCATTGTTTATAACGTCTATAGTGGTGATACGAATAAGTTATATTGGATTGAAAGCATTCACATTCATTCATAATGCGTCTTATGATAATCAAGTGATTTTATGTCTCAAAGGAAAATATTCTTTGATACAGTACTTGTTTAAATGAAATATTAATAAGAAAAGAGAAAAAAAGTCTTCAAATCCCTTAGAAAATATACTAAATATCTCTGAGAAATTACCACAAAGTATTCCAGGGGAATAAGCCGAATCGTCCACGGGATACGTACAGTAAATTTAAGGGTATCTCCTATATTCCTACTATGTTAAACGAAATTGCAATCAAAAAAGGAAATAATTATACTACATTACAAACCCCAAGATTTAAAGGGCCTGCGCACTAGTGGCAATTCTTGCTCCGAGAAAGGTCGTAATAGGTAAGCCAAATCTTCGAAAGCCAGACGTAACGCAACAGAACCCAGATCCCTGTATTTTTCAGATATTGTTGTACGTCTTAAGAAGAAGATTGTCCAAAAAGGTGTGTTCCAATCGGTCGCAAAATGGAAATCACAGTGCAAATCAAAAATTGTTTGGTTGCGACACTTAGCTACACCTTCCAGCTACTTCTACAAACATTCGCCGCTCCTTCTTAGACATTTGTCGAAGTGTTGTACCAACTTTGCAATGCCATCGTCATAGAAGGCAACCTCTTATGCTCCCCGTCAATTTTCTACGCTGGTCTGCAGCTCGCTGTCTGTGCTGAAATGTTGTCTTCATAGCCATGTGTGCAGAGATGAAAATTAGAGGGAGTCACGTCCTAGCTGTATGGTGGGTAATCAAACACTTCCCATCGAAAACGCCGCAGGAGCGTCTTCATTGTCCCTGCAGTGTGCGGTCAAGACTTATCGTGAAGGAAATGGATGACTTACCTTATATGGGGTTGCCCGATATCAGGCGAAATCAGTCGACAGACACCCTAACTTGGTGGGATCTACTATTCTCTATTCATTTTTACTCGCTCACTGCTGACTCAGAACAGAAAAGTGCAACGTGACGCGATCAGCGGGCATACTGGAAACACTATTCAAGACATCTGTTGAAAGCTTCATCGGACTTTCACTGTTGTCTCCATTTCACGACCGATTGAATCTTACTTTGTGGGCGCACCTGGTACGCCAGTCTAGCTCGCGCCAGATGCTCACACAAAGCTTCAACTTGTCAGAGACTCCTCTCTGTTTTCTTGCAAACTCTGTAGAGATAACCGGCCGTGCTGTCGGGCCAGCACCTCCGAGAGAGCGGACGTGGTAGTCATACAGTTTTAAATTTCACGTGAAAACCACAAAATTACGTAATTAAGTTTTTATCTGTAGGTACATGTCGGAGTGCATGAAGGCGCTAGAGGAGTCGAAACAAAAGGCCGTAGCCTATTGATAAGATGCAATGTCGAGAGGTAATTGATTTTCGACAGCAGCGGACGTGTTGCAATTGTGGCCGGCCAACACAGACAGGTGAAGAAGTTATCTGGTTTCCCTGAACCATTTATGATGAATTTTGGATGATTACTTTGAGTAGACACGGCCGATTTCCTTCCTTACCCTTCTGCAATCGGAACCTGCACTCGGTCTCTAATTTCCACGTCATAGATAGGATGTTACAAGCCGTTCTGCCTTCTTTCTTCCTCTATTGACTACTGTGCTCATTAATCTCCTCTGCATATACAGTTTTTTATTTTCTGAGTTTTTGTCATGTTGGAGTTTCAGCAGATGTTTGAAGTTATTACTGAAAGCGTGCCCTTAGATACCAGTGGCATCTTTGTGAAGCGAAAGGTTCAGAATACAGTCTTGCTGAATGGCGTTCGTACTGATGCGCCTTCGAAAAGTTCGGTATGCGGATTGTGAATTTTTAAAGTATTGTTTCTACCGAAGTTAGGCAATATAGAGGCCAGCCAGGCTTATATGCTAATGAAGTACGCCACTAAACAGTATTGTTGACATTACGACCAAACGCTGCAAGCAGACGGGAGTTCGTGACACTGGTCAATGGTAGAGCGCTTGGAACAGCTAATACGGTGTGACCAAGATTGAAGTAATATTTTGTAACTCGGGCACTTGTGTGCTACCGAGAAACTGACACGTTTCAAATTTAACCACACCTAGCAACCCGTGCTTGGGGAAGAACGAGCTAGGAAAGGCTGACAGGACAAGTAACAGGAAATAAAACTTACTCGTTCCCCTTCGGTAGGGCTACGTCAGAACCACATCTACCCAAGGATGCCATTAATCGAGCTAAGGGGCCAAAAGCATTCAGTTGTGCCGCCATTCTGATTGCGTCTTGAACCGGGGAGAATGACAAGCTTCAGAGTTTCAGAGAAATCACGACCCACCCTTGGTGATGAATACTGGCAGACTACCTGTCCGCTATTGACCTACTGAGTTCTTGTGAGGATCACCTACCTACGGTGTAGAGGTCACAGGACTTGGGAAACTCCACTGATGTCACGAGCAGATGTGCGACCAGCATTTGTCCACTGAGAGACTTCTACCGATGGACTGCAAGCTTTCTTAAAATTCATGGGGAAACCTTCAGCTGTCACTTATTTTGCACAGTTCGCTGCTAGTTTTCGGTCAATGACCATTATCGAGCTTAGCTGCTTTATACGGCAGGAAAGGACTACAAGCTGTCTTCATCACGGCTATGGGAGGTGCGCCCTCACGGCCTCCTAGCTGCCTAGAGGTCATTGCCCATGGTGCGATAGTGCTCCTCGGCAACGGCCATCTGGTGTTACATACTGCACCCAAGCGCATGGCATGGTGACCACGCTTAAGCACGGCAGGGCGTAACCAGCAAGACTGCGGAGGGCCTGGGAGGGGCCACACTCGTTCTTCAACACTTGGGGCACGCGCGGCTTCGCCTGCTGGTGGGCTGCTCGGCATCACACTAGCTGCCGCCCACGACTAGGACCACAGGCTGCACTTCCGTTGCACTACACTAGCAGATCGTTGATGGAAAACTGAGACATTATTCTTATACGATCATTCCAGTATCAATACAATATGCCATACTTTTGAAATCTACCAATTTCTACTACGATAAGAAATAAAAATATTACTTTTCTACTTTTTTTTTTTTTTTTTTGAGTCATCAGTCTTCTGACTGGTTTGACGCGGCCCGCCACGAATTCCTCTCCTGTGCCAATCTCTTCATCTCAGAGTAGCAACCGCTACCTACGTCCTCAGTTCTTTGCTGGATGTATTATTCAACAAATGTTCAGATGTGTGTGAAATCTTATGGGACTTAACTGCTAAGGTCATCAGTCCCTAAGCTTACACACTACCTAACTTAAATTATCCTAAGGACAAACACACACACCCATGCCCTAGGGAGGATTCGAACCTCCGACGGGACCAGCCGCACAGTCCATTTGGATGTATTCCAATCTCTGTCTTCCTTCACAGTTTTTGCACTCTACAGCTCCCTCTAGTACCATGGAAGTCATTCCCTGATGCCTTAATAGATTCCTATCATCCTGTCCCTCCTCCTTGTCAGTGTTTTTCCCATATTCCTTTCCTCTCCGATTCTGCACAGAACTTCCTCAGTCCTTACCTTATCGGTCCATCTAACTTTCAACATTCGTCTGTAACACCATATCTCAGGTGCTCCGATTATCTTCTGTTTTCTCACACTCCGTAATTCATTACCGTACATTGCTGTGCTCCAAACGCCCATTCTCAGAAATTTATTCCTCAAATTAAGGCCTATGTTTGACACTGTAGACTTGTTTTGTCCAGGAATGCTCTTTTTGCCAGTGCTAGTCTGCTTTTGATGTTCTCCTTGCCCTGTCTATCATTGGTTATTTTGGTGTCTACATAGCAGAATTCCTTAACTTCGTCTACTTCGTGACCTTCAATGCTGATGTTAAGTTTCTCGCTGTTCTCATTTCTGTTACTTTTCATTACTTTCGCCTTATTTCGATTTACTCTCAATCCATATTCTGTACTCATTAGACTGTTCATTAAATTCAGAAGATCTTGTACTTCTTCACTTTCACTCAGGATAGTGTGGCGTGAGGTTAGGATTGTGGTATTTTACAAATAGTGGGCAGGACTACAACAAAACCAATTACTTATGATTTGCGTAACACTAGGTTTCATTTAAGCGCTGCCTCTCCCGGCTAAAGGTAGTTATCCTGTCAAAGAAATCTCCACCTGAGAACGTGTACCAATATTATGTGTAAATGGGACTACATTTCCTCACAAGATTGAACTCACACAATTTACCAAACTATTATTCAAGGTGACAACATTTTTCCTTAAACAAAATGGACTGTTTTTACACACAATACCACACGCGAGGCTTGAAACCACAAACTCACTTTTCTGTTCCTCCGTTCAAGACTTTGGAAGAACACTTCTAAAGTTCCTAATAAAAGCCACAGAATGAATATTCTTTTTACTCTCCTCGTTGAATACTGGGAACTGGCCGTGTTTAACTAAGCTCTCTTCATGCATTAAGCCACTTAAGTGCATGGAGCTGTTGTCATTAGCAGGCGGTGTATTGACTTTATTACAAGTATACTCTGCTTCATAATTTGGCTTTCTTGGTGAAACAAAATGCTGGGTAACATAGGTTGATTACCGAACTTGGTCTTTTATGCTCTGCAATAGAGGTCGTCGGCAAATTTTCATTGTTCCTTTTCCTGTCAGTACCAGCGTCCTCGTTGCTGTGTGCTGACATTGTTTCAAGATGTTTTCCATGTTCAATACCTTGGCTACTTCCGTTCGGACTTGTTTCTGTACTTCTGTGGGGATGTCATTCTGTACTGACTCTGCAGTAGAAGCCAAAGCTTTGAACTGGGTTTCTAACTTATCTACTTCGGTTAGAAGATTATTCACTTAAGTAGGTACGTTTGCCAACAGTCCAATACTAGTTTTTATTGCACTGATTTCTTTGTTAAAATGAGTTGTAATTGCTTTATCGCGATCGACTAACACCTGATTAATTCTCTGGACAATTTCCTTATCTCTTTCTATAAAAATCTTGTTTATTTGTCCCATTAATTTTCTATCACGCTCCTGCTCCTTGAGCTGGCGTTACTGTTTTTCTAAAGCCTTTTCTTGCTGCTGCTTAAGCTCGCGTTGTTGTTCTTTTGTAGCCTTTTCTTGTCTACGCTTTTCCTTTTCCTTTTCACGTTACTGCTCCCTGCGCTCGCGTTCCTGTCTTTGTATAGCATTTTCTTGTTTAAGCTTTTCCTTTTCCTTGATATTGAACTTGTCAAATAATAATAATAGCATGTCCGGTAGTGGCAAAGCTTGAAAATTAATACTTTCTGCCCCTTGCTCGGTAGAAATATTATCATTAACTTCTAAAGGTTTAACTGCAGGAATGTCCGTTTGTGTTGACAAGTCCTCAGTTTCATTTTCTCTTGGAATATCAGGTAATAAATTGTCATCATCAATATTTATATTCTCAAGTACTTGCACTGAAGTGTGCGAGGGTTTATCTGTTTGAGGTTTGAGGGTCTGATGCCATTTCTGCATCAGCATGCTCATTCGACTTTACTTGCTGCTTTGGTCTAACCATGTTTGACACACACACACACTAATCACAGCAGCAATCAATGTGAATTGCGTGTGTGTTGGTGCATTAACATGATCATTTGTTCCTACCTTTTGCTAACCGTCGACGTTCTTAGATGCTTTTTCGCGCCTTTTCGGATCACTTACACGCGTATTTTGTTATGGTAGACTACACTTCTAAAGAATTACGACATTGAATTATGGCCCCTGTTATGGTAGACTACACCTTTAAAGATTTACGATATTGTATTATGGCCCCACTCTGGGCGCCAATGTGGCGTGCGGTTAGGATTGCGGTATTTTACAAATCGTGGGCATGACTACAACAAAACCAATTAATTGTAATTAGCGTAACATGCGGTTTCATTTAATCGCTGCCTCTCCCGGCTAAAGATAGTCTTCCTGTTAAAGAAATCTCCGCCTGAGAACATGTACCAATGTTGTCTCTCAAGCAGTGTAAATGGGACTACATTTTTTCCATAAGAGTGATCTCACACAATTTAGCGAACTATTATTCAAGGTGGCAACAATTTTCCTTAAACAAAATGGTCTATTTTTACACGTAATATCACACGCGCACAACACTAATATATTCTTTCTTGTCAAAAAATATTTCCTAATAGTTCTTACGAAATAATCAGGGTTCATACATTAGCAGAAGACAATTTCACCACGTAAGATACTGTTTGCACCACATTTAAAGATTATTCATAATATAAGTCGAATTTAATGATTTATGGGTGGGTTCTGGGCCACCGATGCACAATTGTTATAGTGAAAATTGACCATCAAGATTCTTGTGTCCTTAGTAGTTTGATTTAAAACTGCCGCTGCAATATTTCACTAAGATGGCGGCCAACATAAGACAGTCACTTATCAATTCTGGTTGAGGCGTTGTTTCACTCTCAACAAATAATATATGTATATATTAAATCTTTTCTGTGCCTTAACTATACGCATTAACATTTAAAAGTATTTCTCCATGCTAATCACTCATTATTCAGCACTTTACCAATAATCCGCACGGTAGATCATTGGCGCTAATGGCTGCGCTCCATTGTAGCTGAACAGAAAACTTAACATTTATATAGGACGAGAATCATATTAAAATAAAAGTTCAGACACACGTATTGATTTCAATGACACAGAAACTCTATTATTCAAATATTACTTAACAACATAATACAGTTTTTTGTCGACATCAATCACGTCATATCATTACAACAGTTCGAACAAGAAGGTTTCCATTATCTTTTTCCATGAGTATTGTCTGAGACATAATTTTCACAGAAAATTAAATTATGTCACTGACAATAATTAATTACTATTATTTTAGTATCGATGAAGTCCTTTTTTATTAATATCACGAGAATGTTCGCTCAAATTCCACACACTAAGCTGTCGTGAATACTGTTCTGATTAAAATATAGTCATGGATATCACAATAGCGTGTCATCAGCAAATCCTATCATTGATGTCCTTCCATCTTGAATTTTAATTCGACTCCTGCACCTTTCTTTTATTTCCGTCATTGCTTGTTCCATGTAAAGATTGAACAGTAGGGGCGAAAAGCTACACAACTGTCTTACACCCTTTTTATTCCGAGCACTTCGTTCTTGGTCGCTCAGTGTTATTATTCCCTCTTGGCTTTTGAGCTGTAAGAGGTCCGAGCAGATGTAATTTCGATGTATTGCTCATGCGCTGCCTGCGATATGCAAGGTATAAGAGAATCTCTGACCAGAGAGCAGTGTTGACTGCAGTAGGAACTGTGTAGCTGTAGCAGTAAGTTGTTGCTAGTCTGCAGTCTGCTCTGGTCTGGTCTGGTGTATCGTGTTGGGTGGCCGGTCGCGGTGCAGCGATGCCGGAGCCTGAGTATTATTGTATAAGGTAAAAAGCAGCCTCGCGCATATGTAGTAATGTCATCTCAAGTCCCATGTAAATGTTTTAAAAATCTCGTAATAATAATCTTTCTCATAAAAAGTAACTTTTAACAACCATTCATTTCAATTTAAAGAATTTAATAATTTCTCCCATCCATGATCATCCCGATTGTTGCAAAAGAAAAATCAG